>NW_023602073.1:38249942-38306862 GCF_014898055.3 Talpa occidentalis
GATGGAAGGAAGGGTCTAAAACCCTCCCCTCCAGGATCATCTAGAAGTTGTTAGTCTGGGTCAGGAGCCTAAGGGAGGAGATGAGGTCTGGGGAAGGGACGGAGATAGAAAAATCAAAAGAGATACAGGGAGAACTGATAGTGGAATAGGATGTGAACCAAGAGGTAATGAGAGAGAGGCCAGTACATTTCTTCATTACTTTAATAGATATTTCTAGCCAATCACTACATTTGAGGAAATGTGTTCATGGGACAATTCTCCTGCCTTCAAGGATCTCAAATGACAGTGAGAACATGGACAATACACTAGTGAGTGGTGGAACAACTAGAAAATGTTGGAGAGTAGTAAGTCATAAAACAGAGAGAAAAGAGAGTGATATACTGGAGAGCACCTGGGGGTGAATGAGACAGGGACTCATCACAGGACACAAACACAACCTGGAACTGGGACCTTCCATTTAATTATTACGGCTGTCCTAGACACTGGAATCCAGGTTCAGCTGGGCCTTTATTAAGAATCAGATATCACTCTCCAATGTGTCCCTTTAAAAAGCATTTTTGGTGCATTGCCTTAACCTCCCCCTCCTCCAGTGATCCGTTAAGGATCTTATTAAGGCTAAACACCTTGTATGGACCAGTGACGACACTACAGCTCAGGTCATGATCTGTACTTCTAGACCCTATTTTTTAATTTATTTTATTTTTTAAGACCCTTTTTTTTTTTGTTAAAGATTTATTTATTTATTTATACAAGCACTGGGTACAGTCAGAAGCGCGGGAGGGTGAGAGGATTCACCAGAGCCAGAGCGGGGAGCAGAGCAGGCAGAAGGACCGAAGTACACTGCTGAGGGGAGCAGCGGGCGGCAGGAGAGGTCTGCACGCCATGTGGGACCCTCCTCCAGTGGCCGGGGAGCAGCTGGGGATCGAACCGGCGCTGCAGAGGCTGCGGGCAGCTTCGCAACCCAGCGCTCAACCGCTGCGCCACCGGGGAGGCCCAAGACCCTATTTTTTTTTACAGATTTGTTTATTCATGCATACAAGAACTGGGGCACAGGCCAGATGTGCTTGGGAATGAGAGTATTCACCAGAGACAGAGCAGGGAACAGAACAGGTAGGCAGATGAAATACACTGCTGAGGGGCGCAGCTGGTGAGACAGGAGACCTTCATCATGTCAGCGTGTATTAGGAAACAGGTCAGACTGAGAACCTGAAGCTGTATGGGGCTCCCCCTCCTGTGCACAGCCCTGTCCTTGTGGGAGCTCCAGGTGAACATGGAGAGACCTAAGGGTTCTCGCCCCTTGTCCTCAGCCCCGTGGCCACACGTGGGCGCTGTGGCGCTGTCCTAGTCTGGCAGCCAGGGGAGAGGCTGGGTGTGTGTGACTCAGGCTGAGGGTGAGCTGGGACTGAGCATCACTGGCGGAAGAGGGTGAGATGCCCTGTGAGCAGCCCTGGCACCAGGCTGGGCGGGGGGAGTGAGGGAGAGGAGAGGAGGCTCTGGAGCTGCCCTGTGTCTGAGGTGCCATCCTCTCTCCCCACAGCCTCTCTCTGCAGCTCCTTGATAAACACACCCTAGAGACTGTAAAGCAGATGCTTTTCCCTGCAGCTCCCTGTTCCTTTCCTGAGGCCTATTTTAATTTTTTTTAAATTGAAGCAACACTGATTTACAATACTGTGTGTAATTTAGGGGAAATGTGAAATTACCAAAGCAGATAATTTTCTCTTCCACTCCCTGTCTTTGCTGAGGGCTGTTTTTCAAATTGCAGTAACATTGATTTACAATTCATGTAGGGAACAGGCTCCCATCTCTTCAGAGGTAGTGACCACACCACCCCCTCCACCTCAGCACCCAGAGTTCTTCCCCAGATCCCCTGTGCCCCCCACACTCTCACCCTCATTCGTGGACAGAGAGGCAGGGACCTGCTGTCTGGGTCCCTCAGCCCTTGTTCCTGCCGCCTCCTGCAATGACAGTAAAGGATTGTGGTTCTACTTTCTATTTCCTTGGCATATCCTTTCACCCTTTCACTTTTAACCTATATTTGTTTGTATAGAAAGTCTTTCTAGCACACATAGAATACAAATCTCCTTGATATTATCCAATCTGATAACTGCAGGCTTTTTTTGAATTTTATGTAATTCTTACAGCATTTTTCATTTTTGCATAGTGTATGCATTTTCATTTTGGTTATATTCCCCACACAATTCCCACCCACCTTATTCTGACCCTAATCCCTCTTCTCCTCCCCCGTCCCCCACTGTAGTGTGTCTCTGGTCTAGAGATGCTTGTTGATTTTGATTTTTACTTTATTGCAGTTAGTCTTTTTCCTGGTTCCTTATTTAGATTTTCTAAATTCCTGCTATGAGTGAGACCATCCGGTATTTTTCTTTTTCTTTCTGGCTTGTTTCGCTGAGCATGATCCCTTCTAGCTCCATCCATGTTGCTGCAAATGGCATGAGTTTATCTTTTCTGATTGCTGAGTAATATTCCATGGTGTATATGTACCACATCTTCTTGATCCAGTCATCTATTTCTGGGCATTTGGGTTGTTTCCAAAGCTTAGCTATTGTAAACAGTGCTGCTATAAACATAGGGGTGCAGGTGCCCTTTGGAATTAATGTTTCTGTGTCATTTGGGTAAATACCTAGGAGTGGAATTGCTGGATCCTATGGAAGTTCTATCTTTAGTAGGTTGAGGAATCTCCACACAGCTCTCCATAGTGGTTGGACCAGTTTGCACTCCCACCAGCAGTGCAGGAGAATTCCTTTATCACCACATCCTCGCCAACATTTGTTGTTGCTAGTTTTTTTAATATGTGCCAGAGAATCACAGGCTTTTGATTAGGATTTAGTTAATTTTTTTTTCCACTATAATAACAACTTTACTGAAGATGGGTGGTGGGATCTTGGTCCAGTTGGAATTGCCCCTGCCACGGGTTCGGGCACTGGGGGCTCTGTTTGGTGCTCGGCCCTGGGAGCGGAACAAATGGGGGGCTGTGGAGAAACCCCGAAGGAGCAGAGTGACCCCAGCACCTCCATCACTACGAGGCCAGCAGTGAAGGTCCCTGAGCCTAGCCGCATCGCGCGCACCCTCCTGGCGGGGTCTGGACTCCGCCCCACCCAAGCCTCTCAGGCCACAAAGCTGCGCGCCCAGGGGGCCGTCTCTAGGGCGCCCACAGTGCCTAATTAATTTTTTTATTATTATTTTATCTATTTTTACATCATTTTTCATTTTCATTTTTGCACATTGTATGCATTTTCATCTTGGTTATATTCCCCATACAATTCCCGCCCCCCCCCCATTTTGACCCCAATCCCTCCTCCCGCCCCTACCCCCCAGTGTGTCGCTGGTTTATAGTTGCTTGCTGATTTTGGTTTTTACTTTATTGCAATTAGTCTTTTCCTTATCCCTTATTTAGGTTTTCTAAATTCCTGCTATGACTGAGACCATCTGGTATTTGATATGGTTAGATTTGAGTCTATCATTTTGATGTTTATTTTTTCATTGTCTCACATCTTTTTCATTCCATTTCATCATTTTCTGCCTTTCTTTGATTCAAGCAAATATTTTTCTGTGAAATTAATTCTTCTTGTGGCTTTAGATATATTTATTTCAGTATTTTCTATTGTTGTAAATACTTAAATCTTTCATTTTTCAATATCTACTTAATTGAACTACATTCCATAACATATAGGAAATTTACAGGAATATAGTTCTATTTATCCACCTTGATGTTATTCATGTAATATATATATTAAACAAAAATAAACAAGCCAAATAAAGCTGTAAAACAAAAAATGTAAGCAGTCATATCTGTTCAATAAGTTAAGACAAGCTACAAAAAAAGAGTATTCTGCATGTCTCTGTTGCTAGTTACTGCTGTAATGTGTGAGTTATTATCTACTGTCACTTCCCGAGGCCTGGAAGAAATCCGTTAACATTCCTTGGGACAGAACTCCTAGCAATGAATTCTCTGTTTTTAATTAACTCTAGTGTATTTACTTTGTCTTCTTTGTCCCCACTTTTGTTTCTTAAGATCTTTACATAAAATAAAATTGGCTAGTTATAGATGGATAGTTAGGTAAATATAAATAATAGAATAAATAGACAGATAAATAAATATTCTAAATAAATAGAATCCTGGAACTGCCATAGAGCACAGACAGCACAGCCCCCTCATCCGAAAATGTCTCCTGCTCCTTTATATTGTTTTTTTGAAATTTATTTATTTATATATTTTACATTGTTCTTCATTTTTGTACAGTGTTTGATTTCTCCTCTCAGGTGTTGTCGCCATGAAAGTGCCTCCACAAGGACACCCGGGAGTGTCCTGTATAGTTTGCTGCTAGTTTTGTCTTTTTCCCCCAATCCCTTGTGTGGTTTCCTTATGTTCCTCCTCTAAGTAAAACCATCCAGTATTTTTCCTTTTCCTTCTGACTTATTTTTCACTGAGCATGATCCCTTCCAGCTCCGTCTATGTTACTGCAAATGGCATCTTTATCTTTTTTGATTGCCGAGTAGTATTCCCTTGTATATATATGGCACATCTTCTTGATCCTGACATCTGATTTTGGGCATTTAGGTTGTTTGCATGTCTTAGCTCTTGTCAATAGCTGCACCTTTATATTTGATCCCTCTCCCTACCCCAGCCAGGCAACCGTGTCTCTTTTCTATCTGTACTCTTGAGTTTCTCACTCTATTAGATTTTATCATCATGAGGGAGTTCTCTATATCTGCCAATGAATTCTATTATGAAATCTTTTTTTTCTTTTTATTTTATAGAGGCATGTTTTATTTATTTATTTATTTATTTATTTTTTGGTTTTTGTTTATACATGCACTGGGTACAGTCAGAAGCGCGGGAGGGTGAGAGAATTCAGCAGAGCCAGAGCGGGGAGCAGAGAAGGCAGAAGGACCGAAGTACACTGCTGAGGGGAGCAGCGGGCGGCAGGAGAGGTCCGCGCGCCATGTGGGACCCTCCTCTGGTGGCCGGGGAGCAGCCGGGAATCGAATCGGTGCCGCAGAGGCCACGGGCAGCTTTGCAACCCCGCGCTCAACCACTGCGCCACTGTGGAGGCCCAATTATGAAATCTTTTATGGCTGATTTTAATAGAATCGCTCCAGTCTCCTTGTGATGTCTGTCTTCATAGCTTATCTTTTTCCATCAGTTTACCTTCAGTGTGTCTTTATATTGAAACTTCATCTCTTGTAAGCAATATATAGTTCACTTCTACAGTACTGTAAGTTTAAGCTTAATCCTCTTATCACCTGTGTGAGGCAGACAACCAAGACTCTATTAGTCCCATTTTACAGGTGAGAGTGGCAACATTCCCATATTTAGCATGACACAGACGAGGGCTTCCACACTCATAACTTCTTTCTCCAAGACTTCTTTTGTTGTTGTCTAAGATTTATTTATTTATGGGCCTCCCTGTTGGCGCAAGGGGTTAAGACATGACCTATGAAGTTGTCCACAGCCTCTGCAGCACCAGTTCAATCCCCGGCCAGGGAGCTACCCACATGGCACAGCAGACCTCTCCTGACTTGACTGCTGCTCCCCTCAGCAGTGTATTTCAGTCAGTCTGCCTGTTCTGTACCCCACTTTGTCTCTGGTGCATCCTCTTACCCTCCACACCGCTGGCCTGTACCCCAGTGGTGGTTCCAGCTCAGGGCCTCACATTATGCCATCACAATATCACGCTGAAGAAAAGGCTTGGTGGACATGGAAGGATCTACATAGAGGCTCATGCACGTGGCTGCTGGAAAAAAGCTTCAGTTTTTCACCATGTGAGCGTCTCCTTATCTGAGTGCCCACCCAGCATGGCAAATGTCTTTCCCCCAGAGAGGAGCAGGAGAGATCAAGCAGGAGATCGCAACACCTTTTAAGCCTCACTGTGAAGTGGCGCAGGCACCCCAGCCTCCTCCAGGAGCAGGGAGCCAGCAAGTCCAGGGACTCACAGGAGGGGAGTTGGTCTTGACCTCTTGAATGTATAAAAATACCTGTGGACATTTGAAAAACTTCTACTCTCCATCATCTGGCCACTAAATATTTACATCCTTATGTCAAAGAAAGAAAATCATGCCTATATCTTATAGAGATGAGTCAGGCTTTATTCAAACAAGCACCATGGAGAAAGCAGGTTTAATTCTAAATACATGAAAGATATATAACACATCTGGACTCTTATTTTTCTGAGGATTCCTTTTTTTAAGATACACTTTTTTTTCCAAATGTTTTTTTTTTAAGATTTATTTATTTATTTATTTATTCATACAAGCACTGGGTACAGTCAGAAGCGCGGGAGGGTGAGAGAATTCAGCAGAGCCAGAGTGGGGAGCAGAGCAGGCAGAAGGACCGAAGTACACTGCTGAGGGGAGCAGCGGGCGGCAGGAGAGGTCTGCGCGCCATGTGGGGCCCTCCTCTGGTGGCCGGGGAGCAGCCGGGGATCGAACCAGCACTGCAGAGGCTGCGGGCAGCTTCACAACCCCGTACTCAACTGCTGCGCCACCGGGGAAGCCCTCCGAGGATTCCTTTTTTCCCCCCCATCGAAGTTGGACATTTGCCAGAACCAGGCGAAATCTGCACCTGCAGTGTGCAAAGCTGGGCCCCTGCTCTGTTGCTTCAGTCTCCACTTGCTGCATTGTCATGCTGGGTCTTGAAGGGCTTGACTTGTCTCCATGTGATTCAGTGGTCAACCAAGGTTTTGGACAGTGTCTACCGAGATGTTGGCATTCACTCACTTGTTGGTTACCTGGTTACCTTGTGCCTGGTGTATCCAAATGCCGCCACCAAATCTGATGTTTGATTCCTCGAGTCAGTAAGATTTTTCTTCTGGTTCTCTGAGCTTGTGTGGATTGGGGAAGTCATCAGTCATAGGTGCAGACTCACAGATTGCACCAGGATGAGTCTGTCACTCAAGGG
Source organism: Talpa occidentalis (assembly GCF_014898055.3). Lineage (NCBI taxonomy): Eukaryota > Metazoa > Chordata > Mammalia > Eulipotyphla > Talpidae > Talpa > Talpa occidentalis. The sequence continues at coordinate 38,256,859 of NW_023602073.1, forward strand.
TACAACGCCCTCTAAGTTCTTTCTCGTTCTCCGACAATTTCTCTTGAGTGTCCCACACCTTAGCACAGTTTAATCATCAACCATGGATTCGACAGAGTTTGTATTCAGATTTGGGATCTCACCTCTCCATCTGTTATTAAAATACATGTTAATTAAACTATTTGGACATGCCATATTTTAAGGATATACCTAAAACCCATGTAGAAAAATCCATGATTTCCACATGAAGGTAATTTTATTGTACATTATATTTTATTATACTATTTTATTATACAACAAAGTATTGGGGGGCAGATACTGAAAGTTAAGAACATTCTAGATATGCACCATCAATATGGTAGCTACTAGCCACGTATGGCTTTTTAATTTTAAATGATGCATAGTAAAATATGCAACTCAGCTCATGAGCCACGTTTCAAGTGTTCAATAGTTAGAGGCACCATATTGGTCAGTGCATTTGTAGAACATTTCTTTCTTCCTGAACATTCTGTTGGACAGCACAGCTCTTCATGCTTTGGGAACATCAAGTCAGATGCATTAAACACATGTAAAATCAAGGGGCCGATGTTACCTCTCTTAAAGATGAGGTGAGGTCACTGGATGGAAATACATATTAAGTAGGTGAAAAACAAAATCAAAAAAGATTATCAGTGAGTCTGGTGCCCCCAGACACAAACTGTCCCAGTTCCAAAGGGAAGCACCTGTCTCTCCACCTCCCTTCTCAGACTGAGCACTCTCTCATCATCTCTGAGGAATGAGTGCTCTTCCAGAGATTCCAGGGGCAAAGCTCTAAGAAAAACTTTGGAAATTGAAAATCCAAACCAAGGAGATGGATTCTGAGAGCTCAATAAGAGACAAAGGCAAAGGACACTCGATAAGTGACAAAGGCAGAGACTATCCCTGGTTCACTGAGAAAAGCATTTCCAAAGTCGGTCTGTGGAAACATTGAGGTCACCCAGAACCTTTCACGGGATCCAGGAGGTCAAAACTATTTTTATAACATCACTTAGATACCATTTGCCTTTCACTATTTTGACATTTGCTAAGGTAAAACTTAGTAAGAATGGAAATTATAGTACCAACTGCAGTTGTAGTTATTTTTCACCACTACTTTCTTGCAGAAAAAAAAAAAATCCACACCATTTTGAATTTCAATTCAAAAATGTCCTAGTTAAATCATGAAAGCATATTTTCTATTTATCATCCTGAAATCCACATTTTTTTAAAGGTCTGAAGCGATGACAAGGAAGAGCACATAAGGCACATCTGCTACAGTGTCCCGGGGGAAAAAATATGTATGACGTGAATTCGCCTTTTCTTTTAGACAATATCATTTTTCATTGAAAGAATGAATAGCTAAAACCATGGTTACCTAGACTAGATGAATTGGCAGACACTTTCCTGAAAAGGAATGTGAGTCTGTCCCTTTTAAAAATCAACTGATGGCACTTGTTGCCTTAATAAAATGTAAACTCCCAGAGAAAACCAGAATTATGGAAAATTGAGTCCTATTGTAACAGGGTGGTCCCCAGGAAAGGGAGAGGTTCCAGGCTCCCTGCCCCACCCAAATGGAAGGTGGAGCTGGTAGGTAGGGAGAGAAAAAGCTGCAGAGGAGACTGAGGAAGGAAGGAAGCAGGATGGAGCCAGGAGACCTGGAGGAGGCACATGGAGCGAGAGACACGTGAAGAAACTGCGCTTGTCTTTTGGTCGTGGACTGGGTGACACAGATGTGGGTGAGAGACCCATGGGGAGGTGACCATGGCAGTTTTTTATTTTGATTTTGCTCTTTTCCTTCCGGGCTTGTCTGGTTGTTTCTGACCCTTTTCTGTGGGTCCCCACTGGAAGATGCTTTAGACTTGTGGCAGGCTTTGGGGCCTTGCTCTGGGCCAGTCCCATTTGGATGGACTTTTACCCACGAGGGGACGGGTAACTTTGGGTGCTTGATTTAGAAACTAGATTCTTTGCCTTTCCTGTATTGTTCCCTAGTTGTATTAAAGTTCCTTCCCATTAAAGTCTCATATGTTTTGTGTTAATGCGGCGGATGGCAGAACCCATTTAGAATAGGCAGGTTTGTGGGGTTTGGGGTGCCCCTCTCCCTGCCCTGTAACACTATCACTATAAACTTGACAACTTACAGTACGAACTAATTTTTCTTTTGGGATCTGTGGTAAAAAGTAAAACATATGATTTTTGATAACTTGATCCCAGTGTAATCAACACCATATCTATTTAACATGTAGTTAAAAGGTTCGGTGCAGTAAAGAAAAGGAGAGCCAGGCTAAATTTCTCAAAGGAAGGGAAAATTTATTGCGCCCCGGGCGGACCTCACGGACCCAAATTGGGGGTCCGTGAAGCGGTGCACGTTGTCAGGGGGACACAGGCTTTTATAGGGTGAGGAGAGGTCAGGTGGGAGACTGGGTTTGTAGGGCACGGAAAAGATTAGTAGGGCGCGTGGTGTGGGGGTGGGTTCATTATCTGAATCCTCTAGGCAGGCTTCCACATTCCTGTTCCCAGGTGGGCTTCCTGGTGGGTTTTTGCATTCCAGCCTCCTGCATGGACCTTTCATATCAGCCTTTTGTTGACAGGAAAAGGGTGAAGTTTCTTTCTTTGGCTACTTCCTGCTGGAAGGGGGCGAAGACCAAGGGGGTGGCTTAGGCCTGGTTATCCCCATATTCTGCAGGGATGCGAGAATGTGGGTGGAGGAGGAGTTGGTTAAGGGTGGTAGGAGACATTTCCCGAATGCGAGCCTGTGTGAATTTTAGGAGGCAAGGAGCAAAAAGAAAAAACAAGGTTATTGTTAATATTGGCCCCAAGAGTGGGAGGAGCCATGACACTACAGGATTTTGAAACCATGTTAGCAGAGAGTTGGAGCCCCCACTTTCCCTTTCCGTCTTTGCGTAGTTTCATTGAGACTTTCACATTTTGTTCTACAATCCCTGACTCACTGATATAGTAACAACATTCTTCCCTGAGGAACAGGCAGGTGCCCCCTTATCAGCCGTTGACAGGTCCAGAGCCCGCCGGTTTTGGAGTGCGGCCTGTGCCAGGGAGGGGAGCTGTCTTTGTGATGATGCTAAAGACACACAGGTTTTTCTAAGGAGGTGTCTGTTCGTTAACCGAAATGTTAGAAGTGCAGGAATGAAAGCAGAAAAGGGCGTCAGTTTGCTAGCAGGGGTAGCTGTGATTGGAGTCCCATAGGGGGACTGAGAGTTGGGGAGTCTGGCAAGCAGCGTCCCATTATCTTGGCTGTAGTGGTACTGAGATTAATTGGAGCTGCCGCCAGTAGAGGCCTCTGAAGGGAAGCACAGAGGAAACAAGAGGAGGTAGTCACAAAGACTGTCATTTTGTGTCAGGACTTGTATGGACATTTTGGATTAGATGAACCAGTAGCAATAAACTGCGTCTTGGACTCCCTGTACCCAACGTTGATCTCAAGGATCTGAAATAGCAGAGTTAACTTGATTCGCATTGAAACCCGTAGAGACCGGAGAGTACATTTGGCCTTTGTCTGGAAGGTGCACTGTACATGACGGGTGAGGGCACCCCCCAGCTTATTTGTAGGTATTTTTGCAGTGATTTAAGGTTTGATAGTAAAAGAAACAAAACAAGGTGTCCACAGGGTTAGTAATCAACGAAAGAGTTAGGGTGAGAGTGATGGGTGCTGTGCATCCGGCCTGTGGGCACTCCGTAGTACCCACCAAGTGGGTAGTCTCTGTGGATCCTGAGACAAAGGTCTCCCTAACTTTGAATTTCCATAGGGGAGATTTTGACAAGAAATGCACATCCTAGTAGGACCCAGGTTACGGGGGCACGTTTGACCTGAGAGAGATGGTGCCAGGAGGGGTCTCCCAGAAGTGTTACCACTGTAGGCGTGGGGAGAATGACCGAGTGTGGACCGGTCCAGAGGCTGAAGTGGCCTTGGCTGAAGCGATTTGAGCAGGACTCGGTCTCCCGGACGCAGCGATGGGGAAGGTCAGTTGAGGAGGTTGGGATCCGAGGCAGGACTGGGGAAGTACTGATCTGCATGTTCCCAGGGCAGCTGCTGAGCTCTAACAAGAGTTTAGTCAGGTGATCCTTGATGAGCCCATTGGCGCACTCCACTTTCCCTGAGGATTGCGGGTGGTGGGGAATGTGAAGCTTCCAGGTGATACCCAGAGCCGCGGAGACCTGCTGAGTAATCTTTGAGATAAAAGCTGGACCATTGTCAGATTGGAGAGAGGTGGGGAGGCCAAAGCGTGGGATAATGTGGTTAAGAAGGGCCTCGGTTACCACCTGAGCCGTTTCTCTAGCTGCAGGAAGACCTCGACCCAACCTGTTATTGTATCAACCATTGTTAGCAGATATTTAACCTTTTTGTGAGTAGGGAGGTGAGTAAAATCAACCTGCCAATCCTGTCCGGGTAAGTGTCCACGCAGCTGGTGAGCTGCAAGGCTGCTAAAAGCTTAAGGATAAGTTTAGCGTTCATGATGGGGACCCCTTGGTGGAGAGGAACGCTTTTTCCTGCTAAATTGCAGCATGACTGTGAGCCATAAGGAAGGCATATTTTGAATCCGTGTAGATGTTGACTTTCTTATGGTTGCTGAGGGTCAGGGCCCTGGTTAAATGCTATGAGTTCTGCCTTTTGGAAGGTGGTTTCTCTGGGCAGCTTTCCTGCCTCAGTTACCTGATTGACTGTAACAATGGCCATGGCAGCCCTCCAATTTCAGGACACGAATGGGGGCCAGAGACAGGCAGAGAGTGGCTGGGTTGAGAGAATTAGACTGAATGAGACTCGCTAGAGGGTTTTCGATAAAGAGCACATGGAAGTCCTGTGAGCGGGCAGGAGTGAGAGTGGAGAGCGGGTGGGGAGACAGGAGGGCCTGAAGGCGGTGCGAGGAATGTGCTTGGACAGGTCTTCCCAGAGTAAGTTTGAGGGATTTTCGGGTGAGTAGAGCTACTGCTGCCAGGGCCCTAAGGCAAGGTTGCCAGCCCCTGATGGTGGGATCCATCTGCTTGGAGAGATAAGCGACAGGACACAGGGCTGGGCCCAGAGGCTGGGAAAGGCTGCCTGCTGCCATACCCCAACGTTCGTCTGTGCACAGGAGGAAAGGCTTTTCTGGGTCAGGAAGGGCAAGGGCAGGTGCCCTAAGGAGGATATGTGTGAGAAAAGAAAGGCCCTGGGGACCTCCCCAGGGGATTGGAGACGTCCTTTGGGGGAGGCTTTTGCTGCCCCGTACAGTAGTTTGGCTAGGAAAGCAAAATTAGGGATCCAAGGTGGAAGAATCTGACCAAACCTAGGAAGGAAAGGATTTGTTCTGCCCATTCAGGGGAGGGAAGGTCCCGGATGGCCTGTTTGTGGTCCACTGTCAGCTGTTTGGAGGAAGGAGTTAGTCGAAGACCCAGACAGACGGCTGTGGGAACTGAAAGTTGGGCTTTGGATGGGGAGATGCTGTATCCTTTTGAGCGCAGGAAGGTGAGGAGTTGTGCAGTGTGTTGCTGAGATTGTGGCGGAGAAGGACTGCAGAGGAGGAGGCCAGCGACATCCTGGAGGAGAGTGATGGGTGGAGTATGACATGACGAGAGATCACTAGCTCATGCCTGACCAAACAGATGAGGGCTGTCCCGGAACCCCTGAGGCAGGGCTGTCCAGGCCAGTTGCTGGGAGGTGTGTGTGTCCGGATCTTCCCAAGTAAAAGCAAATAGAAAATAACATTGAGGATCCAGAGGGATGGTAAAAAAAAAAAAAAAAAGACATCTTTGAGGTCAAGTACAGAGAAGTGTGTGGTAGAAGACAGTATATGAGATAGAAGGTGTAGGGGTTGGCACTCCAGGATGGATAGGCACCACTGTCTCATTAATGAGGTGAAGGTCTCGCACTAGGCAATGAGAACCGTCAGACTTTTTTAACTGGGAGGATGGGAGTATTACAGGGCGGGTTGATAGGAGTAAGGAGTCCCTTTCCCAGGAGTCATTGGATGATGGTTTGAGACCCTGATGGTGAGTGAGGGAGATTGGAAACTGGGGGCGAGAGGGAAAAGAAGAGGGATCCTTGAGGAGAATGAGGACTGGGATACGATGGGTGGCAACAATCAGGATAGAGATATTGCAGACCAGGGGGTTGATAGTGGGAGGAGACAGCGGGGAGTCCTGAGGAGGATCAGAAGATGTTTGGAGCCGTGGGAGGATGAGAGCAGCGCTAGGATCTTGGAACCATGAGCAGCCCCGAGTTTGGTCAGGAGGTCGCGACCCAGGAGTGGTGTGGGGCAAGAAGGCATGACTAGGAAAGAGCGGACCAGTGGTCCTGGGCTGAGAAGGAAGGCCGTCAGCACCCGTAGCCAAGACCTGAGGATAAACTTGACTGGATTAGAAGGGGAGGACAGAGAAGGTAGCCCCCGTGTCAACCAGAAAGGAGATGGACTCACCTACTACCTTGACCGTTGCCCTGGGCTCCTTGAAGGTTATCGGAGTCCATGAGTCCGAGTCTCTTCAGTCCTCAGCCGCCAAACCCAAGACCAAAGGTGAAAGTGTAGCAGGGGCTGGAAGGACTGGCCCACCAGAACCAGGCGTGGAGGGACAGTCACTTTTCCAGTGACCCTGGACGTTGCAGATGGGGCACGGTCCTGGCGGAGGGTGGGGGTTGGGGCATTGTCTGGACCAGTGGCCTTTTCGGCCACATTTGAAGCAGGCTCCCGGCGGCGGTCGGTTGGGGCCCATTGTCGTCCTCTCTTGGGCGGCAGGCGCTGCGTTGGTTGGAGGAGCAGGGCCTGGCAGTCTCAAGGCAGCTACTAGGGCCTGAGCTTGAAGCTCAGCCTTCTGGCAACTACCAAGTTCCCTCTCTGCCCTGTCCTGTTCCTCCTGGTTGTTAAATACTGTAAAGGCCATATTCAGCAGATCCTGGATAGGGGTTTGAGGACCATCGTCAGCCTTCTTAAGCTGTTTATTAATGTCTGGGGCTGACTGAGATATAAAATGCATAGCCAGAAATGTGGTGCCTCCAGGCAAGTCAGGGTCAAGCCTGGTATGGTGCTGGAGCGCCTCTGCCAGGCAGCGGCTAAGGAGGGCAGCAGGGTTTTTTGAGGCCGGCTGGGTAATCTTTGTGAGCTTAGTAAAGTTTACAGGTTTAGGAGCTGCCGGTTGGAGACCAGCTAGGAGACAGGTAATAAAACGGTCTAGGTGAGCCCAGCCCCAGGGGTCCTGCCTGTGTCAGTCTGGTAGTCCTGTAACAGGGTGGTCCCCAGGAAAGGGGGAGGTTCCCTGCCCCACCCAATGAGGGTGGAGCTGAGCAGGGAGAGGAGAAGCTGCAGAAGAGACTGAGGAAGGAAGCAGGATGGAGCCAGGAGACCTGGAGGAGGCGCATGGAGCCTAGAGACACGTGAAGAAACTGCGCTTGTCTTTTGGTCGTGGACTGGGTGACACAGATGTGGGTGAGACCCATGGGGAGGGGACAATGGCAGCTTTTATCTTGATGTTGATTTTGCTCTTTTCCTTCCGGGCTTGTCTGGTAGTTTCTGACCCTTTTCTGTGGGTCCCCACTGGAGGATGCTTTAGACTTGTGGCAGGCTTTGGGGCCTTGTTCTGGGCCGATCCCATATGGATGGAGTTTTACCCACGAAGGGACGGGTAGCTTTGGGTGCTTGATTTAGAAACTAGATTCTTTGCCTTTCCTGTATTGTTTCCTAGTTTTATTAAAGTTCCTTCCCATTAAAGTCTCATATGTTTTGTGTTAATGCGGCGGATGGCAGAACCCATTTAGAGCAGGTAGGTTTGCGGGCTTTGGGCTGCCCCTTTCCCTGTCCTATAACAGTCCCACCTTGGCTGTGGGCTGGGAACTGCTGCAGAGCCTGGGGGCATGGTTGTGTCAGTCAAAAGGGACCTGATCTGCATGGTCTTGGGCAGACCTAAATACACATTCCCTTTTATTAGAGGTCAGGGTGGAAGAGAAGATAACATGTAATCATGACTTGTAAGGTCATAGGCTTGGGTAAGATAATGAAATTTTGGGTCTAGATACTGAAAGAGCCAAGATGCTTTTCAATCTGGAAGAGCTCAGACAAGGACCTCTAACTCCTCCTTCAGTCCCACCCACTTCCCTGAGGGCAGGGAGAAGAGGATAAGCAGAGAGATGGTGTGGTGGCTGGGAGGTGAAAAGAAAGGGGGAGGAGGGACTGGATTGGGGAGCTGGAGAAGGAGAAGATAGAGAATTTAGAGTATCAGAGAACTCAGAAGAGGGGTTCGGAGAGGGCGCGAAGAGTCTGAGAGGAGTCTGGAGACTTAGAAAGTATGGCAGGTTTTCAGGAGGGAGGGAAGGGCCGGAGTGCAAGAGAAAGACAGCCTGGGCCTAAGGGAATTTTGGGCCACTTTTTCTGCCTACGGCAAAGGTTGTCTAAGTCAGTTAGAATTTTGGGGTCAAAATATTAGGGGGAAAGGATGTCCTAAAGCTAATTCCATACAGGCTTTGTGGACTTCACCCCTACTCCAGGCCAAAGCCATCAGGACATTGGGAAAGACAAATCCCGTCACCACCACAGGGAAGGTTGCTGGACCGGGGTTGCCCTGTAACAAAAAGAGCCCATTTCCGGCCACCTAGAGCCACTGTCCAGTTCATATTTGGGCCAGGCCGTGATGCAATAAAAAATAAGGCGCTTAGGTCTCACATTCGGCTTTAAATGTAGAGGGCCAAGGGCCTTTAGGAGGCACCCCAAGGGGGTGTTTGCCAGAATGTGGGATTGCGTTGATCCCGTAGTGAGTGTCCCTCTTAGGATCTCAAACGGAGGGTCAGGGAGGGAGGCCGGCGTCCCAGTGTCCCAGGCCTGATCCTCAGGGAATTGAGTGGGAAACTGAAAGGGGAAGGAGGCGTCCTGCTGTCCTCTTTACCTCCAAGATATAGAACAGGTCGTTCCCCTGAGGAGATGTCTCACCTTAGAGGGAGCCCCAAATGGAAAGCGCGGATCAGGAAGGGGTAGCGATCGCTGAAAAAATGAAGTGACCTCCGTGATCCGAGGGACCCTGGAGGCAACAGCTCACCCTCAGAGAGTCAAGAGCCAAGCGCTGGTGGTCCACAGGCAGGTCGAGTGTTTTTTTCGTTCTTTGCGATTATTTGGTGAAGTGCCTAGGAAGAGAAGGTGGGCCAACAGGAGGAAGAGGAGGAAGGCCCCTCCAAGGGAGATGAGAAGAAGTTAAGGTGGAAGTGGCCACATGGATTGGAGTTACCAGGGAAGCCCAGTAAGGGACTAGAGCAAGTCCCTGCTCCGCTCACGTGGCATGAGAGGCAGCGAGGACCCATTCTCCCGCAGGGAGGGTGCCCCGGGTCATGAACCTGTGGCCTTTAAGCCTTAGTGAGCTTGGAGGGGTTCCTCGCTTCCAGTTCCACGGGGAGAGGTAGAAAGAGGGAGTGAACGAGGAGAGTGGAGGGTTCGGGATGGGGTAGGGTCCCCATGTGGGAAATAACCCTGTTCCCAGCCAAGGTGTTAGGGGGAAAGGCTGTCCTGAGCTAATCCCATACAGGCTTTGTGAACCCCACCCCCACTCCAGACAAAAGCCATCAGGGACACTGGGAAAGACAAATCCTGTCACCACCAAAGGGAAAGTGGCAGGGACCTGAGGGTGGAGTTAAGCAGCCAGGTTTGATATAAAAAACCAAACACGTGGGCCTTGGGGGGCACGCTCTCTTCCTTGCCTCCTGGCTTCATGGCTCCTGGCTTATGGCCAGCTCTCAGAGTGCCATTTGGGATTCCAGATTGGCAGATCAGGTAGGACGCATTTAAAATTTTGTCTCCCACTTTACTCCCTGAGCTGTACATTTCCTCATTTCCCCTTCCCTTGTAAATAAACCTTTTATTAACCTTTGTGTGCACCTGCAGTAGAGTATTGATAAGTCCTTTTAAGCGCGCGGGTGAGGACCCACAGTCAGGCACCCCGTTTTGGATTGGGGCTGCCTTATAACAAAGGCACCAGATGAAAGGTTCGGAGCAGTAAAGAAAAGGAGAGCAGGCTAAATTTCTCAAAGGGAGGGAAAATTTACTGTGCCACAGGTGGACCTCAGGGACCCAAGGTGGGGGTCCATGAAACTCCATACATTGTCAGGGGGAAGCAGGCTTTTATAGCGTGAGGAGGTCAGATGGGGGACTGGGTTTGTAGGGCACGAAAAGATTTGTAGGGCAGGGGGAGTTTCTTTGTCTGAGAAAAGATTTGTAGGGGAGGGGTCATTATCTGAATTCTCTAGGCAGGCTTCAGCATCCCTGTTCCCAGGTGGGCTTCCTAGTGGGTTTTTGCCTTCCAGGCTCCTGCATGGACCTTTCAGTAGTGAAACAATAGGTAACTTTTTAAAAAAAAAAATCATACAATTGTACGATTATCCTTACATTTACAGAAAGTTATTTTCTTAAAAATGCTTTCTTAGCATACGTTGGTTATTAATATTCTAAAGTAAAGAAGTTATAATGCTTGTGACCAGCCTCGGCAAACTGTCCTGTGAGGGGTTCCTGTAAGGATGAGAGGGCATGGACAAATCTGAGGGATTAGGGGGAGGGCGAGTGAGGAGATGCAAACACTTGATCAGGGTGCAGACATCATCCTGCTGAGGGTCTCAGCAGCCCTTTATGTATACCTTACAAGCAAACCCAGAGCACATAAGCATATGCATTAGAGCAGGAAGATAACAATCATCACATCTTCCTCTAGAACAGCCAGGGGTTTATTTGCCCTTCAGCAGAGGTTGTAACATTCTTTATTTTGAAGAAGGCACAGTTGCTAAACAACAGTGTTCTTAGAATAGTCATTTATCTTAAACAATCGTTTTATTACTAGCAAAAACTTATGTGACTGAAACTAACATTTCTATGTTCACCATGGTGAAGGATTAACTAAGGGCTGGGGAAACAACCGAGCCTCCACCATATCCAATTTATGGAGGGCAACCTGAATCTGGTCCTGTATACTTTTAAAAGCTTGATCTTATATGCTTATAAAAGCTGACTCAAAAATGTTACGGTTCTCATCCCTCATACACTTGATAGTTAAATCAAGGCCCTGCTTTTGTTGTTGCATGGCCAGGTTAAGAGCCTGAATTTGTTGTTGCGTGGCTAAGAGCCTGAATGTGTTGTTGCACATTCTCAGTATGTGAAGTAGAACATCTACCTCGCATAGAAACAAGAATGTAGCAAATGGCACTTACACATATTACCAAAAAAACACCCAGAAGGACAGACTGTAAAGGGATGGCTTGTAAACCACCCACGTATGTATACAGTAGTAAAATCATGTGCCATACACCAGGCTTCATCAATTTATTTACATTAATGAAACTGGTGGTAATATTTAATGGAAGAAGGCTACTTAAATTCAAGGCCGGAAGGAAACTGAAAGAAGTCAAGCTAGGGATGAAACTGTATAAGCTCATGGCTGAGGCCATATTTGAGACAAAAACACACCCACAAGAGCTGTACACACAGGAAAAAAACAGACTTTTCAGCACTTGAGACAAAGATTACACTGCGAGTCCTGCAGACTTAGTGCGCTTATGGTGACCAACGCAAGGAAAGTTACTTTGGGTTGGTCATCCACGGGTGTAGCTTGGAAACCACATTGGGCGCCAAATTGTTATAGGGCGGCCCCAATACAAAACGGGTTGCCTGACTGTGGGTCTTCATCTGTGTGCTTAAAAGGACTTATCAATACTGTACTGCAGGCACACACAAAAGGTTGATAAAAGATTTGTTTAAAGGGGAGGGCAAATGAGGAAATGTACAACTTAGGGAGAAAAGTGGGAGACAAAGTTTTAAATGCATCCTACCCAATGTGCCGATCTGGAACCCCAAATGGCACTCTAAGAGCTGGCCGCAAGCCAGGAGCCATGAAGCCAGGAGGCGAGTGAGACCCCCAAGGCCCACGTGTTTGGTTTTTTATACCAACCATGGCTGCTTAACCCCACCCTCAGGTCCCAGCCACCTTCCCTTTGGTGGTGATGGGATTTGTCTTTCCCAATGTCTTGATGGCTTTAGTCTGGAGCAGGGGTGGAGTCCACAAAGCCTGCATGGGATTAGCTCAGGACATCCTTTCCCCCTAACAGAAGGACAGGAAGTTACCTGGGGGAAGGGAGACAGAGGGATTTTTTTCTAACTAACCTATAAAGTTTAGACAAACATATAACCATATTGTCACAGGGCAGGGAGAAGGGCAGCCCAGACCCCACAAACCTGCCTATTCTAAATGGGTTCTGCCATCTGCCGCATCAACATAAAACATATGAGACTTTAATGCAATTAGGAAATAATACAGAAAAGGCCAAGAATATAGTTTCTAAATCAAGCACCCAATGTTACCCGTCCCCTCGTGGGTAAAAGTCCACTCAAGCAGGATTGGCCCAGAGCAACACCCCAAAAGTCTGCCACAAGTCTTAAGCATCTTCCAGTGGGGACCCACAGAAAAGGATCAGAAATAACCAGACAAGTCTGGAGGGAAAAGAGCAAAATCAAAACCAAGACAAAAACCGCCATTGTCACCTCCCCATGGGTCTCTCACCCACATCTGTGTCACCCAGTCCATGACCAAAAGGCAAGCACAGTTTCTTCACGTGTCTCTCGGCTCCATGTGCCTCCTCCAGGTCTCCTTCTGGCTCCATCCTACTTCCTTCCTTCTTCAGTCTCCTCTGCAGCTTCTTCTCTCTCTGCTCAGCTCCACCCTCCACTTGGGTGGGGCAGGGAACCTGGAACCTCCCCTTTTCTTGGGGAACACCCTGTTACAATCCCCCCTTTTAATTTTTATTCCACCATATCTATGGTGGCACAGATCTCAGGGTGTAGTCTTAGGAGACAGTCTTTTTTCAGGGTTACAATGTGTGTAAGAGAAGCAACAATTAGTCAGCAGCATTGTCCATGAATGTCCAGTATGAGAGTTTTCAATTACTGGAAAATAGTCCATTATCCAAGCCAAAAGAAAAAAAAATCTGGAGCATTACAAGCGCGGATGAGGACCCACAGCTAGGCAACCCATTTTATATCGGGGCTGCTCTGTGACGGTATGATTAAAGCAAAAAACAGAAGGCTTCTATATAGAAATCATCATCTAATAGTATATTGTTTTAATAAGATATTGATTCAATATTAAGGAACCAAGGACCTGGAGGGCATCATTGCCAAACAAGCCGCACTGACTCTTCCCTAGCCCCAAGCTCTCAATTAAGGGAGGAATTCTCCTAATCTAACAGAAGAGTTTTTCTACCTATTATTCCTATACTTATCTAGTCAGCCTACTTTCTGCATCTAACTTTAAAATCAAGGGAAAATTCTTTTTTTTTTGTCCTGAATATTGTTTTAAGGAAGTACAAATATTTCATCAGAGGCAGGACCGGAGATGGTTATAGCTTTTGGTTCTCAGAATGGTTAATGCGGGACATATCAGTAGTGGTAACACTATTATTTGTGCTGTCAAGATTATTAGCTTAACCAGTCACAAAATTGTTGTTGGCTTATTCTTGAATGCATACTCCAACAGCTACCATACCCATTGTCACTGAAAGGGAACTGTTCAGGAAAAGGGAACTGTTAAGGAAAAGTGAATCTTTCCCTGTTAAAGAGCCATAGACATGGAAATGTCAGTGAAAGACAAGTTTGCTTCCTTAACAAGCATGTCTAAACAAGGCCTGGCAGCCTGCTAGGCTGGTTGTTCTCCTGGGCCAGTCTCAAAGATCTGAGTCCTTCCCCTTTTCCTGTGTCTAGAATTTGTATGCTAACTAACCAATGTTATCAATAAATCACACAGTGCCATTTGCTGTCAAATTGGTTATTCAGTAATTGATCAAACAGCCTTTGCAGTTTTACTTTTAAATGCGTATTTTAACAATGGTAGAAACTAGCCATAAACAAATGAGAATCTAGCAGGAGTCAGCTGAAGAGATTCCTGATTTTTCAGGAATCTGCCCCATGCCCGGACCTTTTTCAGACGACGGGAGTAGCATGGCTCCCAGCATAATAACATCTTTTTGAAAGGTTTTATTCTAGTAAAGTAATATTTAAAGCTCTAACCCACATAAAAAAATTATGCATGGGATCCGTAATAATTTGTGAGACTACAGAGACATCCTGAAAGAAAAATGTTTGAGAATCGCTGACCCAGTTCCTGGGCCTGGATTCAGGGAGGCAACAGTGTGACAAAGGTCTTGGTGCAGGAGAGGAGGGGTCTCGGGATGTGGGTCTCAAGGTCTCAGTTCCCAGGGCTCTGTCTGGGGCTGGAAGGTGACTGTTGGGGATTCCCCGGCTCCCCAGTTTCACTTCTCACAACCTGCGTCGGGTCCTACTTCCTGGATACTGGTGAGTCACCCCAGGGCTCACTCCCCATTGCCTGGAGGTCTCCAGAGCAGCCAATCAGCAGCCCCGCGGCTCCCGTTCCAAAGCCCTCACCCGCCCGCCAGGACTCCGTCACCCCAGCCCGGGCGGAGGCGCGTCCTGGGGGATGGGGGGCGCAGCCCTCCTGCTCCTGCTCGCGGTGGCCGCGGCCCCGAGGGAGACCCGGGCGGGTGAGTGCGGGTCGGAGGGGACAGGGCGCTCCCAGAGGCGGGAGCGAGGGCGTGGGCGGGCGTGGGAAAGGCGCGACCACGCCTCCGCCCTAGTTGTCCCCCCACGTCGGCCCCGCCCCGTCCTGGCCCCTTTCTGTCCCCCGAGACCCCAGCCTCCTCTGGCCCCCCGAGTCCGGCCATTTTCGTCCCGCAGCCGCTTTTCACTCTCACTCGTCTTTCACCCACTTTCTGTCTCGTGGGCGCCCCCTGGGACTCGAGCCCCGGAAAGGGAGAAGAATAACCCGGGTCTCCCCTCCCGCCCCCAGGCCTCCACTCCATGAGGATTTTCTACACCGCGATGACCCGGCCCGGCCTCGGGGAGCCCCGCTTCATCTCCGTGGGCTACGTGGACGACACGCAGTTCAACCGCTTCGACAGCGACTCTCCGGGCCAGACCTTGGAGCCGCGGGCGCCCTGGGCGGAGCAGGTGCGGCAGGAGGAGCAGGAGGAGTGGGACTGGAGGACGCGGATCCTAAGGGACCGCACACTGTGGTACGGAGCGCAGCTGGACGCCCTGCGCGGCCTCTACAACCAGAGCGAGACCGGTGAGCTGGCGCGGGTCCGGGCCGGGTCAGCACCCCCATCCCAAAGGACGGGGGTTCTCTCAGGGTCTCCCCCTCCAGGCTTCTCTGCAACCTGCCCTGGAACAGCCCATGGGACTTTCACCCCGTTTCATTCTGTTTATTCCCGGCGGGAGGGGGGGCTGGCGGGGTGACCGCGGGGTGACGCGGACGGGGACAGGCTCTCACACCTTCCAGAGGATGTCTGGCTGCGACGTGGGGCCCGACGGGCGCCTCCTCCGCGCTTACAGTCAGTTCGCCTACGATGGCGCCGATTACCTGGCCCTGAATGAGGACCTGCGCTCCTGGACCGCGGTGGACACGGCCGCTCAGATCACCCTGCGCCGGTGGGTGGTCCAGGGTGTGGCAGAGGAATTCAGCAACTATGTGGAGGGCAGGTACTTGATGTGGCTGCGCACATTCCTGGAGTACGGGAAGGAGACTCTGCAGCGCACGGGTAAGAGGGGCCTGGAGGCCTCCGGGTCCCCCCCTGCCTGGAGTCACTGCGGGAAATGAGTCCTCTCCCTAGTCCCGAGAGGGGCACTCCCCTGGGTTTCATGTTCTGCACTGAGAGGGGCACTCCCCTGGGTTTCATGTTCTGCACTAGAGAGACTCCCAGAGACTCCGGCTTCTCCTGAAGGACAGTGAAGGGATCCCGTCTCTCCTAAGAAAGACAGTCAGTCCCTGACATCACACGTCACCGGGTCCTTTTGACCAGGTGCCCTATTTGAGAACCACGAGTCTCTGTCTTTTTTCTGGTCTGAGAATATTTTTAGTTATGTGATTCCTGCTTGTCTGTGTCACTCACCTTCCACTCTGGTCAGGTATAAAAAGTCTCTGTTCCTCTCTCTCTGCTTCATCCTACCCTGGGTTTTCCTCCTCACTCTAGAACTTTCTAAGGAATAGGAGAATCTCACGGATTCCTCCAGATTAGCCTGTTTCTTGCATTTTATGCTTCTAGCTGTTATAGGGCAAACCCCGATATAAAATGGGGTTTCCTGACTGTGGGTCCTCACCTGCGTGCTTAAAGGGGACTTATGAATGCTAAACTGCAGACACACACAAAAGGTTGATGAAAGGTTTATTTACACAGGAAGGGGAAATGGGAAATGAATAACTCAGGGAGAAAAAGAGGGAGATAAGTTCATAAATGCGTCCTACCCGTTCCGCTGACCTAGAATCCCAGTGACCCACAGAGGTGGTGAAAACCTAGCACGCCTCATCTCGTGGCCAAGCCAGAGACTCCCGGCCACATGACCAGTTAAATACCCAAATGGAGAGCCTAGTTGCTTAACTACACCCTCAGGTCCTCCCAACCTTCCCTTTGGTGATCATGGGATTTGTAGTTCCCAGTGTCGTGGGGGTGAAGTCCACAAAGCCTGTATGGAGTTTACTCAGGACATCCTTCACCCCTGTCATTCCTGACACACCAGTTGTCTTGTCCATTGTGAGGACGGTCTTACGAGGATTCCTCATTGTCCATGGAGGAAACACAAAGTAAGTTTTCTGATTTACCACTTCAGATCCCCCAAAGACACATGTGACCCACCACCCCACCTCTGAGTATGAGGTCACCCTGAGGTGCTGGGCCCTGGGCTTCTACCCTGCGGACATCACCCTGACCTGGCAGCGAGAAGGGGAGGACCTGACCCAGGAGATGGAGCTGGTGGAAACCAGGCCTGGGGGAGATGGAACCTTCCAGAAGTGGGCGGCTGTGATGGTGCCTTCTGGAGAGGAGCAGAGATACGTGTGCCACGTGCAGCATGAGGGTCTGCTGGAGCCCCGAGTCCTGAGATGGGGTAAGGAGGAGGATGTGGGCACAGAGGCTGTTCTCAGGGCCATCAGGAGCCCTTCTGGAGCCCTTCAGAGGGTCCGGATAAGGTCTGGGGCTCAGGGTATGATCTTCCTTCCCTTCCAGTGCCCCCTCCTCAGTCCTCCATCCTCACCATGGGCGTCATTGCTGGCCTGGTTCTCCTTGGAGCTGGGCTCACTGGAGCTGCAGTGGCTACAGCTGTGATGTGGAGGAAGAAGCACTCAGGTAGGGAAGGGACTGGGGAATCTTGTCCACTGGGGACTTTCACGTCCCAGGGAGAACTTGCCCTACCTGGTTAATGGGAAGTACCATCCACACACACGTGTGTTGCCCAGAGGGCATTTGGTCCAGTCCCCCCTCACTTCCTTTCTTCATTTTCCCAGTCCTGACCTGGGTCTTTAGTCACAGTTCTGGAAACTTCCCTGTGGTGCAGGATTAAAAGATTCCTTTAGGTCTTCTGACCTGACTACTCCCTGGTCTCACATGATGTTTCTTCCCACAGGAGGACAAGGAGGAAACTACACTCAGGCCGCAGGTAAGTGTGGATCAGGGGTTTGATCCTTGAGCCCCTGGAGACAGTGTAAATGGACTCCATGGGGAAGTCACCCTCATCAGTCCCGTCAGATGTGGTCTCATCTCTGACCAGGTTCTGTTTTGTTCTCAACCAGGCAGCGACAGTGCCTAGGGCTCTGATGTGTCTCTCAGCCCCTAAGTATCTTTTACAATGAACCTGATGAGGCTCCTGTTGTGCACACCTTGGACAGCAGTGTGATGGTGTCACTGTTGTTCTTAACTGTGGTATTGAGCATTTGTTTGTATTTTTATTTTTCTATGTCTACATAAGTTGCTATGTCTATACATAATAATAAATAAAATATAATAAATAAAAAGATTTATTTATTCATGCATACAAGAACTGGGGTACAGGCCAGATGCACAGGAGGTGATAAGATTCACCAGAGACAGAGTGGGGAACAGAACAGGCAGACTGATGAAATACACTGCTGAGGGGAGCAGCGGGTGAGACAGGAGAGGTCTGCCGCTCCATGTGGGATTCTCGCCCACCGGCCAGGATCGAACCTGCACTGCAGAGGCTGCGGACAGCTTCACAGTGCTGCGCTCAACCACCAGGGCCACCAGGGGAGGCCTGGAAGTCATTTTTTTTTTTTTTTTGCTGTATTTATAACACTGTTTTTTGTCCTTATTAAAATTGGGTTATTTCTTGCTGATCATTGAGTTTTAAGCATTATTTGTAAATTCTTGATACAGTCCTTTATCAGTTTGTGATATGCAAATGTTTCCCCCCACTCTGTGACCTGAACTCCTTTGCTGTCGGGAAAACAAGCATTATTGTCCAGACAGAAGCATGGATATATTTTTTTAGAAAAGAAAAGATAAGTTGCTAATTGGTTTTGAGCAGATACTGGCTGACTGGGATGTTGGGGGATGGAAGGGAATGAATTACTTATGTGTATCCTTGAGTGTTATTTAAATGTCCTTCCATGAGCATGAAATATGCTTTCAAAAATAAATTACTCTTCATTCCTCAATTTATAAAACTCTTCACACATCATGTCCAAATCATGTGTTACGATCAGACTGGCACATGGGTTACAAGTGATGGACCTGCACATCATAGTCGCACAGTCATGGTTTCACTCAGGGGTCACTCTGGTGTTGTCCATTCTGTGGGTGTTGGGCAAATATGTAATGACCTGTGTCCATCATGAGAATATCATGCAGAGTATTTTCACTGCCCATAATGTCTTCTGTGCTCCAAGGAAGCAAAAGCAAAAAGAAACCAGTGGAATCACATGAGACTAAAAAGCTTCTACTTAGTGAGGGAAACTCATTAAAATGAAAAGACAATATTGAGTTGGAGAAAATATTTGCACATCATCAATCCAAAAAGGAGTTACTATCTGAGATCTACAAAGAACTGCAAAACAAGAAAACAACTCAATAAAAACAGGGCAGAGGAGCTAAATAGATACTTTTGTAAAGAAGACATACAGATGGCCAATAGGTATGTGGATAAATGTTTGTCGTGTGCTGTCAGGAAAATGCCAATTAAAACCACAATGAGTTACTACCTTACACCTGTGAGAATGACCCACTGACGGGTGTGAACTCTCTCTGGTACATGGTTGGTGGGAATGAAGTCTGGTCCTGTTATTGGGCAGAATGAGGGTTTCCCAGGACCCTCAAACCTGTACACTCTACATGGGATCTGCCATCATCTGAAAAAAGACAAAACATACTCTAAAGCATAAGACCTTCACTAGAAAAGAACTTTTAATACAATCAGGGTGCAATAGAGAATTAGTGTGCAATAGAGAGAAGAGAAAGAATATAGTTAGAATAGGTCGCAAGTGAAACACCCAAAGTTACCTGTCCCCTCATGGGTAAATGCCCAGCAAAACAGGGTTGGCCCAAAGCAGGCCCACTGGGGCCCGAACGCCTGCCACAAGGCTAAGGCACCTACTGGTAGAGACCCATGGGACAGGGGCAGGAGGGGCCAGGCAAGTCTGGACAGACGAGAGCAAAATCAAAATCCACATCAAGATATCAGCTGCCATTGTCAGCTTCTCCATGGGCCTTTCACCCAAGTCTTTGTCTCTTTCACGTGTCTCTTTCTGTGTCCCCAATTCCCTGGCACAAGTCCAAGCCTGAGGAACAAGCCTGGCTTCTTCACATGTCTCTCTGCTCCATGCGCCTCCTCCAGTCTTCTTTCCTCATCTCACTCCACGTCTTCCTCCTCTTCCTTAGCTTCTCATCCCTGCTCAGCCCACATTTCCTTGGGTGGGGCGGTAACCTGGAACCTCTCTTTTCTATGGATAGCACATTGGTCCTGCCCCTATGGAAAACAAATGAAGGTTCCTCAAAATATTCATAATGCAACCAAAAAAAAAAAAAAAGGAAAAAAGTCAACAATGAAAATAAAAGAAACATTTGCATGAATTATTCAGTTTAACCCACGACACCCTGTGAGTTGTCAGATACCATGATCCCAGCGTAACTCATGACTGTGGGGAGTGAGACTCAGAAGCGCAGCCCAGGCCACACATTGGGTGACCCAGGGTTCTGACCACCCAGGGCCCCCTGCTGTGGCAGCTGCAGTGAGGAAGGGTCTCTGAGCTGAGGAGGCTGAGGACTCAGTGTGGTCACATCCACTGGAAACATACAGAGTGAGGGTTGGGCCTCTTAGTGATGGGCAGCCACTACCTCCCCAGCCAGCCCTTCTATTGACAAGTCAAATTAAAAAAAAATTCCTCCTGATGTTGCTCTGATGCTGGAGGCAGGTGGGGTGGGAGAGAAAGTGGAAGTGATGACAGGCCCTGTGAGCCCTCCCTGCCTGGTGTGGGGAGCAGAGAAGGCAGGTGAGAGTCCATGTTGAGAAAGGCCTGGGGTCTGTGGGGAACAGAGACTGGAGAGGGTGAGAGTGTGCGGGGCAGGGAGGAGGCTCCTGCGGTCTGACCAGGGCAGGTGTGGTCACCTCCTCCCTGAGCATCTCCTCTGCCCTCCCTTGTTCACCTTCCTCACCCACCTTGCAGGACAGTCATGGCCTTGGGGTCCCTACTGGACCCCTCCTGGAAGAAGTGACCTGCAGCATCTACCTGGAGACAGGAGGCCCCTGGGAGCACCTCTTGTGGCCACAGCTTCTGCCAGGCCTGCTCTCAGCTGAGTGACTCTCTGACCCGCCGAGGTCACTGTGTGCTCTCCACGCTGCCAGGAGCCACCACAAGAGGGAACAGCAGGTTCAGTTTTATTCTGGTCAGTTTGTCCTCTGGGAGCAGACTTGCCCAGAGGTCATTTTCCTGCTTCTACATTTAATCTGGATCCCTGCAGCCTTGTGCAAGTGGTGGGATATGACCAGCTTTGCTGAGGCCCGCTTTAGCAGCAAGCCTTGACAGAAGCCATGGGGAGAGAGGCCCATGGCATTCTAGGCCCAAACTCAGCATGTGGACTGTGGGCCTCCCTGAGCTCTGACAGCATTGGCCTGGGCTGTGCTATGGCAGGTGTGAGACCGGCCTGGTGGGCTGTGATAGAGGGGTGCCTGCTCTGGATGCTCAGGTGAGCATCTGGCCCTGCTGAAGCCCACTCCCACTGTGATCCCTGATGCTGGGGGGAGAGGGGACCTTACTGCGTGCAGCCTACGGGCCTGTTTGATGCCCTCTGAGTGACACTATCTGACTTCCAGGGTGAGACTATCTGACCTCAGCATCTGGACGCATGGGCAGGTGTTTCATTTGGGAACACAGTGCCAGAATTGTAATGGGCCAATCAGATTCAAGCTCTCACAGCTGTCATTCAAGATTTTTTTTGTTTTGTTTTGTTTGTTTGTTTTAAAAGAGATTTTTATTTTTACTTAGGTATGCACACAAGAACTGCCAGAGGTGTCGGGGGTTGGAGGATTCACCAGAGTCAGAGTAGGGAACAGAACAGGCGGATCTACTGAAATACATTGCTAAGGGGAGGAAAGGGCTAGACAGGAGAGGCCTGCTGAGCCATGTGAGTTGGCTCCCTGGCCGGGGATCAAACTCATGTTGTAGTGGCTGGCAATAGCTTGATTGTGATGTGTCTTTAACCCCTGCGCCACCAGGGAGCCCCCACCATTCAAGGTTTTTGAGACCATCCAGGCATCTACATGGACCAATCTGATTGGAGCTCCACTGGCACCAACCAAACAGCTGGCATTATAAAGGGGCCAATCAAGCTTGAAAGGTGGCGCCCTGAAGAGGATACAAGCCAGAGCAGCAGCCAGCCTGAGCCACTTGATAGACAACTACTGGTCAGATCTGTTGGTACTCCTAGAAAGATCTTTGCCAAGACCTCCGCACAGTATGAGACCTTTCCAGAGACCTTTGCTGAGACCTGATGTCTACACCTGCCTCTGGCCCTGGCTCTAACACCGCCTGCAGAGAACATCATCAGGCTGTCCCTGGGGTTTCTAAAGGAGCTGTTTGCTGGTGGCTTATACCTAGCATCTCTAAGGCTGTTTGCTGTTGGTACAATGGCATCTTTATCAGATGTAAACTGGTATCTCTGGCACCATTGCCTGCTGGACCAGTGCTGACCAGCACTGCTGACTTGTATCCGGCCTCCTCTGAGAGCTGTCCACCTCTTCTCATCCTTGGGCACCATCTCCTGGTTGCTGTTGCATCTGGCAGTGTCCAGTCCAGGGTCTGGTGCTGACCGCCTGGCCTTTGGAAGCCTTTGTTTCGGACCACTGGACACTGAGGACACTGTCTGAGGTAGGATGGATGGCCATTTCTGGGTTTAGACACTCCTTCCTTGTTTGCAGTCTCCCCTTTTTAATAAATCCTGTTGCTTTTACACCCTGAGCCTGAGTGTTGTCTTGCAAGTGCAAGCACATGGATGAGGACCCAGAGACAGTGACTGTCCCCAACTTTGCCCTGTTTTAACATAACCTGAGATTGGAACGGGTGACTGTCCCGCTGCAGGGTATGGTGTCCTGCACCCACCTGACCCCCTCTTCTCTGTTCTGGCCTGAGAAAGTGACAAGTGAAGCTGCAAAAATTCATGCCTGGACCTCCCTGGTGGCATACGGGGTTAAGGACAGCACTGTGAAGCTATCCACAGCCTCTGAAGCATGAGTTAGATCCCAGGCCAGGGAGCAACCCACATGGCACAGCAGACCTCTCCTGTCTCGCCCACTGCTCCCATCAGCAGTGTATTTCAGTCAGTCTGCCTGTTCTGCTCCCCACTCTGTGGTGAATCCTCTTACCCCCTGTAGATCTGGCCTGTACTGCAGTCCTTATAAGTATGAATAAATAAATCTTGGGCCTCCCTGGTGGCACAAGGGGTTAAGATGCAACCTATGAAGCTGTCTGCAGCCTCTGCAGCACGAGTTCAATCCCCAGCCAGCTAGATACCGACATGGCGCAGCAGACCTCTCCTGACTCTCCCACTGCTCCCCTCAGCAGTGTATTTCAGCCCATCCGCCTGTTCTGTTCCCCACTATCTCTGGTGAATCCTCTCACCCCCACACCTCTGGTCTGTACCCCAGTTCTTGTATGCATAAATACATAAATTTTAAAATAAATAAATCTTAAAAATAAAATTCTTGCCTGCCAGAGAGGTTAGGATTTGAGCTAAAAAGAACTTCAAATTCATTCTTATTTTCTAGATGAGGGTAAATAATGAAAAGAGCATCAGGCCAGTGATGGCAGAACGTAGACACAGAAGGTACCCCGACTCCCTGTCCTTGTTCATGCCCTGACGCCTGAGGGAGGACAGAGGCTGAGGGTTCCGGAGAGGAGCTGGACACTCCCCTCCTCCTGCTCGTCTCTGATGGAAAAAGCAGGAACCAAATGGTGAGAAAAGTTCAGGCCACGGGAAGCTGTAAGTCTGTCTCCCATGACCAGTCCTTGCCCGGGGAGGGCTGTGCGCTAGGAGACGTGACCCTAAGGCCGTGAGCCCTGATGACAACATCATCTAGGAGGGGGACCATGGAGCAGAGGGTTCCTGTTTCTCCCCAAACCCTTCAAACCTTCTCACCGAAAGGATGTTAATATAGAGGGAAAATGAGGAATCAAGGTTAAAGGAAAAGGATTCCTGTTTTATGAGTCCTGGCTACTGAGGCGATACAGTACATCATTATTGAAGCAACAGGGAGGATTTCAGGACAGACGCCCTGTGGACACGCACAGGAGCAGGAGGAAGCTCTCCAGGGTGAGGCCTGTGAGCACACGTGTGAGAGACCATTGAGGGTCCACAGTCCACGCACACGCTCCTGTTCCCTCCTGGGGGATCTGCAGACGCTGAACAAATGTCTGTGAATGAAATCACAGATGATGCTCCTCATGGGTTAGTGTTGGGGGAGCTACTGGGTTTAAAATAACATCAGGGGGAGGAGCGTCTGAGATTCTCTAGTGAAGAAATAGCTTAGACTTTTAACAGAAATGATGATGTTCTTTTAGTAAACAGCAGTCGTGGCCGTCAGCCCAGAGAGAGGCCAAAGGACAAGCAGGATCTGTGAGCCGCAGGGTGAGTGTCCACGTCAGGCAGAAACAGCTTCTGCAGCACAGACAGTGAGGATGGACGTCAAGGGCAGAGAAGCCTAGAGACCCCTCTCCCCACGTGGGCACGGCAGACACGGGGTAAGGTCACCTCCAGGGCCCCATGAGAGCTGCTCTTCTACCCGAGGGGGCAAGTGACCCACAGACCCCCCTCCTGAGACCCGCTTCTCTCCTGGGAAGGAGAAGCCACTTTCCCCTTTGCCTCCAGAGCCGCGTGGGCAGTGAAGGTGTCTGTGTGCGCTGTAGGAGGAAAATGAATTCAAGCTCTTTCAATAACATTCATTACTAGTGGTGACATTCCTCAACTTCCAGGCTTGGACTTGTGTCAGGGAGTTGGGGACATGGACAGAGACACATGAAAGAGACAAAAATGTGGGTGAGAGACCCAGGGGAGGCTGACAATGGCAGCCTTTATCTTGATGTGGATTTGATTTTGCTCTTGTCCTTCCAGATTTGCCTGGCCCCTCCTGCCCCTGTCCCATGGGTCTCTACCAGTAGGTGCCTTAGACTGTGGCAGGCTTTTGGGCCTCAGTGGTTCTGCTTTGAGCCAAGCCTGTTTGGCTGGGCATTTACCCATGAGGGGACAGGTAGCTTTGGGTGCTTAATTGGGAACTATTTATCTATATCCTTTCTCTTCTCTTTCCCTATTGCACACTAATTCTCTATTGCACACTCATTGTGTTCAAGTTCTTTTCTAACAAAGATGTTATGCATTAGATTTTTCCTTTATGCAGCTGATGGCAGATCCCATGTAGAGTGTACAGGTTTGAGGGCCCTGGGAATCCCTGATTCAGCCCGCTGACAGGACCAGACTTCATCCCCACCCACCATGTGCCAGAGTTCCTTTCCCTCCACACCCTTCAACGGGTCATTCTCACAGTGTGAGGTGGTAACTCATTGTGGTTTTAATTGGCATTTTCCTGACAGCACATGATGACAAACATGTATCCATTTCTGCAGGGGGCCTTGTTGGCCCAGCCGGATAGGATACTAACAAGCAGCAAAGAGAAAGGGCCTCACACCGTGGGGCTGAAGATCTGGCATCCCTTTGCTTTTTATTCTTGGTCATAGGAGAGAAAAATTTATTAGAGAGTATATTGGGCAGTGGATTGTACATGTCAGCAGACTGCAAGCAATTGGCACGGAAAATTATCTGTTTAGAAATTAGTTACTACACAGTTTGGCCCACTTGACAATGGGAGATGATTTATTGTACATATCTGACAAGCAAACCAGCACAACTATTATAGTAAGTCCTTCTTTTGCTTTTTTAGAAGTTCCTTTTTATTTAGAAGTTTCTTGGGAAAGTTTTTAAATGAAGCTATTTGAGTTAAGGAGTTTCTAGGTAGAAAAAGTTCTGATAGCTGAGTAGCAGCCGGTCCCGGCTGAAGGCCATGGGAATAAGAAGTCTTTTCTTGCTTAGGCTTGAGCTGATAGGGGTGTCCTGGCGGCTATCTACTGTCTTAGGTTATTGTTTAGCTGAAACAATGAGTTCTAGTGTAAGGCTTAGTTTTTTATTAACCTTGAAGTTTGCCTTCTTACTGAGAGCACGTAGTGGCCAAAAGTCTATGGGAAAAGGGATGCACTGATTGTTTCTGCTTTGTTTCTATGTATATGATGATGTCATCTCTCAGCTTGCTAAAAAAGTATAAATAAAGAACCTGCTGAGCCCCTGAGGAGAAGATACTTGCACCTCACCAAGTGTCAGTGTCTCCTCACTGCCTCATCCCCTTCCCTTCAGTCCTTTACGTGGCACCTAGACCGTCTTTTCCTTTCAAGGACTTCTGACCCGACATTTTGCCAAAAGCTGGTCTGCGGCAAGCCATGTGCCTATTGGCCATCTGTGTGTCTTCTTTAGAAAAGTTCCTATTTAGCTCCCCGGCCCCTGTTGTGATTGGGTTGTTTCCGCATTTTGGAGTTCTTTGTAGATCTTGGATAGTAACTCCTTGTTGGATTAATGATGTGCAAATATTTTCTCCAACTCAATATTGTCTTTTCATTTTAATGATAGTTTCCTTCACTATGTAGAAGCCTTTTAGTCTCATGTGATTCCATTGGGTGTTTTTTTTTTTTTTTGCTTTTGTTTCGTTGGAGCACAGAAGACATTATGGGCAGTGAAAATACTCTAATGATGGACACAGGTCATTGTACATTTGTCCAACAACACCCACAGAACGGACAACACCAGAGTGAACCCAAAGGGAAACCATGACTTTGGCGACTATGACGTGCGGGTCCATCACAGGTAACACACGTGCCAGTCTGGTCTTAACACGTGATTTGGTTGTGATGTGTGAGGAGTGTTATAAGTTGAGTAATGTAGTGTAATTTACTTTTGAAGGCATATTTCATGCACATAGAAAAACATTTAAATAACACTCAAGGACACACATAAGTAAGTCACCCCCCCAACACCCCAGTCAGCTAGGACATCTGCTCAAAGGCAGTTAGTGATTTATCATTTCTCTTCTCAAAAAAAAAATATATATATATATATATCTCCATGCTTCTGTCTGGACAACAATGCTTGTTTTCCTGTCAGCACAGGCGTTCAGGACACAGAGTGGGGGAAACATTTGCAAATCATGAATCTGATCAAGGACTGTATCTAGAATTTACAAAATAATGCTTAAAACTCAATGAGCAGAAAGAAATAACACAATTTTTAAAGGGACAAAAACAGTGTTGTAAATGAGTGGTGCCTCATTTGAAAAATGGACAAAAGACTTTAGCAGACACGTCACCAAGAAGAGACACAGACGACAAGGAAGAACATGAACAGAGGCTCAGCATCACAGGGCACCAACGAAAGACAAAAAGAACAACAGTGACGCCATCACACCTGGTAGGGGCTGAAAAATGCAAACCCTGCACAGGTGCTGCCCAGGATGTGGACAACAGGAGGCTCAACACTGCCTGCAGGAATGCAAAAGGGTGCGGTCACTGTGAAAGATCTTTGACAGTTTCTTTGAAAACCCAAAAACCTGACATACAGCCCAGCGTTCACTGACCCAGCTAGTTACCCAAATAATTTGAAAACTTATATTTGGGGGCCTCCCTGGAGGCACAAGGGGTTAAGATGCAACCTATGACGCTGTGTGCAATTGGGGAGGTGACCCACATGGCGCAGCAGACCTCTCTTGACCGTCCACTGCTCCCCTGAGCAGTGTATTTCAGTTAGCTGCCTGTTCTGCCCCCCTCTGTCTCTGGTGAATCCTCTCAACCCCCGCATCTCTGGCCTGTACCCCAGTTCTTGTATGCATGAATAAATAAATCTTTTAAAAAATGAAGACTTATATTAAAAAAAACTCTGCGTGCATGTAAATGGTTTTTTCTACTTTTTTTTTAAGTTTTTTTTTTTTAATATTCCCCATATAATTGTACCCCCCTCATTTTGACCCCAATCCTTCTTCTCCCCTCCCCCCATAGTGTGTTTCTGGTTTATAGTTGCTTGTTGATTTTGATTTTTTCTTTATTATAGTTATTCTTTTTCCTAGTCTCTTATTTAGGTTTTCTAGATTCCTGCTATGAGTGAGACCATCCGGTATTTTTCTTTTTCTTTCTGGCTTATTTCGCTGAGCATGATCGCTTCCAGCTCCATCCATGTTGCTGCAAACTGAATGTGTTTATCTTTTTCGATTGCTGAGTAATATACCATGGTGTATATGTACCACATCTTCTTGATTCAGTCATCTATTTTTGGGCATTTGGGTTGTTTCCATAGCTTAGCTATTGTAAATAGTGCTGCTATAAACATAGGGGTGCAGGTGCCCTTTGGAATTAATGTTTCTGTGTCATTTGGGTAAATACCTAGGAGTGGAATCATGCTTGTAAATGTTTATAGCAGCACACCCATAAGTGTGAGCTGCCCATAGTGACTTCCTTCCAAAGACAACAGCCTCTAAATAAATGGGAAAAAGAAGCTTTTCAGGAAGAAATCTGGGAAAGTGTGCCTTAGCCAGGTGTTGAAGGTTAACACCATCAGTGATGAGTCAGGTGGACATAATGAGCACTGCCTTGGTGAGTGGACAATGCCCCTGCACCCCTGGAGTCTGCTTCCCCAAACCCACAGTCCCAGTCAAAACAAAAAACCTAAATTGAGGGACAATAGTCCTGAGCAGTGTTCCTTGGAGGCTAAGAGTAGGAAATTTAGCGTGGAGGGGTCACAAGACCTGAAACTGGAGGTGGGGGTAGAAGTGATTAACATAGTCATTAAATCAATTATGGAAATGAAAATCGCTGTGGCCAACTGCTATAGCAAGTATCAGATGCTACAGGAAGTACAAGGAGATGCAGACCAGAGGTGGGATACAGGGATGGAGCCATTGCAGAGACTCGCTGCTGCTCCTGACAAATCAGCTCAGTCACACCATATAAGTAATTAATTTAACAACAGATAACAATTGCACAAAGGAATGAGCCCTCCCAACTAGAACACTACCTCAGTGCCCTTTTTTTCCCCCAGGAAGACGCAGCTCTGCTCCCAGGGCTCCGCCTGGGGCCTGCAGGCTTCTCTTCACACACCCGCCCTCTCCAGGGGCAGCTGCTCCTGCCTGCTGGTGTCTGCACAAGCATCCTCTTCTTTCCTTGTGTGTGTGTGTGTGTGTGTGTGTGTGCCCTCACGCCACTGAGAGGACTCTCGTGAAGCTTTTCTCAGAGGTGACCCAAGAACCCCCATCTGTGACCCCAGCACCTCTCCCAAACATCACTCCTCACCAGTGTCAATGTTACAAAAACAAGGAAAGTCTGAGGAACTGTCATCCAGGCAAACTGGATGGGATTATGGAGCATCAAATGGACATTAGCAAAAACTGAAATGAAAGTGTGCCGTTTAGTTATTATGTCAACATTGCTGCATTAGTTAAAAAAAAAAAAAAAAAAAAACCAAAACTGTACTCATGTAGGATTGTTATAGGGCAGGGAGAGGGCAGCCCAAACTCCGCAAACCTGCCTATTCTATGTAGGGTTCTGCCATCTGCCGCATCAACACAAAACATATGAGACTTTAATGGGAAGGAACTTTAATACAATTAGGAAACAATACAGGAAAGGCAAAGAATCTAGTTTCTAAATCAAGCACCCAAAGTTACCCGTCCCCTCATGGGTTAAAGTCCATCCATATGGGATTGGCCCAGAGCAAGGCCCCAAAGCCTGCCACAAGTCTAAGGCATCTTCCAGGGAGACCCACAGAAAAGGATCAGAAACAACCAGAGAAGCCCACAAGGAAAAGAGCAAAATCAACATCAAGATAAAAGCTGAAATTGTCACCTCCCCACGGGTCTCTCACCCACATCTGTGTCACCCAGTCCATGACCAAAAGACAAGCGCAGTTTCTTCACGTGTCTCTAGGCTCCATGCGCCTCCTCCAGGTCTCCTTCTGGCTCCATCCTGCTGCCTTCCTCAGTCTCCTCTGCAGCCTCTTCTCTTCCTGCTCAGCTCCACCCTCCCTTGGGTGGGGCAGGGAACCTAGAACCTCCCCCTTTCCTGGGGACCACCCTGTTACAGGATGTTAACAAAATGGAAATAGTGTGGGATAAACAAGACCTGCACCGCCTTTGCTACTTTTCTGTAAATCGAACAGTATTTTTTAAATGTTATTTTTAAAATACTGTCAATATTTAATAGGTTATAGAAGGAAATATTTTCTCTTTTCCAGTTTTCCCAGGGATCAACATCCAGGGACGAGGGAAAAGCGTTCTGAGGAGAAAAGCTGGAAACCTCACACCCACGGCGGGCTCCGGAGTCTCCTCTCCTCTGAGCCCTGCTGCTCTGACTCCTCACAGAGCATCTCACCCCAGGACGCCGCCCTCCAGGACCCCCAACTCTGCCCACCTCAGCCCCCGCCCCGTCCTGGCGGCTCCACCAGAATCCGGAGCGGCGCGGCAGCGCCCCCGTGTGGCCACAGGGCTGAGCACAGGAGCCCAGAGCCGCCCTTTCTCCTGCTCAGCCAGGCCCTCCCCAGGCTCCCTGGGCCCCCAGCGGCAGGACAGGGATCTGCACACAAGGGGGCGCCCAAGTCCAGTGTCAGGTCAGAAGTCCCCAAATTTTCTTAGTCCTGTGGACAAAGGACAAAAGCAGGTTTCCAGGTCAAAACAGCTGATTCCCAGATTATGGGCTGATCCTCAAATATAGAGGTTCCTTCCGTCTTGGGTGGATCCTTGGACTCCAGCGTCTCTGTCATTTGCTTCCAGGGGTGAAAGCGCCTCCTCCTGGGAAATAACATTCAGTTCTACCCAGGAGCCCAGGGCCTCGCCCAGGAATAGGACAAGGTTCCAGGAAAACGCCAAGACCCCGGGGGCCAACCACCCATCCACGTCTTAGAGCAGGTGGGAGCAGGAGTGATCAGAGCCGGGGAGAGACCCGGGGAGCTGGTGGTGGTGTGTGGTGGATCATTGGTGGAAGGGCCGCACCTAAGAGGAACAATAACTATAGAAAGATGACCCACGCTGTAAGGAAATAAATAAACAAATATACATCTTTTAAAAATTCTCCATCTCTGAATGAGGGGAGGTTGAGGAGAGCCCCCAGGGCATGACTAGGAAGCCGGGGAGGCTCCTGGAAATGGAGCAGAGGGGACTAGGGGATGGGGCCCAAAGGAGTGGTGGGAGCACCAGGAAGGGTGGGGCCAGGAAGGGGCAGCATCGGGGACACTGTGAGGGGAAGGTCTGTGTGGGTGACGCGGCTCTGGCTGGGGCTGGGAGAGTCTCTGTCTCCCCTGGTGGGACTGCAGAGGGGCTGGTGCTGTAACTGACCAGGGAATCACTTAAGTTCTGGGCCTTTCCTGTCCGTGCAGGGCTGGTGTGACTCAAACACGCACACTCAGGCTGATGAAGGAGAGAGAGGAGGAGAGGACAGATGGTTAGGAGGAGGCCCCCATTTCCTGAGCCACAACATCCTCCCCAACTCCCCAATGCTGGGGTGGCAGGGAGATTCCTGCAATGAAGAGGAGGTGATTCAGGGAATCAAGAGGAGAAAGGCCTGTGCTGCTCTAGAGGACCAGCCCTGGCAGCTGATTCTGGGGCTCCAAGGCCCAACTCCCTGCAGGCGGGTCAGAGTCAGCCCTGCTCACAGCTCCAGGCTGCTGACAGACCCTCTGTGCCGTGACCCTGCAGACACCGCTCTGGGGATAGTATAAAGAAACAAAACAGCAAAATTAAATGGGAATCTAAAAACGGTAGAACTGATTTTTAAAAATCACATATTTTGAATGACACTTCAGGGACGTGGAATCCTTGTCTGACAGCTCATTGCAATCAGGACCTTGACCGTCACGTGAGCTACTCTGGCCTCCACTGTTTCTTGTGAGAAAACAGCCACTGATCCCTTTATCGCCTGAATATTTTACTGGTTTGTACCAAATCACTTCCTCCTTTGCACCTAAAACAAAGATCTGGCATCTCCACAGTCTCTGAGGGGGAGGCGGCAGGAGGGGCCTCCCTCAGAGGCTCTAGGTCTGGGTCCCACGAGGCTGCGATGGGGACGAGATGTTGGCGGATCTGAAGGGCCGTGATCAGCGTGGAAGGACCTGCCTCAGAGCTCCTGCATGTGGCTCCTGCAGAAAACCCTCAGGTCCTTGTCCTGTTGGCGTCCCCTTAGCTGAGGGTCCACCGTGTGCAGGGAGTCACCCCAGAGAGGGACCAGGAGGGGAGCTCGGGGGGAAATCTCAGCCCCTGTGAGCCTGACTCTGTGACGTGGCGCATCCCTTCTGCTTCGTTCTCCTCACGAGGAAGAACCAACAAGTCAGACACACTCCCGGGGGAACTGTCTCCCCTCCTGTGTATCAGAGAATTGGTGGAAAATTGAAAACCAACACAGTAGACCTTCTGGACACTCATTATTTCCATTCTGCCCACATGAAAAATAAGCTGCCTCCCACCCAAGGCCCCTAAAAGTCTCTCCCATCACAGAAGCAGCGTGATGTCAGCATCTCATCATGTGACTCAGGACCACGGAGATGAGGTGCCTTGAGAGCTTCTGTGCAATGAAACCGTCTGTGCTCAGCTCCTCGTGGGCTGAGGCAGTTTCTTACTCCACAAGCCCTCGATGAGGATACAGTGGAGGACAGACACAGGGCAACTTGTAGACCCATTTTTTAATGTTTTTAAAGCAAACTTATTGAGATATATCTTTTGGCCATTGAGTCATTTGTTGAAGGCTCACCTGTCATGTCCTTTTGGTAAGTGCAGAGCAGAGCAATCATCCCATACTCTACCTTGAGAACATCTCCATCACCACAACAACCTTGTTTCCTGGGCCCAGGCCCATGGGCACCACCCCGACCTTCCCCTCCCAGCCCTGGGCAGCCAGAGCCCACTCTCTGCCTCTGGGGATGGGCCAGGGAACTTCTCTATAAACACATCCCAGGCGACTCTGCTGACACAGGATATGGAGACTGAGGGGTTATGGCAGTGCCCAGGTCAGAACCCCAGCCACCTGGCTAATGTCTGGGCCTCTGGACCGACACCATCCTCCAAACTGACCAGGGGACCAAGGAGGCAGTGAGCCTGGAGCCCTCACCACCCGCTCCAGATACCACTCATTTCTTGCCTGGATTTGACTGAAGACAAAAGCACAGTAGTAAGTCATCATGTCATCATCCTTCATGGAAATGAATTGAACTCACCAAAGAACAAGACACAGAGTGACTGGTTGTACTAAAAACAAAACCCAACTTTATGCTGCCTCCAGGAGACAGGATCAAAACAGCCCCACTGCGGGAGACAGGAATAGGCCAGGATGCTTCAGGAGCTGCCCAGTGTGGACAGTTCACACCCCCACTGCTGAGAAGCCAAGACAGGGGGAGGATCCTGCAGGCGTGATTGTATTTTTTTTATATTCTTCTTTTTTTAATTTTTTACTTCGCTTTTCATTTGTGAACACTATTTGCTTTCCCCCACCCCCTCAGGTGTAGTCCCCATAGAGTTTCCTTCTGCAAGGCACCCGTGCACCATCACCTCAGTCCCCTGTGCTCCTAATCTCTCCCTCTGGTCCTTCTACTGCCTCCTCCCCTGCAGGATGTCTCTGATTAAGGCCTCTGACTTAGGATCCCGCACATTTCTTTGGGGATTCTGAGGCAAGAGTAGTGGTGCTGGAGGAACCAGACAATGACCAGGATGCTGCAGCCCATGAGGATGGCACTAAGCTCACCCCACCCTCGCTGGGAGAGCAAGGCCATGCCCCAGAGAATGCAGCCTGTGCAGGCAATCCTGAGCTCAAACCAGGCCTGCGGGAGGATCAGCCCTGGCCAGCTTCCTGCAGGTTAAAGTGAGGGAGCTAAGGCAACAGCAGCTCTGCCTGGGGAAGCAGGCCCTGCAGGGATCCATAGCACAAGCCAAGGGTGCTCACCTGACACCACCCCTCAGGGGACCCAGACCCTCGCCCCTGTCCTGCCTGTCCTCATCAGGGACAACTGACCATTCAGCACTTCTGCACCGCCAACTTCTCCTCCTCCATCGCCCTAGCCACATGCCCTCCTTTAACTTCTACAACGCCTCTACCCACAGACACCTGACCCTTCTTTTGTAGTTCCAAATCTTGGTCTCCTAATTTATTTCAAGTTATTTTCATGTATTTCCTCCAAGATTTCTTGTTCACTGTACAAATGCTAATAAAGTTCTCTCTTCACCCAAGTTGTCTACTCCTTTGATGTCCATTCCCTTCACAGGGCTGGCCTCCTCCTCACTGTGGCCTTGCAGATGACCAACTCCTCAGTGGGAGCCATTTAGCCAAACCACTACTGCCCAGCCCTCTCAGGCCATGATGCCCTCACCTGCCTGCCACCTCTGTTCCCATTGCTGCCTGGGGATTCCCAGGGAAGGAACCAAATAAATGATGACTTTGGGATCATACCAACCACACATTACAGGTAGCATACAAGGCATCCGTCCATTTGGGCTGGTTGGACCTCCGTGGTGGCCTAGGGGTAAAGTCTCAGCACTGTCACAGCTGAGTCCTGAGTCAAGCCCAGGCCAGGGAGCAAACCCATCTATGGTGCAGCAAACTCCACATGTCTTGCCCACAGTTCCCCTCAGCGGTGTAATTCAGTCAATCTGCTGTTGTGAATCACACTCTGTCTCTGCTGAATCCTGAAATCCCTCCACACCTCTGGCCTACACCCCAGTAATTCTACACTCAAAGAAAAATGATTATTTGTGATCTCTTGAATTTTAGGTATACAGTAGAGTAGGGTAAACGACTAATAGCTAATCAAATCAGATTTATATCACTATATCAGTGTATTCAGAACAGTATTATTATTGTATCCAACAGTCCATGTTACGAACATGTGTCCATGGAAGAATGTAGTTTAGGAAGAGGGTGTCATCCAGAGTGGAGCTGTAATGGGATATCCAACTTTACAATTTCATTGAATCGATTGTTGTCTATTATGGAATTATAATTATTAGGACACAAATGATCATTGTTGAATTATAGATGTCTTGATGCCAGGTTGTAGGTCATTAGGTAAAGCTTGTGGCGTGTAGATGGCAGCACATAGTGCCGGATTTAGTCTGCAGATCTGGAAACATCCAGTGGTTAATATTTGATGATAACCAGCCTCTTGGGCCATGTTTCTGCTGAACCCTGTTGTCAAGCCCTGCAAACAGTGGCTCCGCATGGCCAGAGTTGGGTCAGCAGCCTCAGGGCTGGTGCCTGGACCGTGGCCAGAACAGCCAGAGCACAGAGCTGTCCCGTGCCTCCCAGCAGGCCCTCTGTTCAGGTTCTGTGCTTCATGATAGCTCAGCCCACGTGTTTAGACGGAGGTTCCATCAATAAAACCTTGCATTAGACTCCAGAGCCAAATTCAGGGCCTCCTTCCAGGGCCCAGTTTGTTCACACCCAATGTGGATTGTGGCCGTCCAGTTCTTTTTCATCAACATTCAGGCAACCTAGAGCCAGGAAGGGCCTCTGTCCCCATGGGGTGCAGCCATCCCCTCACTCACTCTCACTGCCCTCACTGGAGAGCACAGGGCACACCCAGTCCTCCCCTCCCAGCAACCCTGCCCCACAGCCCCTCAGCTGTATGAACTCTGCCCGACCGGCAGAGGAACCCTGGCATCTCCAACTTGTTCTCACGGGGTGCCGCAGGGCCTGGGGACTGTCTGATCACCTAAGGGGAGCTGAGCTAGAGTCAGCACCACTCGGGGAACCCAGAGAGAAACAGAGGGGGACACAGAACACTGGGGCAGAAACGGGCATGAAGAGAAGGACCGGGACAAACAGAGAGAAGGAGCTGAGGACGGACCAAAAAGGCAGAGAGAAAATCAGAGTCAGAGGAACACAGAGACAGAAGAAAGGGAGAGTCAGCTAGCGTGGACAGGACAGCAAGGAGCTAATCACTGTAGGAGTGGACACCCCATGCCTCGGGCCTCATCATCCAGCCGTAACCCAGCCCTCAGTAAATAACACTGCCGGGCAGGGTCAGCAGACATCTGCGAGCAAGGAGGGCGCCCTGGGAACACTGTGGCCGGCACTCGCAGGATGTGTGTGGCTCTGGCCCTTTGATTCGGGCCCACAAGACCCCTGTAGGGCACGGCCAGAGAGGAGCAGGGCTGAGTTTGGGTGGATTCCACCTCTCAGGAGAACAGGCACACCGGGTGGGAGATGACTCTGCCCCCAGCAGGGCTGGCCGAGCCTGGGTGAGGCGTGTGCAGGTGCCCTCCCCAAGGGGGACCCTCCAAGTGCTGTGAGCCTGACACCAACCACCCTCCAAGGGCAGCAGAGAGGAGTGGCCCACTCCCCAGGACTGCCCCAGGGAGAGGCTCCATACTCTGGAGCTCCTCCAGGCCCATGGAGGACAGAAGCTTGGAGTTGCTGATACTGCCGGGCCTGCTCCCTGGCAGGGAGGATGAGCCAGGTCAGCAGCCAGAGGCCAGGGTACCCAGCAGGGGCCCTGGCTAAGACTCGCCATCCAAGGGCTCAGGGAGGCTGTGCTGCTGTCAGTGTTGTGAACTGGGCCTGGCATGGAGGGTGAACAGGAAGGTCCCAGGTACCCATAGGGATGGGGGGGGGCATCTGTCTGAGCAGGAAGTCCAGAAAAGGGGATCCAGGAAGTGACATCACCTCCATGAGATGACACGGCACAGAACTCAGAACGCTGGTCCCCAGGCAGCTGGGTTCTGAACACAAACTCTACCCGGCTCACGTGACTGGTATTCCTGGTCCAGGCACCAAGCTTTCTTGCTCTATGCCCAGGTCCCCCCACACTGACCCAAATAGAGGTCCCTGAAACGCATGTCACCCTCTGCTGAAAGGCATGCGGAGCCTGTGACGACGTCTCAGGCCAACAGGCGGCACTGACCCTAAGGAAATCAGGGGGGCCCTGGGGACAGGTCAGGCCATACCAGGGCTCTGATGACCCCACCCCTCCCTTTCCCCCATGAGTGCGGGTGTGCGAGCTGTGAGAGTGAGTGTGTGCGTGCTCAAGGAAGGAGGATCTGGCCCACCCAGGAGGTGCGTGATGTCTACACCAGGACCAGCCTGGATGGTGGTGGGACCTTGAGAGTCATGGCCGCTCCCTCTTGCCCCAGCTCGGTGCTACCCAGCAGGTGTGTCTGCTTGCTCCCAGAAGGTGCTCTGTGTCCAGGAAACTGAGGAGGCCCAGGGAGTGCATTTCAGCGACAGGCCTCCCTCAGCCTAGTGTGGGATCCCACCCAGAGCAGAGCCCAGTTTGAAGCGCACCCCCAACATTGAGCTTGCTGCACATGTCCATAGGAACTGGCTGGAGTCCATAAAGCCTATGGAGGAGCAGCCCAAGTGTGAGTGGCCTAGGCTGGTGCCCTGGCTTGACTGGGAGGTGTAGGGTCAGGTGCCATGGGAGGAGACCACATGGGCTGGATTTGGACCCTAAGCAGTATGACCTAGGACTTGTAGTTGCCAAGTGTAGGGAACGAGACCCCAAGGGCCCACTATCCTGGCGGGTTGGACGCCAATAGTCACCAGGGGTCCTGAAGGGACAGGAGAATCTGTTTCTGCATATGCGGTTCCAGAGCAACAGGAGAGCCCAAGCAGGCCTACTGAGTCAGGCAGAAAATGCCCAGGATGATCCCGGTGCCTCTGAGGTCACTGAACCCCTGCACAGTCAGCCTGAAACTCCCCAGAGTTCCCCAGGAGGTCTCCAAGATGCTGAACTAATACCAGCCCTGTTGGGGAAGCCAGGTCAGGACCTACAAACTGCAGGACAACCTGGTGGGCACAAACTCACACCACCAGTTTGTGGGGAGCCAGGCCCTAGCCAGGCCCCAGCAGGGCATGCTGGCATTGGTGTGTTCATACCAGCCCCACTGCGGGAGACAGGTATAGGCCAGGATGCTTCAGGAGCTGCCCAGTGTGGGCAGTTCACACCCCCACTGCTGGGGCAGCCAAGACAGGAGCAGGAGCCCGCAGGCTTGATTGTATTGTTTTTGATATTCTTCTTTTTTTATTTTTTACATCATTTTTCACTTGCAAACACTCTTTGCTTCCCC
Organism: Talpa occidentalis; assembly: GCF_014898055.3. Taxonomy (NCBI): domain Eukaryota; kingdom Metazoa; phylum Chordata; class Mammalia; order Eulipotyphla; family Talpidae; genus Talpa; species Talpa occidentalis. Next base: position 38,294,271 of record NW_023602073.1, read on the forward strand.
CTCACCCCATCAGATACAGTCCCCTAGAGTTTCCTTCTGCAAGGCACCCGTGCACCATCACCGCAGTCCCCTGTGCTCCTCCCTCCCTCCCTCTGGTCCTTCTTCTGCCTCCTCCCCTGCAGGATGTCTCTGATGAAGGCCTCTGACTTGGGATCCTGCACACTTCTTTGAGGATTCTGAGGCAACAGGAGTATTGCAGGAGGAACCAGAGAATGACCAGCCACCTCTGGCCAACATCCTGAAGGTTCAAGAGAGGGTTCTAAGCCAGCAGCAGCCCTGCCTGGGGAACCAGCCCCTGCAGGGATCCTGCAGCAAAATAGAGGGTGCTCACCTGACACCACCCCTCCAAGGACACAGCCTATGGCCCTGGACCTGCCTGTCCACATCCAATGCAATTGGTGCCTCCACTCAGCACTGCTGACCCCAAACCTGTCCTCGCCCTCCTCCCTAGCCACATGCCTTGTTTAGCTTCTACCGTGTCCCACCCAAGACAACTGGGTCTTGTCTTGTTCAAAATCTTTTGGTTTTAATTGTTTCAAGTTGAGGTTTCATTTTCTTTCCATTCAGGTTTCTGGTTCATTGTGGAAATACTAATAAAGTTTGTTTCATTTCACCCAAGTTGTCTAATGCTTTGAAGTCCAGTCTCTTCATAGGCCTGGCCTCCTTTTACTTGCAGAAAATCATCTCCCCAGTGGAAACACTTTAGCCAAACCATTCACTTCCCTGGCCCTTCAATTCCCGATGCCCTCACCTGCCTGCTGCCTCTGTTGCTAATCCTGCGGGGGGATTCCCAGCGAAGGAACCAAATAAGTGGTCATTTTAGGAATTTCCCAAATACACAATAGAGGTGGTATACATGGAACATGTAAATTTGGGGTTGTTGGGCCTTCATGGTAGCCTAGGGGTAAAGTCATGAGGAAAGTCATGAGGAGCCTGTGTCGACATCTCAGGCTAGCAGGCAGCACTGCCCCTAAGGTAACTAGGGGGACCCTGGGACAGGTGAGGCCGGGCCAGAGCTCTGATGCCCCCACCCCTCCCTTTCCCCCTGTGAGTGTGGGTTGCAAGCTGTGAGAGTGAGTGTGTGCGTGCTCAACGAAGGAGGGTCTGGCCCACCCAGGAGGTGTGTGATGTCTACACCAGGGTCAGCCTGGATGGTGGTGGGACCCTGAGAGTCATGGTGCTCCCTCTTGCCCCAGCTCGGTGCTACCCAGCAGGTGTGTCTGTTTGCTCCCAGAAGGTGCTCTGTGTCCAGGAAACTGAGGAGGCCCAGTGAGTGCATTTCAGCTGCTGGCCTCCCGTAGCCCGTCCCATTACCCTCCCATAGCCCTCCATCCCTGTGGGATCCCACCCAGAGCAGAGCCCAGTTTGAAGTGCACCCGCAACATTGAGCTTGTCGCACATGTCCATAGGAACTGGCTAGAGTACATAAAGCCCATGGAGGAGCTGCCTGAGGGTGAGTGCCTAGGCTGGTGTCCTGGCTTGACTGGGAGGGGTAGGGTCAGGAGCCATGGGAGGAGACCACACGGGCTGGATTTGGACCCTAAGCAGTATGACCTAGGACTTGCAGTTGCCAAATGTAGGGAACGAGACCCCCAAGGGCCCACTATCCTGGGCTGGTCTCCTCTCAGGCTCTAGCATGTGCAACATGTCTGTTGCAAAGTCTGGTGTGCGGCTGATTGTCCTCTTGCATCTCCAGCGCCTTCTCCAGGAGTTAACAGGGCTCCCCTGAAGCCCAGGGGACAGGCCAAGAACCCAGCCAATTTGCTGATTGGAAGCCAACAGTCACCAGGGGACCTGAAGGGACACTAGAATCTGCTCCTGCATGTGCGGTTCCAGAGCAACAGGAGAGCCCAGCAGGCCTGCTGGGTCAGACAGAAAATGCCCATGGTTATCCTGTGGGCTCTGGGGTCACCAAATACATCAAGCCCATGGAGGAGCAGCCTGAGGGTGAGTGACCCAGGCTGGTGCCCTGTCTGGACTGGGAGTGGTAGGGTCAGGTGCTATGGGTAGAGACCACACGGGCTGGATTTGGACCATAAGCAGTATGAGCTGGGACTTGTAATTGCCAAATGTAGGGAACTAGATCCCCCAAGGGCTCAATATCCTGGCCTGGTCGCCTCTCAGGGTCTAGCATGTGGTCTGTTGCAAAGTCTGGTGTGTGTATTTTTTATCATTATTTAAATGGTGACCAAATTTCATATAAAACTAAGGTTTTATTAAGTTTAAGAATGAGAATTTGTTAAATAATTAATATCACTTTCTCTAAAAATCATTGAGCTTGCAGGTTTACTTTTTGCTTCTAATTATAAGAAAACTAAAATTTAATGACATCTCACCTAAAAAAAAAGACAATTAAAATATGTGTTTCTGTATGAGTTATCCAGGATAATAGGGTGGTCCCCAGGCAAAGGGGAAGTTCCAGGTTCCCTGCCCTACCCGAAGGAGGGTGGAGCTAAGCAGGGAGAGAAGAAGTTGCAGAGGAGACTGAGGAAGGAAGCAGGATGGAGCCAGAAGGAGACCTGGAGGAGGCACATGGAGCCAAGAAACTCATGAAGAAACTATCCTTGCCTTTTGGTCGTGGACTGGGTGACACAGATGTGGGTGAGAGACCCATGGGGAGGTGACAATGGCGGTTTTTGTCTTGATTTTCGTTTTACTCTTTTCCTCCCAAACTTGTCTGGTTGTTTCTGATCCTTTTCTGTGGGTCCCCTTGGAAGGTGCTTTAGACTTGGGACAGGCTTTGGGCCTTGCTCTGGGCCTATCCTGTTTGGGTGGAATTTTACCCACGAGGGGACAGGTAACTTTGGGTGCTTGATTTAGAAACTATATTCTTTACCTTCCCTGTACTGTTTACTAACTGTATTAACGTTCCTTTTCATTAAAATCTCATGTTTTATGTTGATGCGGCGGATGGCAGAACCCATTTAGAGCAGGCAGGTTTGTGGTGTCTGGGCTGCCCTTCTCCCTGACCTCCAATAGATTCTTTGTCTTTTCTGTATTGTTTACTAATTGTGTTAAAGTTCCTTTCCATTAAAATCTTACATGTTTTGTGTTGATGTGGCAGATGGCAGAACCTATTTAGAGCAAGCAGCTTTGGGGGTTCTGGGGTGATCTTCTCCGGCCCTGTAACAGACTGACTACTGACACCTCCTGGAAGACAAGTGACAGGGCCCAAGGATGTCGTCAGCTCCCCAGTGACGAGGTCTTTGTGGTTGAGCCTGGGGTAATCCTGGATGTCACTGGCAAGATATGAATTTCCTGATTGCTACGAGAGCCGCATACTCTGTACTCACCCAGCATTCTGGACCCACCTTCCCCTCCTCACAAAATATAATAGGAATGGCCTTGATGGCGGACAGAATAGAAAGGCTGGAACGGAGGTGCCCTAAGACCATAGCTGACTCACAAGGAGGTGGGGATAGAGGGTAATAGCATGACCATTAACCCAGCTGTAGAGGTCGTGACCCTTAGGCACCAGGGCCTTCTCACAAGGCATGAGACCCAAGCAGGATCAGATGCTCTAGGGAGTGGAGCACAGACCAGAGGGAAAGATACAGAGATTGGGCCCATCCTGGAATCTCCACTCCCCATCCTGGTATCTCCGGTCCCTCTTGGATTCTGCGTGGTTATCCAAAATCAGCAGCCAACTGATGGCTCACAAGGAGTGACCCCCCCCCAAACAGAAGAGGACTGTGTCTGTAAAGTCTCTGCACTGGCTCGGGCAGCACTCCCTCTGCCCACCTGGGACTGTGCAGGTGCCTCTTCTTACCAACTCCCTCCCTCCTCAGGGCAGCAGCTTCCTGCCCGCCTGTGACCTGTCAAGGTTGCCCGCCAGCAACCATGCAGGCCTCTCTCAGCAAAACCTGCCCTTTCCCTAATAAACCTGGTCTTTAAATGTAACTACCGTCTCTGTCTCGTGGAGAAACTCGCCCTGAAAACTCGCCGCGTGCCACTGACAGGGGAGCTCTGCAGACACCTTTCCCAGAGTGAACCCCAGGACCCCGCTGTAACGCAACCAACCCATTCCGGGTGGGTTTATGAACGGTTCTAGCAGCCACATGCTCCTCGCCCTTGTTTGTAGTCGCCGCTCTCCTCCACACACTCCACTGCCCTCCTCCACCCTCGACACCGCACCCCCACCCTACTCCAGGTGCCGCCATCAGGCCTGCGTTCAGGCCCGCAGGGATGCGTCATCTCTCTTAATGGCGGGAGGGCAGAAAAGCCTGATACTTTTTTTTTTTTTAAATTTTCTAGAGGCATGTCTTATTTATTTATTTATTATTTGTTTGTTTGTTTGGTTTATACATGCACTGGGTACAGTCAGAAGCGCGGGAGGGTGAGAGAATTCACCAGAGCCAGAGCGGGGAGCAGAGCAGGCAGAAGGACTGAAGTACACTGCTGAGGGACCGAAGTACACTGCTGAGGGGAGCAGCGGGCGGCAGGAGAGGTCTGCGCGCCATGTGGGACCCTCCTCCGGTGGCCGGGGAGCAGCCGGGGATCGAACCGGCGCCGCAGAGGCCGCTGGCAGCTTCGCAACCCAGCGCTCAACCGCTGTGCCACCGGGAGGCCCAAAGCCTGATATTTTTTACCTTACCCTACAATCCACCCCCTCAGGGTTTTCTGCCAGACCATCTACATATAGACAATTTTGTTTCTTAGCAAACATAAACAACGCAGCCATGGCGCACAAAAGTAAATAGTACACATCACACTATAACAACAAAAGACAACAGAACACAAGTTAGTCCAGGCGAGGTACCAACCTAGCGGCAAAAGACATTTATTGGCACCAGCAGATGATCCACCAAATCTGCTGTCGAAGGCACTGCAGCATGCAAGGCGGGAACTAGCTTATTGAACTCATGATAATCTACTGTCACGCGCCAAGAGCCATCGGCTTCTTCACCTGCCACACCGCCGAATTGTAGGGCTGTGGGCAGTACGCACAATGCCTGCTTTCTCCAGATATTGTGCCCGTAATTTCCTTGTTCCTCTGGACAACTGATATTGCTTGGTATGAGTCACTCGCCTAGGGACTGGCAGTTGTATGGTTGGATGCTTAGCATGTCCTCTGACCACTACCTTTACCACACGCACTCTAAGGCGAAACACTCCGGCTGTGGTCTCTAGCCATAAGCCACATAGTACATCCACCCCCAGGATGTACTCCGGGATGGGCGATACATATACTTTATACTCTTTCCGGGGTAATCGCCCAATACCCAGAGATAGTCTCACTGTTGTCACCTTGACACTCTGGCCTCCATAGCCATCAATACAACAAATAGACCAATGATATCTTCCTGGATTTCCATAGAGCAGAGTACATTCTGCTCCTGTGTCTACCAGAGCTAAAACGCTTTGCACGTTAGTTGGGGACCAGTGGATGGCAAGCTCCACATGTGGCCTCCAGTCCCCGCCCGTCCCTGTGGACGGGTTCCTTGGCCCTCACCCTACTGAAGGTGATCAGGCCATTACCCGAGGATGAGGTTGGCAGCAAATGGTCTTCCAGGCGCAGGGCGCACTCCTGAGGCCTGGAGCTTCCAGGCTGCACTTGACCAGCAGTCCTTCTCATGGGCGTGACCCTCTGGTCTTCTTGCAGCTGCTGCCATAATTCCAACAAATATGCATTGGGCTGTGCGTGTATTTTAGTGCTATCTGCACCTGCTCTCACTAAATCTGTCCACATTTGGTTACGGGTGACTTTAATAGGTTCTTTGATGCCAAGAGGTTTCCTTTCCCTCCTTGGCATTCCTTTTGACTTTTCAACAAGTACCCGTTTTCCCTTCTGAGTTTGAGAGTGCCGGCTCTCTACTTCGCCCAAGCTGGCTATCATTCTTGTGACGTCGTGTATCTGACGTCCCACATAGGGTGCCAGAACTGCCAGGAGGGATCCAAATGAGGATGAGGGGGCATTCTTTAATACCAAGTCTCTCATCCCTGCTGTGAAACATTCGTCGTCAGGACCACAGGTATTCACATAAAACATGGCCTGCCACATGCCCAATTCCCGAAGGACCTGTACCAGCTCCGTACGTCTGCCATCCGCTTACTGTGTCCGGCACGTGTCCCGCATCAGCCCATACTGTCCGTATGGCAGCCATTATCCATTCCAGGAGGGTGTGGTTGCCCTGGCAACACCATCGCTGTTCTGCAGCCTCTGTTGCAAGGATGGGTGTAAAGTCAGTCAAGTATGTCCATCTCTTGTGCTGTGCAAATAATCCCATCCACCCCAGTCCCCTAAACATAGAAGCCAGGCTGCCAAGGGTTTCCCCTGGTTTCTGGTGGAAATGTTTGCCCAGGTCCACCAGTTCTGCCTGGGTGTATGGTCGATAGGTAGTAAATTCTGTCATTTGTGGTGGTCCAGCAGCCTGACCCCTTGGGGCCATAGATCACTGCTGCTTCATTTTCAGAGTCACCACCAGGCGGACCCAGAGCATGGGACCAGCCTCCTCCTCCTCTCCATAGGAATCTGGCATCTCCAGCATTGCAGGTTGGTTTGCCATTAACGGCTGAGATTGGGGCAAAGGACCAGCCTCCCTCTCCTTCCTTTCTTTCTGAGTCTGGCATCTCCGAATGGTGGGTTGGTTTCTCAGAACTTCTTCCTCCAGAATCCTCAAATGTTGTTGCAGTTTCTGCATCTCTTTCCGCATCTCATCTCATACTTGCTGGATTCTAGATTGCTCTTTCTGCCTGGACTCAAGCAGAGCTGTGAGAAACACCCATCCCACGGCTCCTGCCGCCTCGCGGGCACTGCATGCATTCAAGGTTTCTTCTATTTCATACGGGGCCTGTTCCAACTGCCCCCCGATCCATCTACCTCTGGCCATTCCTGGGGAGGTGCCCACTTGGCGAGGAGGTTGGCCACGGAGTACCATCTGCTCTTAGCCAGCCACCCGGCAATCCCTCCAGAGGTTCCAAAGGGTTTCGTCTGCGTAGAGCCGTCCTGCTTTGAACTGTCCCTCTGTCTACGCCAGTTGTAACGCAACCAACGCATCCTGGGTAGGTTTATGAAAAGTTCTAGCAGCCATACTCTTCGCCATTGTTTGTAGTCACCGTCCTCCTCTGTACGGGGTGGAACTGGGTGATCTCTCGCAGCTTGTCAAAACTAACCGCCTTGGAGACGGGCTGCTGCTTGGAGCCCAGCTAAGAGGCAGGGGATGAAGCGTCTCAGCGAGCCCTGCCCCCGCGACCCGCGTCAGTGTCAGTCTGGGATTCCCAGCCAGGCTCCTGGCGGGGACCTGCTTCAGGGCCTGGGGCATGGTTGTGTCAGTGAAGTGGCCTGATCTGCGTGGCCTCGATCAGACTGAAAAACACGTTCTCTGTGATTAGAGGTCAGGGTGGAAGAGAAGATAACATGTAGTCATGACACCGAAGGTTATAGGTGTAACCTTAGGTGTAACCTTGGGTAAGATAACGAAATTCTTTGGTGTAGGTAGTGGGGTCCTTAGTGAAACAGCCGAGACGCTTTTCCATCTGGGAGAGATCAGACAGAGGGAAAGGATCGTGGACTCCACCTGCTCCTTCAGTCCCCGCAACCTCCCTAAGGGGACAAAGAGGACGATTGTGAGAGCAGGTGTGGTAGCTGGGAGGTGGAAGCGGGGGCTGGACTGGGAGCTGAAAGGAGGTGAAGACTGAACATCTAGAGGATCAGAGAACGCAGAAGAGGGGTCCGGAGAGGGCGAGGAGTGAGAAGAGTCTCTTGGCCCCTGCATCGACCTTTCATACCAGCCTTTTGTTGATAGGAAAAGGGGCGACGGTTCTTTCTTTGGCTACTTCCTGCTGGACGGGGGCGAAGACCGGGGTGGGGCTCAGGCCTGGTTATGAGAAGGTCTTTGCAGGGACGCGAGGATATGGGTGGAGGAGTTGGTTAAAGGTGCTACGGGGCGGGTCTTGGATCCAGCGTTGGATGAAATACAGTAAGCGTTGGATGAAATGGGGCAAAAAAGAAAAAATAAGATCAGGATCAGAGGCCCTGTGAGTGCTAATACTGTGCTGGTCTGGAATCTCCAGGTATAGACACAAGAACAGGAAGTGGCTTGAAGTCATGGGATTAGAAACAGAGGAGGGAGAGTCAGAGGGCCTCTGCTCTGTAGGCTGAGTGGAACCTGAACCAGGGGCGCAGTGATGCGTGCCCGAGTTGGGCCCATGTGCTTGCATACATACTGCTTGTCCACAGGGACCAGTTTGACCCTGCAAAGCTGATGCCAGGACGTGTTGCCCAAGACCTTGACAGCTGTTGGTGTAGTCAGGATGATCGTGTGTGGACCCGTCCACTTTGGCGGAAGTGGTTTTGGAGAGATGGCTTTCAGAAGAACCTGGTCTCCAGGGCACAGCAGGTTGACAGGTGCATCAGGGGACGAGGCACAGGTTGTGGCAGACAACGGTCTGTGTGTTCTTGGAGCAGCTGTCTGAGCAGAGAAGTATGAAAAATATCCAGCCAACAGTTTAAGTTGGACGGGGAGCTCATGGTTAGTAAGAGGAGGTCTGCCATACATCCATACAAGGGGCTCGGGAACAAGGGCCACAGGGTGTGGCTCAGAGGTGCATTAAAGCCAGTGGGAGCAGCTCCACCCAGGATTTGTGCAGCTCAGTGGTTAGGTGGTCTCTGGTCAGACCATTTACCCGTTCTCCCTTACCAGAGGATTGCGGTCGGGAGGAATGTGTAGTTCCCGGGTGAGGCCCAGGGAGGAGACCTGTGGAGTAATCTTTGAGATAAAGGCAGGTCCATTGTCCGACTGGTGATGGTGTCCACCATAGTAAGAAGAGGGTGTTATCTGCGTTAGGGAGTGGAACACCCGTGAGGCCTAGCAGGATGGAGAGTCGAGGATTGGAGAGGAAATGAGAGGGTCTTTGACACTAGGGCTTTGCTCTAGGGGTTCTGGGCCAACCTGGGCCAGTCCAGTGACCAGTTGCTTATGTCTCTATACAAATGAATCCCACAGTAGGAAGATGACAGCCCTGCCTGCGTGCACTTGCGGCAGCTTCTCGTCTCGCTAGACCTAAAGCCTTAAAACCCACACTGGGCCAACCTGTAAATGTTAGTTCTCCACATCGTTCCAAGACCTGCTCTCAGCCTGGTGAATGAGCCTGAGAAGGTCCTGGAGCCGATGTGGAGAACTAAATAAATACATAATTCTTTAAAAAAATAATAGAACCACAGTGAGTTCCCACCTCACATCTGTGAGAATGACCCATTGAAAGGTGTGGAGGAAAAGGAATTCTGGCACATGGTGGGTGGGAATGATGTCTTGTCCTGTCAGTGGGCAGAATGAGGGGTTCCCTGGACCCTCAAAACTGCACACTCTACATGGGATCTGCCATCAGCTGCATAAAGACAAAACATACACTAAAGCGTAAGACCTTCAATAGAAAAGAACTTTAATACAATTACTATAAAACAGAGAATCAGTGTGCAATAGAGAGAAGAAGAGAAAGAATATAGTTAGAATAGTTCCCAAGTGAAGCACCCACAGTTACCCACCCCTCAAGGGTAAATGCCCAGCCAAACAGGCTGGCCCAAAGCAGGCCCACTGGGGCCCGAACGCCTGCCACAAGGCTAAGGCACCTACTGGTAGAGACCCATGGGAAAGGGGCAGGAGGGGCCAGGCAAGTCTGGAAGGAAAAGAACAAAATCAAAATCCACAACAAGATAACAGCGGTCATTGTCAGCATCCCCATGAGTCTCTCACCCATGTTTTTAATCTCTTTCACATGACTCTTCCATGTCCCCACTCCGTGGCACAAGTCCAAGTGAGAAGCAAGGCGTGGTTTCTTCTTCACATGTCTCTCTGCTCCATGCACCTCCTCCAGCCTCCTTTCCCCATCTTGCTCCACGTCTTCCTCCTCTTCCTTAGCTTTCATCCCTGCTTAGCTCCTCCTTTCCTTAGGCAGGGCGTAACTTGGTACCTCTGTTTTCTATGGATAGCACATTGGTCCTGCCCCTATGGAAAAAAAAAAAATGAAGGTTCCTCAAAATAGACCTGTCACATGGTCAAGCATCCCATTCCATGGTATTTATCCAAAGAAGGTAAAAACACTAATTCCGAGGAATGTGCGCCTCCTACGGTCACTGCAGCGCTGTCTACCATAACCAAGCGATGGAGACAAACTAAGTGCCCAACGGCAGATGAGGGGATAAAGAACACAAGCTATACACACTATGGAATACTACTCAGCTGTGAAAAAGATGAAATAATTGAATTTGCAACAACATGGATAGATGTGGATGGGATTATACTAAGTGAAATAAATTTGAAGGAAAAAGTTACATACAGATGATTTCATTCATATTTGGAATATAAAGAAACAAAGTTGGGACAGATGAAACTCAACCAAAACATATTCTATATATATATGACTGCAGAATTGAAGCTATGGCGGGGGTAAGAGTAGGAAACAAAGTAGGGAGAGGGCCCAACGGACTATAGTGAAGACTATGGGTGCCCTGGGTGGGTGTGATTTGGTAACAAACATCTGAAGAGATGTGACCCTTGCCTCTGAACACATGCAGTGTGTAAACCAATGCTAACCTCAATTGAATAATACAATGAGGGGAAAAAGAAAAGAAAACGTAAATTGTCTCCTCCATTGGTCACTGATCTCAGGACTTGGCCTTCGCCTCCTCACTGTCATGCAGGGTGAGGGGCTGGTTCCCACAAGGTCAGAGGCAGGAGGTGCAGGGACTCCTGGGGCTGCTCAGACACCGCTGAGTAGAGACACTGCAGAGAGGGCGGCTCTGAGGGGACCAGAGACAGAGAGTCAGAGTAAACCCAGTGCTGAGTGAGGGGCTGGTTCCCAAGGAGAGGGGAATGTGTGTGTGTGTGTGTGTGTGTGTGTGTGTAACAAGAATGACAGGGTACACAATATAAAATGATGGAAGTCAGTTAACATCAAGCCCCAGAATAAAGTAATTCAAATCTCACACAGTGTAAAGAGTGTCAGAACAACACCCAATAAATACAATTCCATGGAGAAGAAGCTTCTGAGTGGGACTGAAAAAGCACTGGACCTGCAGAAGAGGAGGAGGTTTAGAAATACCTCATGGTTGGCTTGAGGTGTAAGAAACTGGGCGGGACCCTCCTCCTGCACTGGCCCCTGCTAGGATGTGGTGGCATCTTCACCCCTGACAGCTCCCTCATTACCCGAGTGTTAACATTATCAATGGTCCACTGCATTCCCAAGATGTCCTGAAAAGCATCCCCATTACATAGTCCCAGCCTCTCTGCCTCAATCCCCACCCCCACTGCAATTCTCCATGGTCTCACCTATAGGGGCGGAGATACACTTCAGAGCACAGGGACTGTGGCTGCCCAGGGAAACACAACAAAACTTGGAGAGGAGACCACAGGAGAAACTGATGAGAGTGACTCCCCCATGGGCTCCATCTACACCATTCCCAGGGCTCAGGGATCAAAGCCTTGACCACACTTACTTGCAGCCTGAGTGTAGCTTCCTCCTTGTCCTCCTGTGGGAAGAAGCATCAGGTGAGACCAGGGAGTAGTCAGGTCAGAAGCCTAACTAAAGGAATCTTCTAATCCTGCACCACAGGGAAGTTTCCAGAACTGTGAGTAAAGTCCCAGGTCAGGACTGGGAAAAATGAGGAAAGGAGATGAAGGGGGACTGGACCAAATGCCCTCTGGGCAACACCCGTGTGTGTGGATGATAATTCCCATTAACCAGGCAGGCCAATTCTCTCTGGCACATGAAAGCCCCCAGTGGACAAGATCCCCCACTCCTTCCCTACCTGAGCACTTCTTCTACCCCCTCACATATGAACCACCTTGTGTGCAATGAGCACACCAACAAAGAAAACAGAGCCGGAATTGAGGACCACAGCAAGGATGGAGAACTGAGGAGGTGGCACTGGAAGGGAAGGGAAGGTCAGACCCTGAGCCTGAGGCCTCGGTCTGACTCTCTGAAGGTCTCCAGAAGGGCTTCTGATGGCCCCGAGTCAGCCTTTGTGCCACATTCCCTTCATACCCCATCTCAGGACTAATCAGGCCTTCATGCTGCACATGACATGTGTATCTCTGCTCCTCTCCAGAAGGCACCTCCACAGCCGCCCACTTCTGGTAGTTTCCATTCCCCCTACTCCCAGCCTGGTGTTCAAAGCTCCATTTCTTGGGGCCATGTCCTCCCCAACTCGCTGCCAGGTCAGGGTGATGTCCACAGGGTAGAAGCCCAAGGCCCAGCACCTCAGGACCTCATGCTCAGAGATGGGGTGATGGGTCAAATGGCGATTGGGGGGCCTGAGTAGGAAGAAATGGAAATTAATGCTTTTGTTCCTCCATGGACACTGAAGCAGCCTCATGTGACCATCCTGCAGTGGACAGAACAGTATGCTTGGAGGGAGGGCACAAACCCAGAAACCAGCCTGCTCTGGGAGTCTGGGATAGCAGGTGGGAGCCCCAGGGAGGGATGCAGGTCTCTATAAGCATTTGTTGCTGACTTGGGTGGAGGCGATGACACAGACAGGCAGGAGTGAGATCTCCAAAAATGCTCTCTGACCAAAAAACAAGATCTCGAGAGAGAAACTCATTGTTCCTACAATGGCTGCTGGTCAAAAAGATCCAGCGAAGGGTGACTTCAG
>NW_023602073.1:38306962-38419160 GCF_014898055.3 Talpa occidentalis
TTAAGACCAGATGAACACGTGTGTTACCAGTGATGGACCAGCATGTCATAGTTGCCAAAGTCCTGGTGTTGTCCATTCTGTGGATGTTGGACAAACCTGTTCCATCATTATAATATCATGCAGAGTATTTTCACCGCCCATATTATATTCTGTGCTCCAAGGAAACAAAAGCAAAAAGAAACCAATGGATTCACATCACACTAAAAAGCTTCGACATAGTGAAGGAAACTATCATTAAAATGAAAAGACAATATTGAGTCAGAGAAAATATTTGCATCTCATATATCCAGAAGGAGTTACTATCCAAGATCTACAAAGAACTCCAAAACAAGAAAACAACCCAACCAAAACAGAAGCAGAAGAGCTAAATAGGTACTTTTCTAAAGAACACACACATGTGGCCAATAGGTACATGGATAAATGTTTATCATCATACGCTATCAGGAAAATGCCAATTAAAACCACAATGAGTTACCACCTTACACCTGTGAGAATGGCCCATTGAAGGGTGTGGAGGAAAAGGAACTCTGGTACATGGTGGGTGGAAATGGAATCTGCTCCTGTTAGTGGACAGAATGAGGGGTTCCCCTGACCCTCAAACCTGCACACTCTACATGGGATCTGTCATCAGCTGCATAAAGACAAAACATTCTCTAATGTGTAAGACCTTCAATATAAACGAACTTTAATACACTTAGTGTGCAATAGAGAATTAGTGTGCAATAGCGAAAGAGAACAGAATATAGTTAAAATAGTTGCCAAATGAAGCACCCAAAGTTACCCAACCCCCAAGTGGGTAAATGCCCAGCCAAACAGGCTTGGCTCTAAGCAGGCCCACTGAGGCCCGAAAGCCTGCCACAGACTAAGGCATCTACTGCTAGAGACCCATGGGACAGAGGCAGGAGAGGCCAGGCAAGTCTGGAAGGAAAAGAGGAAAATCAAAATCCACATCAAGATAACAGCTACCACTGTCCACCTCCCCATGGGTCCCTCACCCACGTCTTTGTCTCTTTCACGTGTCTCTTTCCATGTCCTGAACTCTCTGGCATAAGTCCAAGCCTGAGAAGCAAACATGGTTTCTTCTTCACATGTCTATTTGCTCCACTTATAGCTCCCCTTCTGTAACTTCTCATCCCTTCTCAGCTCCACCTTTCCTTGGGTGGGGCAGGAAACCTGGAACCTCCCTTTTCTATGGATACCACACGAGTTCAGTCCTGCCCCAATGGAAAACAAATGACAGTTCCTCAAAATATTCAAAATAGACCTGTCCCATGGTCAAGCATTCCATTTATCCAAGAAGGTAAAACATTATTTCCAAGGAATATACGCCTCCTATGGTCACTGCAGCACTGTCACCATAACCAAGTGATGGAGACAACCTAAGTGCCCAATGGCAGATGAGGGGATAAAGAACACAAGCTATCTACACAATGGAATACTACTCAGCTGTGAAAAGGATGAAATATTGAATTTGCAGCAACATGGATAGATGTGGATGGGATTATGCTAAGTGAAATAAGTTTGAAGGAGAAAGTTAAATACTGGATGATTTCATTCATATATGGAATATAAGGAAACAAAGCAGAGACAGATGAAACAAAACCAAACCAAACTCTAGAAATATGAGTACAGAAATGAAGCTATAAGGTGGGGGTAAGAGCAGGAAACAAGGTAGGAAGAGGGCCCAATGGGCTATGGTGGAGGACCATGGGGGCCCTTTGGTGGGTGTGATGTGGTAACAAACATCTGAAGAGGGGTGACCCTGTGCCTCTGAACACATACAGTGTGTAAACCAATGCTAACTCAATAATACAATGAGGGAAAAAAAGAAAAGTTCTTAAGCAAAAGAAAAAAAAGTAAATTGTCTCCTCCATCACTGACCTCAGGACTTTGCCTTCGCCTCCTCGCTGTCATGGAGGGTGAGGGGCTGGTTTCCCACAAGGGCAGAGACAGGAGGTGCAGGGACTTCTGGGGCTGCTCAGACACTGCTGAGTAGAGACACTGCAGAGAGGGCGGCTCTGAAAGGAACCAGAGACAGAGGGTCAGAGTAACCCCCAGTGCTGAGTGAGGATCTGGTTCCCAAGGAGATGGGAGTATTTGTGTGTGTGTGTGTGTGTGTGTGTGTGTGTGTGTGTATAACAGGAACAACAAGATACACAGCATAGATGATGGGAAATCAATTAATATTAAGTCCCAGAATAAATTAATTGAAATCGCACATAAAGAGTGTCAGCACAACACCTCAGTAAACACAGTTCCATGGAAAAGCCATTATTGAGCAGGACAGGACTGTAAAAATTGGACCTGAAAAAGAGGAGGAGGCTTAGAAATATCTCATGGTTGCCTTGAGGTGTAAGGATCTGGGAGGACACCCCTTCCAGGCCCCTGCTAGGATGTGGTGGCACCTTCACCCTTGGCAGCTCTGTCCCCCAAACCCCAACTTTCATAGAAAACCCACCGGCCTCAGAATCGGGGCACTATGGGCTGCAGCTTCTCTCTCTCTAGATCAGAGCTGGAGGGAGTCCCACAGGGGGAGGGAGGAGTGTGTGGCCTGCTGGCCTGGCCCAGGGGCAGGATTAGCCCAGGTCACCCCAGTTCCTGAGCTGAGCCTTTGTCCACAGTCCAGGAAGGGAGGAAGATGGAGCAGGGTCCACCTCAGCTCCTAGTGGAAAGTATAATGTTAGGTGGGTGAACTGATGTTTCTTTCTCATTCTGGGGCTCTCTCATGTTCCCAGGGTAACCCTCCATGTACAGCAGGGAGAGGATCTCATGTCAAACCCAAGCTGGTGTCCCCAAGTCTCTACCCAATATTGTGTTCAGGATGAATCTCCTTGTATTCATGGCCACACTGGAGAACACAGAAAGGTAAGTATTATTATTGTATTTGCTACTGGGATGGGAGGTAAGATTTTTGCTATAAAAGTTCTTTTATTTCTGTTGTTGCTGTAACAATGTTGTGCAATCACACACACACCCGCACAAAAAACCCTGGGAGAGGGAGAAAGTGTTGAATTGAGTTTTCATGATGAAAAAAAAAAAAAAAACGAAGAAAAAGGCAATAATGAAAATAAGACAAACATTTGCATGGATTATTCAGTTTAACCCATGACGCCCTGTGAGTTGTCAGATACCACGATCCCAGCATAACTAATGACTGTGGGGAGTGAGACTCAGAAGCCCAGCCCAGGCTACACAGCAGGAGACCCAGGGTTCTGACCACCCAGGGCCCCCTGCTGTGACAGCTGCAGTAAGGAAGGGTCTGCGAGCTGAGGGGGCTGAGGCCTCAGTGTGGTCACATGCACTGGAAACATCCAGATTGAGGGTTGGGTCCTCTTAGTGACGGGCGCCCACTACCTGCCCAGGTAGCTCTTCTATTGACAAGTCAAATTTGAAAAAATCCTCCTGATGTTGCTCTGGTGATGAAAGCAAGTGAGATGGGAGAGAAAGTGGAGGTGATGTCAGCCCCTGTGAGCCCTCCCTGCCTGGTGTGGGGAGCAGAGAGATGCTGGTGAAGGTCCATGTTGAGGAAGGCCTGGGGTGCCTTGGGAAGCAGAGACAGGAGAAGGTGAGAGTGTGCAGGGCAGGGAGTAGGGTCCTGCAGACTGACCAGGGCAAGTGTGGTCACCTCCTCCCTGACCGTCTCCTCTGCCCTCCGTTTTTTCCCCTTCCTTACCCGCCTTGTGGGACAGTCATGACAAGGCTGTGACTGGACCCTCCTGGCAGAGGGGACCTGCAGTGTCTGCCTAGAATACAGGGACCCCTGGGCCACAGCTTCTGTGGCCACAGCTTCTGCCAGGCCTGTCACAGCCGAGTCACTCTCAAACTCACCGAGGGGCCACGTGCTGTCCACACTGCCAGGAGCCACTCAAGAGGGAACAGCAGCCCCAGTGGGTTTGTCCTCTGGGGACAGATTGTCCTCTGGGGGCAGAACTGGCCAGTGGTCATTTTCTAGCAGTTACATTAAATGAGGACCCCTGCCACCTGGTACAACCAGTGGGGTGTGACCAGCTTTGCTGAGGCCGCTTCAGCAGCAAGGTTTGACAGAAGCCATGGGGAGAGAGGCCCATGTTGTGCCCGGCCCCAAGCTCAGTGTGCAGTCTGTGGGCATCCCTGAGCTCTGGCAGCATTGACCTGGGCTGTGCTGTGGCAGGTGGTAGACCGGCCTGGTGGGCTGTGATAGAGGGGAGCCTGGATGCTCAGGTAAGTTTCTGGCCCTGCTAAAGCCCACTCCCACTGTGATCCCTGATGCCGTGGGGAGAGGGGACTTTACTGTGTGCAGACTGTGGTCCTGTCTAGTGGGCTCTTAGTGACAGCGGCCTGCACTTCAGAGAGACACTACCTGACCTCAAGCATCTGGACATGCTGGCAGGTGTTTCATTTATGAACACAGTGCCAGAATTGTAAATGAACCAATCAGGTTCACGCTCTCACAGGTACCATTGAAGGTTTATGAGACCATGCAGGTCTCTAAATGGACCAATCTGATTGGAGCTCCACTGGCACCAACCAAAGAGCTGGGATTATAAAGGGACCCCTCAGGCTTGAAAGGTGGCACCCTGAAGAGGATACAAGCCAGAGCGGGAGCCAGCTTGAGCCACTTGATAGACGGCTGCAGGTCAGATTTGTAAGTATTCCTAGATTTGTAAGTACTCCACTTTACTTCTTTGTAAAGACCTCCGCAGACTTCAAAATCACAATATATTTTGAGACCTTTCTGGAGACTTGATCACTATAACTCCCTCTGGCCCTGCCTCTAACATTGCCTGCAGAGAGCATCGTCAGTCTGTCCTGGTGTTTCTTTTTTTTTTTTTTAAGATTTATTTATACAAGCACTGGGTACAGTCAGAAGCGCGGGAGGGTGAGAGAATTCACCAGAGCCAGAGCAGGGAACAGAACAGGCAGAGGGACCAAAGTATACTGCTGAGGGGAGCAGCGGGCGGCAGGAGAGGTCTGTGTGCCATGTGGGACCCTCACCCAGCAGCCGGGGATCGAACCGGCGCTGCAGAGGCTGCAGGCAGCTTCGCAACCCAGCGCTCAACCACTGCGCCACTGGGGAGGCCCTGTCCCTGGTGTTTCTAAAAGAGCTGTTTGCAGATGGCTTATGCCCAGCCTCTCTAAGGCTGTTTGCTGTTGGTACAATGGCATCTCTACGAGCTGTGACACTGGCATCTCTGGCACCAATGCCTGCTGACCATCACTGCTGACCTGTATCCGGCCTCCTCTGAGAGCTGTCCATCACTCCGGCACCATCTCCTGGCGCTGTTGCATCTGCATAAGCTTTGTTGAGGCAGCGAGCTCTCCGATCAGTTCCGGTGCTAGAACCAAAGCCCTGTCTGCACCCGCATGTGTGAGCCTTGTGCACAGGGCAGGCTTCTTCAGCGTGTCCTGCAGGGGCTGGAGCACATAGTCACACTGCTGCGGGCAGGGGTGGTGCAGAGGGAGTGGAGGGTTCCAGCTTTGATCATCAGGGAAAAGGGGGTCATCATAAAAGTGGGCCTCAGAAGGTGGGGTGCTGGGGCGGGGCAGCTGCTAACCAGCTCGCTGCCTGGGACACGTGCTACAGAACGGGAAGATGGCTCCTGCCATGGGAGGGGGATCTAGGAACTTCGGAGGGTGACCCTCCTGGAGGTCAGTCAGTACTTCTGTGCTGGGGGTGGGGGGTGGGATACTGTTTGAATCTCATTTAGGTGAGGCCAAGACCTTGTGTTCTCCCACTACCTGATATGTTCCTACTTTGCAGAGGAAAAAGAAGAGGCCTGTAACATTTTTTAAAAATTTTATTTATTTTGTAGAAGAACTTGGGTATAGGCCAGAGGTGCCGGGCAGGGTGGGTGAGAGGACCCACCAGAGACAGAGTGGGGAGCAGAACAGGTAGATCCACTGCTGAGGGGGGCAGCGGGGGAGACAGGAGAGGTCTGCTGCGCCATGTGGGTAGCTCCCTGGCCAGGGATGGAACTTGTGCTGCAGTGGCGGCCCATAGCTTCACAGAGCTGAGACTTAAGGCCTTGCGCCACCAGGGAGGCCCTCATTTCACTTTTTAAAGTTATTCTTTGAATCACATTAGATTTACAGAAATGCTGTGAAGCTAGCGCAGAGGTCCCTTACTCCTTTCACCCAGTTTCTCTTGGTGTTAACATCTAACAAAGCTATGCTAAGGCCGAGAAGCTAACACTGGTATAATACCATTAGCTACACTACAGACCTGTTTTGGATTTCACCCGTTTTTCTACACTCTTCTGAGATTCTGAGTTCTTACCTGTTTCCATGACCTTGAAAGCTGTGAAGAGTACTGGACAGATACTTTGTACAATGTCACTCGTTCAAGTTTGTCTGAGGTTTTCTCATGATTAGATGGTGGTTGTGAGGTGTGGGGGAGAAAACCAGAGGGGAAGCGCCCTCCTCACATGCCCAGCCCCCCGCAGTGCGATAGCCCCAGGGTCCTCACGGCAGTCACCACCACCCTGGCCACGCGAGAGAGACTGGAGACTGAGTGAGCTGCCCACCGCAGCTCTCCCCCCCCCACCCTCACCACGCCACCATCTTCCTCCCAAAGCAATGCCTCCTCCCTCCCCAGCCCAGGGCTTCTGAGGGCCAGAGCAGGAAGGGGGTGCCCACAGCTCCCTGCAGGAGTCTGGCTAACGGATCCCCTCCATTCCCACCGCAGCCTGAGTGCCTGCGCCGCGCAGCCTTATACACGTAGAGGCCACCCAGGAAGGGGTCCCCGCAAGTCCCTGAGCCTCAGTCTCCTGCTTCAATTTTGCTCAACTGTCACCCAGTGAGGCCCGCCCTGACCACCTTATTGGCAAGTGCCCCTCCCATCTGCTTGCCTTGGGCGTCCACCCTGCTGGAGTTTTCCTCTAACTCCTGCCACTTTCTGACACACTGTACAGGGGCCTTTTCCCAAGACAGGCTTGACAACACCCACCCCACATGCCCTTCCGCAGCGTGACACCGCCACCGCCTACCTAGGGGTGTGACCACCTCCCTCCCTTTGATCTTTGAAGAGCTTTGGGACAATGACACTTTGAATTCTGAGGATCTGACAGCAGATCCCCAGTGGGGCTGACTTGTCCACAGGCGACACTCCCTCCTGGAGCCCAGGAGCTCAGCTGGGAACAGCCAAACCACGCAGTGAGCAGCCCCAGTGAGCCCCAGCCCACAGCCTGCAACCCCTGTCGTCCTGGGAGGGACCCTCCTGGGTGTTCTGGACCACTGCACCCCCTGCCCGTGTACATGGAGCAGAGAAGCTGCCCACTGACCCTGTCACCCAGCAGAAGGGGGAAAATAAAAGATGCTTTTATTTGGGGCATTGTTTTCTTAGTGATGGACAAGAACACATATCACACTTTATTCTTCTTGCGATGTTCTCATTTGTTGTCTGTTTTCCTGTCAGATGGAAGCATCAGGAAAGCAGTATTTTTTTCTCTGATTTCATGAAATGATCACCAGGCCCAGAACCATGCCTGGCACAGAATGTCACTGCATATCGATGACAGCACATGAATATACGCTATGACCAGTCCTGTAAAGCTGGGTACATCTGAAACTGAAAGGGAGAGTTGCCTGGATTTTGGTTTGGAGTTGCCTTGGTCTGCTCAGGCTGGGTCAACAAATACACACACTAGGGGGTTGAAAGAAGTATGTTTTCTTGCCGCAGACCAGCTTTCGGCAAAATGTCGTGTCAGAAGTCCTTGAAAGGAAAAGACGGCCTAGGTGTAGCGAAAGGGGCTGAGGGGAAGGGGATGAGGTGGTGAGGAGACACTGACACTTGGTGAGGTGCCAGTATCTTCTGCCGAGAGACTCGGCAGGTCTTTATTTATTCATTTTTAGTAATCAAAAAATGCATTATCATGTGTAGAGCAGAGACAGAGTATTTTATTCCCATGGACTACTGGCTCCTACAGGTTTCAGCTAGACGGTAGCCGTCAAGGTTAATAGATAAAAAACCAAACCTAACACTAAAACTTATTATTTCAGCTAGACAATTACCTAAGACAGCGGATAGCCGCCAGTACATCCCTATCAGCTAAAGCCTCAGCATCAAAAGACTCTTCTATTCACGGCACATATTAAAAAAACTAGCAACAACAAATGTTGGCGAGGTTGTGAAGAAAAAGGAACTCTTCTACACTGTTGGTGGGAGTGCAAACTGGTCCAACCACTGTGGAGAGCTGTGTGGAGATTTCTGGACCTACTAAACATAGAGCTTCCATATGATCAAGCAATTCCACTCCTAGGTATTTACCCAAAGGACACAGAAACATCAATTCCAAAGAGCACCTGCACCCCTATGTTCATAGCAGCACTATTTACAATAGCTAAGCTTTGGAAACAACCCAAATGCCCAAAAATAGATGACTGGATCAAGAAGATGTGGTACATATACACCATGGAATATTACTCAGCATTCAAAAAAGATAAACACATGCAATTTGCAGCAACATGGATGGCGCTGGAAGGGATCCTGCTCAGCGAAATAAGTCAGCAAGAAAAAGAAAAATACCACATGGTCTCACTCATAGCAGGAATCTAGAAAACTTAAATAAGGGACCAGGAAAATGAATAACTATAAGAAAGTGAAAATCAAAATCAACAACAACTATGAACCAGAGACACTTTTTGGGGGGTGGGGGCGGGAGGGGAGGGATTTGGGGTCAGAATGGGGGGGTTGCAATTGTATGGGGGAATATAAAAATAAAAAAAAAAAAAGACTCTTCTATTCACATGGCCTTCAGCCGGAGACTTGCAATTGTATGGGGGAATATAAAAATAAAAAAAAAAAAAAAGACTCTTCTATTCACATGGCCTTCAGCCGGAGACCAGCTGCTTCTCAGCTATCAGAACTTTTTCTACCTAGAAACTTCTTCACACAGTTAACTTCATTTAAAAACTTTCCCAAGAAACTTCAAGAGAAGGCAAAGGAAGGACCTACTCTAACTGTTGTGTTGTAATGCTTGTCAGGCATGTTCAATAAATTGTCTCCCATTGTCAAGTGGGCCAAATTGTTTAATACTAATTTCTTTTTTTTTAATAGAGGCATGTTTTATTTATTTGTTTGTTTGTTTGTTTTGTTTATACAAGCACTGGGTACAGTCAGAAGCGCGGGAGGGTGAGAGAATTCACCAGAGCCAGAGCGGGGAGCAGAGCAGGCAGAAGGACCGAAGTACACTGCTGAGGGGAGCAGCGGGCGGCAGGAGAGGTCTGCGCACCATGTGGGACCCTCCTTTGGTGGCCGGGAGCAGCCGGGGATTGAACCGGCGCCGCAGAGGCCGCGGGCATCTTCGCATCCCAGCGCTCAACCGCTGCGCCACCGGGGAGGCCCTGTTTAATACTAATTTCTAAACAGATAATTTTCCGTGCCATTTACTTGCAGTCTGCTGACACGTACAATCCACTGCCCAATATACTCTCTAATAAATTTTTCTCTCTCTATGACCAAGAATAAAAAGCAAAGGTGCTGCAAGAGGCCTTGTTGCTCCAGCCAGATAGGATACTGACAAGCTGCACAGAGAAAGGGCCTCACACCGTGGGGCTGAAGATCTGGCATCCCTTTGCTTTTTGTTCTTGGTCATAGAGAGAGAAAAATTTATCAGAAAGTATATTAGGCAATAAATTATATGTATCAGCATACTGTAAGTAAATAGCACGAAAAATTGTTTAGAAATTAGTTGTTGGGCAGTTTGGCCCACTTGACAATGGGAGATGGTTTGTTGAACATGCCTGACAAGCATTACAATACAATAATTATAGTGGGTCCTTCTTTTGCCTTCCCTTGAAGTTTCTTGAAAAAGTTTTTAAATGAAGCTATTTGAGTTAGGAGTTTCTAAATAGAAAAAGTTCTGATAGCTGGGTAGCAGCCAGCTCTTGCTGTGAAGGCCATGAGAATAAGAAAAGTCTTTTCTTGCTTAGGCTTTGGCTGATAGGGATGTACTGGTGGCTATCTACTGTCTTAGGTTATTGTTTGGTTGAAACAATGAGTTCTAGTGTAAGGCTTAGTTCTTTAGTAGCCTTGAAGGTTGCCTTCTTGCTGAGAGCACGTAGTGGTCAAAAGCCCATAGAAAAAGAGATGCACTGATTGTTTCTGCTTTGTTTGTATGCACATGATAATGTCATCTCACTGCTTGCAAAAAATGTATAAAGAACCTGCTGAGCCTCTCAGCAGAAGATACTAACACCTCACCAAGTGTCGGTGTCTCCTCATTCCCTTCCCCTCAGTCCCTAAGTTTCAGTTCATTCGTTTTCGCTGAGCCCGTCTCATCCTTTCAGGAACCCCTGACATGACATTTTGCCGGAGGCTGGTCCCCGGCACAAAGGGATGCCAGATCTTCAGCCCCGCGGTGTGAGGCCCTTTCTCTTTGCTGCTTGTCAGTATCCTACCTGGCTGGGGCAACAAGGCCCCCTGCAGCATTTTCAAGCAGTTGGAGGCTAGAAATCAAAGATCAAAGTGCTAGGAAGCTGGTGTCTGATGAGGGTTCTCTTCCTGATTTGTAGCTGGGACTTCACAACATGGCCTCACATGGTGTTTCCTCTGTGTGCGTGTGTGCGTGTGTGTGCATGTGTCATGTGTGTGCATGCACACAAGTTGGGGAGAGAGAGATTTCTGATATTTCTCATAACCACCAGTCCTTTCAGATTAGGGCCCCAGGCGTATGACCTCATTTAACCTTAGTTATATTTTCAAAGACTGTATCTCTAAGTACAATCATATTGAGGGATAGGACTTCAATATATGAATTTTCGGGGACACAACTGTTCAAAATGGGCATTTCTTGAGATCTGTGTGTGTCTGCTACTATCATTTCATCTCAGTTTCCTTAGCCTCTCACCACACAGCAGGGAAGACAGGTGGTGCTGGCCACCACCTGCCTCTGATGTCTCTTGGGCCAGGAAGTGTGTCCATCCGGTTGGGGGTCACAACACTGTCACCCAGATGACAACTGAAGGGACACTGCAGCACATGGGACTCTGGGGAACAGTCTCCTGGCTTTTGAACACTTGTCCATTTGGGCTATGATAACAGAACATCATAAACAGATACATGCACACTAGAAATTCATTTTTCGCAGTCCTAGAGTCTGAGAAGTCCAAGATCAAGGTGCCAGCAAATTCCAGTGCTCTCTTCCCTATTCATAGCTGGCTGCCCTCCCACTGCACCCTCACACAGTGGATGTGGTGAGGAGCTCTCTGGAGTGTCTCCCAGGGACATAATCCCATTCATGAGGCCCTAGCTCATCACCTAATCATCCCCCAAGGCCCCACCTCCAAATACCATCACATTGGGGATTAGAATTCAGCTTATGGATTTGCATGGAACACACTTACTCTGCACCCCCCAAGCCCTGGGTCGCTCATCAAGGTAGAAAAGACATTGGGGTGGGGCTGCGGAGCTCCTAAGTTCATGGGTTGGGGGCGGCAAAGAATCGGGCCTGAGGACCCAGCCTGCGGGTCTGGGTGCATGTCTCCGAAGGAGAGGGAACCCCTTGAGCCGCAGCTGCGGAGGGTGTCAGAACTGCTGCTGGGAAGTGGCTGTGGGGCGTCTGTGGGGCCATCACTGATGCCTGTAGCCTCAGTGGGGTCAGCGGCTGCTGCAGGTCAGCACAGGCCCTCAGGTCCCTGGCCTGGTTGTCACAGGGGAGGAAGGGACAACTGGGACCATGACAACCAGTTACTGGGGAGGTCGTCCACAGGGGGTGGGAGCCTGGAGACCCCTGGAATTTGGGGCTAGGGCTGGTGCCTACAGGGGTGGCATAGCTTCTACCCTTTGCTCTCTCAGGCCAGAACCTGGAGACCCTCTCCAGGCTGCCCACAGCTGTCTCCCAGGCCGGGCAGTTCTCTCCCCTGGCTTCTCCTCTCCCCTCCTGTAACCTCTGCTCCTTTCATGTCCTTATTTCTGTTCTAGCCTTACTTTCCCAGGGTGTCCCCAGGTCGCCCCAGGATCTAATACCCCAGGCAGCTCCTCCCCTCCCCATCCCATGGTTAGAGACAAACTAGACTGACTCCAACTCTAGAAGCAGCGGCAGGAGAAAGGAACAGGGACTCAGGTGTCTTATGTTCCATCCCAGGTGACTGAGGGCACCCCGTTTGTTTGTGGGGTTCCCCACCTGGGACCTGCTGTAATGACAGGAGATCCTACAGCCCCAAGGCAGTCCATGGGGAGGAAACACTGATATAAGTGTGGGGTTTTGGGAAACACTTTATACTTCATATCTGACATGGATGGGGGCTCCGCTGTGTTCAAAGCCCTTTTTGTGCTGCTGGGAGCCCCAGGAGCCCTCTGCAGGGCCTGGCTGAGCAGAAAGGGCAGCTCTGGTCTCCTGTGCTCAGCCCTGTGGCCACACGGGGGCGCTGCTGCGCTGCTCGCAGATTCTGGTTGAACAGGTGGAAGAACCTGGGCTTGGTAGGAGGGGGCTGACCTGGGGCATGGGTACCCCATATGAAGATTCTGGGGAGCTTTGAACTGCTTGTGTCAGAGTGAGGGGTGGGGCAGGGACTGAAGGAGAAGAGGGCTCAGAAGCCCTTGTGCCATCTCTGAGGGTTCCGTGTTTTTCCCAGCCCCACCACCTGTCCCTAGTTCTTTAATGGCAACACCCCAGAAAATTAAAATCATTTCTTCTATTTCCTGTTTCTCAGTTTTTTTTAAACTCAATTTTTTTGTTTTTAGTTGTTGTACACTTGGAATTTCACTCTTTTTTTTTTGATGGGACCCTCGCCGGTGGCCGGGGATCGAACAGGCGCTGCAGAGGCTGCGGGCAGCCCCGCAGCCCAGCGCTCAACCACTGCGCCACCAGGGGAGGTCCTTAAACTTAGTTTTTTTAAAAAAAATATTTCATTTATTTATGCATGTAAGAACTGGGTGAAGGCCAGAAATGTGGGAGGTGAGAGGATTCACCGGAGACAGAGTGGGGAGCAGAACAGGCAGATCTACTGAGTACACTGCTGAGGGGAGCAGCAGGGGAGACAGGAGAGGTCAGCTCTGTCATGTGGGTAGCTCCCTGGCTGGGAATTGAACTCAGGCCACAATGGCTGCTGAGAGCTTCATAGTGCTGAGACTTTAACCCCTGCACCACCAGGAAGGCCCTGAGAAACTCAATTTTTGAATAAAATCACCTGGAGGTGGAAAGAACATCTCACTGTTGACACAACACTACAAGGTGTGGATCTACTGGGACTAAGAGCACAGGTCCCCCACGCCCACCCCAGGCTTTCTTTTCCCTCAGCAGGGAGGAAGAGGGCCCAGTGCCAGGGCTCACTCCTGGTGCCCTGATGTCATCTTCAACAGCAGGGCCAGGCCGACCTGAGTGCAGGTGTGAGCGTCTCCCCGCCCCCAGGGTTGGAGTGGACTCATGCCCGTCTCTGAGACCCCGTCCTCTGTCAGGCACTCTGCCCAGGATCGGGCCAAGAAAGGGTCCACACCCTAGACCTGACACCTGGCTACCCCACACCTCCTCATCTCCATCGACAGAACCCAAGGGTGGCGCCCAACTCCTCTCCTCCCATCTTCATCTCTCAGACTCACGTCCACCACCTGCCGGACTAATCTCACCATGTCCTTTTCCTGTTTGCGCTGTCACCAAGTAGCCTTCACTCTTATCTCCACACATCCTTCGCCTCCTCCAGCCTGGGTGGCCCCTGTAGCGGCTGGGCCGCTGCTTGCCAGAGGTGCTCTGTCAGGTGGTATGTGTGGGGAGTGGGAAGGGGTCCAGCTGTACCCCAAATTCTTTAATAAATTAGATCACATTACTATCCTGCTTGGAACCCCCCTGGGTCTCCCAGTGCTCCTCTGACATAGTCCAAACCCCTTTCCGTGGCTGCAGACCCTGGCGCAGGTGACCTTCCAGCCCACTGCCTGCCTCCCCCAGAGCACACCTCGAGGCCTGTTGTCCTTAAGCACAGCCTGGCACTGGCGGGAATGTTCCTCCTTGCTCTCCTCAGGGCGGGCTCCTCTCTTCTCCCGTATTTCCTCAGTGGGGCCTCTTCTGAGCCCACTGTGAGAGGCGGCGAAGCTCCCACCCCGCCCTTGTCCCAATCACGCTGGCCCGCCTCACCATCTGCTCGAAGGACGCTCCACGCTCCACACGGGCAGGCTCTTCGCTGGTTTCGTTCCCTGCGTACCAACCGTTCTGGCACATTTTCATTACTGCTAGTATCCGCCTGAATCCTTATGTGAATTTTCTTATTTTACAGCTTTCCTGTCTGCCTCCCCAACTACAGAATGAGCACCGTGAGGGCTGGAGCTATCTGGCTGGCTGTCTAGTTCCCCAGCACCTGCAACAACAGCCAGCACGGGGCAGGTGCTCGACAAAAGGAGTTCCTCAGGAGTTGGGGTTCCCCATTCCAGCCACTATCCTTCCTGCCTCGGGCTGGGAGTGCCAGTTTTGCCATTGCCAAGGGAGAGAAACACTGTCCCCCCGAAACAGGGGGACACAGTGCACCGGCAGTTAAGAACATGATGTGGGTTTGCCTCCATGAACACTGGCTGTGTGAAGGCAGCAAGTTGCTTAACTGCGCGGAGTCTGCCTTCTCCTCCATGGAAAGGGGATAAGAATAGAACAGACTTGATAGCATTGCTGGGGGCATCTGGCATGCAGTAAGAGGTGAATAAATGCTGGCCAATATATTTGATAGAAGCGATGCTCACAGCCTATCTGCCTGCCCCAGAGAAAATGACAAAGCCTTGGCACAGAGGCTGACAAGCACTCCTGTCCCCGGTGGCAGTCCATACTCCGCTCTGCCCTTCCTGGTGAGTGCCAGATGTGCAGAAGCTGGAAACTCACATTCTTGTGCAGGAAACAGAGATACTTGTGGCCCAGGGAGCCCTGAGGTCAGCTCTGGATCTTGCCTGGGTCGAGGGTGGACAGTGAGATCCGGGGACATTCCCTGTAGACAGAAGGCGGCACTCAGGTATTGGGAGGGGGCAGCAGAAGCAGACAAAAGGTCCAGCTAGAGCAAGGCTGTGAGAGGTGCAGGAGCAGCAAGGGAGCCCAAGCCTTAATGGGATGCCTGTTACTGGCAGGCCGGCAGCAGGAACTGAGCAGAAGAGCATGAGCTAAGGACATGGCTCCTGCTTGCAGGGCATGTGGGCAGGGTAGTCAGAGGGCACTGCCATGGGGGTGGGGGATACAGCTAGTACATGTTATAGGAGCTCAGTGAAGGCACAGAGCTCTGTGGAGGCCACCACATGGCACTACCCAGGGATTGTCATGCTGTCTATATGAATGGCACCAGTGGAGTCGGGCAGTGCCCAGACTGTGCAGCACCATGATCAAAGTATCAGGATGAGCTCCCCAGAGAAAACAGTCTGATACAATATGAATCCAGAGAGAGCAGGATCCCCAGAGAATGCCCTCAAGCCCCAGGCAGGGCTGGCACCTACTGCAGTATCTGGGCACCCTCTGGATCCCTCCTCATCAGGTATCTGAGGAGCTTCAGGGCATGGAGTCCTTAGGTCTCTGTAGGGTAAGGAAAAATATCAGGCTTTTCTGCCCTCCTGCCATCAGGATAGATGATGGATCTTTGAGGTCCTGAGTGCATGCCTGATGGCGGGCACCTGGAGTGGGGTGTGGGCATGGGTAGATGTGATTCACCTGGGCTAAGACTAGGATTTTAGGGGCAGGGACGCCAGCAGCAGCAGCAGAAGCCGAAAGAGGAAAAGCCCAAAGCAGAAGCAGAGAACGCCAGAGAGCCCAGATAGAGTGAAGATTTTCTGGGGGCTGAGAGGACTGCCAGCCTCCCAGCCCCCCAGCACCCCTGCCTGCCACGTACCCGCTGAACCCCAATAAAAACCTGCAAAACCACTGAGGACTCTGACTCCTCCTTTACCCGGTCTGCATGGGATCAGAAAACCTGCACTGTGTCCTGTCCTGCCCTACACCTGCCTAGAAAATTCAGACAATGAAGCCCTCCCCGCCCTAGAAACTTTTCCCGCCCTTGCAAACCCAGTCTCCCACCTGCCTCCCCGTGACAACGTGTGCAACTCCACACAGGGGTCTCCACCTTGGGTCAATGAATTTCGCCTGGGGCGCAATAAATTTTCCCTTCCTTTGGGAAAGCTTGGCGGGGCTCTTTTCGGTACCACACCGAACCTTTCATCTTGGTGCCCAAAACCTGGAAAGGCTGTGTCCCCTGGCCCCAGGGCCACCTTCCTGTCCCTGGGACCTGTCCTCTCCATTGCAGAAGACTCACAGCCACCACCAGCCTTGATCTTTGGGGTAAGTCACCTGTCTGATCCTCCTTCCCAGGAGGCCCTCGCCTCTGGGTATTCAGCTCCTCACCTAACCCCTCCCTTGGTTGGCTGTTCCCTAAACCTTGGTGGGTCCATGTCAGCGGACTTCAGTTACACCGAGACCCTGGGTTTGGGGACACCCATCCAGACTAGGTGCCCAAATCCTAGGCAACAAAAGAGTAGTGGGGATGTCCCTCTAGCTTGTTTGCCCCGTACCGAATCGTGGGATGCCACGATTCAGGGCCTGCGCCCCACCACGGCCAGATCAGATTCATGGGACACTGCGTTCCTGACTCTGTGCCCCCCATTAGTTAGTATAACAAACATATAAAACTTACAAGTAAAATTGACAATATTAAGGTGCCTGCGAGCTCTGTGAGTGAAAGTAGCTGAGGCCATATACTGAGTGGTAAAGACTGATAAAGCAGATGGTGCCTGAGCCTAAACCTGGTAAGAAGGTATAAGAGCAGCTCCCTGAAGCAGACTCAGAGCAGTCCTAACAACTGGCTTGGGTAAAAGACTCGCTGGAGGCTACTCTTCCGGAGTCCAGCTCGCTGCCTCCCTTTGGACTCAGACTCGCTCTCCAGCTGAATCCTCTCCTTGGCCCTGCTGCTAGCTCGCACCCCGGTTCACCACACCAGGAAACCTGCACTTCCAGGCTCTGCTCCCTGGGACCCCGGTGGCCTGCTCCCTGACAGCAGCCTATCAACTCAACACCCTGCACGACCATCTGCACTGCGGGCCCTTGAGCCTAGAGACTTCTATGGCCTAAGGACTTCCACCTAGGTGGAAGACCCGGCTAAGACACTTTGCAGCAACTGTCTTCAGTCAAATGTACTTTGGTAACTTGGGGTTGGCTTGCCTGTATGAACTTAAGTGTGTGTGACCAATATAGGAAAAAATTCTCTTTGAGAGCCAACTTCTGACTGGAGCTTATCTATCACTCTCGAGACACTGAATTGTTTACTAATTGTATTAAAGTTCCTTTCCAGGGCCTCCCTGGTGGCACAGGCGGTTGAGCACAGTGCTGTGAAGCTGTCCGCAGCCTCTGCAGTGCCAGTTCGATCCCCACCGACCCACATGGTGAGCAGACCCGCTGCTCCCTTCAGCAGTGTATTTCGTCAGTCTGCCTGTTCTGTTCCCTGCTCTGTCTCTGGTGAATCCTCTCACTCTCCTGCACATCTGACCTGTAACCCGGTTCTTGCAGAAATAAAAATAAATAAATAAATAAATAAATAAAATAAATTCCTTTACATTAAAAGCTCATATGTTTTGTATTGATGTGGCAGATGGCAGAAACTATTTAGAGCAGGCAGGTTTGCGGGGTCTGGCGTGCCCCTCTCCCTGCATACCATATATTTTAGAATGTGGATTTGAGGATGATCTTAAGCACCTGAAGTCCACCCAAATGGAATTGGCCTAGAGCAAGGCCCAAAATCTGTCCCAAATCCAAAACACCTTTCAGTGGGGACCCATAAGAAAGATCAGAAACAACCAGACAAGTCTGGGAGGAAAAGAGCAAAATCAAAATCAAGACAAGAGCTGCCATTGTCACCTCCCCATGGGTCTCTCACCCACATCTGTGTCATCCAGTTCACGACCAAAAGGCAAGTGCAGTTTCTTCACATGTCTTTCGGCTCTATGTGCCTCCTCCAGGTCTCCTTCTGGCTCCATCCTGTTTCTTTCCTTCCTCAGTCTCCTCTGCAGCTTCTTCTCTTTCTCCCAGCTCAGCTCCAACCTCTCTTGGGGGTGTCAGGAAACCTGAAACCCCCATTCCTGGGGACCACCCTGTTGCCAGGACACAGTGCTTGGGAATGCAGAAGAGCTCCCTTTGTCCTTCCAGGTCAGCACAGCAGGTATTTTAGAATGTGGATTTGAGGATGATCTTAATGGTTGCTGAATAGTATTCCATTGTGTATGAGTACCACATCTTCTCAATCCAGTCATCTATTTTTGGAATTTGGTTATTTCCATATCTTACCTATTATAAATAGTGCTGCAATAAACATAGGGGTGCAGATATCCTTTTTAATTAATGTTTTTGTGTCCTTTGGGTAGATTCCTAGGAGTGGAATCCCTGGATCATCCTAGGTCCATTTTCAGTATTCTGAGGAAACTCCACACAGCCTTCCACCATGTCTGGACTAGTTTACATTCTCACCGACAGTGCAAGAGGCTTCCTTTACCTCCACATCCCCTCCAGCATTTGTTGTTTCTGGTTTTTTAACGTGGGCATTCTCACTGGGGTGAAGTGTACCCCATCTTCTTGATCCATTCAAGATCCCCTGATTCAAAACACAGTCAGAAACCACTTTACACCTGTGAGAAGGGCCCATATCAAAAAGACCAGACATAACAAGAGCTGGCACGACAGGGAGAAAAGGGAACAGTCCTGCACTGTTTTGGGGGATGTAGACTGGTTCAGCCCTGATGGGAATGTGTCCAGGTTTCTTAGAAAATTAACTGTGAATCTGCTGTAGGACCCAGCAGTCCCATTCCAAGGTATCTACCCTGCCTCAGACAGCCCATGGGAAGTTCTCAGCTATGAAGGAAGACTCAGAGTCTAAATGAATTAGCTGCAGGGGAGGCTGGGGAGAGACCTCTAGGGCGGCTCTGCCTCTCACTCTCCCAGCCCAAGCTCTTATTAAAGAAATGAACAAAGGGATAAGGAAATAGCGTGTATTTGTGTTTATGCTTATACACATGAATAAGTTACTGCTGGAACAAGTCTTTCTAGTTAGCAGGGATCATGCCACAAGTCAGCATGTCTGCAGGGAACAGGAGATCATTTGGGGAAGAAGTTCTGTTTGCAGAACTTCTAACCTCCTGGAATCCCCTGTGCAGAGTAAGCAGGTGCTCTCAGATATTCTGGCCCCCTTTAGGGCAGCAGGCGCCAGCAACCCGCAGAGGACATTACATTACTTCAAAGGAAACCTGCACCCCCCTGATCACTGCAGCACTATTTACAGTAGCCGAGCTGTGGAAGGGATGGTACATAGATAATAGGATACTACTCATCAAGAAACATAAACTCATGCCATCTGGGGCAACATGGATGGAGCTAATGGAAACAAGCCCAAAGGAGAAAGACAAATATGTCACTTAGATATGGATATAGAGAAATTAAACAAAGGGCTAGATTAAGCCAAACTTAAAAGCAATCCCTTGAGTCTCCCAGATGGTGCCTGACTACTGGCTGGGGCTGAAGACCAGCCAAGGCTTCCTGGCCTGGCATCACTGGATGGTGGACTGACCCTCTCTAGTTTGACATCAAACTCATTTGATTGCAAAGCCTGACTCCAGCTGACTGAGTCCCCCATTGTGTTTTGTTTCACTTGCACCACCACTGGGTCCCCAGCCTCTGCTGTTTCCTGGGTCTGAGATGGATCTTATACTTGATGCTGCATGTTATTTGTTTGTTTGTTTGTTTTTAAGATTCATTTTTATTTATTTATGTATACAAGAACTGGGGTATAGGCCAGAGGTGCAGAGGGTGAGAGGATTCACCAGACACAGAGTAGGGAGCAGAACAGGCCGATCCACTGAAATCCACTGCTGAGGGGAGTGGTGGGTGAGACAGGAGAGGTCTGCTGCCCCATGTGGGTTGCTCCCTGGCCAGGGATCAAACTCAGATCTAAGCAGTGATAGCACTCAGACTTAAACCTTATGCCACCAGGGAGGCCCTGTTTTTAATATATTTTTCCATCTTTCGATATTATTTAAAATAATATAAGTGCTCCTACTTCTCTGCTTTCATAATAAACACGCTCCTTCCTCCCAGCCCTTGGCTCAGGTCAGGTATACACGCGTCTTTGTCACCTTTACTCAGTGTCCATCACTCATGACAGTGCAAACTCGACATCTCCAGGGTCCTCTCTCTGTTCTCCATTGTATCTGTAGGGAAGGCAGCTTGGGGAGGCAGGAGCCAGCCAGGGAGAGGGATGCTGGGAAGTGAAGAGGAGGCAAAGGCAGAGAACACTTGGGAGATGCTCCCTGGTTCACTGAGAAAAGCATTTCTCAAAGTGTGGTTGTGGAGCCCTTGAAGTCACCCAGAACCTATCATAAGATCCATGAGGTCAAAACTATTTTCAAAATGTCACTTAGACACCATTGGCTTTTTCACTATTTTGACATATGCTGAGATAAAACTTACTAAAATGGAGCTTATATTACTAACTGTAGTAGTAGTTATTCTTCGCAACTACTTACCTCAAAACACAACTCCAAGCCAGTTTCATTTCAAAGTGTTGGTTGAAGCATTAAAAATCATCTTCACTATTCTGTCATCCTCAGATCCACATTTTACAGCACCTGATGCGATGACACGCAAGTGCACACAGAACACTCCTGCTGCGTTCCCAGCTATTATGTACCAAGAAAAATATTTGCATAAGATGAATTAGACTGTTTTTCTTTTTTTGTAGGCAATGCCATCTTTACATGAAGGAATGAATGACAAAATCTGTGGCTATTTGATTTGGTTAATTGGCAGACATTGTCCTGAAAATGAGAGTGTGCTCCTTTAAGAAAATCAACTGACAATTGATAACTGACAGTCACTTCTCCTTGACCAAATGTAAGTGCTCAGAAAAAAAACAGAATCATGGAAAATTGTGTCCTATCACTAACTTGACAACTTCCAGCACTACTTTTACTTTTTGGATTTGTGGTGAAAAATAAAATGAATTTTTAAAAATAATTGGATTCCGGTATAATGAACATTGAAGAGCTTTATAACTTAGTGGAGCAATATATTACTTTTTAAAAAACCACACATTAGCACAAGACCCCATCAATATGCAAGAGAGGACTATGGAAATGTAACAGAATATGAAATACTGAATGATATTGCTTCAGGTTTCACTTTGCAAATAACCTGGGAGAAAATACCACCTGTATAGATTTAATTTAGTATCAAAGTGGAATATTCACAATAATGTGAAAACACTACTCCAACATATTTGTGTGAGGCTGTAGACATTTTTCATAGACTTCAACCAGAACCACAGCTAAATGCAGAAGGAAGCATGAAAATCCTACTGTCTTCTAATGAGACAGACAAGAAAAAACAATGAGACAGACAAGAAAGACAACTGCAAACATAAAACACGTGAAAGATCCACTCTTCTCATTGCCCTGACTATTTTCAGAAATAAGTTATTTTTCTTAAGAACACTTTCTATTAACATGCATTGGATTATTACTATTATTCTAAATGAAACAGCTACATGATCAAACTCGCTTTATTCCCAGTGTGGTAAATATGGGGAGCGATACCTCTTAAACAAGGTTATACTTGGCGTCCTCCCTAATTTATAAGACTGGACACGGATCCGGGAAGGAAAATGACTGGGAAACGCAGACCCAGTGCTTGGGTCCCCGAGACAGGGTGAGGAAGCTTTGGGTGAGGAGAGGAGGGGCCGGAGCAAAGCCCCAGGGCCCTAGTCTGGTTCTCATAGTTCCAGGCCCCAGGGCTGTGTCTAGGGCAGGAAGGTTACTGTTGGGGATACCCCACTGCCCCCTTAGCCTCCCTTCTGTCTCCACCACCTGTGCTGGGCCCTGGACACTTGTGACTCCTCCCCAGTTCTCAGTCCCAGAGCCTGGAGGTTCCCAGAGAACCAGTCAGCATCACTGCCTGCCCAGGTAAGTCTCCACCCACCAGCCTGGAGTCAGAAGCTCCCCAGACCCCAGCAGTGCTGGTCATGGGGCCCCCAACCCTCCTCCTGCTGCTTCTCTCCAGGGCTCTGGCCCAGACAGACACCTGGGCTGGTGAGTGCAGGGTGGAGGGAAAAGGCTTCTGCAGAGGAAGCTGCTGCCTTAGGCCCCTCTGTCACCCCCGTGGCCCCCTCAGTCCTGGTCCCTTTCTGTCCCCCCACCCTGCCTCCTCCTTTTGTGCCCTGAGTCTTGCCCCTTCTGGACCCGCTGCCCATGTTCAGTCTCTGGAGCTCCCTCCCTCCTGGACACTTTCTCCCCTGCACCATCTCCCCGGGAATCAGGACCCGCCCCAGGAGGAGGGTCTGCCCGGCTTTCACCCCTCCCCGCCCCCAGGCTCCCCCTCTCTGAGGGTGTTAGAAATGGTGATGTCCCGCCCGGCCTCGGGGAGCCCCGGTGCATCGCGGGGGCTACGTGGACGACACGCAGTTCGGGGGTTCGACAGCGACTCCCGGGCCGGAGCGCGGAGCCGCGGCCCCTGGGCGGGCGGGCGGGGCGGGAGGTCGGGCGAGGAGACGCGGCTCCGCAGACACTCGGCGCGGAGGCTCCAAGCGCTCCTGGAGGCCCCGCGCGGCCGCCGCAGCCAGAGCCGGGCCGGGGAGCAGCGCGGGCCGGGGCGGGTCACCGCTCCCGCCCCACCCCCGCCCCGAGTCTCGGGGCCCCGTGACCCCCGAGGCCGTGGCCCCTGCCAGGCCCCTTGACCGGGAAGAGGCCGCGGGACGTTCACCCTTTAGGTTTCATTTAAGTTTGGGATTATTCAGGGCGGGAGATCGGGCGCGGGCGGAGACCACGGGGTGACTGCAGGGCGGGCTCAGGGTCTCCCACGGTCCAGAGGACTCTGGGCTGCAACGCGGGGCCCGACGGCGCCTCCCCCGCGGGCACGACCAGTTCCACTGAGGGCTTTCAAGTCCCAGGGAGAGCTTTCCCTGCCTGGTTAATGGGAAGTACCATCCACACACGGGTGTTGCCCAGAGGGCATTTGGTCCACTCCCCCCTCACCTCCTTTCCTCATTTTTCCCAGTCCTGACCTGGGTCTTTAGTCCCAGTTCTGGAAACTTCCCTGTTCTGCAGTATTAAAAGATTCCTTTAGGCTTCTCACCTGACTGCTCCCTGGTCTCACTTGATGCTTCTTCCTACAGGAGGACAAGGAGGAAGCTACACTCAGGGTGCAGGTAAGTGTGGATCAAGGGTTGGATCCCTGAGCCCCTGGGGACAGTGTAGATGGAGCCCATGGGGGAGTCACTCTCATCAGTTCCTCCCGTGGTCTCATCTCTGACCAAATTTTGTTGTGTTCACCCCAGGCAGCCACAGCCCCAGTGCTTTTAAGTGTATCTCATAGGTGAGACCCTGGAGGACTGCAGTGGGCCTGGAAGTTGAGGCAGAGAGGCTGGGACTAGGTGATGGGGATGCTTTCAGGAGGACATCTTGAGAATGCAGTGGACCATTGATAATGTTAACACTCAGGTAATTCACCTGGATTTCTTCATGATTATTTTCTTTCACGGTGTGAGACAGCCTTATGTTGGTCTGAATGTTACAGGATTTCTTTTTGCCCACATTTTGTGCCTTTATGATCCCCTGGTTTAAACCTTCACACCTGTGAGAATGGCCCATATCCAAAAGACCAGAAACTCAAGTGCTGGCAAGGATGTGGAAAAAAGGGGACAGTCCTGCATTGTTTTTGGATATAGACTGAGCAAGCCCTTAGGGAAACAGTACTGTGGTTTCTTAAAAGAGTGAATGTGTTTCTGCCATTGGACCCAGCAATTCTACTCTGAGGATCTCCTCACAGAGGATAAATACTCTCCTGTGAAGGGACCTGCTCTCCCATCACCACTGCAGCACTATTTACAGTAGCCAAGCTATGGACACCACCTGAATGCCCCAGACAGGTGGGGAATTAAGAAGCTGGGATTACATGTGTACATATATGTACATATAACAGGTGTCTCCAAAGGAGATGAATGTTGGGGTTTGGGGGTGGGAGCTGTCAGGGATGAAGATGCCACCACATCCTAGCAGGGGCCAGGGTGGAGGGAGGGGTCCTGCCCAGCTCTTTACACCTCAAGCCAACCATGAGATGTTTCTAAACCTCCTCCTCTTCTTCAGGGCCAATGCTTTTGCAGTCCTGCTCAGAAGCTGCTTCTCCATTGAATTGTATTTATTGAGGTGTTGTTCTGACCCTCTTTACTCTGTGTGCGATTTGAAATAATTTATTCTGGGGCTTGATGTTAATTGACTTCCCATCATCTTATGTTGTGTATCCTGTCATTCCTGTTACACACACACACACACACACTCCCCTCTCCTTGGGAACCAGATCCTCACTCAGCACTGGGGTTACTCTGACCCTCTGTCTCTGGTCCCCCTCAGAGCTGCCCTCTCTTCAGTGTCTCTACTCAGCAGTGTCTGAGCAGCCCCAGGAGTCCCTGTACCTCCTGCCTCTGACCTTGTGAGAAATCAGCCCCTCAGCCTGCATGACAGTGAGGAGGCGAAGGCAAAGTCCTGAGGTTAGTGACTGATGGAGATAATTTCCTTTTTTTTTCTTTTCCCCCTCATTGTATTATTAAATTGAGATTAGCAATGGTTTACACACTGTATGTGTTCAGAGACAAGAGTCACACCTCTTCATTTTTTTTTCCATAGGGGCAGGACCAATGTGTTATCCATAGAAAAGAGAGGTTCCATGGGACCTCCCCGGTGGCACAGTGGTTGAGCGCTGGGCTGCGAAGCTGCCCGCAGCCTCTGCAGTGCCAGTTCGATCCCTGGCCGCCGGCGAGGGTCCCACATAGCGCGCAGACCTCTCCTGCCACCTGCTGCTCCCCTCAGCAGTGTGCTTCCTCAGTCTGCCTGTTCTGTTCCCCACTCTGGCTCTAGAGAATTCTCTCATCCTCCCGCGCTTTTGACTGTACCCAGTGCTTGTATAAATAAATAAATAAATAAATATATATATATATATATATATATATAATCTTTAAAAAAAAAAGAAAAGAAAAGAAAGAGAGGTTCCAGGTTATACCCTGCCAAAGGAAAGGTGGAGCTGGGCAGGGATGAGAAGCTAAAGAAGAGGAGGAAAATGTGGAGTAAGATGAGGAAAGGAGACTGGAGGAGGCGCATGGAGCAGAGAGACATGTGAAAAAGTAGCCAGTCTTGTTCCTCAGGCTTGGACTTCTGCCAGGGATTTGGGGACATGGAAAGAGACACGTGAAAGAGACAAAGATGTAGGTGAGAGGCCCATGGGGAGGCTGACAATGGCAGCTGTTATCTTGATGTGGATTTTGATTTTGCTCTTTTCCTTCCAGACTTGCCTGGCCCCTCCTGCCCCTGTCCCATGTGTCTCTACCAGTAGGTGCCTTAGACTGTGGCAGGCGTTCAGGCCCCAGTGGGCCTGCTTTGGGCCAAGCCTGTTTGGCTGGGCATTTACCCATGAGGGGATGAGTAACTTAGGGTGCTTCACTTGGAACTATTCTAATTATATTCTTTCCCTTCTCTCTATTGCACACTGATTCTCTATTTTATACTAATTGTATTAAAGTTCTTTTCTATCGAAGGTCTTATGCTTTAAATTATGTTTTGTCGTTGTGCAGCTGATGGCAGATCCCACGTAGAGTGTGCAGTTTTGAGGGTCCAGGGAACCCCTCATTCTGCCCACTAACAGGACCAAACACCATTCCCACCCACCATGTGCCAGAGTTCCTTTTCCTCCACACCCTTCAATGGGTCATTCTCACAGTGTGAGGTGGTAACTCCTTGTGGTTTTAATTGGTATTTTCCTTACAGCACATGATGACAAACGTTTATCCACCTACCTATTGGCCACATGTGTGTCTTCTTTAGAAAAGTACCTATTTAGCTCCTCTGCCCGTTTTGAGTTGTTTTCTTGTTTTGCAGTTCTTTGCAGAACTCCTTGTTGGATTGATGATGTGCAAATAGTTTCTCCGATTTGATACTGCCTTTTCATTTTAACGATAGTTTCCTTCACTATGTAGAAGCTTTTTAGTCTGATGTGATTCCATTGGTTTCTTTTTGCTATTGTTTCCTTGGAGCACAGAAGACATTAGGGACAGTGAAAATACTCTGCATGATATTCTCATGATGGACACAGGTCATTATACATTTGTCCAACACCCCGAGAATGGACAGCACAGGAGTAAACCCTGTCTAGAGTCTGGGGCAGTCTCTTGGAGGGCCGGGATCCCAGGCCGAATGAGCCGAAGAGGTGTCCATATTGTTTCGGAGGATCCATCTAGAATGACAGAAGCATAGCCTTTTCCCTTTAAAATCATGACCCCCGCTTCCCACACATTTGTTCCTGGGGTTTTTACCCATCCTGGTTCTTGCATGCTACGTGCTGGTTGAGTAGCAAAATGTTTATTGCTGCACGTTATGGGGTCCCCCTGTGGTAAATTCAGAAAATTTAAAGTAAAAAGAGCTGATAACAGGGTTTCTTGTATCCATCGATGCCATCCTCCATGTCCCCCTTTTCTGTTTATAGTTAAAGAGGAAAGCAGTGTTTTTAAGTTATGGTGAGAGCATTCAACAATGGCTTGGCCGCGAGGGTTGTAAGGAATACCGGTAAGAAGGAGAATTTTTCTACCGTGATCCCAATTTTATCTAACAGTATGTGAAATATTTGTGAACTAAATTTACTTTTAGACCAATTTACCTATTTTTGCATAAAATCACAGGCAGAATAACCAAACAGCAATTTTTGCTGACTTTGTTAGAATACTCCACATAGGATCAGAGTGAACTCTTAAAATCCAGTCCATACAGGCTTTAAAAACAAAGTTGGTCTCACCAGACTCCACCAGAGTTTTTTTCTTTTTTCAGGTTGTCCACTCCTGTCAATGGAGGCAAGCTTTTTTATTATTTTTGGAGGTCTCTGAAACCCTACAAACAAAGCAGTAGTTTTTCCACTTATTGGTTCAGCTCCAGGTCAACTCCCTAGAAGAATTTTACTCAAAGCTACACAAAATGTAAATACAAGTTAGCTAAAACAGTAAAAATCAAAAGTTGTATCAATTTGAATCAATTGAGGCCTTTTCTTCATATTTTTTGTAGAAACAATTTCTGCAGACATCAAACCATTGAAGTATATAATATTGCAAGGCAACAATAACCATTGACAATTTACATACATATGAGGCACTGAAAGATTTTGTTTTAGAAAACCAATGTTAACATTTTTGTACATATCAGAGTTTTACCATTTTCCCAAGTGACAATGCTTCCCTTTTAGCGTAACTTTATTAAGTATACCATATAGGACAAATTTATCTAATGCTTTTCCCGGGAGGAAAGGAAGAAAATTTGTGGAGTGTCTCTGAAGCTCTACTAAGGTTCCACAAAATTTCCTTTAATCGATCAAATGACAGGCTAACAAGTTTTACTTTAATTTAGATTTTTGGGAAGCTTTGTCATAAATATTAGAAAACAGCAACAACAACCATATTTAATCTCTATGAAAGTTTCGGTCCTAATATTGACAGTCAAATCATAACCTTTAATTTTCACCTCAAAAACCTTAGTAATTCTTCAGACACTAAAAAACTTTTATGGGGCCTCCCCTGGTGGCGCAGCCAGTTGAGCGCCGCACTGTTAAGCTGTCCGCAGCCTCTGCAGCGATGGTTTTGATCCCGCCCAGCTGGTGAGGGTCCCACAAGGGCGGCAGACCTCTCCTGTCGTGCCCACTGCTCCTCTCAGTAGTGTAGTTTGTTAGTCTGCCTGTTCTGTTCCCCGTTGTGTCTCTGGTGAATCCTTTCAACTCCCACACATCTAGTCTGTACCCCGGTTCTTATATAAAATAAATAAATAAATCTTTAAAAAAAAAAAGGACATTATGTACCCAACATCATTAACCCAGACAAGAGCCAAGATTATACCCAATGCTAGTTTATAAGTACATGTTTTGAAACAACCCATT
The DNA here is from genome assembly GCF_014898055.3 of Talpa occidentalis. Classification (NCBI taxonomy): domain Eukaryota; kingdom Metazoa; phylum Chordata; class Mammalia; order Eulipotyphla; family Talpidae; genus Talpa; species Talpa occidentalis. The sequence continues at coordinate 38,334,823 of NW_023602073.1, forward strand.
AGATTACAATTCAGTTACTATTAACCAAAAATTATTTCAGCTGATGTGTTCCCAAAACACTAATATAATATAAATAATTTGAGTATACAAAATTTCTTTTCCTAAAATTCCTTTCTCATATCTTTAACACTTTCCTTAGCTTTGTTACTTTTAACTCTTTTTTTTTTTATTTCTTTTTCAGATCTTCAACATTTGCTTAAACACTCATTACTTTACTTTTAGGACCATTAAAATATCTATTTTTAATACATGTTTTTCTTTATAAACACACATTTCACTTTACATTGATTTAGGATTGTCACATCTTTTGTTAGCAGTCAGGCATTATCATACATTGTAATAATGTCATCTCTTTGGATTGGATGACTTAAACGTGAACACACAAGGTAATATGACATTAGAATTTTCAGCTTTCACAAGTAGGTGCAAAAAGTAAACCTGAAAGTTTAGTTGTAGCTTTAGTTTCTGTTATGACTGGAATTCCATTTTGCATGGCTGTTAATAAAACAATGGCACATACCAAGGTTTTTCTAATAATAATTAAACAAGTATTAGGCAAATTACTAAAAACCAAAAAAATCAAAGCAACATATAGATACTATGTACATTTTTCACTTAACAGCAGGAAAGACAAAAGTACCTTTTATACCAGAAGTTTCTTTTGAAATAAACACATTTAAACAAAGTAAATTATTAATACTTAACATAACTTTAAGGCATATATGCTTTGAATTATATCATAAACTTTGAACTAGTTCTTGTTTATCAAAAAATTTTTTTATCTCGATCTCAAGATTTGTTTCTATGAGAATTTATATAGGCGCCGTTTATAATTAGTCCTCCAGAGGTAAAAAACAAAACAATTTTTTTTTAATTTTTATAATTTTTTTTAATTTATAAATTTAAAATTTTGGCCATGTGTGCCGTGGAGCAGCGCAGCGGTAGACTTGCAGGACTGTCTCAGGATTGAGAAACTGTGAGGATGCTCAAGGAATCGGCGCATAAATGACAGACAGACACACAAATGACAAACAGACACACTTCAAGAGTGAAGATCTGAATGTAATTTGCTCAAAATCATCATACACTTTTATACCTTTTTTAACAATGGATGATTTCATACAATTTAATTCTTTCTCAGCATAAAATACTTTGTAAGGCATAAGACATTTACTTTGTTTTTCATGTGCATGTGATTGCTGTTCCATGGCACAGTAAACAACCTCAAGGTACTGAATCTACACAATCAGTTTTGCTTACACAGAACGGCATTCTTTAAGCTAGCTTTTCTTGATTTGTATCCCAAAACCACAATGATCAGAAAGCATTGATATTTACCTACTGGCACCTTTTACTTTTAGTGATCACGAGCAATATATTTTCTACATAAGCATTTTGATTTTTATGGTGTTGTCTCATGTGAGAAGTATTATGATTATTATAAAACTACTATTGCCACACACTATTTTCTTTATCATGCATTTCCTGAAACTGATTGTACACATATAAAGAAAAAGCAAAGTAAGTGAAAAAGTAGTATGATTATAGACAGCTTGCTAAGTTGTTACTATTTCTGAAACAATGACTATCTGGTTAATGGTTAAACTGCTTTGTAGGTAATTCCAACAGGCTTGTTTGCAGGTGATGTTCTTAGCAGCCTTGTTTCCATCAAAGGAGGGGTTAATTACTGCGGGCTTGTTGCCTAAATTAGGCTTATAGGCATGTAGACGTTGTTTGATCTGAACGCCAAAGTTTATCATGATGAAGCCCCTCGGGGACTGCGCCTGTCTTAGGTCGTCAGGAGTCACAGACATGAGGCTGGCCAGTGCCTTCTTTAGTCTGCCCCCGATCTTACCCGTCATTGACTGTCCAGTCCAGCGCACAGGGGAAGGGGGTCTTGCTCACTCTGATGTGTCTGAGTGAAAGCCTCCCTCTTTCCAGTAAGTTCACTGGTGTTCAGCGGCAGAGGCTGCCGCACATGTGTATATATTTTAAGAGATAGTTATTTTATCAATATTTGTGAAGACACTGAGAAACCTGTTAATGATTTAATTTTAGTTTTATAACAACTTAGATCAACCATATTTTAAACCTGTATTTTTAAGAGTGAGTCTGGCTTTAAAGAAACTGTGCACAGAGAATTTACATTAGTATTTTAAGGCCAGAAAAAAAAAAAGGAAAAAAAATTTCTTTAAAATAGTAAAAGAACCTTTATAAAACATCTTAAACAATCTAGTTTTTCAGATGCCTTAGCTTTTTATTTATGTTTAATATTCTCCTTTACTGGGCCTCCCCGGTGGCACAGCGATTGAGCATTGGGTTGTGAAGCTGCCCGCAGCCTCTGCAGCGCTGGTTCAATCCCCGGCTGCTGGGCGATGGTCCCACATGGCGCTTAGACCTCTCCTGCCGCCGGCTGCTCCCCTCAGCAGTGTACTTCGTTTGTCTGCCTGTTCTGTTCCCGGCTCTGGCTCTGGTGAATTCTCTCACCCTCCCACGCTTCTGACTATACCCAGTGCTTGTATAAATAAATAAATCTTAAAAAAAAATTCTCCTTTACTAAGCTTTTTCTATATACTTTTATATTGAAAAGGTTTTTAATGAGTTAAAAGCTAAAAACTTTACATAGAATAAGTGTCTAATCTTAATAATTACCAAAGACCTTGAACTCGAGACCACAACAGTCACAGCAGTTTTTACTTTTTTAGATAAGAAAATATTTTTAAGTTTATATTTTTAAGAAATGACCCTTTGACTTTAGGTTGTTAATGCTTTATCTCACTGAGAACAAGCATATTTTTAAGACAAAAAAGAACACTATTATCTGAGGGCAGGAGAATAGGTAAATTTTTACAGTCTGTCCATTTTTAGGCTTTTATCAAAATCTGAGGTTTAAAATTTAGCTGTATTATCACTTTATATTTTACCAGGTAAATTAGTTTTAACAAGAAGCTTAACCTTTTACAGGTCCAATAAGTAAATTTAAAAGCTCTTATTCAACCAATAATCACTCTGTATAGCTTGTTAGCAAGTTCAAAGTAACTCAGCAGTTTTTACCTTAGACAATCTAGACTTTAAAATCACAAAAACACAGGGAAATAGAACTTTTTTCCTAGAATGAACCAAATAGTTTTTTAAGGTGGACAAAAGGAAAGTCCAGTCCCGCACAGCAGGAAGGCAGTGGAGACCTGCCAGTGATCCCAACACCAGAGAGAAAGTCCAGGCAGCTGCTTGTTGAGACCAGGGGCAGCCCCCACCTGTCTGCCACAGTGGGTTTATTCTATTTTAATAAAAACCTTTTAGTCATATTATAGTCATATAGTCTCATATAGTCATATTTAACCATTTTCTATCACTTTAATAATTGTGAATGAACTTTGAATACTATTATTTAGAAATACCTTTTTTATTTTTCTTAAAAAGAACAAATGGTAAAACTCTGGCATGGAGAAACCTGGCCTCCTCCCCAAATAATTAACAGGAAAAGCTTGAAGCATTTCTTCTTCCATTTATAAGACCATGTCACCTTATTTCTTATTTGTTCTCTAGTTTCTATATCAAAAGTACCAGTATCAGGAAACCAAGGATTATATTCGGTAACAACCTATAAACAGTCAAGAATTTGAGAGAGTGGGACTTTTGCTCCGTTTTCAGCTGATAAATGTTTGCACAAAGAAGCAAAAGTAGAAAGACGAGAAGAGAGCCCCATGCTGTATTTTCCCCTTGTTTACTCACCACCTTTTGTAAACTTCCACCACCGCCATCGTCACCTCGTCACTTTAGTGGTAGGTCCCCTTCTGGTCCTGTTCTGGCACCACTTGTGGACTTCTGCTGAGTCCCAGACCTGGGACATGACGGGGAGGGAAATCAGACACGGGGGACTGTCATGTCCAGCCTGCAGTGAATCTTTATTGTCTTGGTGCTCATTATATACTTTCTCAGGGTGCATTAGGCATAACATCAAAGCGTACCATACAGTGACAGCTTCAATGATTAACTATTTTACTTTGCTACTGATATCTGCCTACTCCCGAATTTTAAGTGCCAGGTGGTCAACTCCTATACGTCATCTGATTGCTCATTAGCTAGAGCAGAGAGTTTTGCTCCTAATTGGTTTTTGGCTGTGGAATACTGAGGCATGACTCCACAGGTCAATTTCCAGGCACTCACCACCAGGTCTGGTCACTCAGAGGTTTTCCTCTGAGACGCGTGTGTTTTCACATGCCTTAGGGACTCAGGTCAAGGCCCTTCTGTTCACTGTGTGGGGTCTCTCCCAACAAGATTCATATTAAAAAATGGTTCTACAAGTTGCCCTGTGTCTGTCCTCCACTGTATCCATATCCAGGGCTTGTGGTGCAGGAAACTGCCTCAGCCCACGGGGAGCTGAGCACAGAAGGCTTCACTGCACAGATGCTGTCAAGGCGCCTCCTCTGCGTGGTCCTGAGTCACGTGATGAGATGCTGACGTCACGCTGCTTCTGTGATGGGAGAGACTTTTAGGGGCCTTGGGCGGGAGGCAGCTTATTTTCCATGTGGGCAGAATGGAAATAATGAGTGTTCAGAAGGTCTACTGTGTTGGTTTTCAATTTTCCACAAATTTTCTGATACACAGGAGGGGAGACAGTTCCCCCCCACCCCACCCCCAGTGTGTCTGACTTGCTGACTCTTCCTCGTGAGGAGAATAAAGTAGAAGGGACATGACACGTCAGAGAGTCAGGCTCACAGGGGTTGAGACTTCCTGTCCAGGCTCCCCTCAGCTAAGGGGACTCCCACAGGACAAGGACCTGAGGGTTTTCTCCAGGAGCCACATGCATGAGCTCTGAGGCAGGTCCTTCCACGCTGATCACGGCTGTTCAGATCCACCAACATCTTGTCCCCATCGCAGCCTCGTGGGATCCAAAGCTGAGTGAGACCCCACCTCCTGCCTCCCCCCCACAGATGCCAGATATTTGTGGTTTAGCTGCTAAGTTTGAAGTGATTTGGTACAAACCAGTAAAAAATTAAGGCGATAAAGTGATCAGTGGCTGTTTTCTTGCAAGAAACAGTTGAAGCCAGAGTAGCTCACCTGATAGTCAAGTTCCTGATAGCAATGAGCTGTCAGACAAGGATTCCACATCCCCTGAAAGTGTCCTTCAAAATAAACGTGATTTTACAAAAGAATAATCAGTAACTACTATGAACAGTTATATGGAAACAAGTTCAACAATCTAGAGGAGATGGACAAATTCCTACAACTCTACAATCACCCAAAGCTAGATAAAGAAGAAATAGAACACCTAAACAGACCAATTACAAGCAGCGAAATTGAAATGGTAATTAAAAACCTCCCCAAAAACAAAAGCCCAGGACCTGATGGATTTACAAATGAATTCTACCAAACATTCAGAGACGAATTAGTGCCTATCCTTCACAAACTCTTCCAAAAAATTGAGAAGGAAGGGACAATACCAAACACGTTCTATGAAGCCAATATTACACTAATACCAAAACCGAATAAGGACAACACAAAAAAGGAAAACTATAGGCCAATCTCCCTAATGAACACTGATGCAAAAATCCTCAATAAAATTTTAGCTATCAGAATCCAACAATGTATCCATAAGATAATTCACCACGACCAAGTTGGATTCATTCCAGGGGCACAAGGATGGTTTAACATCCGAAAATCAATCAACGTTATCCAACACATCAACAAAAAGAAATATAAAAACCATATGATAATATCAATAGATGCTGAGAAAGCTTTCGACAAAGTGCAACACCCATTCATGATAAAAGCCCTTGAAATTCTTGGGATACAAGGAACATACCTCAACATCATAAAGGCCATCTATGACAAGCCAACAGCCAGTATCATTCTCAATGGTGAAAAGCTGAAAGCAATTCCATTAAGATCTGGAACAAGACAAGGATGTCCACTCTCACCACTGCTTTTCAATATAATACTGGAAGTCCTAGCCAGAGCAATAAGACAAGAGAAAGACATCCAAGGAATCCAAATAGGAAAAGAAGAAGTCAAACTATCACTATTTGCAGATGATATGATAATATACATAGAGAACCCCAAAATCTCCACAGAAAAACTAATTCAACTCATCAATCAATTCAGTAAAGTGGCAGGATACAAAATCAACACGCAAAAGTCAGTAGCCTTCCTATACACAAACAATAAATCTGAAGAAGAAGAAATCAAAAAAACCACCCCTTTTATTATCGAAACAAAAAAAATCAAATATTTGGGAATAAATCTAACAAAAGAGGTAAAGGACCTATACAAAGAAAACTATAAAACACTGTTAAAAGAAATAGAAGAAGACACAAAGAAATGGAAAGACATCCCCTGCTCATGGATTGGAAGAATAAACATTATTAAAATGGCCATCCTACCAAAAGCAATATACAGATTCAATGCTATTCCAATCAAAATCTCAATGGCATTCTTCAAAGAAATAGAACAATTATTGATGAAATTCATATGGAATCACCAAAAACCCCGAATAGCCAAAGCTCTACTGAAAAAAAAAGAAGGAAATGGAGGCATCACACTCCCAGACTTCAAACTATACTACAAAGCCATAATCATCAAAACTGCATGGTATTGGCACAAGAACAGACATACAGACCAATGGAATCGAATAGAAAATCCAGAAATAAACCCACAGATTTATGGTCAACTAATCTTTGACAAAGGAGCAAAGACTATGCATTGGAGCAAAGAAAGTTTGTTCAATAAATGGTGCTGGGAAAACTGGGTCGCTACATGCAAAAGAATGAAGCTTGACCACTACCTCACACCATACACAAAAATCAACTCAAAATGGATTAAAGAACTAGACATAAGACCTGAAACCATAAAATACATAGAAGGAAATATAGGCGAAACACTACGGGATTTGCACATCAAAGACATCTTTACAGACACATCACCCAAAGCAGTGATAGTGAAGAGAAAGATAAACAGCTGGGACTACATCAAATTAAAGAGCTTCTGCACAGCAAAAGAGACAATAACAAAAACAAAGAGAAACCCCACCAACTGGGAGAACATTTTTGCACCCAACACTAATGATAAAGGACTGATCACAAAAATCTGCAAAGAGCTGATGAGACTCAACAACAACAAAGAAAATAATCCAGGCAAAAATTGGGCAGAAGAGCTAAAAAGAAACTTCTCTGAAGAGGAAATGAAAATGGCCAACAGACATATGAAAAAATGTTCAACATCACTTGTAATCAGGGAAATGCAAATCAAAACTACCATGAGATACCATCTCACACCAGTGAGAATGGCACATATTAAAAAAACTAGCAACAACAAATGTTGGCGAGGATGTGGAGAAAAAGGAACTCTTCTGCACTGTTGGTGGGAGTGCAAACTGGTCCAACCACTATGGAGAGCTGTGTGGAGATTTCTGGACCTACTAAACATAGAGCTTCCATATGATCCAGCAATTCCACTCCTAGGTATTTACCCAAAGGACACAGAAACATCAATTCCAAAGAGCACCTGCACTCCTATGTTTATAGCAGCACTGTTTACAATAGCTAAGCTTTGGAAACAACCCAAATGCCCAAAAATAGATGACTGGATCAAGAAGATGTGGTACATATATACCATGGAATATTACTCAGCATTCAAAAAAGATAAACACATGCAATTTGCAGCAACATGGATGGCACTGGAAGGGATCATGCTCAGCGAAATAAGCCAAAAAGAAAAAGAAAAATACCGGATGGTCTCACTCATAGCAGGAATCTAGAAAACTTAAATAAGGGACCAGGAAAATGAATATAAGAAAGTGAAAATCAAAATCAACAAAAAAACTATGAACCAGAGACACTTTTTGGGGGGTGGGGGGCGGGAGGGAAGGATTGGGGTCAGAATGGGGCGTTTGCAATTGTATGGGGGAATATAAAAATAAAATTTAATATTTAAAAAAAAAAAAAAAAAACAAAATAAACGTGATTTTAAAAAATTATTTCTACTGTTTTTAGATTCCATTTAATTTTGCTGTTCATTTATTTTTCACACCGTCTCCAGAGTGGTGTCTGCAGGGTCATGGAACAGAGGGGAACAGCAGCCTGGAGCTGTGAATGGGGCTGACTCTGACCCGCCTGTAGGGAGTGCGGCCCTGGAGCCCCAGAATCAGCCCTCAGGACTGGTCCTCCAGGGCGGCCCAGGCCTTGCTCTGCCCTCCTCTTGGCTCCCTGAATCTCCCTGACATCCCAGCATTGGAGAGCTGAGTGGGGATGTTCTGGATAAGGAGGGCGGCCTCCCTTTAACTGTCTGTCTCCCCATCTCTCTGCCATCCGCGACATCAAGACAAAACATGTAAGAACTTTAATGGAAAGGATCTTTACTACAATTAGTGTGCAACAAAGACAAATGAAAGAATAAAGTTTCCAAATCAAGCACCAAAGTCACCATCCCCCTGTGGGGAAATGTTCAGCCAAACAGGGTTGGCCCAAGCAGGGGTGAAAGCCAGACACAGTCTAAAGCCCCTCCTGGCAGGACCCATAGAAAAGGGTGGACGGGGCTGACAAGTCTGGAGGAAAAAAGCAAAATCAAGGTAGAAGCTGCCATTGTCACCTCCACATGGATTTCTCACCCACGTCTGTGTCACCCAGTCCAAGGCCAAGAAGCAAGTGCAGCTTCTTCACGTGTCTCTGTCCCATGTGCCTCCCCCAGGTCTCCTTCTGGCTCCTTCCTGCTTCCATCCTCCTCAGCCTCCTCTCCAGCTGCTTCTCCTGCTCAGCTTCACCCCCATTGGGTGGGGCAGGGAACCCGGATCCTCCCTGGGGACCCCCTGTTACAGTCCTCTCCTTCACCAGCATGTGCGTGTGTGTGTGGGTGACACCAGCCCTGCAAGGACGGGCAAGGCCCCGGATGTGCGCAGTTCCCTGGGCAGTTACAGGCCAGCACTGCTGCATCCCCCAGGTGAGACAGATGCTCCAGCCCCCCAATGAGAGCTCGTGTCATCCACACAGACCTTCCCCCTCAGTGTCCCCCGTGCTCCCCCTTCCCTGCCCGGTCCTCTCTGGCTCCCCCTGCACCCCTTTCCACCTCTGTCCCCTAAATTCTCCATTTCCATCCTCTGCTCTCCTTTCCAAGAGCCTCCCCTTCTTCCTAGCCAGTGCCCTGGGGGCTCTCCTAGACCCCTCCCCTCATCCAAGGATGGAGAATGTCAGGTGATTCCCAGGAGGAGGGGCTTTCGTCCTTGGAAGCAGAAGCAGAAACAAATTACAGGGACCCTGGAATCTAAGTTTCCATCCCAACAGACTGAGGCGACCTATGTATTTAGGGATTTGCCCAGAACCTAGGGGCCAGTTGTTATATCCCAGAGACCACCAGAGACAAAACATAGGGATGCTTTAACTGACACAGACTTGGGCGTCCCCTTGTGAGCAGATCCCTGTCCTGCCGCTGGGGGCCCAGGGAGCCTGGGGAGGGTCTGGCTGAGCAGGAGAAAGGGCGGCTCTGGGCTCCTGTGCTCAGCCCTGTGGCCACACGGGGCGCTGCCGCGCTGCTCCAGATTCTGGCAGAGCAGCTAGGTCGGGGCGGGGGCTGAGGTGGGCAGAGTTGGGGGTGCTGGAGGGTGGCATCCTGGGGTGAGATGCTCTGTGAGGAGTCAGAGCAGCAGGGCTCAGAGGAGGGGAGACTCTGGAGCCTGCCCTGTGTGTGAGGTTTCCAGCTTTTCTCCCAGAACCCCTCTCTCCTGTCCCTGGATAACAAAACGTGGGGAAACTGGAAAGTGGATCATTTTTTCCTTCTACAGCCTATTTAGTATTGAGGACATTAAAAAAAATAACATTTAAAGAATACTGTTAAATTTACAGAAAAGTTGCAAAGGTAGTGCAGTTCTTGTTTATCCCACACCATTTCCACTTGGTTAACATCTTACATGACTTAAATTGTCATTATTTTTTTACACCTAATGAAGCAATGTTGACACAGTCACCAAACTCCATGCTTAATTTCCTTGAATCATTTCACAGTGCCTTGGGCTCTCTCCTCGCCTTCTGGGATACCTACAACTCCTTTAAAAAAATATATATATATATTTATTTATTTATGCATACAAGAACTGGGGTACAGGCCAGAGGTGAGAGGATTCACCAGAGACAGAGTTGGGAGCAGAACAGGCAGACTGAGTGAAATTCATTGCTGAGTCAGGAGAGGTCTGCTGTGCCATGTGGGTTGCTCCCTAGCTGGGGATAGAACTCCTGCTGTAGTGGCTGCTGATAGCTTCATAGGTTGTGTCTTAACCCCTTGCACCACTAGGGAGATCTGATACCTATAACTTTTTTATAAAAAATATTTATTTATTTATGCATACAAGAGCTCGATACAGGCCAGAGATGCAGGTGGGGGTGGGGGAGGGTGAGAAGATTCACCAGAGAGAGTGGGGAGCAGAACAGGCAGATCCACTGAAATACAATGCTGAGGGGAGCAGCGGGCGAGACAGGAGAGGTCTGCTGAGCCATGTGGGCAGCTCCGTGGCCGGCGGGGGATTGAACTGGTGCTGCATAGACTGCGGATTTATTGCTTCATAGCGTGTGCTTAACCTCTTGCGCCACCAGGGAGGCTCTGATACCTATAACTCCTATATTTCATTTCCTCATGGTGTCAGATAGTTCTCGAAGTAGTTCTTCATTCTTTTTCCTTTGGACATATCTTTCCTTTTCTTTTTTGGTTCTTTTTATTTCGTTCTTCTATTTCATCATTTCTGTTTTTGTAGCTTTTCTCAGAGTTCTAAATTTAGCTCCTCCACTCATTTTTTCATCCCCTGCGCTTCCTTCATTTCCTTCTGTCAGGTCTCAATTTCATTCTTCAATTCATTCATTATATTTCTCATATCTTTCTTTTCCTTTTCATCTTTATTTTTTTAAAATCAAGACAATTTTAAATTGTCTATCTGGCAGGCCGACGAGTTCTTCCACGTCATTGTTGTTGAGTTCTGGTGGCTGATTTTCTTTTTGTGGTGTGTCCTTCCCCCGAGGGCTTCTTGGTTATTTGTATTTTCCCTTCTCCTTGTTGTTTTGTTTTCTAATTTGTTCTATGCATGAGGACACTGTGCCGCTGGTTCTGGTAGGCTTCGCTTTTGGGTGCTCCTTCTGGGATTTGGGAACGGGTGGCCAGACCGAGTCCAGCTCTGCTACAGAGGACTCCACAAGGGTAGTGATGTGGTGGAAGATCTCCCTCTGTATTTACTCAGTTTCAGAGGGGAATCCTGGGGGTCCCTGACTTCCAACACTGGTGCAGGGGCTGCACTTCCCAGTGCCCACAGTTCACCTTGATGGCGATCTCTCCCTGTCTCTTCTAAGTCCAAAAGGGTGTGTGGGGTCTGCAGCAGCCTTGCTAGGCATGCAGGCTCTCCTGCTGGCCTTTGTTTGTAGGGCCCCCTCCTCTTAGCTCCAGAGGGGAGTCGTGAGGTCCCTGACTTCCAACAACAATGGTGCAGGGACTACACTCTCCCGGTCTTACACTATTTTCATTTAAATTTTTTTTTCACTATTTGTTTTATTTGCGTTTTCTCTGATATTATCCTTTTTGAGTTCATTCATTTTCTCCATTACTTATGTACATCTGTTATTGAAGCCCTGTATTTTCTTATTTGTTGTTAATATTTTGATGCTGATTCTAAATATAACAGTATCATATTTTCTCAGTCTTTATTCTGTTCCTGATTTACATCATGCTTTTTTTTTTTTTAAGTTCCGTGGTGTTGTTATAACTGTTCACTTGAGCTCCTCTTCAGGCAGATGCCACAGTCTGCTGGATGGAGGTTTCTCTCAGGGTTTTGGTTGTTGTTTGCTCCAGCATTTGTGATTTGTTCTCTGTCTCTTCATTGTAGTGTTTATAGCAGGTACCAGGGCTAAACTGCAGGCTGCCACCTTTGTACCTGTTCGGGTGACAGGAGAACTGTCACTGACAAGGAGTAACAGGGGAAAGAATCCAGGGCAGGAGGCCTGAAGAATCAGCTCCAGTGAGTGTCAAGGATTCAAGCTTCCTCCTGCACTGTAGGTACCAAAGTTGTGGGGAGGGGTCCACAGTGATCCCCTCCTCTAGGGCAACTCCTCACCCTAAATATCTTGAATAGACTTATGCTAACCTCAGCCCTTATGCTAAGTTTGAGAACTTAATTCAGCACTGGACACAAACTGAGCTTTCCTGTGCACAGCTTTCTCCTGGGTTAAAATCCAGTTGATATTAAATACCATCTAGCGGATGTGTTTAGTTGTGTTTCCCCCCCCCCAGGTTTTATTTATTTATTTGTTTATTTATTTTTAACATCATTTTTTTAAACAATATTTGCTTCCCCCCACCCCCTCAGATTGAATCCCCATAGAATTTCCTTTCCCAAGGCACCCATGCACCATCACCACAGTCCCTTGTGCTCCTCCCTCCCTCCCTCTCATCCCTCTCCCTCCTCCTCCCCTGCAGCATGTCTCTGATTTATAACTATCTTTTTTTGCTTTGTTGTGTTTTGTACTTTTTTTTTATACTGATATCTTATTTGGTTCCCCTATATTCCTGTTATAAGTGAAACCATCCAATATTGTTCTTTTTCCTTCTGGCTTATTTCACTGAGCATAATTCCTTCTAGCTCCATCCACATTGCTGCGAATGGCATGAGTTCTTCAAAGAAATAGAACAAATATTGATGAAATTCATATGGAACCACAAAAAAAAACCACGAATAGCCAAAGTCCTACTGATGAAAACAAAGGAGAAAGAAAACTTCAGGCTATACTACGAAGCCATAATAATTAAAACAGTTTGGTATTGGAACAAAATCAGGCACACAGACCAATGGAATCAAATAGAGAGCCCAGAAATAAAGCCACACTTATATGAATAACTAATCTTTGACAAAGGAGCAAAGAATATGCATGGAATGCAGACAGTTTGTTCAATAAATGGTGCTGGGAGAACCGGACCGCCACATGCAAAAAAAAAAAAAAAAAAAAAAAAGAAACTAGACCACTACCTCTCACAGTGAACAAAAATCAACTCAAAATGGATAAAAGAACTGGACATAAGACCTGAAACCATAAAGTATATAGAAGAAAATATAGTTAAAAACACTAAAAGACATACGTCTCAGAAACATCTTTAAAGACTCACCATCCAAAGCAGTGATAGTGAAGGCAAAGATAAACACCTGGCATTACATCAAACTGAAAAGCTTCTGTACAGCCAAAGAGACATTAACCAAAACAGAGAGACACCCCAGTGATTGGGAAAAAATCTTTGCACTCCATACAACTGATAAGGGACTGATCACAAAGATATACAAAGAACTCACACAGCTCAACAAAAAACAAAATATTTAGTTGTGTTTTGACCCTGTTTGGAGCAAGTGGGAGGTAGTGTGTAGAGTGAGATATGGGAAGGTGGGGAGTTGGTGAGCAAGGGGGGTCAGGAGTTTCAGTGATGGCTGTTGTTTAGAACATCACAAACTCTCACTACAAATAACATTCTCTTATAGCAGAGACAAGTGAATCCGCCTGGCCCTTCTGTCTAGTTTGGGCTCCGGCTGTTCTCTATCGGGAGCACCCGTTTCATCAGTCATCACTCTGCACCCTGCCCCTGTGGTGCTCCAACAGTGCACCCCCTGTCCTGTCTGTGCACCCCCTCCAAAGTCCCCAGTGCTGGATCTCCAGGGTCCCCAGGGTGGATAAGCTCCTGTGCAGGGTCTCTGTGGAGACCTGTTCAGTCCTGTGGAGGGTCCCCCTTATGATTTATATTCCCTGCACCAAAGTTCAATTAAAGATTTCCCCACCCGGTTCCACTGGACTGTTGCTCATCTTTCAGGGGATATGAATTTGTTCTGCTGTACTTTAGTGTGAATATAAGAAGGAGGTGAGCTGGTATCTTCACTCTGCTGCCAACTTGCCAGGCTCTTCTTGTCAAATCCTTTACAACACATTCTGAGATAAGCTTGAGGTTTTTGTTTTTTATTACATGGTTTGGCGTATTACAGTAATTGAATTGGAGGTTAACTCAGGCTTGATTCTGGAATAAATTCTACTTAGTTATTCTGCATAATTCTTTTTATATGTTGCTGGGTTGGATTTACTATTTTTTTTTTTCATTTTTTAAAGGATGTTATTTTTAGGGCAGTTTTTGATTCACAGCCAAATTGTGGGGAAGGTACATTAATTTCCATACGGCTCCTGTACCCACATATGTATAACCTCCCCCATTACCAACATCCCCACAGACTAACACCTTTGTTACAACTGATAAACCTCCACTGATACACTATAATTGCCCCAAGTCCATAGTTTACCTTAAGGTTATTCTGAAAGTATTTTCTAATTTCCATTTCCATTTCTCTTTGATCTTTTGGTTATGTAGAAGTGCATTTGTGCATATTTGTTATGTTACCATATTTCTTTTAGATATTGTATTTTCTGCCCTGTGTGTGAACATACGTTATATTATTTATGTCCTTTTAAATTTATTAGGTTTGGGAGAATGATGTCAACAACATGGTGGAAAAGAGCCAAGAATACCTTATTCTGCATAGCTGTCCTTCCTTTGTGAGAGAAAATTAAAGACCTTCTTATAAAAACACAAACTGAGAAATTCATCATGATTAAATCCCCACTCCAAGAACTATTACAAGAAGCCTTAAAATCAAAACCAACAGAGGAAAGAACAGGAAGAACTGAACAAGTTAGTGAAGAAAATCAGGAAACAATCACCAAATGGCAATAACAGACTCCATGTATCTAAGTGTTAATGGACTAAACTCACCAGTAGCACGCTGCATTCAAACAAAGAACCCAAACTCCTGCTGCCTCCAGGAAACACACTTAAGTTCTAAAGATAAGCACAGATTGAAAGTAAAGGTTTGGAAAACAATTCTCCAAACAAACAAATGGCCCCAAAAGAAGGCAGGGGTAGCCATAATTACAGCAGATAGAACAGACTTCACACTAAAAATGGTGACAAGAGACACCAGGACACTATATAATGATCAAGGGGATAATACACCAGAAAGTCATAACACTCATCAGTATATACTTACCAAATGAGGGAGCCCCAAAATACATTAGACAATTATTGTCAGCTCTGGAAACATTTATGGTAGTGTTATAGAGCAGCTTCTCTTACACACATTGTAACCCTAAATAAGACTGTCTCCTAAGACTACACCTTGAGATTTGTGCCACCATAGATATGGTGGAATAAAAATTAAAAGGGGGGATTGTAACAGGGTGGTCTCCAGGAAAGGGGGAAGTTCCAGGTTCCCTGCCCCACCCAAGGGAGGGTGGAGCTGAGCAGGGAGAGAAGAGGCTGCAGAAGAGACTGAGAAAGGAAGCAGGATGGAGCCAGGAGACCTGGAGGAGGCACATGGAGCCTAGAGACACGTGAAAAAACTGCACTTGTCTCTTGATCGTGGACTGGGTGACACAGATGTGGGTGAGACCTATGGGGAGGTGACAATGGCAGCTTTTATCTTGATGTTGATTTTGCTCTTTTCCTTCCGGGCTTGTCTGGTTGTTTGTGACCCTTTTCTGTGGGTCCCCACTGGAAGATGCTTTAGACTTGTGACAGGCTTTGGGGCCTTGTTCTGGGCCGATCCCATATGGATGGAGTTTTACCCACGAGGGGGCGGGTAACTTTGGGGCTTGATTTAGAAAATAGATTCTTTGCCTTTCCTGTATTGTTTCCTAGTTTTATTAAAGTTCCTTCCCATTAAAGTCTCCTATGTTTTGTGTTGATGCGGCGGATGGCAGAACCCATTTAGAATAGGCAGGTTTGCGGGGTTTTGGGCTGCTCCTCTCCCTGTCCTATAACAGTAGGAAATTTTAATACTGCACGCTCACCAAGGGACAGAGTAACAAGACAGAAAATAATCAAGGACTCAATAGCCCTAAATGAAAATCTAGACCATATGGAACTAATAAACATCTATAGGACACTGCTACTCCCTCAAAAAAAAAAAAAAAAAAAACTAACTACACATTTTTCTCAAGTACAAGTGAATCATTGTCCAAAATGAAGCACACACGGGGGTCACAACACAAACATGAAAAAATACATGAAGACAGAAATCATACCAAGTCTCTCCTCAGATGGTAAAGGCATCAAACTAGAAATGAACCATGAAAAGAAAGCAAGGACATTGCCCACTACATGGAGACTGAACAACATGCTACTGAGAGACCATTGGGTTATTGAGGAAATCAAAGAAAAAATTAAAAAATACCTTGAGGCAATGACAAAGATCACATACCATTCCAGGACATATGGATTCAGCAAAAGTGGTGTTAGGAGGAAAGTATAAAGCAATACAGGCCCATATCAAGAAGCAAGAAATAATCCAAAAAACCAACCTAATCTCCCACTTTTTTATTTTTAAGATTTTATTTTATTCATTTTTACACAAGAGGATGAGAGGATTCACCAGAGACAGAGCAGGGAGCAGAACAGGCAGACTGATGAAATACACTGCAGAGGGGAGCAGTGGGAGAGAGAGGAGAGGTCAGCCGCGCCATGTGGGATTCTCACCTGCCAGCCAGGATGGAACCTGTGCTGCAGAAGCTGCGGGACAGCTCCACAGCGTGGCGCTCAACTGCCTGTGCCACCAGGGGAGGCCCCTAATCTCCCACTTTGAGGAATTAAAGAACAACAAAAAAAATTGAAAGCCGGTAGGAAAAAAAGAAATAATAAAGATTCAAGCAGAAATAAATGCAAGATAAATAAAAGAGACAATCCAAAAGATCCAAAAGCTGGTTCTTCAAAAACTTTTAACAAAATAAACAAACCCGTACAAAGTTCACAAAGAAAAAAAGGAAGAAAACTCCAATAAATAGGATTATAAATGAAAGAGGAGAAACCATAACAGCACAGTAGAAATCCGGAGGATAATAAAAGATTACTATGGACATATGCAAACAAGTTTTACTTGTGGACACATGCAAACAAGTTTATATGCAAACAAGTTTATATTACTATGGACATATGCAAAAAAGTTTATATGCAAACAAGTTCAACAATCTGGATGAGATGGACAAATTCTTAGGACTATACAATTACCCAACTGAACAAAGAAGAAACTGAAAACTTAAACAAATCACAAGCAGTGAAATTGAAGCAGTAATCAAAACCCTCACAAAATACAAAAGCCCAGGATCAGATGGTTCCACAAACAAGCTCTACCAAACATTCAAAGATGAATTAATGTTTATCCTACACAAAGTGAGGAAAGAAGTATAACTACCAAATTCATTTTACGAGGTCAATATTACACTCATGTCAAAACCAAACAAAGACAACACAAAAATAGAAAATTACAGACTAATCTCCCTAATGAACACAGATAAAAAATCTTCAATAAATCTTAGCAAACTGAATCCAACAATGCATCAAAAGGATTATACATCACAATCAAGTGGGATTTTCCCAGAGACACAAAGACGATTCACATCCAAAAATCAATTAATGTACTAACTGCACCACATCAACAAAAAGAACAATAGAAACCATCTGATCATATCAATAGATGCTGAGAAAGCATTTGATAAAGTCCAGCATTTATTTATGACGAAGGCCCTCAAAAATCTTGGGTTAAAAGAGAAAGATCTTAACATAATGAAAGCCATATATGACAAACTCACAGCTAACATCATTCTCAATGGTGAAAAATTGAAAGCCTACCCATTAAGATCTGGAACAAGACAAGGATGTCCACTCTCACCACCGCTATTCAATGTAGTACTAGTAGGCCTAGCTAGAGCAATTGGGTAAGAGAAAGACATGAAAGGAGCCCAAATCAGAAAAGAAGAAATGAAACTGTCACTATATGTACATGATACAATAATATAAAGAGAGAATCCTAAAAATTCCACAGAAAAACTAATAAAAACAATAAACCAGTTCAGTAAAGTAGCAGGTTATAAAATCAACACAAAAAAATCAGTAGCCTTCCTATATGCAATCAATCAATCAATCTCAAGAGGAAGAAATTAAGAAAATCATCTCATCTACAATTGTACCCCCCGAAAATTTAAATACTTGGGAATAAACCTTACAAAGGAGGTGAAAGAACTTTACAAGGAAAACTACAAAATACTTTTTTTTTAATGTTTTTTTTTTAATAGAGGCATGTTTTATTTACTTATTTGTTTGTTTGTTTGTTTGTTTATACATGCACTGGGTACAGTCAGAAGCGCGGGAGGGTGAGAGAATTCACCAGAGCCAGAGCGGGGAGCAGAGCAGGCAGAAGGACCGAAGTACACTGCTGAGGGGAGCAGCGGGTGGCAGGAGAGGTCTGCGTGCCATGTGGGACCCTCCTCCGGTGGCCGGGGAACAGCCAGGGATCGAGGCCGTGGGCAGCTTCGCAACCCAGCGCTCAACCGCTGTGCCACCAGGGAAGCCCGAAAACTACAAAATACTTTTAAAAGAAATAGGAGAAGACATCAAAATGGCCATCCTACCAAAACCAATTTACAGATTCAATGCTATTCCAATAAAAATCTCAATAAAAATCTTCAAAGAAATGGAACAAATATTGATGAAATTCATACGGAACCACAAAGAAACCCCAAATAGCGAAGGCTCTCCTGACAAGAGGGGAGGAGAATGGAGGCATCACACTCCCAGACTCCAAACTACACTACAAAGTGTTACAATAAAAGCAGCATAGCATTGAAACAACAACAACACACACACACACCCCGATAGAATCAAAAGGAAAGCCCCGTAATAAAACTACACTAATCTATAACAAAAGGACAAAGAATATACACTGGAGTAAGGAAAGCCTCGTCAACAAACGGTGCTGGGAAAACTCGACTGCCTCTTGCAGAAGAATGAAATGAGATTACTATTTCACACCACACAAAAAATCAATTCAAAATGGATGAGACTCGAATGTTAGTCCTGAAACCATAAAACTATATAGAAGAAACATTGGCAAAACACTCTGTGACATAAACTTCAGAAACATCTTTGAGGACTTCTCTCCAGAAACATGGAAAACAAAAGAGAAGAGAAAGAGCTGGGCCTACATCAAACTAAACGTTTCTGTGCAGCAAAAGAGACAGCACTAAAATGAGGAGTCACCCTATTTAATGGGAGAAAATATTTGCACATCCTACAACTGATGAGGAACTGATATAAAATATCTACAAAGAGCTTACACAACTCAAAAAAAACAAAGCAAACAACCATTCAATAAATGGGCAGAAGAGCTAAAAAGACACTTCTCCAAAGAGGAAATACAAATGGCCAACAGGAATAAGAAAAAATGTTCAACATCATTTATAATCAGGGAAATGGAAATCAAAACCACTATGAGATACCACCTCACACCTGTGAGAAAGGTCCATATTTAAAAAAAAACAAAACAAAACCTGAAACAACAAATGGTGATGAGGATGTGGAGAAAAAGGTATCTTTTTACACAGCTGGTGGGAATATAACTGGTCCAACCACTACAGAAAGCTGTGTGGACGTTCCTCAAATTATTAAACATGGATCTACCATATGACCCAGCAATTCCACTCTCAGGAATCTACCCAAAACACAAAAATTCTAACTCAAAACTAAGCCTGCACCCTTATGTTTATCGCAGCACTATTCACAATGGCTGAGATATGAAAATTACCCAAATGTTCCAACACAGAGAACTGGATCAAAAGTTATAGCATAATTATACAATGGAATACTACTCAGCTATCAAAAAAGATGAACTCATGCCATTTGTGGCAATGAGGATGGAGCTAGAAGGGATTATGCTAAGCAAAATAAGTCAGAAGGAAAAAAGATAAATATCATTTGGCTTCACTTGTATGTGGAATACAGAGAAATGGAACAAAGTGTCAGGAAAACAACAAAACTTACAAGCTGGCCATAAATCTAAGGCATTCAGCAGGCTTGGGGGAGAGAGGGTCAAAACGGGAAGCAAGTGCACAGGGGAGTGTGATGATGGATCACAGTGGTGGGGAAACTATGGGGACTACACCTGAGAGGAAAAATCAAATACTGTACAAAAATTAATGGTTTAAGAAAATAAATACATAAATATTTAATCATTTTTTTAAAAAACGTGCAAGGAGTCAGTCTAAGACCGACCACCAGCCTCTGCAGATTCTTGCATTTGGGAGGGTCCCTGGCAGGTAGTAGATTTGTTTGGCATTAAAGTTCTTCTGGCCCCAGTCTTATGTCCAGATTCTGATCATTCTGCCCCACTGGAAGGCCTGGTGCAGCTGCCACCTATGGGTCTCTGGGAACTCCCCCCCTAGGTCAATATTGAAGATCAAAAGTTGATGTGTCCTGTATCACCAGGCCTTTAACTTAAGAGACAGGAGCCCTGAGGGCATCTCTTAGGCCCAGGAAGGGGACAAAGAGAGAGGACACCAGGTTCTGGCTCCCAGGTACGGAGAGGAGGGAAGGGGCCACTCTCCAGGCTCCAAAAGGTGGGTGGTCTCGCCCTAGGCACTTGCCCTGGAGCATGGGGATGGGGAGATACTTTCCCTTTAAGGGAGAAGTGAGTCAGCAGTCAAGGCCCCTTCTGGTTGATCTCCTTGTGGCCCCCTCAGACTCCAGGCTCCTCCCACCCCTGCCCTCTGTGCTCTAGAACCAGGAGTCCAAGTCCTGGGCCACTCCTCCTGGTGCAGGGGCTCCTGGTGCCTGGACGGTGTCCAGGGGCTGAGGGCTGTGAGCTGAGATGGACTCAGACTGGGTTGTGAGTTCCCAGCACAGGGAGGGGCTCTGGTATCTGGGGTCAGGGCCCAGGGCTGCCCCCAGCAGGAGGCACAGGCCTTGTGCTCCCCCCCTCTGGGCTCCTTGCTTCTCCCTGTCACCCCAGCAAAGGGCACTTTGCTCTGGAAGAGGAGGCCCCTAGATGACCCCCTTTATCTTCTTTTCCCTTTCTTCCCTGTGTGTTTGAATTATAACTTATGTCTCCGCCTGGAGAAGGCCTTACACTTAAGTACAGTTTCCCAGCTGATCACAGAGCCACCTTGTAGGGTAAGGTAAAAAATCAGGCTTTTCTGCCCTCCCACCATCAGGATAGATGAGGGAACCCTGTGATCCTGAATGCATGCCTGATGGCGGGCACATGAAGTGGGTACACCTGCGCTAAGACTATGCTTTTAAGGGCGGTGTCACGGGGACGCCAGTAGAAGCCGAAAGAGAAGAAGCCCAAAGCAGAAGCAGAGAACACCAGAGAGCCCAGATAGAGTGAAGATTTGCTGGGGGCTGGGAGGACTGCCAGCCTCCCAGCCCCCAGCACCCCTGCCTGCCACGTACCCGCTGAACCCCAATAAAAACCTGCAAAACCACTGAGGACTCTGACTGCTTCTTTACCCAGTCTGCATGGGATCAGAAAACCTGCACTGTGTCCTGTCCTGACCTTATACACCTCTATGTGGTGACAGCCCAACTGAAAACAGACTATCCCTGCCCCAGCCAGAGCCCCTGGGCCTCTCCCACACAGACCATCCCCGCTACCCAGTGTCCACTAAGTGGACCCTTCTCTGGCCCCACCTTCTGGCTCTCCCCCTCTACTCCTTTTGGCCTCCCTCCCCTAAAGCCCCTATTTCCTCCCACTGCTCCAGGAGCCTCCCCTCTTTCTAGCCCATGACCCTAGGGGTCTCTCCTCCTGCCCCTCTACCAGCCCATCCTAGGGATGGAGGGATTAGTGTTGATTCCATGGAGGAGCCTCCATCCATGGAGTCAGCAGCTGGAACAAGTGACAGAGACTCTGGGTCAAGGTGTCATCACAGGAGACTGAGGGCACCTGGCATGTTGTGGGGCCCACCCTGGTCATTATCCAGATGTTATGGCCTGGGGATCTGCTCCTGCCTGAACCAAAGTCTGTGGTGATTAGTGGACAGGGGCCATCATGTCAGCGTGTATTAGGAAACAGGTCAGACTGAGAACCGGAAGCTGTATGGGGCTCCCCCTCCTGTGCACAGCCCTGTCCTTCTGGGAGACCCTGAGAACCTAGGAGATCACAGGGTTCTTGCCCTCTGCCCTCAGCCCCGTGGCCACACGGGGGCGCTGCGGCGCTGTCCTAGTCTGGCAGCCAGGGGAGAGGCTGGGTGTGTGTGCCTCAGGCTGAGAGGGTGAGCTGGGGCTGAGCATCCCTGGGGGAGGGGGTGAGATGCCCTGTGAGCAGCCCTGGCACCAGGCTGGGGTGGGGGGAGTGGAGGAGAGGAGAGGAGGCTCTGGAGCTGCCCCGTGTCTGAGGCGCCATCTTCTCTCCCCACAGCCTCTCTCTGCAGCCCCTTGATGACCACACCCTGGAGACTGCAAAGCAGATGCTTTTCCCTTCCACTCCCTGTGCCTTTCCTGAGGCCTATGTTTTAATGTTTTTATTTTAAATAATTTAATTTATATAAAAATTGGTACAAGATTCCTGTATATCCCACACGCCTTTTCTCTGTTAACGTGGATCTCTCTGTCTTGTCTGTACAGCCAATGGAGCAATAGTCACATGTTATGAATAATCCCCATACCTGACTTGGATGTCATTAGTGTTTCTTTTGGCTTCTCCAGTCTCCCATCCTGATACCACATTAAGTCCCAGTCACATCTCTGAGGCTCCTCTGGCTGAGTCAGTCTCTCAGACTTTCCCTAGTTTTGATGGTCTTGACGTTTAGGGGAGCATTACTCCCCTAAATGTTGTAGAAGGGCCCTCAAGTTGAGTTTGGCTGCCTGGGGTGATGGGGTTGGGAAAAAAACTGAAACATGAAGGGTCATTCTCAGCACAGAGCCCTGGAGACTCACCTGCACGTGATCCTCACTGGTGATGTCACCTTCCCTCCCTGACTAAGGTTGGGTCTCCACTTCCTCCCTGGGAAGTTCTTTCTTTCCTGTGTCCCTTTCCACACAGCAGTCCTGGAAGGCGTCACCATGTGGAGCCCAGACTTAACGGGGTGCCCTGCTATAAACATTTGTGTGCAGGTTTTGTGTAAACAAAAGTTTTCAAGTGAGTTGGGTAAATGCCCAGGTGAGTGATCAGCAGGTTTAGGGTAAATCTGTGTTGCACTTAATAAGAATTTGAAATTGCCAAATCTCTTCCTTAGTGACTGTGTGATTTTGCATTTCCTCTGGCAGTGAGTGGGGGTCCCTGTTGCTTCCCATCCTGATCGGTACCTCATGCACAGTGTCCCCCCTTATCTAAGGTTTCACTTTCCAAGGCTTCAGTTTCCCGAAATTATTCTAGGCTCAAAAAATACATATTATATATATATATATATATATATATAGAGAGAGAGAGAGAGAGAGAGAGAGAGTTCTTAGGATTTAATCTGTTCACTACAAAAATACAAAATATTACAAACAAAGCATTTTCAGACCAGGAGGGAGTAAAAAACATTGCCAAGTGTTGTTAACAATGAGAAACAGAAAAGCATTGAAATGAGGCCTCAAGTGTGGAGATGACCATCATTGTCAACCTTCCACAGGCAGGGCCAGCACCTGAGCCCAGAGGAGAAGGGCTGAACAGGAGGGAACAGGAGGGAGGGAGCATGGACGTGAGCAAAGACCACCCTGTCCAGTGTGAAGAGCTGTGGGGTCCTGGCCAGGGAGGCTCAGGAAATCAGGGAGCATCTCCTCAAGCCTGAGAGAAAGAATCTGGAGACACAGTAAACCCAGTTTCTGATGACATAGAGCTCATATAAGTCACTTCTGTCATAATCTTAAGTACTATGTCCCAAGAAAAGTAATTTGTATGAGGTGAAATAGACCTTTTCTTTTTTTGCAGGGGGGAGGGTACTACCATTTTCACTTGAAGAGACGAATGACAAAAGCTATCATTATTTAGATTTGGTTAACCTGTACACATTTTCTAGAAAATGAATGTGAGCTGTCCCTTTAAGAAAATCTACTGACAGTTGATAAATGCTAGTAATTAACTGCCTTGATAAAGTACAAGCTCTAAGTGAAAACCATATAGTGAAAAATTGTGACACATCACTGTGAACAGTAGCCACACTTTTCTTGGGGATCTTTGGAATGTAAAACATGCATGATTTTCAAAATTTGATTCTAGAATAATTAACATAAAGTTCATATAACCTGGTAAAACAATGCATCACTTTTTAATTATTTTATTTTATATATTTTTCACATCATTTTTCATTTTTCCACAATGCATGCATTTTCATTTTGGTCATATTCCCCATACAATTCCCACTCCCCTTATTTTGACTCTAATCTCTCCTCCCTTACCCCTCCCTCCCCTAGTGTGTCTCTGGTTTATAGTTGCTTGTTGATTTTGATTTTTACTTTATTATAATTAGTCTTTTTCCTGGTCCTTCATTTAGGTTTTCTAAGTTCCTGCTATGAGTGAGACCATCCGATATTTTTCTTTTTTGTTCTGGCTTATTTTGCTGAGTATGATCCCTTCCTTCTACATCCATGTTGCTGCAAATTGCATGAGTTTATCTTTTTTGATTGCTGAGTAATATTCCATTATGTATATGTACCACATCTTCTTGATCCAGTCATCTACTTTTGGGCATTTGGGCTGTTTCCATAGCTTAGCTATTGTAAATAGTGCTGCTATAAACATAGGGGTGCAGGTGCCCTTTTGAATTAATGATTCTGTGTCCTTTGAGTAAATACCTAGGAGGAATTGCTGGATCATATGGAAGCTCCATCTTTAGCAAGTTGAGGAATCTCCACACAGTGTAGGAGAGTTCCTTATTCTCTATATCCTTGTCAACATTTGTTGTAGCTAGTTTTTTTTAATATGTGTCATTCTCACTGGTGTAAGATTTTATCTCATTGTAGTTTTGATTTGCATTTCCCTGATTACAAGTGATGCTGAACATTTTTTCATATGCCTGTTGGCCATTTGCATTTCCTCTTTGGAGAAGTTCATTTAGAGCTTTTCTGCCCATTTTTTGATTGCATTACTAATTTTGTTTTTGTTGAGTCTCATCAGCTCTTTGTAGATTTTTGTGATCTGTCCTTTATCATTAGTGTATGGAAAAACTTTCTCCCAGTCAGTGGGGTGTATCTTTGTTTTGGTTACTGTCTCTTTTGCTGTACAGAAGTTCTTTAATTTGATATAGTGCCAGCTGTTTATCTTTGCCTTCACTATGACTGCTATGGGTGATGAATTGTTAAAGATTTTGCTAAGGTGCATGTCATGTAGTGTTTTGCCTATATTTCTTTCTATATATTTTATGGTTTCAGGTCTTATGTCTAGTTCTTTAATCCATTTTGAGTTGGTTTTTGTGCATAGTGTGAGGTAGTAGACAAGCTTCATCTTTTGCCAAGTAGCAACCCAGTTTTCCCAGCACCATTTATTGAACAAACTTTCTTTGCGCCATTGCCTATTCTTTGTTCCTTTGTCAAAGATTAGTTGACCATAAATCTGTTGGTTTATTTCTGGATTTTCTTTCTTTTTTTTCTTTTTTTAAAGATTTATTTTTATTTATTTATACAAGCACTGGGTACAGTCAGAATCGCGGGAGGGTGAGAGAATTCACCAGAGCCAGAGCTGGGAGCAGAGCAGGCAGAAGGACCGAAGCACACTGCTGAGGGGAGCAGCGGGCGGCAGGAGAGGTCTGCACGCCATGTGGGACCCTCCTCTGGTGGCCGGGCAGCAGCCGGGGATCGAACCGGTGTTGCAGAGGCTGTGGGCAGCTTCGCAACCCATTGCTCAACTGCTGCGCCACTGGGGAGGCTCTATTTCTGGATTTTCTATTCAGATCCATTGGTCCGTGTGTCTGTTCTTATTCCAATACCATGTAGTTTTGATTATTATGGCTTTGTAGTATAGTTTGAAGTCTGGGAGTGTGATGCCTCCATTCACTTCTTTTTTTTTTTTTTTCAGGAGAGCTTTGGCTATTCAGGGTTTTTGGTGGCTCCATATGAATTTCATCAATATTTATTCTATTTCTTTGAAGAATGACATTAGATTTTTATTGGAGTAGTACTGAATCTGTAAATTGCTTTTGGTAGGATGGCCATTTTGATAATCTTAATTTTTCCAATCCATGAGCAGGGGATGTCTTTCCATATCTTTGTGTCTTCTTCTATTTCTTTTAACAGTGTTTTATAGTTTTCTTTGTATAGGTCCTTTACCTCTTTTGTTAGGGTTATTCCCAAGTATTTGATTTTTTTGCTTCAATAATAAAAGGAATGGTTTTCTTGATTTCTTCTTCTTCACATTTATTGTTTGTGTATAGGAAGACTACTGATTTTTGTGTGTTGATTTTGTATCCCACTACTTTACTAAACTGACTGATTAGTTTAATTAGTTTTTCTGTGGAGTTTTTGGGGTTTTCTATGTATATTATCATATCATATGCGAATAGTGATAGTTTGACTTCTTCCTTGCCTATTTGGATTCCTTGTATGTCTTTCTCTTGTCTTATTGCTCTGTCTAGGACTTACAGTATTGTATTAAAAGCAGTGGTGATAGCGGACATCCTTGTCTTGTTCCAGATCAGTGAAACTGCTTTTATCTTTTCACCATTGAGAATGATATTGGCTATGGGCTTGTTATATGTGGCCTTTATGACATTGAGGAATGTTCTTTGAATCCCAAGAATTTCAAGGGCCTTTATTATAAATGAGTCTTGTACTTTGTTGAAAGCTTTCTCAGCATCTATTGATATTATCATATGGTTTTTATATTTCTTTTTGTCAATGTGTTGGATTAAATTTATTGATTTTTGGATGTTGAACCATCCTTGTGTCCCTGGAATGAATCCTACTTGGTCATGTTGGATTCTGATAGCTAAAATTTTATTAAGGATTTTTGCATCTGTGTTCATTAGAGAGATTGGCCTGTAGTTTTCTTTTTGTGTGTTGTTCTTGTTCAGTTTTGGTATTAGTGTAATGTTGGCTTCATAGAACATGTTTGGTATTATCCCTTCCTTCTCAATTTTTGAAAGAGTTTATGATGGATAGGCACTGATTCGTTTCTAAATCTTTGGTTGAATTCATTTGTAAATCCATCTGGTCCTGGGCTTTTGTTTATAGGGAGGGTTTTGATTATCACTTCAATTTCACTGCTCATAATTGGTCTGTTTAGGTGTTCTATTTCTTCTTTATCTAGCTTTGGGTGATTGGAGAGTTGTAGGAATTTGTCCATCTCTTCTAGATTGTTGAGCTTGTTTGCATATAACTGTTCATAGTAATTTCCGATTATTCTTTTGACTTCTGCTGTGTCTGCTGTGATCCTCCTCTTTCATTTGTGATCCTATTTATTTGTGCTTTCTCCCATGTTTCCTTTGTGAGCCTGGCTAGGGATTTGTCTATTTTATTTATTTTTTGAAGAACCAACTTTTGGTTTCATTTATCTTTTAGATTTTTTTTTTAGTTTCTATTTCATTTATTTCTGCTTTGATTTTTATTATTTCTTTTCTTCTACTGGTTTTATGGTTTTAGTTGTTCTTTTTCCAGTTCTTTGAGATGTGAGATTAGGTTGTTTCTTTGAGTTCTTTCTTGTTTCTTGATGTGAGCCTGTATTGCTATACATTTTCCTCTTATCACTGATTTTGCTGCATCCCATACAGGTTCTCCTCTTCTTGGTTCAGCTCTGTTTCAACTTTCTGGAAGAACTCCACTCAAAGTCACACAATGAAACTCATGTCCAATTTTTTTTTTTTAGTTTAAACAGGCAAAATCCCTATGGAAGTTATGCAAAAACAGACTCTGAGATAAGTAGTAAAAGATTACTACCACTATTTTTTTATGCTGTGTTGGTATCAAGGGGAGAGAAAATGCAAACACAAGTTAGCTTTGCTGGAAAAAGAAAAAAAATCAACATTGCTGCAGGTCCTGGTCAGTCAAAACAAGAAAATTTGTGGATTCAGAACAAAATGCAAAAAAATTACCAGTATTATGTCAAAGAAAACTTAGTAAATATCAAGTGTATTTCCAGGTCTATTCAGTCCTTAGTAGGAAAGATTTTACTCTCAACAGTTCCATCAATAGGAATCTGTTGAGACCTTTTCTCCCTATATTTCCAGAAACAATTTCTGTAGATATTGAACAATTGAAGTATACAATATTACAAGGTGACAATTACCGTTGACAATTTACATACATATCAGGTACTGAGAGGTTTTACACACGTTTTAGAAAGCCAGTGTTAACATTTCTGTACATGCCAAAGTTTTACCATTTTCCCAAGTGACAATGCTTCCCTTCCAGTTTTTACTTCACTAGGTAAGCCAAATAGAACAAATTCATCTAGTGCCTTTCCCAGGAGGAAAGGGAGAAACTTTGTGGAGTGTCTCAGGAGCTCTACTGAGGTTCCACAAAATTTCCTTACATCAGCCAAATGACGGACTACCAAATTTGCACTTGAATTTTGATTTCAGGGAAGCTTTGCCATAAATATCAGAAAAACAACAGAAACAACAATATTCAATCTCTGTGAAGGCACTGGCTTAGTTCACAATCAAACCATAACCTTTAGTTTTTCTCATAACTGGAGACTCTTTTTTTTTTTTTTCCTATGTCTGTGGGCACCATGTATAACAATTTGTCAACCACTGGAGGCCAAGACAAAGACACAAGGAAAGGACATACAGACATACAACATATAGACACAAAGAGCTCTTTAGTTACCATTTATCATGCGTGGGATATCTCATACAACTGCAGTTTCACTCATAGGCCAAAGTAACAAAAAAAAAACAAGCAGAGAAAAAAAACCTCAAAGTTAAAAAAAGCAAAAAGATAAAAGGAAATAACAAAATCAAGATTGAAAACCTTTCTATGTAAAAAAAAAAATACTTCCAGCATATGTATGATGCTAGATGTTATTTCACGTCTCCTAAACTTTGAAAGGAAGAAGATTGGTTAGAGCATGTTAGTTTTTTTCTCAGGGTTTCTTCAGAAGAAAAAAAAAAAAAAGAGCCCTTGGGTATCCTGCAACAATAACTGGAAAAGAAGTCAGTAACATTCAAGTTTTTGTCTTTTTCTTAAACAAATATCTCAAGAACAATTGGTTCATAAGACCAGTGGGACTTCGTCTCTGGGTCAGTTCCTTCTGGTGCTTGCTTAACTCTGGAATGATGTACCCAGGGTTTTATGCCTGCAAGTTTCAGAGAAGTATGTGTGCTTAGCGAAACGTCATATGGACAAGTCCATTTTTCTGACAGCTGGTTTTGGGCATCCCCACTCTGCCAGGTCTTCAGTAAGACCTGATCTCCAGATATGAAGGGATGCAATGGTTGATCAGGAGGCATAGAAATCCTCGAGGTTGCAAAGTTGTGAATTACTGCCAGAACCTCCTGGATGTGTTTCACATATTGTGTGATCTGGCAATCTTGTGCTATTTCCACACTGGCTTTCAGAACTGAGGCCTGGCAGGGTCTTCCAAACACAATCTCAAAGGGACTTAATTGTAGCCCACTTCTAGGTGCCACTCTTATCCGGAGGTGGGCAAGGGATAGTACCCGGTCCCAACGAAGGTGTGTTTCTTGGCACAGTTTTGCCAAGGTTTTCTTTAAGGTGTGGTTCATTTTCTCCGTTTATCCAGAAGACTGTGGTCTCCATGCAGCATGCAATTTCCAGTTGATCTGTAACGCACTGCTTACTGCATGAGTAATGTCAGAGACAAATGCCGGCCCATTATCACTCTGGATAGCGTCGGGCAACCCAAAGCGAGGAATTATCTCCTTCAGCAGCTGTTTTGTAACCTCGGAAGCTTTTTCCGTCTTTGTAGGAAATGCTTCCACCAATCCCGAGAACGTGTCCACAAAAAACCAACAGGTATTTGAAGTTGCCTGTTGTTCTAGGCATTTGTGTAAAGTCCACCTGCCAGTCCTCAAAAGGGCACTTGCCTCGATACTGAACCCCAATGGCTTTAGGATGAGAGTCAGTCTTGGGGTTTTCCTGGCACACAGTAGACAACCTCGGGTGATCCGTTGTGCTATTTTATGTAAATATGGTCCCTTCAAATATGGGCGTACTGTTTCTAATAAGGCATCTCTCCCATAGTGAGATCCTTCTTGAAGATGTTTTAGCACCGGATATACCAGGGCCTCCGGGAGGAGTATCATCCCATGGGAGTTTACTCTCCAAGTGGAGCTGGGGTCAAACTCAGTAAATCCCCATGCACGAGCTCTCTCCTCATCCTGCTCGGTGTATTCAGGAGCATACTGAGTCAGGTCCACAAGAGGGATGAGAGCACCCTGGAGGGCAGAACGGGCAGCGGCCTTAGCCACCCGATCAGCTGCCCTGTTGCCCTTTGCCATGTAGACCCACCCTTTTGGTGGCCAGGACAATGCATCATGGCAACAGCTGATGGTAAAACTACTGCCTTTAACAAGGCCAGGATTTCTAATGGGTGTTTGATGTCCTTGTTACTGGCGGTGAGAAGTTCCCGCTCCTTCCAAATGGCCCCATGCATGTCGAGAATCATAAAAGAGTATTTTGAGTCAGTGAATATATTGACTCTTTCACCTTTCGAGAGTTCCAAGGCACAGGTCACGGCTATTAATTCAGCTTTCTGTGCTGATGTACCTTCCGGAAGAGCCTTGGCCTCCACGGTGTTCTGGAGCATCTCCACTGCGTATCCCGCACATCGACGGCCTTGGTCCATGAAGCTGCTGCCATCTGTAAATAGCTCCCACTCTGGATCTGGCAGAGGCTAGTCAGTTAGATCCGGTTGGCTGGCATACACTGTGACTATGGTTTCTAAACAGTTATGGATTAAAGTGTCATCCTCAGGTCTGTCTGCATTTCTTGGAATCAGTGTGGCGGGATTCAGGGAATTAGAAACCTGCAGTTTCTATCGGGGCTACTCCGTAACACTATCACTATAAACTTGACAACTTACAGTATGGACTAATTTTTCTTTTGGGTTCTGTGGTAAAAAGTAAAACATATGAATTTTGATAACTTGATCCCAGTGTAATCAGCACTGTATCTATTTAACATGTAGTTGAAAGGTCCAGCGCGGTAAAGGAAAGGAGAGCCAGGATAAATTTCTCAAAGGAAGGGAAAATTTATTGCGCCCTGGGCGGACCTCAGGGACCCAAGGTGGGGGTCTGTGAAACCACACACATTGTCAGGGGGAAGCAGGCTTTTATAGGGTGAGGAGAGGTCAGGTGGGAGACTGGGTTTGTAGGGCGCAGAAAAGATTTGTAGGGTGGTTGGGGGGGAGTTTCCTTGTCTGAGAAAAGATTGGTGGGGGTGGGGGGAAGGAGGTGGTTCTTTGTCTGAATCCTCTAGGCAGGCTTCCACATTCCTGTTCCCAGGTGGGCTTCCTGGTGGGTTTTTGCATTCAGGCCTCCTGCATGGACCTTTCATACCAGCCTTTTGTTGATAGGAAAAAGGGAGAAGTTTCTTTCTTTGGC
Source organism: Talpa occidentalis (assembly GCF_014898055.3). NCBI lineage: Eukaryota > Metazoa > Chordata > Mammalia > Eulipotyphla > Talpidae > Talpa > Talpa occidentalis. Next base: position 38,366,124 of record NW_023602073.1, read on the forward strand.
TACTTTCTGCTGGAAAGGGGTGAAGACCAAGGGGGTGGCTCAGGCCTGGTTATGAGGGTCTTCTGCAGGGATGCAAGAATGTGGGTGGAGAAGGGGTTGATTAAAGGTGGCAGGAGACATTTCCAGAATGCGAGCCTGTGTGAATTTTAAGAGGCAAGGATCAAAAAGAAAAAACAAGGTTATTATTAGTATTGGCCCCAAGAGTGGGAGGAGCCATGACACTATAGGATTTTGAAACCATGTCAGTGGAGAGTTGGAGCCCCCCGCTTTCCCTTTCCATGTCTTTGCGTAGTTTCATGAAGGCTTCCACATTTTGTTCCACAATCCCTGACTCACTGATATAGTAACAACATTCTTCCCTGAGGAACAGGCAGGTACCCCCTTATCAGTTGTTAACAGGTCCAGAGCCTGCCGGTTTTGGAGTGGCCTGTGCCAGGGAGGGGAGCTGTCGTAATGATGCTAAAGACACAGAGGTTCTTTTCTAAGGAGGTGTCTATCCTTTCACCGAAATGTTAGAAGTGCAGGAATGAAAGCCGACAAGGGTGTCAGTTTGCTAGCAGGGGTAGCTGTGATTGGAGTCCCATAGGGGGACTGAGAGTTGGGGAGTCCGGCAAGCAGCATCCTGAAATCTTGGTGGTAGTGGTATTGAGACTAATTGGAGCTGCCGCCAGTTGAGGCCTCTGAAGGGAAGCACAGAGGAAACAAGAGGAGGTATTAGTCTCAAAAGAGTTATTTAGGAAACGTATAACATTTTGGATTATATGAATCCAGGTTGAGGGTGTCTCGGTCTTTTCTGATGATGTTAGCTGATTTTATAGGACTTGTTCCGAATGGAGGATGTCCTGGGAGACTTGGACTGTGGCATTTTGTGTCTGGACATATTCCCTTGAGATGGGACAATGTTGCCACTGGGTTGAAATGCCAGCCCGTAGAAATACACTGCGGCTTGGACTCCCTGTACCAAACGTTGGTCTCAAGGATCTGAAATAGCAGAGTTAACTTGATTCGTATTGAAATCGTATTATGACAGACCGGAGAGAACATTTGGCCTTTGTCTGGAAGGTGCACTGTACATGACGGGTAAGGGCACCCCCCATATTATTTGTAGGTATTTTTGCAGTGATTTAAGGTTTGATGGTAAAAGAAACAAAATAAGGTGTCCGTAGGTTTAGTAATCAACGAAAGAGTTAGGGTGACAGTGATAGGTGCTGTGCATCGGCCTGTGGGTATCCGCAGTATCCTCCAAGTGGGTAGTCTCCATGGATCCTGAGACAAAGGTCTCCCTAACTTTGAATTTCCACACATAGGACACTGGGCTAGGGGAGATTTTGACAAGAAATGCGCATCCTAGTAGGACCCAGGTTAGGACATGCATACTGTTTGTCTTCGGAGGCACCTTTGACCTGAGAGAGATGGTGCCAGGAGGGGTCTCCCAGAAGTGTTACCGCTGTAGGTGTGGTGAGAATGACCAGTGGCTTTGGCTGGCACAATTTGAGCAGGACTTGGTCTCCCGGCTGCAGTGGTGGGGAAGGTCAGTTGAGGAGGTCAGGATCCGAGGCAAGACGGGGGAAGTACCGGTCTGCATGTTCCCAGAGCAGCTGCGGAGCTCTAACAAGTTTAGTCAGGTGATCCTTGATTAGCCCATTGGCGCGCCCCACTTTCCCTGTTGACTGTGGGTGGTGGTGAATGTGAAGCTTCCAGGTGATACCCAGAGCCACGGAGACCTGCTGAGTAATATTTGAGATAAAAAGCTGGGCCATTGTGAGATTGGAGAGAGGTAGGGAAGCCAAAGCGTGGGATAATGTGGTTAAGAAGAGCCTCAGTTACTACCTGAGCCATTTTTCTAGCTGCAGGAAGACCTCGACCCAACCTGTTGTTGTATTAACCATTGTGAGCAGGTATTTAACCTTTTTGTGAGTAGGGAGGTTAGTAAAATCAACCTGCCAATCCTGTCTGGGTAAGTTTCCATGCAGCTGGTGAGCTGCAAGGCTTCTAAAAGCTTAAGTATAAGTTTAATGTTCATGATGGGGGACCCCTTGGTGGAGAGGAACCCTCTTTCCTGCCAAATTGCAGCATGACAGTGAGCCATAAGGAAGGTATTTTTTTTTTATAGAGGCATGTTTTTATTTATTTATTATATTTGTTTGTTTGTTTTGTTTATACAAGCACTGGGTACAGTCAGAAGCACGGGAGGGTGAGAGAATTCACCAGAGCCAGAGCGGGGAGCAGAGCAGGCAGAGGGACTGAAGTACACTGCTGAGGGGAGCAGCGGGTGGCAGGAGAGGTCAGCGCACCATGTGGGATCCTCCTCCGGTGGCCGGGGAGCAGCCGGGGATCGAACCGGTGCCGCAGAGGCCGCAGGCAGCTTCGCAACCCAGCGCTCAACCGCTGTGCCACCGGGGAGGCCCAAGGAAGGTATATTTTGAATCCGTATAGATGTTGACTTTCTTGTGTTTGCTGAGGGTCAGGGCCCTGGTTAAATGCTATGAGTTTTGCCTTTTGGAAGGTGGTTACTCTGGGCAGCTTTCCTGCCTCAATTACCTGATCGATGATAACAATGGCCTAGGCAGCCCTCCGCTGACCTCGTGCATTTACGCAAGAGCCGCCAGTCTACACACACAGTAGGCATCTGACAAAGGGGAGTCAGTTAAACCCAGTCTGGAGGTTTGCATTTTTTCCCCCAGGATTTCAGGACACGAATGGGCGACAGAACGGGGACCAGAGACAGGCAGAAGAGGGGCTGGGTTGAGAGAAGTTGACTGAGTGAGACTCACCAGAGGTTTTTCGATAAAGAGCACGTGGAAGTCCTGTGAGCGGGCAGGAGTGAGAGTGGAGAGCAGGCAGGGAGACAGGAGGGCCTGAAGGCGGTGCGGGGAATGTGCTTGGACAGGTCTTTTCAGAGTAAGTTTGAGGGGTTCCCTGGTGAGTAGAGCTGCTGCCGCCAGGGCTCTAAGGAAAGGTTGCCAGCCCCTGACGGTGGGATCCATCTGCTTGGAGAGAGAAGCGACAGGACGCAGGGCTGGGCCCAGAGGCCGGGAAAGGCCACCTGCCGCCATACCCCGATGTGCGTCTGTGAACAGGAGGAAAGGCTTTTCTGGATGAGGAAAGCCAGGGGCAGGTGCCTAAAGAAGGATATGCATGAGTAAAAGGAAGGCTCTGCGGACCTCCCTGGGGGATTGGAAACGTCCTTTAGGGGAAGCTTTTGCTGTGTCGTACAGTGGCTTGGCTAGGAAAGCAAAATTAGGGATCCAAGATGGAAGAATCCGACCAAACCTAGGAAGGAAAGGATTTGTTTTGCCGGTTCAGGGGAGGGAAGGTCCCGGATGGCCTGTGTGTGGTCCACCGTCAGCTGTTTGGAGGAAGGAGTTAGTCGAAGACCCAGATAGACGGCTATGGGAACTGAAAGTTGGGCTTTGGATGGGGAGACACAGTATCCTTTTGAGCACAGGAAGGTGAGGAGTTGTGCTGTGTGTTGCTGAGATTGTGGCGAAGAAGGACTGCAGAGGAGGTTAGCACATCCTGGAGGAGAGTGCTGGGGAGGAGTATGACATGACGGGAGATCACTAGCTCATGCCTGACCAAACAGATGAGGGCTGTCCCGGAAACCCTGAGGCAGGACTGTCCAGGCCAGTTGCTGGGAGGTGTGTGTGACTGGATCTTCCCAAGTAAAAGCAAATAGAAAATAACACTGAGGATCCAGAGGGATGGTAAGAAAAGGCATTTTTGAGGTGAAGTACAGAGAAGCGTGTGGTAGAAGACAGTATATGAGATAGAAGTGTGTAAGGGTTGGCACTACAGCATGGATAGGCACCACCACCTTGTTCATGAGGTGAAGGTCTCGCACTAGGCAATAAGAACTGTCAGGCTTTTTTAACTGGGCAGATGGGAGTAATAGAGGGCGAGTTGGTAGGAGTAAGGGCTACCTTTCCCAGGAGTCGTTGGATGATGGTTTGAGACCCTGATGGTGAGTGAGGGAGATTGAAAACTGGGGGCGAGAGGGAAAAGAAGAGGGATCCTTAAGGCGAATGAGACTGGGGTAGGATGGGTGGCAACAATCAGGATAGAGATATTCCAGACCAGGGGGTTGACAGTGGAAGGAGACAGTAGCTAGTCCTGAGAAGGATTAGGAGATGTTTGGAGCCATGGGAGGATGAGAGCAGCGCTAGGGTGTTGGAACCATGAGAGAGTAGCCCTGAGTTTGGTCAGGCGGTCACGACCCAGGAGTGGTGTGGGGCAAGAAGGCATGACTAGGAAAGGGTGGATCAGTGGTCCTGGGCTGAGAAGGAAGGCCATCAGCACCTGTAACTGAGACCTGAGAAGGATAAACTTGACCAGAATAGGAAGGGAGGACAGAGAAGGTAGCCCCCGTGTCCACCAGAAAGGAGATGGACTTACCTGCTACCCTTGACCATTACCCTGGGCTCCTCGAAGGTTATCGGAGTCGATGAGTACGGGCCTCTTCAGTCCTCAGCCGCCAAACCCAAGACCGCCGGTGGAAGTGTAGCCAGGGCTGGAAGGACTGGCCCACCACAGCCAGGCATGGAGAGACAGTCAATTTTCCAGTGACCCTGGACGTTGCAGATGGGGCACGGTCCTGGCGGAGGGTGGGGGTTGGGGCATTGTCTGAACCAGTGGCCTTTTCTGCCACATTTGAAGCAGGCTCCCGGCCCTGGTTGATTGGGGCCCATTGTCGTCCTCTCCGGCGTGGCAGGTGCTGTGGTCCTTGGAGGAGCAGGTCCTGGTGACTACGGAGTTCCCTTTCTGCCCTGCCCTGTTCCTCCTGGTTGTTAAATACTGTAAAGGCCATATTCAGCAAATCCTGGATAAGGGTTTGAGGACCGTTGTCAGCCTTCTTAAGCTTTTTTTTAATGTCTGGGGCTGACTGAGATATAAAATGCTTAGCCAGAACTGTGGCGCCTCCAGGCAAGTCAGGGTCAAGCCTAGTACAGTGCTGGAGCGCCTCCATCAGGCAGTTTCTAAGGAGGGCAGGAGGGTTTTTTGAGGTAGACTGGGTAATCTTTGTGAGCTTAGTAAAGCTTATAGGTTTAGGTGCTGCTGGTTGGAGACCAGCTAGGAGACAGGTGAGCCCAGCCCCAGGGGCCCTGCCTGTATCAGTCTGGTAGTCCCACCCTGGCTCTGGGCAGGGAACTGCTGCAGAGCCTGGGGGCATGGTTGTGTCAGTCACAGGGACCTGATCTGCATGGTCTTGGGCAGACCTAAAAACACATTCCCTTTTATTAGAGGTCAGGATGGAAGAGAGATAACATGTAATCATGACTTGTAAGGTCATAGGCTTGGGTAAGAAAACGATATTTTTGGGTGTAGGGAGTGAAAGAGCCAGGAAGCTTTTCAATCTGGGAAAGATCAGACAGAGAAAGGAACATGGACTCTAACTCCTCCTTCAGTACCACCCACTTCCCTGAGGGGAGGGACGAGAGAATAAGCAGAGTGAGGGTGTGGCGGCTGGGAGGTGAAAAGAAAGGTGGGGGGAGGGACTGGATTGGGGAGCTGCAGGAGGAGAATATAGAGAATTTCGAGGATCACAGAACGCAGAAGAGGGTTTCGAGAGGGTGCGAAGAGTCTGAGAGGAGTCTGGAGACTTAGAAAGTATGGCAGGTTTTCAGGAAGGAGGGAAGGGCCGGAGCGCAAGAGAAAGACAGCCTGACCCTAAGGGAATTTCGGGCCACTTTTTCTGCCTACGGCAAAGGTTGTCTAAGTCAGTTAGAATTTTGGGGTCAAAATGTTAGGGGGAAAGGATGCCCTAAAGCTAATTCCATACAGGCTTTGTGGACTCCACCCCCACTCCAGACCAAAGCCATCAGGACATTGGGAAAGACAAATCCCGTCACCACCACAGGGAAGGTTGCTGTATTGGAGTTGCCCTGTAACAAAAAGAGCCCATTTCCGTCCACCTAGAGCCACTGTCCAGTTCATATTTGGGCCAGGCCGTGGTGCTGTAACAGGGTGGTCCCCAGGAAAGGGGGAGGTTCCCTGCCCCACCCAAGGGAGGGTGGAGCTGAGCAGGAAGAGGAGAAGCGGCAGAAGAGACTGAGGAAGGAAGCAGGATGGAGCCAGGAGACCTGGAGGAGGCACATGGAGCCTAGAGACACGTGAAGAAGCTGCGCTTGTCTTTTGGTCGTGGACGGGTTGACACAGATGTGGGTGAGACCCATGGGGAGGTGATAATGGCAGCTTTTATCTTGATATTGATTTTGCTCTTTTCCTTCCGGGCTTGTCCAGTTGTTTGTGACCCTTTTCTGTGGGTCTCCACTGGAAGATGCTTTAGACTTGTGGCAGGCCTTGGGGCCTTGCTCTGGGCCAATCCCATATGGATGGAATTTTACCCACGAGGGGATGGGTAACTTTGGGTGCTTCATTTAGAAACTAGACTCTTTGCCTTACCTGTGTTGTTTCCTAGTTTAATTAAAGTTCCTTCCCATTAAAGTCTCCTATGTTTTGTGTTGATGCGGCGGATGGCAGAACCCATTTAGAATAGGCAGGTTTGTGGGGCTTGGGCTGCCCCTCTCCCTGTTCTATAACAGATTTGGCGACCACGAAGGGACAGAGCCATCCGTGGTTAGTCAGCCCCATGGGAAATTGGGCTTCCCTATGGCACTGGCTACCATAAGCGCAAATGTGATTTTTGGTTTCTCCGGTGTGTTTGTTTCATATGTCGATTTGCTGTTGAAAAACTGGCTTGGGCTTTGTGAAGATCTGTGTGTCTGTATGTAATTTGTTTGTAGTGACTTGCTAAGACATTTGATTTTGTGGAAATTGTTCTGTGCCAGTTTTACTCAAAAAATTAGGCAGTACATTGGACCATGTGGCCAGGTCAAAGATGGCGTCTGAGGCCACTTGGAACTTTTTTTTTCTTTCTTTTTGTAATCTCTGCTGTCTCATTAGCATTTCTAAAGGCAATAATGGTTCTTCAGTGGTATGTTGCTTTGTCTTTGGCTACTTCCTGCTCTCTGCCTAATGAATTTTGCAAGCCAATTGTGGAGCAGTGGTGTTCAAATTAGCAAATGTATGCCTGGGTGTTAAGGAAAGAGTAGCCTTAAGCAGTAACTGGTAATCGCTGGTATCCTTCATGGGTTCTTGGAGATAACTTGAATTTTTGCAAAGTCTGGATCAGAAAAATTAACAAGATTTTGTCTGAGTCTGAAAGGATTTGCTCCTGTGAATTTTGTCTACACAATTTGTTTTGGGCATGTTTGCCATTTTGAATACTGGATTTGTTCAATTGCTGGTGTAAGACAAGATTCTAAGTTTCTGCTTCCTACCGAGGAAGGTCTGTTATGGAAAGCACTCTTTAGGGTGCATCATGTAACTGTACCAGGTTTTCATACCTGTGTTGTTGTTGTCCCTCCCTAGTGTGGGGGAGGTGTAATTTGTGCTTAGATGTTTAATCTGCTCTTTCAGCTTCTGTCCTAGAGTGGCTTACAGAAGTAAGGAGATGACTCCTTTTAATTGAAAGTTAATTACTAATATTTTGATTTTGCTTTTTCATGTTCTATTCCAGGAAACCCAAGGAGTGCCTGCTTGGTGGCTAACAAGAGATGACTCCTTTTGCTTAAAAGTTAACTGTTACTTTTATTCTTTCAGTTGCTGTACAGAATACCCCAGGATTGACTTCTAATAAAAAGTCTTCAACACTGAAAACCCTAAGGTGATAAACAAGGTCATGTAACTCCTGTGATTAATAAAACTTTTCCTTCCTATTTCCAAAGTCTTAGGTTTGCAGGATGACAACTGGAAATTTTTCTGCCAGCAACACTCCACATTTTTTTTGGACTTTGATATTTTTTTTTTCTGAGCCTATGGAGTAAAACTGCAGTTACATAACATATTCTACATGGCATAACTAAAAAAAAAAAAAAAACTGTCTTTGTCTATATGTTGTATGTCTGTATGTCCTTGTGTCTAACTGTCTTGACCTCCAGTGATTGACAAATTGGTATACATGGTGCCCATAGAAGTTGAAAAAAAAAAAGAGTCTCCAGTCATGAGAAAAATAAAGGTTATGGTTTGATTGTCAACATTGTGCTACTGAACTAAGCCGGTGCCTTCATAGACATTAAATATTGTTGTTTCTGTTAATTTTCTAATATTTATGGCAAAGCTTCCCAGAAATCTAAATTCAAGTACAAATTTGGTAGCCTGTCATTTGACTGATGCAAGGAAATTTTGTGGAACCTCAGTAGAGCTCCTGAGACACTCCACGAAGTTTCTCCTTTTCCTCCTGGGAAGGCATTACATGAATTTGTTCTATTTGGCTTTTACCTAATGAAGTAAAACTGGAAGGGAAGCATTGTCACTTGGGAAAATGGTAAAAACTTTGGTATGTACAATATGTTAACAGTAGTATCGGGTATGTATGTAAAATTGTCAGCGGTGATTGTCACCTTGTAATATTGTATAATTCAATTGTTTCACATCTACAGAAATTGTTTCTGGAAATATAGGGAGAAAAGGTCTCAACAGATTCCTATTGATGGAACTGTTGAGAGTAAAACTTTCTTACAAAGGACTCAATAGACCTGAAAATACACCTGACATTTACTAAGGTTTCTTTGACATAATACTGGAAATTTTTTTTTATGCATTCTGTCCTGAATCCACGAAATTTTTGTTTTGTTTTGTTTTGTTTTGACTAACCAGGATCTGCAGAAAGGTTGTAATTTTTTCCAGCAAAGCTAACTTGTCACATTTTCTCTCCCCTTGATACCAACACAGCATACAAATAGTGGCAGTAATTTTTGCTACTTATTTCAGAGTCTGTTTTTGCATAACTTCCATAGGGATTTTGTCTGTTTTAACGAAAATTGGACGTGAGTTTGATTGTGTGGCTTTGTGTGGAGTTCTTCCAAAAAAAAGAAGAACCTGTTTGCCTTGTTTGTAGGGTTCCAGAGACCTCCAAAGAAGGTGAGGAAGCTTGCCTCCATTGGCAGGACTGGACAACCCGGCCAACGAAAATGCCCTGGTACCCTCAAGAAGAGGAAAGCCCAGGTGGAGTCTAATGAGACCAACTTTGTACCTGAAGCCTGCATCGACCGAATGCCAACGGTTCGCTCTGATCCTATATGGAGTATTTCAACAGAGCCAGCTAGAAATTGCTGTTGGTTGTTTCTGCCCTGTGATTTTATGCAAAAATGGGAAAAATGGTTTAAAGGTAGATTTAATTTGCAAACTTTTGCTATGCTGTTAAAGTTTGGAATCAAGGTTGAGAGAATTCGTTTTTGCATAAGTTGAACCATTTTAACATTTTTTCCCTGTGATTTTGATATATTTGCTATCTTGTTTTAGCCAATGCTCCAACTTTTTTTCTTTTGGCTAGGATAATGGACTATTTTTAAGTAATGAAACTGTCATACTGGACATTCATGGACAATGCTGCTGACTAATTGTTGCTTCTCTTACACACATTGGAACCCTGAAAAAAAGACTGTCTCCTAAGATTACACCCTGAGATCTGTGCCACCATAGATATGGTGGAATAAAAATTAAAAGGGGGGATTGTAACAGGGTGGTCCCCAGGAAAGGGGGAGGTTCCCTGCCCCACCCAAGGGAGGGTGGAGCTGAGCAGGAAGAGGAGAAGCGGCAGAAGAGACTGAGGAAGGAAGCAGGATGGAGCCAGGAGACCTGGAGGAGGCACATGGAGCCTAGAGACACGTGAAGAAGCTGCGCTTGTCTTTTGGTCGTGGACGGGTTGACACAGATGTGGGTGAGACCCATGGGGAGGTGATAATGGCAGCTTTTATCTTGATATTGATTTTGCTCTTTTCCTTCCGGGCTTGTCCAGTTGTTTGTGACCCTTTTCTGTGGGTCTCCACTGGAAGATGCTTTAGACTTGTGGCAGGCCTTGGGGCCTTGCTCTGGGCCAATCCCATATGGATGGAATTTTACCCACGAGGGGATGGGTAACTTTGGGTGCTTCATTTAGAAACTAGACTCTTTGCCTTACCTGTGTTGTTTCCTAGTTTAATTAAAGTTCCTTCCCATTAAAGTCTCCTATGTTTTGTGTTGATGCGGCGGATGGCAGAACCCATTTAGAATAGGCAGGTTTGTGGGGCTTGGGCTGCCCCTCTCCCTGTTCTATAACAGTGCAATAAAAAATAAGGCGCTTAGGTCTCATATCTGGCTTTAAATGTAGAGGGCCAAGGGCCTTCAAGAGGCACCCCAAGGGGGTGTCTGCCAGAATGTGGGATTGCGTTGATCCCATAGTGAGTGTCCCTCTTAGGATCTAAAATGGAGGGTCGGGGGAATGGCCCACGTCCCAGTGTCCCTGATCCGATCCTCAGGGAATTGAGCGGAAGAGTGAAAGGGGAAAGTGGCGTCCCGCCACCCTCTTTACCTCCAAGAAATAGAACGGGTCGTTCTGTTACTGGGCAACCCAGATACAAAACGGGGTGCCTGACTGTGGGTCCTCACACGCGTGCTTAAAAGGACTTATCAATACTCTACTGCAGGCACACACAAAAGGTTAACAAAAGGTTAATAAAAGGTTAATAAAAGGTTTATTTACAAGTGAGACAGGGCAAGCTAGGGTTATTAGGCAGTTTTAGGGACAGTGCAGGAGGGGACCTCTGAAGAATTTAGGGAGGCTTCAGAGATAAGGACAATCAAGGGAAAGTAACCAATTTCACTGGGAAAAACAAACATCCTAGGACCAGGACAATATTGTTAAGGATGATCCTGGTTTTCTTCAGGTGATAAGATAAAGCGATAAGCATAACAAATGGGGAAAGAAAAAAACTGTTAGATAAGGAATGTGAACTTCCCCCACTTAATACCCTCTGGGAGTTAGCCAATCAGGAAGAGAGACTGAAATTTTAACATAATGAGAGAGAGAAAGTATATATTCCAAAAGTAATATCCAGTACCGGCTCATCTCGGCCCCTCCCAGGTACCTTATACCTGGGAGTCTTTCTTCTTTGTCTCTTTTCTTCCTAAATAAAACTCTTCTTTCAAAGACAAGATTTGTCTCTCTCTGCTTACTTACTCCAAAAAGTCTGTGAATTCCTTTCTACGGTTTTGCGAGACAAGAACTCGTGGTAAAGCAGCAGCAGTTGCTACACACGCCGGCATCACAAGGAAGGGGAAATGAGGAAATGTACAACTCAGGGAGAAAAGTGGGATTCAAAGTTTTAAATGCGTCCTACCCGATCCGCTGATCTGGAATCCCAAATGGCACTCAGAGCTGGCCGCAAGCCAGGAGCCGTGAAGCCAGGAGGTGAGCCACAGAGGGAGAGACCCCAAGGCCCAAGTGTCTGGTTTTTTATACCAACTCTGGCTGCTTAACTCCACCCTTTGGTCTGGAGTGGGGGTGGAGTCCACAAAGCCTGTATGGGATTAGCTAAGGACTTCCTTTCCCTCTAACAGTTCCCCTGAGGCAACATCTCACCTCAGAGGGAGCCCCAAATGGAAAGCTCGGATCAGGAGGGGGTAGCGATCACTGAATAAAAAGAAGAGACCTCTGTGATCCTAGGGACCCTAGAGGCAACAGCTCACCCTGGGAGAGTCACGAGCCAGGTGCTGGTGGTCCACAGGCCGGCCAAGTCTTTTTGTTCTTCGAGATTATTTGGCAAAGTGCCCTAGGAAGAGAAGGTGGGCCAACAGGAGGAAGAGGAGGATGGCCCCTCCAAGGGAGATGAGAAGAAGAAGTTGTTGAGGCGTAAGTGGCCACATGGATTGGAGTTACCAGGGAAGCCGAGTAAGGGACTAGAGCAAGTCCCTGCTCCGCTCACGTGGCATGAGAGGCAGCGAGGGCCGTTCTCCCGCAGGGAGGGTGCCCCGGGTCGTGTACCAGCGGCCGTTAAGCCTTAGTGAGCTCGGAGGGGTTGCAGGCTTCCAGTTCCACGGGGAGAGGTAGAAAGAGGGAGTGAAGGAGAGGGAGAGTGGAGGGTTCATGACGGGGCAGGGTCCCCACGCAGGATTGAACCCCATTCCCAGCCAATGCACCAGATGAAAAGATTGACACAGTAAAGAAAAGGGGAGCAAGGCTTAATTTCTCAAAGGAAGGGAAAAATTTATCGCGCCACAGGTGGACCTCAGGGATCCAAGGTGGGGGTCAGTGAAGCCACACACATTGTCAGGGGGGAGCAGGCTTTCATAGTGTGAGGAGGTCAGATAGGGGACTGGGTTTGTAGGGCACAAAAATATTTGTTGGGGGGGGAGTTTCTTTGTCTGAGAAAAGATTTGTAGGGCAGGGGGAGGTTCATTGTCTGAATCCTCTAGGCAGGCTTCCACATTCCTGTTCCCAGGTGGGCTTCCTGGTGGGTTTTTGCATTCAGGCCTCCTGCATGGACCTTTCAGTAGTGAAACAATAGGTAACTTTTTTAAAAAAAAAAAAATCATACAATTGTACGATTACCCTTACATTTACAGAAAGTTATTTTCTTAAAAATGCTTTCTTAGCATACATTGGTTATTAATATTCTAAAGTAAAGAAGTAATAATGCTGTGACCAGCCTCAGCAAACTGTCCTGTGAGGGGTTCCTGTAAGGATGAGAGGGCATGGACAAATCTGAGGGGTTAGGGGAGAGGGAGTGAGGAGATGCAAACACTTGATCAGGGTGCAGACATCATCCTGCTGAGGGTCTCAGCAGCCCTTTATTTATATCTTACAAGCAAGCCATGAGAGCACATAAGCATATGCATTAGAGCAGGAAGATAACAATCATCACATCTTCCTCTAGAACAGCCAGGGGTTTATTTGCCCTTCAGCAGAGGTTGTAACATTCTTTATTTTGAAGAAGGCACAGTTGCTAAACAAAAGTGTTCTTAGAATAGTCATTTATCTTAATCATTTTATTACTAGCAAAAACTTATGTGACTGAAACTGTTACAGGGCAGGGAGAGGGGCAGCCCAAACCCTGCAAACCTGCCTATTCTAAATGGGTTCTGCCATCCACTGCATCAACACAAAACATATGAGACTTTAATGGGAAGGAACTTTAATACAATTTGGAAACAATACAGGAAAGGCAAAGAATCTAATTTCTAAATCAAGCACCCAAAGTTACCCGCCCCCTCGTGGGTAAAAGTCCATCCAATGGCATTGGCCCAGAGCAAGGCCCCAAAGCCTGCCACAAGTCTAAAGCACCTTCCAGTGGGGACCCACAAAAAAGGGTCAGAAACAACCAGACAAGCCTGGAAGGAAACGAGCAAATCAAAATCAAGATAAAAGCTGCCATTGTCACCTCCCAACGGGTCTCACCCACATCTGTGTCACCCAGTCCATGGCCAAAAAACAAGCACAGTTTCGTCACGTGTCTCTCTGCTCCATGTGCCTCCTCCAGGTCTCCTTCTGGCTCCATCCTGCTTCCTTCCTTCCTCAGTCTCCTCTGCAGCTTCTTCTCACCCTGCTCATCTCCACCCTCCCTTGGGTGGGGCAGGAAACCTGGAACCTCCCCCTTTCCTGGGGACCACCCTGTTACAATACTAACATTTCTATGTTTACCATCATTAAGGATTAACTAAAGGCTGGAGGAGGGGGGAGGGTGGGAGACAAAGGACAGGAAGTTACCTGGGGGAAGGGAGACAGAGGGATTTTATTCTAACTGACCTATAAAGTTTAGAGTAACATATAACCATATTGTTACAGGGCAGGGAGAAGGGCAGCCCAGACCCCACAAACTTGCCTGTTCTAAATGGGTTCTGCCATCTGCCGCATCAACACAAAATGTTAGGGGAAAGGATGTCCTGAGCTAATCCCATATAAGCTTTGTGGACTCCACCCCCACTCCAGACCAAAGCCATCAGGACATTGGGAAAGACAAATCCCATCACCACCAAAGGGAAGGTGGCTGGGATCTGAGGATGGAGTTAAGCAGCCAGGGTTGGTATAAAAAACCAGACATGTGGGCCTTGGGAGGCTCGCTCTCTCCTTCGCCTCCTGGCTTCAAGGCTCCTGGCTTGCGGCCAGCTCTCAGAGTGCCATTTGGGATTCCAGATCAGCAGATTAGATAGGACACATTTAAAACTTTGTCTCCCACTTTTCTCCCTGAGTTGTACATGTCCTCATTTGTCCTTCCTTGTAAATAAACCTTTTATTAACCTTTCCTGTGTGCCTGCAGTAGAGCATTGATAAGTCCTTTTAAGCGCGCAGGTGAGGACCCACAGTCAGGCAACCTGTTTTATATCAGGGCTGCCCTGTAACAAAAGCATATGAGACTTTAATGGGAAGGAACTTGAATACAATTAGGAAACAATACAGAAAAGGCAAACAATATAGTTTCTAAATCAAGCACCCAAAGTTACCCGTCACCTCGTGGGTAAAAGCCCACCCAAGCAGGATTGGCCCAGAACAAGGCCCCAAAGCCTGCCACAAGTCTTAAGCATCTTCCAGTGGGGACCCACAGAAAAGGATCAGAAATAACCAGAAAAGTCTGAAGGGAAAAGAACAAAATCAAAAATAAGACAAAAACCACCACTGTCACCACCCCACCGGTCTCTCACCCACATCTGTGTCACCCAGTCCACGACCAAAAGGCAAGCGCAGTTTCTTCATGTGTCTCTCCGCTCCATGTGCCCCCTCCAGGTCTCCTTCTGGCTCCATCCTGCTTCCTTCCTTCCTCAGTCTCTTCTGCAGCTTCTTCTCTCTCTGCTCAGCTCCACCCTCCATTTGGGTGGGGCAGGGAACCTGGAACCTCGCCCTTTCTTGGGGACCACCCTGTTACAATCCCCCCTTTTAATTTTTATTCCACCATATCTATGGTGGCACAGATCTCAGGGTGCAATCTTAGGAGACAGTCTTTTTTCAGGGTTACAATGTGTGTAAGAGAAGCAACAATTAGTCAGCAGCATTGTCCATGAATGTCCAGTATGACAGCTTTCCATTGCTAGAAAATAGTCCATTATCCAAGCCAAAAGAAAAAATATCTGCAGCATTAGAAGCACGTGGGTGAGGACCCACAGCTAGGCAACCTGTTTTATATCGGGGCTGCTCTGTAGTGATATGATTAAAGAAAAAAACAGAAGTCTTTTATATAGAAATCATCATCTAATAGTATATTATTTTAATAAAATATTGATTCAATATTAAGGAACCAAGGGCCTGGAGGACGTCAATGCCAGACAAGCTGCACTGATGCTTCCCTAGCCCCAAGCTCTCAATTCAGGGAGGAATTATCCTAATCTAACAAAAGAGTTTTTCTACCTATTACTCCTATACTTATCTAGTCAGCCTAGTTTCCGTATCTAACTTTAAGATCAAGGGAAAATTCCTTTTTCTGTAAGATTGCTGATTGTTGTTTTAAGGAACTACAAATATTTCATCAGAGGCAGGGCCAGAGATGGTTATAGCTTTTGGTTCTCAGAATGGTTAATATGTGACATATCAGTAGCGGTAACATTGACTATTTCCAAGTACATTATTTGTGCTGCCAAGGTTATTAGCTTAACCAGTTATTAACTTAACATTATTTGTGCTGTCAAGGTTATTAGCTTAACCAGTTGTTGGCATATTCTTGAATGCATACTCCAACAGCTACCATACCCATTGTCACTGAAAGGGAACTGTTAAGGAAAAGGGAATCTTTCCCTGTTAAAGAGCCATAGACATGGAAATGTCAGTAAAAGACAAGCTTGCTTCCTTAACAGGCATGTCTAAACAAGGCCTGGCAGCCTGCTAGGCTGGTTGTTCTCCTGGGCAACAGTCTCAAAGATCTGCATCCTCCCCCTTTTCCTGTGTCAAGAATTTGTATGCTCACTAACCAATGTTATCAATGAATCAGGCAGTGCCATTTGCTGTCAAATTGGTTATTCAGTAATTGATCAAACAGCCTTTGAAGTTTTACTTTTAAATGTGTATTTTAACAATGGTAGAAACTAGAAATAAACAAATGAGAATCTAGCCTGAGTCAGCTAAAGAGATTCCTGACTTTTCAGGAATCTGCCCCATGCCAGGACCTTTGTCAGACGACAGGAGCAGCATGGCTCCCGGCATAACAACATCTTTTTGAAAGGTTTTATTCTAGTAAACTAAATATTTAAAGCTATAACCCACATAAAAAAAAATTATACATGGGATCCGTAATAATTTGTGAGACTGTAGAGACATCCTGAAAGAAAAATGTTTGAGAAGTGCTGACCCAATTCCTGGGCCTGGATTCAGGGAGGCAACAGTGTGACAAAGGTCTTGGTGCAGGAGAGGAGGGGTCTCGGGGTGTGGCTCTCAAGGTCTCAGTCCCCAGGGCGCTGACTGGGGCTGGAAGGTGACTGTTGGGGACTCCCCATCTCCCCAGTTTCACTTCTCACAACCTGCATCGGGTCCTCCTTCCTGGATACTGGTGAGTCACCCCAGGGCTCACTCCCCATTGCCTGGAGGTCTCCAGAGCAGCCAATCAGCAGCCCCGCGGCTCCCGTTCCAAAGCCCTCACCCGCCCGCCGGGACTCCGTCTCCCCAGCCCGGGTGGGGGCGCATCCTGGAGGATGGGGGGCGCAGCCCTCCTGCTCCTGCTCGCGGTGGCCGCGGCCCCGAGGGAGACCCGGGCGGGTGAGTGCGGGTCGGGAGGGGACAGGGCGCTCCCAGAGGCGGGAGCGAGGGCGCGGGCGGGCGTGGGAAAGGCGCGACCTCGCCGCCGCCTAGTTGTCCCCCCACCTCGGCCCCACCCGTCCTGGCCCCTTTCCGTCCCCCGAGACCCCAGCCTCCTCTGGCCCCCCGAGTCCCGGCCATTTTCGTCCCGCAGCCGCTTTTCACTCTCGCTCGTCTTTCACCCACTTTCTGTCTCTTGGGCGCCCCCCTGGGACTCGAACCCCCGAAGGGGAGAAGAATAGCCCGGGTCTCCCCTCCCGCCCCCAGGGTCCCACTCCGTGAGGGTTTTCTCCACTGCTATGTCCCGGCCCGGCCTCGGGGAGCCCCGCTTCATCGCCGTGGGCTACGTGGACGACACGCAGTTCTGGAGGTTCGACAGTGACTCTCCGGGCCAGAGCGTGGAGCTGCGGGTGCCCTGGGCGGAGCAGGCGGTGCAGGAGGAGTGGGACAGGGAGACACAGCTCGCAAGGGAGCGCACACTGTGGTACCGAGCGCAGCTGGATGCCCTGCGCGGCCTCTACAACCAGAGCTAGACCGGTGAGCTGGCGCGGGTCCGGGCAGGGTCAGCACCCTCATCCCCACGGACGGGGGTCGCTCAGGGTTTCCCCATCCAGGCTTCTCTGCAACCTGCCCAGGAACAGCCCGCGGGACTTTCACCCCATTTCATTCTGTTTAGTTTATTCCCGGCGGGGTGACCGCGGGGTGACTCGGGCTGGGACAGGGTCTCACACCTTCCAGAGGATGTCTGGCTGCGACTTGGGGCTCGACGGGCACCTCCTCCACGCGTACAGACAGTTCGCCTACGATGGCGCTGATTACCTGGCCCTGAACGGGGACCTGCGCTCCTGGACCGCGGCGAACATGGCCGCTCAGATCACCCAGCGCGAGTGGGAGGCCCAGGGGGAGGCAGAGACATTCAGGATCTATTTGGAGAGCTGGTACTTGATGTGGCTGCGCAGATTCCTGGAGCATGGGAAGGAGACTCTGCAGCGCACGGGTAAGAGGGGCCTGGAGGCCTCCCGGTCCCCCCCTGCCTGGAGTCACTGCAGGAAACTAGTCCTCTCTCTAGTCCCGAGAGGGGGACTCCCCTGGGGTTCATGTTCTGCACTAGAGAGACTCCCAGAGACTCCGGCTTCTCCTGAAGGACAGGGAAGGGATCCCGTCTCTCCTGAGAAAGACAGACAGTCCCTGACACCACATGTCACCGGGTCCTTTTGACCAGGGGCCTGTTTGAGAATCACTAATTTCTCTCAGTCCTGTTTGTGGTCTGAGAACATTTTCAGTTATGTGATTCCTGCTTTTCTGTGTCATTCACCTTCCACCCAGGTCAGGAATAAAACGTCTGTGTTCCACTCCCTCTGCTTCATCCTACCCTGGGTTTTCATCCTCATTCTAGAACTTTCTAAGGAATAAGAGAATCTCATAGATTCCCCAGATTAGCTGTTTTTTACATTTTATGCTTCTAGCTGCTACAGGGCAAACCCCGATATAAAATGGGATTTCCTGGACAACTGTGGGTCCTCACCTGCGCGCTTAAAGGGGACTTAGGAATGCTAAACTGCAGACACAGGCAAAAGGTTCATAAAAGGTTTATTTACATGGGAGGGGGAAATGGGAAATGAATAACTCAGGGAGAAAAAGAGGGAGATAAGTTCGTAAATGCATCCTACCCGGTACGCTGACCTGGAATCCCAGTGACCCACAGAGGTGGCGAAATCCTAGCACGCCTCGTGGCCAACCCAAAGACTCCCTGCCACATGACCAGTTAAATACCCAAATGGAGAGCCCAGTTGCTTAACTCCACCCTAGGGTCCTCGCAACCTTCCCTTTGGTGATCATGGATTTGTAGTTCCCAGTGTCGTGGGGGTGGAGTCCACAAAGCCTGTATGGAGTTTGCTCAGGACATCCTTCACCCCTGTCATTCCTGCCACGCCAGTTGTCTTGTCCATTGTGAGGATGGTCTCATGAGGATTCCTCAGTGTCCATGGAGGAAACACAAAGTGAGTTTTCTGATTTACCACCTCAGATCCCCCAAGGACACATGTGACCCACCACCCCACCTCTGAGCATGAGGTCTCCCTGAGGTGCTGGGCCCTGGGCTTCTACCCTGCGGACATCACCCTGACCTGGCAGCGAGATGGGGAGGACATGACCCAGGAGATGGAGCTGGTGGAGACCAGGCCTGGGGGGGACGGAACCTTCCAGAAGTGGGCGGCTGTGGTGGTGCCTTCTGGAGAGGAGCAGAGATACATGTGCCACGTGCAGCATGAAGGTCTGCTGGAGCCCCAAGTCCTGAGATGGGGTAAGGAGGAGGATGTGGGCACAGAGGCTATTCTCAGGGCCATCAGGAGCCCTTCAGAGAGTCAGGATAAGGTCTGGGGCTCAGGGTATGATCTTCTCTTCCCTACCAGTGCCCCCTCCTCAGTCCTCCATCCCCACCGCGGGCATCATTGCTGGCCTGGTTCTCCTTGGAGCTGTGCTCCCTGGAGCTGTGGTGGCTGCAGCTGTGATCTGGAAGAAGAAGCACTCAGGTAGGGAAGGGAGTGGGGGATCTTGTCACTGGGGACTTTCACGTCCCAGGAAGAACTTGCCCTGCCTGGTTAATGGGAAGTACCACCCACACACACACGTGTGTTGCCCAGAGGGCATTTGGTCCAGTCCCCCCTCACCTCTTGTCTTCATTTTCCCCAGTCCTGACCTGGGTCTTCAGTCACAATTCTGGAAACTTCCCTGTTGTGCAGGATTAAAATATTCCTTTAGGTCTTTTGACCTGACTGCTCCCTGGTCTCACATGATGTTTCTCCCCACAGGAGGACAAGAAGGAAGCTACACTCAGGCTGCAGGTAAGTGTGGATCAGGGGTTTGATCCCTGAGCCCCTGGGGACTGTGTAAATGGACTCCATGGGGGAGTCACCCTCATCAGTCCCTCCTGTGTTCTCATCTCTGACCAGGTTCTGTTTTGTTCTCAACCAGGCAATGACAGTACCCAGGGCTCTGATGTGTCTCTCAGCCCCTAAGTATCTTTTATAATGAACCTGATGAAGCTCCTGTTGTGCACACCCTGGACAGCAGGGTGATGGTGTCACTGTTCTTCTTAACTGTGATATTGAGCATTTGTTCATATTTTTATTTTTCTATGTCTACATAAGTTGCTATGTCTATAAATAATAATAAATAAAATATAATACATAAAAAGATTTATTCATGCATACTGGGGTACAGGCCAGATGCATGGGAGGTGATAAGATTCACCAGAGACAGAGTGGGGAGCAGAACAGGCAGACTGATGAAATACACTGCTGAGGGGAGCAGCAGGTGAGACAGGAAAGGTCTGCTGCGCCATGTGGGATTCTCGCCCGCCGGCCGGGATAGAACCTGCACTGCAGAGGCTGCGGACAGCTTCACAGTGCTGCGCTCAACCACCAGCGCCACCAGGGGAGGCTCGGAAGTCAATTTTTTTTTTTTTTTGCTATATTTATAACACTTTTTTGTCCTTATTAAAATTGGGTTATTTCTTGCTGATCATTGAGTTTTAAGCATTATTTGTAAATTCTTGATACAGTCCTTCATCAGTTTTGTGATATGCAAATGTTTCCCCACACTCTGTGACTGAACTCCTTTACTGTCGGGAAAACAAGCATTATTGTCCAGACAGAAGCATGGATATATTTTTTTAGAAAAGAAAAGATAAATTGCTAATTGGTTTTGAGTAGATACTGCTGACTGGGATCTTGGGGAATGGAAGGAAATGACTTACTTGTGCGTATCCTTGAGTGTTATTTAAATGTCCTTGCATGAGCATGAAATATGCTTTCAATAATAAATTGCACTTCATTCCTCAATTTATAAAACTCTTCACACATCATGTCCAAATCACGTGTGAAGATCAGACTGGCACGTGGGTTACAAGTGATGGACCCACACATCACAGTCACACAGTCATGGTTTCTCTCAGGGCTCACTCTGGTGTTGTCCATTCTGTGGATGTTGGACAAATGTATAATGACCTGTGTCCATCATGAGAATATCATGCAGAGTATTTTCACTGCCCCTAATGTCTTCTGTGCTCCAAGGAAGCAAAAGCAAAAAGAAACCAATGGAATCACATGAGACTAAAAAGCTTCTACATAGTGAGGGAAACTCATTAAAATGAAAAGACAATATCAAGTTGGAGAAAATATTTGCACATCATCAATCCAAAAAGGACTTACTATCCAAGATCTACAAAGAACTGCAAAACAAGAAAACAACTCAATAAAAACAGGGCAGAGGAACTAAATCACTACTTTTGTAAAGAAGACATTTAGAAGGCCAGTAGGTACATGGATAACTGTCATGTGCTGTCAGGAAAATGCCAATTAAAACCACAATGAGTTACTACCTTACACCTGTGAGAATGACCCACTGAAGGGTGTGGAGGTAAAGGAACTCTCTCTGGTACATGGTGGGTGGGAATGAAGTCTGGTCCTGTTAGTGGGCAGAATGAGGATTTCCCAGGACCCACAAACCTGTACACTCTGCATGGGATCTGCCATCAGCTGAACAAAGACAAAACATACTCTTAAGCATAAGACCTTCAATAGAAAAGAACCTCAATACAATTAGTGTGCAATAGAGAATTAGTGTGCAATAGAGAGAAGAGAAAGTACGTGGTTAGAATAGTTCACAAGTGAAGCACCCAAAGCTACCCGTCCCCTCTTGGGTAAATGCCCAGCAAAACAGGGTTGGCCCAAAGCAGGCCCACTGGGGCCCGAATGCCTGCCACAAGGCTAAGGCACGTACTGGTAGAGACCCATGGGACAGGGGCAGGAGGAGCCAGGCAAGTCTGGAAGGAAAAGAGCAAAATCAAAATCCACATCAAGGTAACAGCTGCCATTGTCAGCGTCTCCATGGGCCTCTCACCCAAGTCTTTGTCTCTTTCTCGTGTCTCTTTCTGTGTCCCCAATTCCTTGGCACAGGTCCAAGCCTGAGGAACAAGCCTGACTGCTTCTTCACATGTCTCTCTGCTCCATGTGCCTCCTCCAGTCTTCTTTCCTCATCTCACTCCACATCTTCCTCCTCTTCCTTAGCTTCTCATCCCTGCTCAGCCCCACATTTCCTTGAGTGGGGCGGTAACCTGGAACCTCTCTTTTCTATGGATAGCACATTGGTCCTGCCCCTATGGAAAACAAGTGAAGGTTCCTCAAAATACTCAAAATAGACCTGTCCCATGGTCAAGCATTCCATTCCTTGGTATTTATCCAAAAAAGGTAAAACACTAATTCCGAGGAATATGCGCTTTCTATGGTCACTGCAGCACTGTAACATAACCAAGCGATGGAGACAACCTAAGTGCCCAATGGCAGATAAGGGGATAAAGAACACAAACTATATATACAATGGAATACTACTCGGCCATGAAAAAGAAAATACTGACTTTGCAACAAGGATAGATATGGATGGGATTATGCTAAGTGAAATAAGTTTGAAGGAGAAAGTTAAATACTGGATGATTTCATTCATATATGGAATATAAAGAAACAAAGCAGGCACAGGTGAAACTAAACCAAAACAAACTCTAGAAATATGACTGTGGAATTGAAGCTATGGGGTGGGGGTAAAAGCAGGAAACAAGGTAGGGAGAGGGCCCAGTGGACTATGGTGAAGACTGTGGGTCCCCTTATGGTAGGCGTGATGTGGTAACAAACATCTGAAGAGGGGTGACCCTGGGCCTCTGAACACATACAGTGTGTAAAGCAATGTTACCTCAACTGAATAGTACAATGAGGGGAAAAAGAAACGAAAAAAGCAAATTGTCTCCTCCATCCATCACTGACCTCAGGACTTTGCCTTAGCCGCCTCACTATCATGCT
This sequence comes from Talpa occidentalis, assembly GCF_014898055.3. Classification (NCBI taxonomy): domain Eukaryota; kingdom Metazoa; phylum Chordata; class Mammalia; order Eulipotyphla; family Talpidae; genus Talpa; species Talpa occidentalis. Next base: position 38,388,510 of record NW_023602073.1, read on the forward strand.
CGGTGAGGGGCTGGTGTCCCACAGGGTCAGAGGCAGGAGGTGCAGGGACTCCTGGGGCTGCTCAGACACCGCTGAGTAGAGACACTGCAGAGAGGGCGGCTCTGAGGGGACCAGAGACAGAGGGTCAGAGTAACCCCAGTGCTGAGTGAGGGTCTGGTTCCCAAGGAGAGGGGAGAATGTGTGTGTGTGTGTGTGTGTGTGTGTAAAAGAATGACAGGATACACAACACAAGATGATGGGATGACAATTAACATCAAGCCCCAGAATAAATGAATTCAAATTCATGCAGAGTAGAGTGTCAGAACAACACCTCAGTAAATGTGGTTCCATGGAGAAGCAGTTTCTGAGCAGGACTGAAAAGGCATTGGACCTGAAGAAGAGGCTGAGGTTTAGAAATATCTCATGGTTGGCTTGAAGTGTAAGGAGCTGGGCAGGACCCCTGCTCCAGGCCCCTGCTAGGATGTGGTGGTAATTTCACCCCTGACAGCTCCCTCCCCCAGTCACCAATGTTCATCTCCAGTCCCCTACTTTCATTGTCTTTGGAGTCACCATAGAAAACCCAAGGGCCTCAAAATGAGGTTGTTCCATGAGCTTCAGCTACTTTCTCTCTAGACCAGAGCTGGAGGGAGCCACACAGTGGGAGGGAGGAGTGTGTGCCCTGCTGGCCTGGCCCTGGGGCAGGATTAGCCCAGGTCACCCTGGTTCCTGAGCTGAGCCTTTGTCCACAGTCCAGGAAGGGAGGAGAGATGGAGCAGAGTCTGTTGCGTCAGGCAACACCTCACTGATAAAGAAATGGGAGTCGTGGAGCAGGCTACATGATGCAGGATGCTGCTGAAGAAGAAGATCCTGGCTGGTTTTTTTTGCTAGAATAATCATACAGCATCAGTTACGTGGGATAGGAGGACAAGGAGGAAAGGATGGGTGAAATAAGGAACGTCATCTTGGGCTTCAGGAGGACAGGAGTCTGCTGACCAGATAATTCTTATCTGCTTGATGATCAAGTGTTGGAATCGAAACCAGACCCCAGACCCTGGACCATGGGCCTAATCTTATCAACAAGGCAGTCCACTAGTCAGCTTCTGGGCTCCCTTGTCCTACCTCGTGATGCATCGCCTTCCCAGGGTGATCAAGCTTTCTCTCTTGAAAGATTTGAAAGGCACCTTGTAAGGCTTGGCTCCCATGACTGAGTGACCGGGCAGCTCTGACCTTGTGCAGGAATGCAGAACTGCAGGTCACACAAATGGCAGCTGAACAGGCTGCTCAAGTTTAGAGGACCCACCAGGTCTCCCTCAGCTCCTAGGGGAAGATGGAATGTTAGAGTAGCGAACTGACATTTCTTTCTCATTCTGGGGCTCTCCCGTCTCCCCAGCGTAACCCTCCATGTGCAGCAGGGCGAGGATGTCAGGTCCAACCCAGGCTGCTTCCCCCACGCCTCTCCCCACTAGTGTTCAGGATGCATCTGCTTGTCCGCATGGCCGCGCCGGAGGAGAGCACGGAAAGGTAAGCACCATTATGATATTTGCTACTGGGATTGGAGGGAAGTTTTTTTTTACTATAAAAGTTATTTTATTTGGGTTGCTGTAACAAGGCTGTGCAATTAGAAAAACACCTGGGAGAAGGAGAAAGTGTTGAATTGAGTTTTCATAATGCAACCAAAAGAAAAAAAGGGGAAAAAAGTCAACAATGAAAATAAGAGAAACATTTGCATGAATTATTCAGTTTAACCCAAGGCACCCTGGAAGTTGTCAGATACCATGATCCCAGCGTAACTCATGACTGTGGGGAGTGAGACTCGGAAGTGCAGCCCAGGCCACACATTGGGCGACCCAGGGTTCTGACCACACAGGCCCCCTGCTGTGGCAGCTGCAGTGAGGAAGGGTCTCCAAGCTGAGGGGGCTGAGGCCTCAGTGTGGTCACATCCACTGGAAACATCCAGAGTGAGGGTTGGGTCCTCTTAGTGATGGGTGCCCACTACCTGCCCAGGCGCCCCTCTATTGACAAGTCAAGTTAAAAAAAATTCCTCTTGATGTTGCTCTGGTGCTGGAGGCAGGTGGGGTGGAGGAGAAAGTGGAGGTGATGATAGGCCCTGTGAACCCTCCCTGCCTGGTGTGGCGAGCAGAGAAGGCAGGTGAGGGTCCATGTTGAGAAAGGCCTGGGGTGCCGTGGGGAGCAGAGACTGGAGAGGGTGAGAGTGTGCTGGGCAGGGAGGAGGCTCCTGTGGTCTGACCAGGGCAGGTGTGGTCACCTCCTCCCTGAGCGTCTCCTCTGCCCTCGCTTGTTCATCTTCCTCACCCACCTTGAAGGACCGTCATGGCCTTGGGGTCACTACGGTCCCCCCCTGGAAGAAGTGACCTGCAGCATCTGCCTGGAGACAGGAGGCCCCTGGGAGCATCTCCTGTGGCCACAGTTTCTGCCAGGCCTGCTCTCAGCTGAGTGACTCTCTGACCCGCCGAGGTCACTGTGTGCTCTTCATTCTGCCAGGAGCCACCACAAGAGGGAACAGCAGGTTCAGTTTTATTCTGGTCAGTTTGTCCTCTACATTTAATCTGGATCCCTGCAGCCTGGTGCAAGCGGTGGGGTATGACCAGCTTTGCTGAGGCCCGCTTCAGTAGCCAGTCTTGACAGAAGCCACAGGGAGAGAGGCCCATGGCATTCTAGGCCCAAACTCAGCATGTGGACTGTGGGCCTCCCTGAGCTCTGGCAGCATTGGCCTGTGCTGTGCTGTGGCAGGTGGGAGATTAGCCTGGTGGGGGGCTGTGATAGAGGGGTGCCTGCTCTGGATGCTCAGGTGAGCATCTGGCCCTGCTGAAGCCCACACCCGCTGTGATCCCTGATGCTGGGGGGAGAGGGGACCTTACTGCGTGCAGCCTACGGGCCTGTTTGATGTCCTCTGAGTGACAGCGGCCTGCACTCCAGGGTGAGACTATCTGACCTCAGGCATCTGGACACACTGGCAGGTGTTTCATTTGGGAACACAGTGCCAGAATTGTAATGGACCAATCAGATTCAAGCTCTCACAGGTGTCATTCGAGGTTTTTTTTTGTTTTGTTTTGTTTGTTTGTTTTAAAAGAGTTTTTATTTTTACTTATGTATGCACGCAAGAACTGGGGTTTTGGCCAGAGGTTTGGGGAGTTAGAGTATTCACCAGAGTCAGAGTAGGGAGCAGAACAGGCAGATCTACTGAAATACATTGCTAAGGGGAGCAACGGGCTAGACAGGAGAGGTCTGCTGTGCCACTTGGGTTGGCTCCCTGGCCGGGGATCGAACTCATGTTGTAGTGGCTGGCAATAGCTTGATTGTGCTGTGTCTTTAACCCCTGCACCACCAGGGACCCCCCCACTATTCAAGTTTTTGAGACCATCCAGGCATCTAAATGGACCAATCTGATTGGAGCTCCACTGGCACCAACCAAACAGCTGGGATTATAAAGGGGCCAATCAAGCTTGAAAGGCAGCGCCCTGAGGAGGATACAAGCCAGAGTAGCAGCCAGCCTGAGCCACTTGATAGACAACTACTGGTCAGATTTGTTGGTACTCCTAGAAAGATCTTTGCCAAGCCCTCCGCAGAGTATGAGACCTTTCCAGAGACCTTTGCTGAGACCTGATGGCTACACCTGCCTCTGGCCCTGGCTCTAACACCGCCTGCAGAGGACATAGTCAGGCTGTCCCTGGGGTTTCTAAAGGAGCTGTTTGCTGGTGGCTTATGCCCAGGCTCTCTAAGGCTGTTTGCTGTTGGTACAATGGCATCTTTATCAGATATAAACTGGCATCTCTGGCATCATTGCCTGCTGGACCAGTGCTGACCAGCACTGCTGACCTGTATCTGGCCTCCTCTGAGAGTCGTCCACCTCTTCTCATCCTTGGGCACCATCTCCTGGTGCTGTTGCATCTGGCAGTGTTCAGTCCAGGGTCTGGTGCTGTCCGCCTGGCCTTTGGACAGCTGTTGCTGGCTGCTGCAGCGTCACCTGAGCAGCCCCACCTGGGATCACCTCCAGCTGCCACCGGGAGTTGGTCCACTGCTTACCTGTCGTCACCAGCTCCAGGTTATCATAGCACAGCTTGTGTGAGTAGCCTTTGTTTCGGACCACTGGACACTGAGGACACTGTCTGAGGTAGGACGGATGGCCATTTCTGGGCTTAGACACTCCTTCCTTGTTTGCAGTCTTCCCTTTTTAATAAACCCTGTTGCTTTGCATTCTGAGCCTGAGTGTTGTCTTGCAAGTGAGAGCACATGGATGAGGACCCAGAGATAGTGACTGTCCCCAATATTGCCCTGTTTTCACATAACCTGAGATAGGAACTGGTGACTTTCCCGCTGCAGGGTGTGGTGTCCTGCGCCCACCTGACCTCCCTTCTCTGTTCCGGCCTGAGAAAGTGACAAGTGAAACTGCAAAAATTCATGCCTGGGCCTCCTTGGTTGCATAAGGGGTTAAGCACAGCACTGTGAAGCTATCCGCAGCCTCTGAAGCATGAGTTAGATCCCAGGCCAGGGAGCTACCCACATGGTGCAGCAGACTTCTCCTGTCTCGCCCACTGCTCCCCTCAGCAGTGTATTTCAGTCAGTCTGCCTGTTCTGCTCCCCACTCTGTCTCTGGTGAATCCTCTCACCCCCCACACCTCTGGCCTGTACCGCAGTTCTTATAAGTATGAATAAATAAATCTCGGGCCTCCCTGGTGGCACAAGGGGTTAAGATGCAACCTATGAAGCTGTCCGCAGCCTCTGCAGCATGAGTTCGATCCCTTCCAGGGAGATACCGTCATGTCGCAGCAGACCTCTCCTGACTCGCCCACTGCTCCCCTCAGCAGTGTATTTCAGCCCATCCGCCTGTTCTGTTCCCCACTATCTCTGGTGAATCCTCTCACCCTCATACCTCTGGTCTGTACCCCAGTTCTTTTTTGCATAAATAAATAAATTTAAAAATAAATAAATAAATCTTAAAAATAAAATTCATGCCTGCCAGAGAGTGTTAGGATTTGAGCTAAAAAGAACTTCAAATTCATTCTTATTTTCTAGATGAGGGTAAATAATGAAAAGACCATTAGGACCAGTGATGGCAGAACCTGGACACAGCCGGGAGCCTGACTCCCTGTCCCTGCTCGTCCCCTCATGCCTGAGGGAGGACAAAGGCTGAGGGTTCCCGGAGAAGAGCTGGACACTCACCTCCTCCTGCTCATCTCTGATGGAAAAAGCAGGAACCAAATGGTGAGAAAAGTTGAGTCCACGGGAAGCTGTAAGTCTGTCTCCCATGACCAGTCCTTGCCCGGGGAGGGCTGTGCGCTAGGAGATGTGACCCTAAGGCCGTGAGCCCTGATGACAACATCATCTGGGAGGGGGACCATGCAGCAGAGGGTTCCTGTTTCTCCCCAAACACTTCAAACTTCTCACTGACAGGATGTTGATACAGAGGGAAAATGAGGAATCAAGGTTAAAGCACAAGGATACCTGTTTTATGAGTCCTGGGTACTGAGGTGATACAATACATCATTATTGAAGCAACAGGGAGGATTTCAGGACAGACGCCCTGTGGACACGCACAGGAGCAGGAGGAAGCTCTCCAGGGTGAGGCCTGTGAGCACACGTGTGAGAGACCTATTGAGGGTCCCCAGTCCACGCACACACTCCTGTTCCCTCCTGGGGGATCTGCAGATGGTGGACAAATGTCTGTGAATGAATCACAGAAGATGCTCATGGGTTAGTGTTGCGAGAGCTACTGGGTTTAAAATAACATCGGGCGGAGGAACATCTGAGGTTCTCTAGTGAAGAAACAGCTTAGACTTTTAACAGAAATGATGATGTTCTTTTAGTAAACAGCAGTCGTAGCTGTCAGCTCAGAGAGAGGCCAAGGGACAAGCAGGATCTGTGAGCCACAGGGTGAGCGTCCATGTCAGGCAGAAACAGCTTCCGCAGCACAGACAGTGAGGATGGACGTCAAGGGCAGAGAAGCCTACAGACCCCTCTCCCCACGTGGACACTGCAGACACGGGGTTAGGTCACCTCCAGGGCCCCATGAGAGCTGCTCTTCTACCCGAGGGGGCAAGTGACCCACAGACCCCCCTTCTGAGACCCGCTTCTCTCCTGGGAAGGAGAAGCCACGCTTTCCCCTTTGCCGCCAGAGCCGCGTGAGCAGTGAAGGTGTCTGTGTGCGCTGTAGGAGGAGAATGAATTCAAGCTTTTCAGTAACATTCATTACTAGTAGTGACATTCCTCAACTTCCAGGCTTGGACTTGTGTCAGGGAGTTGGGGACATGGAAAGAGACACATAAAAGAGACAAAGATGTGGGTGAGGGACTCATGGGGAGGCTGACAATGGCAGATATTATCTTCATGTGGATTTTGATTTTGCTCTTGTCCTTCCAGACTTGTCTGGCCCCTCCTGCCCCTGTCCCATGGGTCTCTACCAGTAGGTACCCTAGATTGTGGCAGGCCTTTGGGCCTCAGTGGGCCTGCTTTGGGCCAATCCTGTTTGTCCGGGCATTTACCTGTGAGGGGATGGGTAACTTTGGGTACTTAATTGGGAACTATTTATCTATATTCTTTCTCTTCTCTTTCCCTATTGCACACTAATGCTCTATTGCACACTAATTGTGTTAAAGTTCTTTTCTAACAAAGGTGTCATGCATTAGATTTTGTCTTTATGCAGCTAATGACAACCCATGTAGAGTGTGTAGGTTTGAGGGCCCGGGGAACCCCTCATTCAGCCCTAGTGTGCTTATATGATACCAAACCTAAATTTTTCATTTGCAAGAACTAAAGTATTCTTGGACTGTCTTTACTAACTTTTTCTAATCCTGTCAGCATTGCTAAGCCTTGTCAGAAAATAGATCTGCTCTTAAAAATCTTTGTCACTCTGGGTAATTAAGTATTTATAAAAATCTGTATATTTTGTAATCCTATGCAAACTTCCATGATATCAAATATTCTAAAATAGTACAGTTTTTTCTTGAAAGTCTTGAAAGGTCAAAATCAACAGGCAACTATAAACCAGAGACACACAACAGAGGGGGAGAAGGGAGTAGGATCAAAACAAGGAGGTTGGGAATTTTATGGGGACTATAACCAAGTTGAAAATGCATGCATTGTACAAAAATTAAAATGATGTAAAAATATATAAAATAATTATTAAAAAAAGTTTTGAAAGGACTGCTAAGTCATCTGATGAAATTGTTTTTCTTGTGAAAAACAAATTGAGCCAATTTGAGTGTATTAAAACCAGTCAAGAAACATTTTTTGGCCATTAAAAAAAATGGTTACGCCTTTTCAGCATGAAAATAAACTAATAGGGAGCCTCCCTGGTGGCACAAGGGGTTAAGACACAGCACTACTAATTTTTGATTAATGGTTAGCCATATTGGGTTGTTTGTTGTTTGACTTATAGAGGTTCCATTCCTATGGAATGGAATGTAAAGGGAAGTGTTTTGTTTTCAGTTACACACAAATTTTGGATTATGTTTAGTGCTTTCCCCAGGCATAGTTAAGTATGTGTATGCGCAGACATGGAGCAAGTGAAAAGTCAAGTGGAGTAAAATGTTAACAAAGGGCAAATCCTATGTGGGTGGTTCTTTTCTTTTTGTAACTGTCAGTTTGAAAATGTTATCAAATAAAAATATTAATAAAAATAAAAACTTATTGCTAAATCATTTAATACTAAATTTATCTAATTTTTTTTCTCCAGGGTATATTGTTTTCTAAAGAAACTGTAAGCTCCTTGAACACAAGAATTACACGGTATTTTGTTTGGCTATCTCTTTGTAAAGCATGTGACTTTGTAGCTATTTTATATCAAAACATTCAGTAATACTTGTTGATTTTAATCTTGTGTGATGATTAAATTTGCTTTTCATTGTTAAAAAATAAATTCCAGAAAATAAAAAAAAGACACAGCACTATGAAGCTATCTGTAGCCACTGCAGCATGGGTTCAATCCCTGGCCAGATGTACATGGCGCAGCAGACCTCTCCTGTCTCGCCCCACTGCTTCCCTCAGCAGTGTATTTCGGTTAGTCTGCCTGTTCTGTTCCCCACTCTGTCTCTGGTGAATCCTCTTTCCCCTACAACTTTGGCCTGTACCCCAGTTCTTGTATGATTAAATAAATAAATCTTAAAAAGATAAACTAATAGGAGTGTTCTAAAATTTATGAGTTCTTAAAATGTCATGCATTCTAGTGGGTGCGCCATAGAACTGGCCTTAAAGCAGCACCCATGTGATCACCAGAAAAATCAAATGTTTTTTGGGCACACAAAAAACAACTGTTTAGCCCTTCATCTATAACATGCTGTGAAAGGTCAAAAATCCTGCATTATTTCAGGCTAGATTTGCTGAGTCCATAAAAAATATATACTAATCTGGGCCCAGGGACCGTAAAAAATGAAGCCATTCTAGCCGCCCCTTCATTAGCCAGTCTTGCCCTGGATGCAAAGCCTCAAACCCCTTTCTCACACTTTTGGGTATGACCTTCAGGGTCAACAGTGACAGGGAGACCAGCCAGACTAAAAGAGGAGAGGAAGAAAGACCCAGTATATGCCAGCAGCCATTGGCAGTGCCCCCACCTTAGACACCCGAGACCCCATGTGTGCTCAGGGCGCTCGGGACTCAGCTGCTTAAAGGGCCTGAAGCAACCAGAACATTTCGCCACAAGTGTCCAAAGAGACTGCCCCAGGGCCATGAGGGACTGTCCTTCTCTTTACAGAGGAGGGGGTAGCCCCAACCACAGGCCAGATGGAGGACAAACAGGACATAAGCTGCCTCTGACTGGGAAGACCCCAGTGCAGGAGGAAAAGACCTTCTTCTCTAAAGGAGCCCAGAGGTGAGACAGGCTCCCCCATGCACTATCTCTAAGGACAAGCCACGGTGACCCCATAAATCACAAAGAGAGAGACACCTTCCTGGTGAACACAGGGGACACATACTCGGCCTTGCTCTGATTTCCCACCTACTGGTCAGCTGTCCTCTCACTGGCATCGATGCCAACCCCAGCCAGGCTGCTTGACAGTGCCCTGCCCTGCTCACTGCAAGGCCGATGTTATACACTGAGGGTTGGTCTTGCCTTCCTGTCCCTTTCACTGGGACAAGACAACAGAACCACATTCCAAGCCCATCTCCAATCAGTAATCTGCACAACCAGCGTCCACACCAGGCAGACACGGCCTCTGCAGCCAGACAGTGAGGATGACATCAAGGGCAGAGATGCCTAGAGACCCCTCTCCCCATGTGGGCACTGCAGACATGGGGGTAAGGTCACCCCAGGGCCCCATTAGAGCTGCTTGTCTACCTGAGGGAGCAAATGACCCACAGACCACCCCCTCCTGAGACCCGCTTCTCTCCTGGGAAGAAGCCACACTTTCCCCTTTGCCTCCAGAGTTGCTGTGAGCAGTAAAGTTGCTCTAAGTGTGCTGTAAGAGGATGATAAATTGTTTAAATAATATTCATGAATTATAATGGCATGGACCTCCAAGGAGGTGCGGGGGCTAAAGTCTCAGTGCTATCAAACTATCACCAACAACTGCAGCATGAGTTCAATCCTTGACCAGGAAGCTGACCCACATGGCACAGCAGACCTCTCCTGTCTCGCCTGCTGCTCCCCTCAGCAGTGTATTTCAGTTGATCTTCCTGTTCTGCTCCCCACTCTGTCTCTGGTGAATCCTCTCACCCCCTGATCCTCTGCCCTACACCCAGGTCTTGTATGCATAAATAAATAAAAATAAATCTTAAAAAAATAATTATAATAATGGTAGACCTTGCTGCAGAGGAGAAACTGAGCCACAGATCACTGACATGATCTGCTCTGGGTCTATCCAGGGGTAAGTAAGCCCTGGGGCTCCTTTTTCCATCAGTGGTGCTCTGACCTCAGTCTCGTCTCTAGTAGGGGGAGAGGTCCTGGAGGGAAAAACCTCATTCAAAGCTCTGGGTACCCACAGATGGGAACTGTGGAGTCTCTCTACTGAGTCACGTGTTCCTCCAAGAGACTGCACAGCAGGCCCCTGTGCTGGAGGAGAGGCTGCTCCTTGGACAGGCCACTGATGGAGACACTGTCTTATGGGAATACTCACCCTGGGGTGGCTGGAGAGTCCTTGAGTGAAAGGGAAGAATCTCTCTCTGCAGGAGGAGGGCGTCTGGGCCCCACAGGTCACCTTCCTCTGAGCCAGTTCTGGGATTTCACACCCCAGAAACCAAATTGACCCTGCAGAAAAATCCCAAAGAAAGAGGTGACCTTGGATACCAAAAAGGACAGATGACTATCACTAGTGCAGAAAAACAGGCCATTATATCTTTGGTTCCTGAGGACAGACCTGACCATGTTTCCAGCAGAGACTCAGATTTCCCACAGTCACTCATTGCAACCTGCTCAGTGGGCATCAGGGGTCCTATCATCTTAGTCCAATGAGGCATCAGTGAGGGGAAAGATGTGTCAGCCTCCCCGCATCACAGCGTGTGGATCATGAGGACGGAAGTTCTGTGTTCCCCGCGTGTACCCGGATCTGCCCACTATGCCAGTAGGAGCCGTAGCAGGTGCTCCAGGTCCTAATCACTGTCCATTTCCAGCCACAGCCCCCAACCCCACTCCCTGCCCAGATCTGACCATGCAGGACATCCTCACATAAGGAGCCTGGGTCCCTGGGAAGGGCCTATGAGCACCCTGAACCCCCATCAAAAACCAGAGCGCATGATGCTATGCTGGGGAAATGGACTTCCCTTCTCACAGACCAAGAACAGATAAAAACCCTGAGCTCAGGGAAAGGACTAGGCCAGGGCCCAGTGGGGCTAAGGAAGCCACCAGATGCATGCGAGCCAGCCTGTCTGTCTCAGCTGTCACCAGAGCTGGAACTTGGGCTCTCAGCAGAGGCAGCTCAATGCTGTTTTGTGCTCTTCTTTCCAATTATGTCAAGTTCCTTCCCACAAAGGCCCTACGATCCTCAGGTTCAAGTGCGCCCTGTGCTGGGTCCCGTGCTGTCTGCACACGTGCTCGGGGCTCACTCCCCACATTCATCCCCAGGAGGGAAGACGTGACAGGGCAGGTCTCCCTCCCCCGGGATGTGAATCCTCTGGTCACTAAAGGAGGCTGCAGAGGCCCCCTGAGGAGACACTCGGGGACTCTCCTTGGGCTGGGCTGTGAGGGAAGGGCCTGCATGGACACCACCGCCTCCCTCTGACACTTTCCCTCCAGTTTCTTAAGATACAGCAGAAAATAATCCAAATCTAAGTTACAAATTTTCTAGAAACAAAAACACGTGCTGCAAGATTTGTGCTTTCCGGTGCTCTTGGCTGAGCTGAGCTGCTGGAGGCGCTGATGGTGCCCCCCTCGGCAGCCAGGCAGAGTCTCCCTGAGGAAGCCCCTCAACTCTTAGCAGTCAGGGGTGCACAGAGACCCCCTGGGATGCTTCACAGGAAGGCAAATTCCTGGATGAGATCTTCCAAACAAGGGACCCCAAGTTCCCCAGGCACCTCAGTCACTGTGTTGTCTGTAGAGACACAATCTCATTCCTGCCCTTGGCTCCGCACCTTTGAGGACGATCCCCAGACCCACCTCAGCGTCAGGAAGCCCCAGTGACGTAAGAGCCCGCGGTGTGAGGAGATGAAGCACTCTCATGGGCTGGGGGGGTCACTCTGACAAAGACATATGGGATGTGTTTCAATGGGGTCCTGCAGGAGTGTCCACACAGTAACTCCCCCCAGTGAGTCTTCGGAGGTGAACATGAGCCAAGCAACGTGTATCCATGTCCTGGAGTTTCACTTCTATTGTCTGAGGCTTGGGAACGCTGTTGACACCAGAAAGCATGCAGAAATCATTCTTGTCCTTGAAGGCTGTGGTTTCAATAAGTTGAAGGGAGCAAAGGTGAGTTTACTGAAGAATAAGACTGAGGACTGGAGCCCGGTGCAGCCTCCAGATGCTCTGGCAAAGCTGTTCAAATTCCAAGCTTCACAATGAGAATTTTATAGAGTCCACAAGGAAAACATCTTACACTGTCAAGGATTTTTACAGAGAACAGTCCGTAATAGGTGTCTAGTTAATGCACCTATCTGACCTGTCTGTGCACTGAGGAGAACAAGGAGCCTTATCTCCGGGAGAGGGGGTGTGAGCAGGGCCATCCGCTTGAGCTCTGTCTTTACTGGAAGTTACTGATTTGCAGGGAGACAGCTTTTTGGTGTTGCTGATGCAGCTTCTCAGCAAGGCCTGCTGCAGGGGGCATTGTTGCCCCAGCCAGATAGGATACTGACAAACAGCTAAGAGAAAAGGCCACACACATGGGGCTGAAGATCTGGCATCCCTTTGCTTTTTGTTCTTGGTCATAGAGAGAGAAAAATTTATCAAAACGTATATTAGGCAATAAATTATATGTATCAGCATACTGTAAGTAAATGACATGGAAAATTGTCTGTTTAGAAATTAGTTGTTGAGCAGTTTGGCCCACTTGATAATGGGAGATGATTTGTTGCACATGCCTGACAAGCATTACAATACAACAATTATAGTAGGTCCTTCTTTTGCCTTCCCTTGAAGTTTCTTGGGAAGGTTTTTAAATGAAGCTATTTGAGTTAAGGAGTTTCTAGGTAGAAAAAGTTCTGATAGCTGAGTAGCAGCCGGCCCCTGCTGTGAAGGCCATGAGAATAAGAAAAGTCTTTTCTTGCTTAGGCTTTAGCTGATAGGGGTGTGCTGGAGGCTATCTACTGTCTTAGGTTATTGTTTAGCTGAAACAATGAGTTTTAGTGTAAGGCTTAGTTTTTTATTAACCTTGAAGGTTGCCTTCTTGCTGAGAGCTCGTAGTGGCCAAAAGTCTACGGAAAGAGGGATGCACTGATTGTTTCTGCTTTGTTTCTATGCACATGATGATGTCATCTCACTGCTTGCTAAAAAAGTATAAATAAAGAACCTGCTGAGCCTCTCGGCAGAAGATACTAGCACCTCACCAAGTGTCAGTGTCTCCTCATTCTTCCTCATCCCCTTCCCCTCAGCCCTTAAGTTTTAGTCCTTTCGTTTTCGCCGACGCCATCTCATCCTTTCAGGAACCCCTGAGACGACATTTTGCTGGAGGCTGGTCCCCGGCAGGTTGGGTCCTCTTAGTGACGGGCACCCACTACCTGCCCAGGTAGCCCTTTTATTGTGAAGTCTTATAAAAACTTCCTCCTGATGTTGCTCTTGTGGTGGAGGGAGATGCGTGGGGAGAGAGGGGAGGTGATGACAGAGGCTGGGCCCCAAACTTCTACAGAATGACCAATTTCTGACCTCTGTTCAAAGAGAATAAGGACACTTTTTCACATCATAGCCCTGGATATATCTGAAATCTCTGCCTGCATAAGCAGGGCAAATCCCAACAAAATACGTAGTTGTTTTCATTATATTGTTTGGTGTGAAAGTCCTAACCCGCCATTACCAGAAATAAGAGCTACTTTTTGCATAACTGTATTAATTTCTTAACTCAAATTACCTGTATTTGGAGTGCCCCCCACCAGGCACTGGGGTGCAGAGTGAGCAGTCCCAGAACTCTGTGTGTCTATAATTCAGAATCCAGCTGGAGGCAGGCCCGGGAAGCACAGAGCGAGGGGCCCCTGACCTGGGAGCCGCTGGGCCTCCTCCTTGAGGAGGTGACAGGTGACCTGAGCCCCAGGGGGAGCAGGAGGTGACAGGAAGGTGAGTAACTGTGAGGAGACAGAGTGAGGGTCCTGGGTGTTGGGCAGGGGCGGGTCCAAGGTTGGGCACAGCAGGAGCTGGAGCCACTGCAGCAGGTGCTAAGGGGCGTGGGCCTCACCCTGGGTCTAGACTGCAGCCCATCCCCCCAGCATGGGGGTGGGACCCGCATAGGGACTCATCCCCAGAGCCTCAGTTTCCTCACCTGTGTGTGGTGAGGTTAGAGACATGGTGAGGGTAGGGAGCTGATGCCTTTGAGTCTCAGCACAGGGCCTGGCACATGGTGGACACTCAGCCCCTGTCTGCTCTCCTGGCTGCAGGGAAAGGGGGGGGCGAGCAGAGACTGGAGAGGGTGAGAAGGGGAGGCTCCTGCAGCTTGAGGACGGCAGGTGTGGTCACCTCCTCCCTGAGCGTCTCCTCTGCCCTCCATTTACTCCCCCTTCCTCACCAACCTTGGGGGACAGTCATGACCTCGAGGCCACGAGTGGACCCTCCTGGCAGAGGGGACCTGCAGCGTCTGCCTGGAGACAGGGCCCAGGGAGCACCCCTGTGGCCACAGCTTCTGCCAGGCCTGTCACAGCCGAGTCACTCTCAGAGCCACCGAGGGCCACGTGCTGTCCACACTGCCAGGAGCCACCCCAGAGGGGATAGCAGCCCCGCTGGGTCCTGGTCAGTGCTTTGGCCCCAGCACTGGAGCCCAGGCGAGAACCCAGACAGGAAATGCAGTTCTGAAAGCAGCACGGGAAAAGGATATTTTCTATTTCCAGGAGGAACAGAAGGATGTGGTTTGCAAAGATCTCACCCACAAATGTCACCTCATGGTGAAGAAATTAAAGGTTCTAGGCCTCATGAGGTAGGTAAACTCTTTACATACTGTATTTACCATATTTGCATATAAAAACAGGAAAATCTTTGGTGACTTGCTGTAATATAGACTAATCAGCTCTGTTCCAGAAAGATAAATTCCTGTATTTTACTGCATGTGACACTAGCACCTCTGTGGCTCCTGGATTATGATGTTGAAATTGACTCAGGAATGCAGGACTTCCCTGCTAAAACTCTCAACAGCAGAAGGCATCACAATTGCTCCACGAACAGGAGAGAAGAGCTTCCGCGTTGCTCTAAGATGTCACACACACCCCCCACATGCTCTTGAGATTTCTGGGGTGAAGGACAGATAAGGGAAAGGACACAATGCCCCTGATGAGATTGGGCTTGATGTAAGCTGGGCTATGTGGGCAAGTAAACGATTGTGTTGTTTCTAGAAAATGTCTGTCCTTGCGATAGTCATCAGGTATTTTTTGGTTAAACATGGCAAAATCGAGGCGCAGGGTCCACTCCTGTGACCCTTGGGTTCCGGGAGGCTTAAGTCCACTATTCCCCTGGCTGCATCTGTTGGGAGAGGAGGCAGGAGAGAGGGTAAGCTTAGTGCTCTGTGAGGCAAGAGAGGACCATGAAAGAGGAACCCGCCACCACAGGATCCAAATTCCTTCCCCTTGGGGATGTGGTCACTGGTGAGGGGGCCCTGAGGGCTGCTGCCTTGGCTCTGCTCCTGGCCAACATGGACGTGTTTCTGTCCAAGTTGCAGAAAGCAATGCTGGAGTATTTGGGGGACAGAGACCTGAAAACACTGGAGAAGGACCAGGGACTTTCACAGCAAAGGAACTCTGGGCAAAGGGTGGAGCCGTGATCATGGCTGTGTGGAGGCCAGGCTGTTCCCTCCGTCGGGAAAAGGCTGCAGACCTGCCCTCCCTGAAGCCCAAGTTGGATGAGCGGGGTGTCCCCATCTATGCAGTGGTGAAGGAGAAGATCAAGTTTGAAGTCAAGGATCTCCAGCCTTATTGCAAAGGAGAAATCTTCCTGGATGAATAGAAAAACTTCTAGGGTCCTCAAAGGCGGAAGATGATGTTTATGGGATTTGTCCTTCCAGGTGTCTGGTATAATTTCTTCCAGGCTCAGAGTGGCAGCTTCTCTGGAAACCCGCAAGGGGAAGACTTCATCCTTGGTGTTATTTTTGTGGTGGGATCAGGAAAGCAGGGCATTCTCCTTGAGCACCATGGTCCATGGTGCAGGACTGTGGGTGCTGGGGTGGTGGGTGTGCTGTGGGCACTTGCATCTGGGAGGTGTGAGCCTGATCCCTAAGTCATGTACAGGGGCTTAAACAAATGATACCTCAATAATGAGGAAAAAAAAAAAAAACAATGGGGGGGGGCAAAGGAAGTAGGACACCTCTCCTGAAAGAAAAAAATTGTCCACCCGTAATTCTATATTCACCAAAAACGTCCTTTGAGAGTGAAGACAAAATAGGTTTTCAGATAAACCAAAAAACAGGTTGTGTCCCCAAAGGTCCACCCTGTGTGAAATGGTAAAGGACATTCTTCCTGCAGGCAAATGACACAAGATGGACACTCAGAATCTCAGGGAAGAGGAAGAGCATCAGGAATGCAAGTATCTCACTAAGTGCAAAATTACCACCTCTTCTTTTTTTTTTTTTTTTTATCCTTTCTCATTGCTTTATAAATACAGCGGGTTAAATTGGAAACTAAAACACTCCTCAGGGTTTGTCACCTATAGAGATATATACATGTAACACTAACAACATAAGAGACGCACAGAGTACAGGTGTCTAAATAGTTGCAAGATTCCAATAATGTGTAAACTAATATAATGTTAATAGGAAGTGGACTGTTAAGGATGTGTGATGTCATTCTGGGGTCTATAAAATAAACGTGCCTCTCCCTGGCACTGCCCACAGAGGTGACAGCGGTCTCCCACCCGGCATCACGACTGCCCTCAGACCCCTCCGAAGCCCAGGTTCATCAAAAGGAGACCCAGAAGTACATGCTGCCCCAGTCAGACTGACACATCATAATTACGGGTAACCGGCAGCAACACAGGGGCACAGATAACTGGGCACACAGAGGCTCATGGGCCAGATCTGATGCGCAATGGGGTTTATTGGCACAACATGAAAACAAAGTGCACACACCCCAGTGGCTCCAGCAAGTTCCTGGTGTGCAAGATCAAGGATCCTGAAGTGCTGCTGCTGAGCAACCACCTTCCTGTGCTGAGGTCACCTCCAGGGTCTCCTCCAAGGGCCGCAAAGCCACTGTGGCCAGAGCAGTGCTGCGGGCACCAGAGTTGCCCAGCCCGATACCAGGCTGTGCAGAGAGAAGGAAGCCAGGATGTGCACAGTGTTGTGCAAATAAAACCATGAAACCCCAAAAGGAAACTAATTCCAAAAATAGCTGATAGGAAAATTACAACAGAATGCTAGAAAGGACCAGTCTTAATAATCACCTTTATTTTGAAGGACACTTTCACAGGGTATAGAATCCTTGTTGGGCCTCTTTACTAGAGGACCTTGAATCTGTCCCTCCAGGGTCTCTGGTCTCCACCGTTTCTGTAAGAAACCACCATGGATCACACTGTTGCTCCCTGTGCGTTAGTCACCTCAATGTTTGCACAAACTGCTCCAAAGCCAGGCAACTGCAAACAGCAGAGATCCGGTATCTCACACGTTTCTGTGGGTGAGGGGCCAGCCCCAGGTCTCACCAGGCTGCAGTCAGGGTCTCGGCCAGAAGGGAAAGGCTCTATGTGGAAGTTTCTGTTGGGGTTCTGTTGGGGGAAAAGCCTCAGTTCCCTGGGGTATGATTATCTTCGCGAGTGTCCACACCATGGAGCCTGCCGGGTGACTGGCCCAGAGAGTGACCAGGGGATACACCACAGCACTGTGCCTGGGAGGGGCAAGGAGGCCACTGTGGGCCCCTGTCTAGGGGGACTTAGATCTTTTTCTCTCTATTCTAAAATCCCATCTTCCGCTTTATGATTGCCTCTTTGTCCCCCTCTGGGCAGATGTGCCCATTTTCCCAGCTCTGATCTTAGAGTTTACCTCCCCTGTCCCAGAGCTTATTCTCTCCAGTTTCACTGTCTTTGTTGAGTCCTCCTGGACTCTCTGGCCTCATCTCTGGGGTATGTTTGGTTAGAACCTCTTAGAATTTACTGTTCTTATCTCAGAAGACTCTTTGCCTCTCCAGAAGTCCCCACCTGCACTGTCCTGGAGCTGCCTAATTAACCCTAACTTGCCCTGGGTCTCAAAAATAATGGACTTCACCTTCGCTTTTACACTTGTCAAGCCATCCAGAGCACATGAATTCCCTTATATGAGTATTACTTTAGTATTACAGAACAAGTGATTAATAGAAAATACACAAGTCAGAAAGCCTATAGCCTTAAACTTCAAATTAATCATCAACTTTTCTTAGATTTTTAAAGACATAAATATAAAAATCATGTCAAGTAACTGTGCTCCAACTGCATGCATGTTTGTGAGGAGGTGGGACAATCAGCTGTCAGCATCCTGTTTTCCAGGTTTTAGCTCAAATGACTCTCTTTAGTGTTTTATTTATTTATTTATTTTGGTTCTTGTTTTTATTATTTATTTATTTATTTTTATTTTTATTTTTTGGCTTGCTTGGGGGCAACATGCCTTTGGGCCTAAGCAGAGGACAATATTAAAGTACATTCATGACCCTCTCTGAGAATGTGCTGTAAATGGGTGACTGGCTGTTTAAGGCCATGGGGGGAAACAACAAACCCCTTGAACCAAGAGGGTCACACAGTTTCAAACAGTTAGTTCAACTTTATCTGAGATCAGATCTGTGGTTTGAGTTTCCTGCAGCTTCTAGAACAGAAACAGGTTTACTTGACTGCAAAAGAATCTTCAGAGCTTGAGGAGATGCTCCCTGCTTTCCTGAGCCTCCCTGGCCAGGACCCCACAGCTCTTCACACTGGACAGGGTGGTCTCTGTCCACGTGCCTGCTCCCTCCCTCCTGCTCCCTCCTGTGCAGCCCTTCTCCTCTGGGCTCAGGTGCTGGACCTGCCTGGGGAAAGTTGACAATGACATGTTATCACCAAACTTGTGGCCTCATTTCAGTCAACACTGAGGACGTGTTGGCTTGTGGGCATGTTCCCCACTAACCAGGGAAGCTTGTTCCAGCAGTAACTTATTCATCTGTATAAGCACAAACACAATTGCGTGCTATTTTCTTGTTCCTTTGTTCATATCTTCAATAAAAGCTTGGGCTGAGAGAGTGAAAGCTGCTCTCGAAGGCTCTCCACAGCCTCCCCCCATAGCAATTCATTTAGACTCCGAGTCTTCGTCAATGGCAGAGAACTTCATCAGCTGTCCTGTCACGGCAATCACTCTTATGAATGTGGACTGTTCTAGACCCTGTGAAAAATAATGTTGAAGTTTTTCAAAACAATAAAAATAACATAACATGTAATCCAGCCATTCCACCCTTTTGGTATTATCCAAAGAGCACAAAAATGTACCTTGCAGGGAGGCATGCGTTCTGTGCTCACTGCAGCTCCCTGTACAGCAGCCGAGTCATGGGAACAACCTAAGTGCCCAACAGCAGGGGAGTGGGGTAAGAAGATGTGCATATGTACTCAGTGGGTATTACTCATAATAAAAAGAGATGAAATCTTGCCATTTGCAACACCATGGATGGAACTGGAGAGGATTAAGCTAAATGAAGTAAGTCAGAAGGAAAAAGACATGTATCAGACCGTTTTGCTCATATACAGAATATAGAGAAGGTCAAAAAAAGGTCAGGTTAAAAAAAAACAAGAACAAAAACAAACCCTAGACACATGACTGCGGAAATGAGGCTACTAGAGGGGGAGGGAGGGTGAAAGCAGAGTGTGGGGGGCACAGTGGATCTGGGGAAGGACTCTAGGTGCTGGGGTGGAGGGGTGGGGTGGTCACTGCCTCTGAACACATGTGAGCCTGTTCCCTACACGAATTGTAAATCACCGTGACTGCAATTTGAAAAATAGACCTCAGCAAAGGGACAGGGGGTGGAGGAGAAAATTACTTGCTTTGGTAACACAGATCCGAAGAGATGTGAAATTATTCCCCTAAATCACACACAGTACTGTACATCAGTGTTGCTTCAATTTAAAAATTAAAATTAAAATTAAAATTAAAATAGGCCTCAGGAAAGGCACAGGGAGTGGAAGGGAAAAGCATCTGCTTTGCAGTCTCCAGGGTGTGGTCATCAAGGGGCTGCAGAGAGAGGCTGTGGGGAGAGAAGATGGCGCCTCAGACACGGGGCAGCTCCAGAGCCTCCTCTCCTCTCCCCCACTCCCCCCACCCCGGGCCTGGTGCCAGGGCTGCTCACAGGGCATCTCACCCCCTCCCCCAGGGATGCTCAGCCCCAGCTCACCCTCTCAGCCTGATTCACACACACCCAGCCTCTCCCCTGGCTGCCAGACCAGGACAGCGCCGCAGCGCCCCCGTGTGGCCACGGGGCTGAGGGCAGAGGGCGAGAACCCTCTGGTCTCAGGTCTTCCTGGGGCGCCCAGAGGGACAGAACTGTGCACAAGAGGGGGAGCCTCCATCCAGAGTCAGGTTCTGTGTCTGAATTGTTTCCCCAAACAAACGCTGACGTGACGGTCCCTCTCCTCTAATAACCAGAGACTTTGTTTCAGGGAGGAGCAGGTCTCCAGGCCATCAGAGCTGGATGCAAGGACCAGGGTGGGCCCCACAAACATACCAGGTCTCCTCAGTCTCCTGAGATGATACCTTGACCCAGGGTCGCTTGTTTCCCTGCTGACTCCAGGGTTGAAACTCCTTCCCCAGGAATCAACTCTAAACTCTTTAGCCCTAGGAAGGGCTGGAGGAAGGAAGAGGTCATGGGCTAGAAAGCAGGGAGGCTCCTGGAGGAATGAGGAGAGGGAAGAAATAGGGGCTTTAGGGGACAGAAGCCAGAAGGAGGGGAGGAGGCCCAGAGAGGATGGGGGCAGGGAAGGGTCAGCTCAGGGGACACTGGGTGGGAGGGGTGGTCTGTGTGGGGAAGGCCCAAGGGCTCTGACTGTAGAGTCTGTGTTATCATCCAGCAGTGACCCCCTAGGGGACGTGAGTGTGGGGTTGTGGGATCTGCTGGTTCTGTGCTGACAGCTCTGTAGCTGACCAGTAACTGTACTGAAGTTAAAGGCATCTCTGCACTGCAGGTGTGGGGTGACTCATATTCAAGGTGAAGATGGGAAAGGAAGAGGGGAGTGGTGATGAAGGGATGCACCTCTTCCAGAGCAGAGCAGAGCAGAGCCCTCTTATGCTGGGGTGACAGGGAGAAGCAAGGAGCCCAGAGAGGAGGAGCACAAGGTCTATGCCACCTGGAGGGTCAGCCCTGGGCCCTGACCCCAGATTCTGGAGCCCCTTCCTATACTGGGACCTCATAGCCCAGTTTGAGTCCATCTCGGCTCACAGCCCTCAGGCCCTGGCTACTGTCCAGGCACCAGGAGCAGCTGCACCAGGAGGAGTGGCCCAGGCCTTGGACTCCATGTTCTGGAGCACAGAGGGCAGGGGTGGGAGGAGCCTGGAGTCTGAGGTGGCTACAGGCGATCAGCCAGGAGTAGATCCTAGGTCACTGACTAACTTCTCCCCAGAAAAGAATGTGTCCCCCATCCCCATGCTCAAGGTCAGGAGTCTGCACTGCATACCCAAGATGCCAAGGATGGACCCTCCTGCCCAGGGTGAACCACCTACCTTTGGAGCCTGGAGGGTGGCCCATCCCCCCTCCCTAGCCCTGGGAGCCCAGGCCTGGTGTCCTGTCTCTTCTCCCTCCTGGACAAAGAGTTAGGGACCTGGGCCTCCCCTGGTGGTGCAGGGGTTGAGTGCTGGGCTGCGAAGCTGCCCGCAGCCTCTGCAGTGCTGGTTCAATCCCTGGCCAATGGGCGAGGGTACCACATGGTGCAGCAGACATCTCCTGCTGCCTGCTGCTCCCCTCAGCAGTGTATTTTTTCCGTCTGCCTGTTCTATTCCCCGCTCTGGCTCTGGTGAATTCTCTCACCCTCCCGTGCTTCTGACTGTACCCAGCGCTTGTATAAATAAATAAATAAATAAATCTTAAAAAAAAAAAAAAAAAGAGTCAGGGACCTGCTGTCTGGGTCCCTTCAGGCCTCGCCCTTGCCACCTTTTGCAATGAAAGTGAAGGCTTGTGATTCTACTTTCTATTTCCTTGGCATATCTTTTACCCTTTAACTTTTAACCTATTTTTGTTTGTATAAAAAGTCTTTCTAGCACACATAGACTACAAGTCTCCTTGATATTATCCAGTCTGAGAATCTCAGGCTTTTGTTTGGATTTTTAATTAATTTATTTTTAACATGATTTTTGATATGGTTGTTACAGGGCCACCCCACTCTAAAACGGGTTGCCTGACTGTGGGCCCTCACCTGTGTGCTTAAAAGGGAGTTGTACTGCAGGCACACACTAAAAGTTAAGAAAGGTTTATTTACAAGGGAAAGGGAAATGAGGAAATACACAACTCAGAGCGAAAAGAGGGAGATAAAGTCTTACATGTGTCCTACCCGTCCCTCTGACCTGGAATCCCAGGTGACCCCCGATACCAGACCTGCCTGGCCAAGAACACAAGCCAAGTGAGCCCCAGACCCCACTAACATGGCTGGTTTTCATTTACAAACAGAGAAAATGACTGCTTAACTCTGCCCTTAGGTCCTCGCAACTTCCCTTTGGGGATCTTGGGATTTGTAGTTCCCTGTGTCTTGATGGAGTGGGGGTGGCATCCACAAAGCCTGTATGGAGTTTGCTCAGGACATCCTTTGCCCCAACATGGTCAGATTTGAGTCTGTCATTCTGGTATTTATATTTTAATTGTCTCACATCTTTTTTATTCCATTTCATCTTTTTCTAGCTTTCTTTGATTCAGGCAAATATTATTCCTGTCAAATTAATTCTTCATGTGACTTTAGATATATTTATTTCAGTACTTTTTATTGTTGTAAGTATAGAAATATATATTTTTAACTTTTCAAAATCTACATAATTGAACTACATCCCATAACATACAGGAAATTTACAGCTATATAGTTCTATTTAGCCACCTTAATGTTATTATTATAATATATATTAAACCAAAATACATTTTAGCCAAATAAAACTTTATAATAAAAAAAATTAAGTAATCATATCTGTTCAATAAGTTAAGACAAGCTACAAAGAAAGCATATGATGTGTGTCTCTGTTGTTAGTACTGCTATAAATGTAGGACTCATTATCTAGTGTCATTGCCCTCGACCTGGAAAAATTCCATTTAAATACCTTAGGAGAGAACTGCTAGCAATGAATTCTCTGTTTTTAATGACAATAGCATATTTACTTTGTCTTCTTTTTTTAAAGATTTATTTATTTATGCATACAAGAACTGGGGTACAGGCCAGAGGTCTGGGGGGGTGGGTGAGATTCACCAGAGACAGAGCGGGGAGTACAACAGGCAGAGGGACCAAAGACTCTGCTAAGGGGAGCAGCCGGTGAGGCAGGAGAGGTCTGCCGCACCATGTGGGTAGCTCCCTGGCGGAACTGGCATCGAACCCACAGTGCAGAGGCTGCAGACAGCTCTCTGTTTCACAGCGCAGAGCTCAACCCACTGCGCCCCCAGGGAGGCCCAGAAATGAATAATTTTTTAAATCAACTTTATTTTGAAGGACAATTTTGGTGGCTATAGAATTCTTATTTGGCCCCTTTTTCCTACAAGACCTTGAGTATTTCACTGCAGGTTTTCTGTCCTCAGCTGTTTCTAAGAGAAACCAGCCATTGAGAAAATTGTTGCCCCCTGTGCATTAGTCATCTACATGTTGGTAACAATTACTTTAAAAGCAGGCAGCTTAAAACAACAAAGATTTGGTATTTCATACATTTTCTGTGGGTGAGGGGCCCAGAACACTTCAGTTTGGTGGCTCCAGCTCAGTGTCTCACGTGGCTGCAATGGCTGTGTCAGGCAAAAGAAAAGGCTTGAGGGACACGGAAGGATCTACATAAAGGCTCATGCACGTGGCTGCTGGAAAAAAGCCTCAGTTCCTCACCAGGTGAGCCTGGGGGGTGGGTGGTGACAGACTTGAGTGACAGACTCATCCTGGTGCAATCTGTGTCTACACCTATGACTGATGTCTCCTTATCTCATTGCCCACCCAGCAGGGCAAGTGTCTTCCCCAGAGAGTGAGCAGGAGAGATCAAGCAGGAGATCGTGGAACCTTTTGAGCCTCACTGTGAAGTGGCACAGGCACCCCAGCCTCCTCCATGAGCAGGGAGCCAGCAAGTCCAAGGACTCACAGGAGGGACACTGGTCTTGACCTCTTGAGTATTAAAAAAAAAAAAAAAAAACCTGTGGACATTTGGGAAACTTCATCTGGCTACTAAATGTTTATATCCTTTTGTCAAAGAAAGAGAATTATGCTGATATCTTGTAGAGAGTGGTCTGGCTTTATTCAAACAAGCAACATGGAGAAATCACATTTAATTCCAAATACATGAAAGTTATAAGATTTAGCACATCTGGAATCTATTTCATTTTTCCGGGAATTCCTTTTCTTCCCCACTGAAGTTGGACATTTGCCAAAACCGGACCAAATCTGCCCCTGCAGTGTGCACAGTTGGGCCCCTGCTCTGTTGCTTCAGTCTCCACTTGCTGCATTTTCATCCTGGGCCTTGAAGGGTTTGACTTGTCTCCATGTGATTCAATGGTCAACCAAGGTTTTGGACTGTGTCTACCCAGATGTTGGCATTCACTCACTTGTTGGTTACTTTGTTCCTGGAATACCCAAATACCCAAATGCTGCTCCCAAATCTGATGTTTGATTCCTCAAGTCAGTAAGATTTTTCTTCTGGTTCTCTGAGCTTGTGTGGATTGGGGAAGTCATCAGTCATAGGTGCAGACTCACAGATTGCACCAGGATGAGTCTGTCACTCAAGGGTAGAACGCCGTCTAAGTTTTTCCTGGTTTTCCAGCAGTTTCTCTTGAGTGTCTCACACCTCAGCACAGTTTAGTGGTCAGCCAGGGATTTGACAAGAGTTTGTATTTAGATTTGGGATCTCACCTCTCCATTTCTTGTTAAAATACATGTTAATTAAACTCTGTACCTGCTGTATTTTAAAGATACCCCTAAAAACCACTTGAGAAATCCATGACTTCCGTATGAAGATAATTTTATTATACATCAACCTATGCATTACATAATATTTGGGGGCAGATAATGAAAGTTAAGAACATTCTACAAATGTCCTGTCCAATATGGCAGCTACTAGCCACATATGGCTTTTTAATTTTAAATGATATATAATAAAATAAGCAACATCTCAGCTCATGAGCCACATGTGAAGGGTTAAATAGTTAGAGGTACCATATTGTCAGTACATGTATTCTATTATTTCTTTCTATTCTTTCTCCCACAACATTATGTTGAGCATCATAGCTCTTCACGCTTTGAGAGCATCAAATCAAATATATTAAACAAGGGACCAATGTAAAATTAAGGGACCAATATTATCTCTCTCAAAGAATAGGTTAGGTCACTGTCTGTATAGAAATACATATTAAGCAGGTATAAAACAAAACCAAAAATTATTATGAGTGGGTCTGGTGCCTCCACACACAAACTGTTCCCAGCTCCAAACACCTGTTCCTCCACTGAACACTCTCTCATTATCTCTGAGGAATGAATTCTCTTCTAGGTGAGTCCAGGGGCAAAACTCTAAGAAAAGATTTGGGGGCTGGAAATCCAAACCAAGGAGAGGGATTCTGGGAAATGAATAAGAGGCAAAGGCAGAAGAACTTGGGAGACTCTCCTTGGCTCACTGAAGAAAGCATTTCCAAAGTGTGGTCTGTGGAGCCCTTGAGAAGACCAAGAACCTTTCAAAGGATCCAGGGTCAAAACTATTTTTGTGACATCACTTACACATCATTTACCTTTTCACTATTTTGACATTTGCTAAGGAAAACTTGGTGAGAATGGAAATTACAGTACCAACTGCTGTAGCAGTTACTTTATACCACCACTTTCTTGCAGAGAAAAAAAAATCCGAACCGGTTTCATTTCAAAATGTCCTGGTTAAGTCATGAAAGCATCATTTCTATTTTATCATGCAGAAATCCACATTTTCGTAAAGATATGAAACAATGACATGGAACTGCACATAAGACCGATCTGCTACAGTCCAAAGGGCCGTGTCCCAGGGGGAAAAATTGTATGAAATGAATTAGTCTCTTCTTTTAGGCAATCCCATTTTTAATTGAAGGAATGAATGGCTACAACTATGGTTACTCAAACTCGTTGAAATGGCAAACACTTTCCTACAAATGAATGTGAATCTGTCCCTTTTAAAAATCAACTGACTGTTGACAACTGACAATACTTGTTGCCTTAAATAAATGTCAACTCCCAGAGAAATCCAGAATAATGGAAAATTGAGTCCTATCACTATAAACTCGACAAATTCTGGTATGGACTAATTTTTCTTTTGGGATCTGTGATAAAAAATAAAACAGACATGATATTTTAATAACTTGATCCCAGTGTAATTACACTGAATATCTATATAAAACCTGGTGAAACAATAGATAATTTTTTAAAGAAAATTCATACATTTGTACAAGATCTATTTATATTCATTATATGCAAGAGAGGCCTATGGAATTAATATAACAGAATAGGTAATATTCAGTGACATTGTTTCGCGTTTCACTTTGCAAATAACCTTTGAGAAATTATTACTTATATAGTTATAATTTAGTAACAAAGGTGAATATTCACAGTTATCTGAAAAGGTTATTATTTGGTTTTTTGTTGTTGTTGTTTTGTTTTGTTTTTAAAGATTTATTTATTTATTTATACAAGCACTGATATAGTCAGAAGCTGGGGAGAGTGAGAGAACTCACTCTCAGGAGAGTGTGGTATGTTCGGGGAACAGAACAGGGAGAACGACGAAATACACTGCTGAGGGGAGCAGCGGGCATGGCAGGAGATGTCTGCTGCGCCATGTGGGACCCACTCCTGGCGGCCGGGGATCGAACCAGCGCTGCAGAGGCTGCGGGCAGCTTCGCAGCCCAGCGCTCAACCGCAGCGCCACTGGGGTACTATTCCTACATATTTCCATGAGGTTGTATTTTTTTCATAGACTTCAAACAAAACAGTAAACAATGAAAATTAAAAGATCTTCTAATGAGACAGACAAGAAAGACACATCTAATTATTATTATTTACAGAAAGTTATTTTTCTTAAAATGCAATGTTAGCTCAGAATAGGTTATTAATTTTCTAAAGTAAAGAATAACATCTTTTTTAAATAAATTTTATTTTTATATCCCCCATACAATTGCAACCCCCTTATTTTGACCCCAATCCTCCCCCCCCACACCCCTCATAGAGTGTCTCTGGTTCATAGTTTTTTGTTGATTTTGATTTTCACTTTCTTATAGTTATTCATTTTCCTGGTCCCTTATTTAAGTTTTCTAGATTCCTGCTATGAGTGAGACCATCCGGTATTTTTCTTTTTCTTTCTGGCTTATTTCGCTGAGCATGATCCCTTCCAGCGCCATCCATGTTGCTGCAAATTGCATGTGTTTATCTTTTTTGAATGCTGAGTAATATTCCATGGTGTATATGCACCACATCTTCTTGATCCAGTCATCTATTTTGGGCATTTGGGTTGTTTCCAAAGCTTAGCTATTGTAAACAATGCTGCTATAAACCTAGGGGTGCAGGTGTTCTTTGGAATTGATGTTTCTGTGTCCTTTGGGTAAATACCTAGGAGTGGAATTGCTGGATCCTATGGAAGCTCTATGTTTAGTAGGTCCAGAAATCTCCACACAGCTCTCCATAGTGGTTGGACCAGTTTGCACTCCCACCAGCAGTGCAGGAGAGTTCCTTTTTCTCCACATCCTCGCAACATCTTTTAAGAAGGTTTTACTCTAGTCAAGTAAATATTTAAAGCTATAACCCACATAACAAAATTATACACGGGGTCTGTAATAATTTGTGAGACTGTACAGACAACCTAAGGAAAATGTCTGAGAATCGCTGACCCAGTCCCTGGCCTGGACTCAGGGAGACGGTGTAACAAAGGTCTTGGAGGAGGAGAGGAGGGGGCGGCAAAGTCCCAGGTGTCAGGTGTGGTTTTCAGGGTCTCAGTCCCCAGGGCTGTGTCTGCCCCTGGAAGGTGGCAGCTGGGGATTCCCCGTCTCCCCAGGGTTCCGGGTCCTCCTGCCTGGATACCGGTGACTCGCCGCAGCTCTCACTCCCCATTGCCTGCAGGTCTCCAGAGCAGCCAATCAGCGTCTCGGCGGCTCCCGGTACAGTCCCGGATTCTCTCCAGACCCGAGCGCAGGTCCCGAGGCCCAGGTTCTCCCCCTGCTGCTGTCCGGGGCCTTCGCCCTGACGGAGCCCCGGCGGGTGAGGCGGGGTCGGGAGGGGACAGGCCTCCCGCGGCAGCAGGAGGAGGGGACTCGGGGTCGGGGCACAGGACCCGGGTGCCGGAGGGACTCAGCCGCCGCCGCCCAAGGTGTCCCCGCTCGGCCCGCCCCGTCCTGACCCCTTTCCGTCCCCCGAGACCCCAGCCTCCTCTGGCCCCCCAGTCCCGGCCATTTTCGTCCCGCAGCCGCTTTTCACTCTCACTCGTCTTTCACCCACTTTCTGTCTCGTGGCGCCCCCCGGGACTCGAGCCCCCGAAGGGAGAAGAATAGCCCGGGTCTCCCCTCCCGCCCCCAGGTCCCCACTCCATGAGGGTTTTCTACACCGCAATGTCCCGGCCCGGCCCCGGGGAGCCCCGCTTCATCGCCGTGGGCTCCGTGGACGACACGCAGTTCGTGGGTTCGGCAGCGACGCGGCGGGGCCGAGGATGGAGCCGCGGGCGCCCTGGGCGGGGCGGGAGGGGCCGAGTCCTGGGCACGGAGCGCGCGGATCTTCAGAACCACAGACCTTGGTCCCGACGCAGCCTGGACTCCCTGCGCGGCCTCTACATCCAGAGCCAGGCCCAGACCGGTGAGCTGGCGCGGGTCCAGGCCGGGTCGGCACCCCCATCCCACGGACGGGCGGGGTCGCTCAGGGTCTCCCGGCCCGAGCATCACCTCCAGGCTTCTGTGGAACCTGCCCGGGTCCCTGGGAACAGCCTGCGGGACCTTCAGCTGTGGAGGTGCCTTCTGGAGAGGAGCAGAGATACACGTGCCACGTGCAGCATGAGGGGCTGCTGGAGCCCCGAGTCCTGAGATGGGGTGAGGAGGGGGCGTGGGCACAGAGGCTCTGCCCAGGGGCATCAGGAGCCCTTCTGGAGCCCTTCAGAGGGTCAGGATGAAGCCTGGGGCTCAGGGTCTCCCCTTCCAGTGCCCCCTCCTCAGTCCTCCATCCCCACCGTGGGCGTCATTGCTGGCCTGGTTCTCCTTGACCTGTGCTCGCTGGAGCTGCGGTGGCTGCAGCTGTGATGTGGAGGAAGAAGCGCTCAGGTAGGGAGGGGAGTGGGGGATCTTGTCCACTGGGGGATTTCAATACAACTTTGCCCTGCCTGGTAAATGGAAATACCATCCACACACCTGTTGCCCAAACTGGAGCTGATTGCTAACACCACCTTTTGTAAAGAACATGTGAAATGTGAAAGTGATAATCCTGGTGATGGGGAACTGATTCCCAGAAAATATCAGTGGGGCCTCCCCAGTGGCGCAGCGGTTGAGCGCTGGGCTGCGAAGCTGCCCGCAGCCTCTGCAGCGCTGGTTCGATCCCTGGCTGCTCCCCGGCCACTGGAGGAGGGTCCCACATGGCGCGCAGACCTCTCCTGCCGCCCGCTGCTCCCCTCAGCAGTGTACTTCGGTCCTTCTGCCTGCTCTGCTCCCAGCTCTGGCTCTGGTGAATTCTCTCACCCTCCCGCACTCCTGACTGTACCCAGTGCTTGTATGAATAAAATAAATAAAATTAAAAAAAAAAAAAAAAAGAAATATCAGTGGGCAAGATTCCTGCGTGGGACAGACTCCAGGAGGCAGTAAGTCCAGTCCTCCGTCATCTCCTTTCTTTATATTGCCCACTCCTGCCATGGGTCTTCAGTCACAGTTCTGGAAACTTCCCTTTGGCCAGACTAGGGGATTCCTTTAGGACTTCACGGCCTGACTCCTCCGTGGTCTCACGTGATGTTTTATTCCCACAGGAGGAAAAGGAGCGAGCTACTCCCAGACTGGAGGTAAATGGATCAGGGTTTATGATTATTCAAACCCTTGGGATAGTGTAGATGGAGCCCATAGGATAAGCTGACTCAGCAATTCCACCCTCATTCTCATCTCCTGTGGACCCTGACCCAGTTCTGATTTGTTCTTCCCCAGGCAGCGAATGTGCCCGGGCAGCTAAGGAAGGCAGCAGGGTTTTTTGAGGCAGACTGTAATCTCCCCGGGCTTAGCAAAATTTACACTTTTGTGTACACCTGCTTGGAGACCAGCTAGGAGACAGGTAATAAAATGTTTCGGTGAACTCTGCCCTAGGGCCCTGCCTGTGTCAGTCTGGTAGTCCTATCCTGGCTCTGGGCTGGGAACTGCTGCAGAGCCTGGGGCCATGGTTGTGTCAGTCAAAGGGACCTGATCTGCTTGGTCTTGGGCAGACCTAAAACACATTCCCTTTTGTCAGAGATCTGGGTGGAAGAGAAGATCACATGTAATCATGACAAGTAAGGTTACAGGCTTGGTAAGATAAGGAACTCTTTGGTAGGTGGTGGGATTGTTAGTGAAAGAGCCAAGAAACTTTTCAGTCTGGGAGAGACCAGACGGAGAGGAATGACCATGGACTCTAACTCCTCCTTCAGTCCCTGCCACTTCCCTAAGAGGACCAAGAAGAGGACAATCCAGAGCAGGTGTGGTGTCTAGGAGAAAAAATGGGGGAATGCTAGACTGAGAATCTAGAGGATCGGAGAACATTGAAGAGGGTCCAGAGAGGGGGAGAGTGAGAGGAGTCTCAAGACTTGGAAAGTGTGGCAGGTTTTCAGGAGGGAGGGGCTGGAGGGGGCACGGGAGCACAAGAGAAAGCCAGCCTGGCCCGAAGGGATCTCTGACCATTTCACTGCGGTGACAGAATTGTTTAGGTCTGTAAGGATCGAGAGGTCACAAGGGCCATGCTCAGGCCTGTGGGAGCCATTGTCCAATTGGTATTGAGGCCATGCAGTGCTTCAGGAAAAGACGAGATGCTTAGGGATGGAGGTT
>NW_023602073.1:38419260-38519217 GCF_014898055.3 Talpa occidentalis
CCCCAAACCTGCCTGCTTTAAATAGGTTCTGCCAACCACCGCATCAACACAAAACATGTAGACTTTAATGGGAAAGAACTTTAATACAATTAGGAAACAATACAGGAAAGGCAAAGAATATAGTTTCTAAATCAAGCACCCAAAGTTACCCGTCCCCTCATGGGTAAAAGCCCATCCAAATGGGATTGGCCAGGGCAAGGCCCCAAAGCCTGCCCCAAACCTTCCTAGGCTCAAAAGGATACTGTGTCTCCCCATTCAAAGCCCAACTTTCAGTTCCCACAGCCATCTATCTGGGTCTTCGATGAACTCCTTCCTCCAAACAGCTGACGGTGGACCACAAACAGGCACCTTCCAGTGGGGACCCACAGAAAAGGATCAGAAACCACCAGACTAGTCTGGAGGGAAAAGAACAAAATCAAAAGAAAGACAAAAACCACCATTGTCACCTCCCCATGGGTCTCTCAGCCACATCTGTGTCACCCAGTCCACAACCAAAAGGCAAGTGCAGTTCCTTCACACGTCTCCTGGCTCCATATGCCTCCTCCAGGTCTCCTTCTGGCTCCATCCTGCAGCGAAGAAGCTTCTCTGCAGCTTCTTCTCTCTGCTCAGCTCCACCCTCCCTGGGTAGGGCAGGAAACCTGGAACCTCCCCCTTTCCCGGGAACCACCCTGTTACAGTAGCAGGTAAGTCCATCTCCTTTCTGGTTGACACGGGGGCTACCTTCTCTGTCCTCCCCTCCTATTCCAGTCAAGTTTATCCTTCTCAGGTCTCGGTTCCGGGTGCTGACGGCCTTCCTTCTCAGCCCAGGACCACTGGGCCGCTCTTTCCTAGTCATGCCTTCTTGCCCCACACCACTCCTGGGTCGCAACCTCCTGACCAAACTCGGGGCCGCTCATGGTTCCAAGATCCTCCCACTGCTCATCCTCCCACTGCTCCAAACATCTCCTCATCCTCCTCAGGACTCCCCGCTGTCTCCTCCCACTATCACCCCCTGGTCTGCAATATCTCTATCCTGATTGTTGCCACCCATCGTACCCCAGTCCTCATTCGCCTTAAGGATTCCTCTCTTTTCCCTCTCGCCCCAGTTTCCAATCTCCCTCACTCACCATCAGGGTCTCAACCATCATCCAAGGACTCCTGGGAAAGGGAGTCCTTACTCCTACCAACTCGCCCTGTAATACTCCCATCCTCCCAGTTAAAAAAGCCTGATGGTTCTCATTGCCTAGTGCGAGACCTTCACCTCATTAACGAGGTGGTGATGCCTATCCATCCCGGAGTGCCAACCCCTACACCCTTCTATCTCATATACTGTCTTCTACCACACGCTTCTCTGTACTTGACCCCAAAAATGCCTTTGTTTACTATCCCTCTGGATCCTCAGTGTTACTTCCTATTTGCTTTTACTTGGGAAGATCCGGACACACACACCTCCCAGCAACTGGCCTGGACAGTCCTGCCTCTGGGATTCTGGGACAGCCCTCATCTGTTTGGTCAGGCATGAGCTAGTGATCTCTCGTCATGTCATCCTCCACCCCGCACTCTCCTCCAGGATGTTGCTGGCCTCCTCCTCTGCAGTCCTTCTCCGCCACAATCTCAGCAACACACTGCACAACTCCTCACCTTCCTGGCTCAAAAGGATACCGTGTCTCCCCGTCCAAAGCCCAACTTTCAGTTCCCACAGCCGTTATATCTGGGTCTTCAACTAACTCCTTCCTCCAAACAGCTGACGGTGGACCACAAACAGGCCATCCGGGACCTTCCCTCCCCTGAATCGGCAGAACAAACCCTTTCCTTCCTAGGTTTGGTCAGATTCTTCCATCTTGGATCCCTAATTTTGCTTTCCCGGCCAAGCCACCGTACGACACAGCAAAAGCCTCCCCCAAAGGACGTCTCCAACCCCCCAGGGAGGTCCGCAGGGCCTTCCTTTTACTCAGACATATCCTTCTTAGGGCACCTGCCCTTGGCCTTCCTCATCCAGAAAAGCCTTTCCTCCTGTGCACAGACGAACGTCGGGGCATTGCGGCAGGCGGCCTTTCCCAGCCTCTGGGCCCAGCCCTGCGTCCTGTCGCTTCTCTCTCCAAGCAGACGGATCCCACCGGGGCTAGCAACCTTGCCTTAGAGCCCTGGTGGCAGCAGCTCTACTCACCCGGGAACCCCTCAAACTTACTCTGGGAAGACCTGTCCAAGCACATTCCCCGCACCGCCTTCAGGCCCTCCTGTCTCCCCGCCCGCTCTCCACTCTCACTCCTGCCCGCTCACAGGACTTCCCTGTGCTCTTTATCGCAAACCCTCTGGTGAGTCTTATTCAGTCTAATTCTCTCAACCCAGCCATTCCTCTGCCTGTCTCTGGGCCCCCTTCTGTTGCCCACTCGTGTCCTTAAATCCTGGGGGAGGAAATGCAAACCTCCAGGCTGAGTTTAACTGACTCCCCTTTGTCAGATGCCTACTGTGTGTGCAGACTGGCGGCTCTTGCGTAGATGCACGAGGTCAGGGGAGGGCTGCCTAGGCCACTGTTACCGTCAATCAGGTAATTGAGGCAGGAAAGCTGCCCAGAGAAACCACCTTCCAAAAGGCAAAACTCATAGCATTTAACCAGGGCCCTGACCCTCAGCAACCATAAGAAAGTCAACATCTACATGGATTCAACATATGCCTTCCTTATGGCTCACAGTCATGCTGCCATTTGGCAGGAAAGAGGGTTCCTCTCCACCAAGGGGTCCCCCATCATGAACGCTAAACTTATACTTAAGCTTTTAGCAGCCTTGCAGCTCCCCAGCTGCGTGGACACTTACCCGGACAGGATTGGCAGGTTGATTTTATTCACCTCCCTACTCACAAAAAGGTTAAATATCTGCTAACAATGGTTAATACAATAACAGGTTGGGTCGAGGTCTTCCTGCAGCTAGAAAAATGGCTCAGGTAGTAACTGAGGCCCTTCTTAACCACATTATCCCACGCTTTGGCCTCCCACCTCTCTCCAATCTCACAATGGTCCAGTTTTTTATCTCAAATATTACTCAGCAGGTCTCTGCAGCTCTGGGAATCACCTGGAAACTTCACATTCCCCACCACCCACAATCCTCAGGGAAAGTGGAGCGCGCCAGTGGGATATCAAGGATCACCTGACTAAACTCTCGTTAGAGCTCTGCAGCTGCTCTGGGAACACGCAGACCGGTACTTACCCAGTCCTGCCTCCTTAGTTGACCTTCCCCACCACTGCATCCGGGAGACTGAGTCCTGCTCAAATTGCTTCAGCCCAAGTCACTGCAGCCTCCGTGGACCGGTCCGCACACTGTCATTCTCCCCACGCCTACAGTGGTAACACTTCTGGGACACCCCTCCTGGCACCATCTCTCTCGGGTCAAACGTGCCCCCGAAGACAAACAGTATGCATGTCGTAACCTGGGTCCTACTAGGATGCGCATTTCTTGTCAAAATCTCCCCTAGCCCAGTGTCCTGTGTATGGAAATTCAGGTCTCAGGATCCACGGAGATTACCCACTTGGTGGGTACTGCGGAGTGCCCACAGGCTGGATGCACAGCACCTATCACTCTCACCCTAACTCTTTCATTGTTTACTAACCCTACGGATACCTTGTTTTGTTTCCTTTAACATCAAACCTTAAATCACTGCAAAAATACCTACAAATAATATGGGGGTTCCCTTACCCATCATGTATAGTGCACCTTCTAGACAAAGGCTGAATGTTCTCACCAGGCTGTCATAATATGGGTTTCAATACGAATCAAGTTAACTCTACTATTTCAGATCCTTGAGACCAACCTTGGGTACAGGGAGTCCAAGCCGCAGTATATTTCTACTGGCTGGCATTTCTACCCTGTGGCAACATTGTCCCATCTCAAGGGAATATGTCCTGACACCAAATGCTACAGTCCAAGTCTCCCAGGACATCCTCCATTTGGAACAAGTCCTATACAATTAACTAACATCATCAGAAAAGACTGAGACACCCTCAATCTGGATTCATATAATCCAAAATGCTATACCCTTCCTAAATGACTCTTTTGGGACTAATACCTCCTCTTGTTTCCTCTGTGCTTCCCTTCAGAGGCCTCTACTGGCGGCAGTTCCAATTAATCTCAATACCACTATGACCAAGATAACGGGACACTGCTTGCCAGACTCCCCAACTCTCAATCCCCCTATGGGACTCCAATCACAGCAACCCCTGCTAGCAAACTGATGCCTTTGTTGGCTTTCATTCCTGCACTTTTAACATTTCGGTTAAAGGATAGATACCTCCTTAGAAAAACCTCTGTCTTTACAAGGATGTCCACTCTCACCACTGCTTTTCAATATAATCCTGGAAGTCCTAGCCAGAGCAATAAGACAAGAGAAAGACATAAAAGGAATCCAAATAGGAAAAGAAGAAGTCAAACTATCACTATTTGCAAACAATATGATAATATACATAGAGAACCCCAAAAACTCAACAGAAAAACTAATTCAACTCATCAATCAGTTCAGTAAAGTGGCAGGATACAAAATCAACACGCAAAAGTCAATGGCCTTCCTATACACAAACAATAAATCTGAAGAAGAAGAAATAAAAAAAAAAACATCCCTTTTAGTATCGAAACAAAAAAATCAAATACTTGGGAATAAATCTAACAAAAGAGGTAAAGGGCCTATACAAAGAAAACTATAAAACACTGTTAAAAGAAATAGAAGAAGACACAAAGAAATGGAAAGACATCCCCTGCTTATGGATTGGAAGAATAAACATTATTAAAATGGCCATCCTACCAAAAGCAATATACAGATTCAATGCTATTCCAATCAAAATTTCAATGTCATTCTTCAAAGAAATAGAACAATTATTGATGAAATTCATATGGAAACACCAAAAACCCCGAATAGCCAAAGCTCTCCTGAAAAAAAAAAGAAGGGAATGGAGGCATCACACTCCCAGACTTCAAACTATACTACAAAGCCATAATCATCAAAACTGCATGGTATTGGAACAAGAACAGACACACAGACCAATGGAATTGAATAGAAAATCCAGAAATAAACCCACAGATTTATGGTCAACTAATCTTTGACAAAGGAGCAAAGACTATGCATTGGAGCAAAGAAAGTTTGTTCAATAAATGGTGCTGGGAAAACTGGGTCGCTATATGCAAAAGAATGAAGCTTGACTACTAGCTCACACCATACACAAAAATCAACTCAAAATGGATTAAAGAGCTAGACATAAGACCTGAAACCATAAAATATATAGAAGGAAATATAGGCGAAACACTACGTGATATGCACATCAAAGACATCTTTACAGACACATCACCCAAAGCAGTGATAGTGAAGGCAAAGATAAACAGCTGGGACTACATCAAATTAAAGTGCTTCTGCACAGCAAAAGAGACAATAACCAAAACAAAGAGAAACCCCACCGACTGGGAGAACATTTTTGCACACAACACTAATGATAAAGAACTGATCACAAAAATCTGCAAATAGCTGATGAGACTCAACACAAAGAAAATAATCCAGTCAAAAAATGGGCAGAAGAGCTAAAAAGAAACTTCTCTGAAGAGGAAATGCAAATGGCCAACAGGCATATGAAAAAATGTTCAACATCACTTGTCATCAGGGAAATGCAAATCAAAACTACCATGAGATACCATCTCACACCAGTGAGAATGGCACATATTAAAAAAACTAGCAACAACAAATGTTGGTGAGGATGTGGAGAAAAAGGAACTCTCCTGCACTGTTGGTGGGAGTGCAAACTGGTCCAACCACTATGGAGAGCTGTGTGGAGATTTCTGGACTTGCTAAACATAGAGCTTCCATATGATCCAGCAATTCCACTCCTAGGTATTTACCCAAAGGACACAGAAACATCAATTCCAAAGAGCACCTGCACCCCTAGGTTTATAGCAGCACTGTTTACAATAGCTAAGCTTTGGCAACAACCCAAATGCCCAAAAATAGATGACTGGATCAAGAAGATGTGGTACATATACACCATGGAATATTACTCAGCATTCAAAAAAGATAAACACATGCCATTTGCAGCAACATGGATGGCGCTGGAAGGGATCATGCTCAGCGAAATAAGCCAGAAAGAAAAAGAAAAATACTGGATGGTCTCACTCATAGCAGCAATCTAGAAAACTTAAATAAGGGACCAGGAAATGAATAAACATAAGAAAGTGAAAATCAAAATCAACAAACAACTATGAACCAGAGACACTCTATGGGGGGTGGGGGGCGGAGAGGGGAGGGATTGGGGTCAAAATAAGGGGATTGCAATTGTATGGGGAATATAAAAATAAAATTTATTTTAAAAAAAAGAAAATTAAAAAAATGTCTCATGTTTTGTGTTGATGCGGCGGATGGCAGAACCCTATAGAGAATAGGCAGGTTTGCGGGATTTGGGCTGCCCCTCTTCCTGCCCTAACAAAACTACCCCCTGTATAGTTTTAATTTGGTATCAAAGTGGAATATTAACAATCATTTGAAAATACTTCTAGTTTCTTCATTCCTCCAGGCTGCTGCCTCTCCCAGCCCAAATCCACTCCTCCCGAATGTGGGGAAGGGAATTTGGAACCTCCCCTGTCTGTGGATGTCACACTGTCACAGCACCATGTCTCCCTCTCACAGGCTCTGTGGGATGGTGCAGACTTGGTGATCCCACACTCACCCCCATTCTATCTCCTCATTTGAGGGGGGCGGGGGTTGTCCAGGGAAGACAATCAGCATCATCTTGCTCCAGTTACAAAGTCTCCAAGGACTGTCCTGGACTCCTTCTCCCCAGACCCCTAGAAGGAGTGTGATGCCCCTCACCCTCCTGCTGCTGCTCTGGGGGCCCCTGGCCCTGATGGAGACCCGGGCGGGTGAGTGCGTGTCCAGCTGGACACTGTTGCTACAGGAGGGAGGAGCAAGGGGCCTACTGCGGGTGCAGGACCCCAGGAAAGGCTCATCTTCCCCCAACCTCTGTACCCCTTCAGGCCCCTTGGTTTCTGGCCCTTTCTGTCCCTTCCGCCTCCCCTGAGTGCTCTGGGCCTTAAGTCTGGGCCCTTCTTGGCCCACCGCCCTTTCTCCCCTCCAGGCCCATCTCCCTGGGATTTGGGCCCGCGCTGAGAGGAGGGTCAGCCCAGGTCTCCCCTCCCGCCCCCAGGCTCCCACTCCCTGAGGCTTTTTCTCCCACCACGAAGTCCCGGCCCGGCCTCGGGGAGCCCCGCTTTATCGCCATGGGCTACGTGGACGACCCGCAGTTCCGGGGTTTGACAGCGACTCCCCGGGCCAGAGTGCGGAGCCGCGGGCGCCCTGGGCGGGGCAGGTGGGGCAGGAGGACCTGGACGAGGAGACACAGAACCCAAGGGTCAACGCGCAGTGGTTCAAAGCGCTCCTGAGGGACCTGCGCGGCCGCTACAACCAGAGCGAGGACGGTGAGCTTCGCGGAGCGGTGCCAGGGTCAGGTCACCCCCCATTCCCAGCATAAGGCCGGGGTGTCCCGAGTTTCAGGGTCCACTGACCCCTCGAGGCTGGAAGAGACCGCGGCACTTTTTGCCTGTCCTTTCATTTTCAGTTTAGGTTTATGCAGGGTAAAAAGGCAGGGTGATCTCGGGGTGACCTCGGGGTTGACCGGAAGGGTGGGTTTCAGGGTCTCACACGCTCCAGAGGATGTTTGGCTGTGAAGTGGGGCCAGACCTGAGCCTCCTCGGCGGGTATGACCAGTTCGCCTACGACGGCGCGGATTCCATCTCCCTGAGCGAGGACCTGCGCTCCTGGACCCCGCGGACTCGGGGGCTCAGATCACCCAGCGCGCGTGGGAGGCGGCGGGCAGGGCCGAGCGCGTCAGGCACAGTGTGCAGAGCAGGTGCTTCCCGCGGCTCCGCAGACTCCTGGAGATGGGGAAGGAGGTGCTGCAGCGCACAGGTAAGAGGGGCCACGAGGCCTCGGACCTCCCCTCTCCTGGTGCCCCACAGGGAAATGGAATAATGGGCAGAACAGCAGCTGCTTTCTGGGCAGAGAGGGAGAGTCCCCCTGGGTTGCATGTTCTGTGCTAGAGAGAGACTCGCCCAGAAGACACCACTTTTCTGGACAGTCAAGGAATCCAGTCTCTCCTGAGGGAGGGTGGCCGTCCTGAAATAACTCTTCCCTGATCCTGTTGACCCAGCAGCCATCTCTTTCAAGGACTTGTTTTTGGTCTGAGAACATTTCTGGAGATCTGACTCTTGCCTTTCTGTGTCATTCACCCTCCACTCAGGTCAGGAGCAAAGGTCTGTGTTCTTGGAGACCTGCCTCCTCCTACCCTGGGCTCTCGCCTGATTATCCCAGACAAGGCTGGTTTCTGGGTTTTGTGCTTCCTCCCTCCAAACCAATTGTCATGCTCATTCTGAGGATGGTCAGTGAGGCTGCTTCAATGTACAGGAAGGAAAAACCCAAAGTGTGAATTTTTGACCCTTCTCAGATCCCCCAAGACACACATGACCCTCCACCCCTCCTCTGACCATGATGTCACCCTGAAGAGCTGGGCCCTGGGCTTCTACCCTGCGGACATCACCCTGACCTGGAAGCAAGATGGGGAGGACCTGACCCAGGACACAGAGCTGGTGGAGACCAGGCATGGTGGGGGGAGGACAGAACCTTCCAGAGGTGGGTGGCTGAGGTGGTGTCTTCTGGAGAGGAGCAGAGATACACGTGCCAAGGGCAGCATGAGGGGCTACTGGAGCACCAAGTCCTGAGATGGGGTGAGGAGAATCATGTGGGCACTGGGATTTTGCTCAGAGAAATAAGGGGCCCTTCTGGACTCTTTCAGATGAGGCCTGGGGCTCAGGGTCTCCCCTTCCCTTCCTTTCCAGTGCCCCCTCCTCAGTCCTCCATCTCTACCACGGGCATCACTGCTGGTCTCGCTCTCCTTGGAGCTGTGCTCACTGGAGCTGTGGTGGCTGCAGCTGTGATGTGGAGGAAGAAACGCTCAGGTAGGAAAGGGAGTGGGGGATCTTGTCCCCTGGGGGCTTTCAAGTTTCTCTGGTGGCCTAGGGGGCTTTCAAGGCAATACTGGTTGCCTTTACTGGTTAATGGGAAGAACCATCCAAACAAGTGTGTTGCCCAGAGGGTATTTGGTCCAGTCCCCCTCACCTCCTTTCTTCATTTTCCAAGTCCTGACCTGGGTCTTATGTCACAGTTCTGGAAACTTCCCTGTTCTGCAGGATTTGAAGATTCCTTTAGGCTTCTGAACTGACTGCTCCCTGATATCACATGATGTTTCTTCTCACAAGTGGACAAGGAGGAAGCTACACTCAGGCTCCAGGTGAGCATGGATAGGAGTTTGATCCCTGAGCCCCTGGGGACAGTGGAGATGGAGCCCGTGGGGAAGTTACACTCATCAGTTCCTCCTGTGGTCTCATCTCTGACCAAGTTTTGTTGTGTTCTCCCCTGGGCAGCGGCAGTGCCCAGGGCTCTGAAGTGTATGTCAGCCCCTAAAGGTGAGACCCTGGAGGACTGCAGTGGGGGTGGGGGTTGAGGCAGAGAGGCTGGCACCAGGTGATGGGGATGCTTTCAGGAGGAAATCTTGAGAATGCTTGGACCATTGATAATGTTAACACTCAGGTCATTCACCTGAATTTCTTCATGATTATTTTCTTTCACAGTGAGAGACAGCCTTGTGTTGGCCTGAGTGTTACAGGACTTCTTTTTGCCCACAGTTTGTGCCTTTGTGATCCCCTGGTTTAAAACACTTTACACCTGCAAGAACGGCCCATATCCAAAAGACCAGAAACTCAAGTGCTGTCAAGAATATGGAAAAAAGGGGACAGTCCTGCATTGTTTTTGGATATAGACTGAGCCAGCCCTTATGGAAACAGTACTGAGGTTTCTTAAAAGAGTGAATGTGGACCCAGCAATTGGACCCAGCAATTCTACACTGAGGATCTACTTACAGAGGATAAATACACTCCTGTGAAGGGACCTGCACTCCCGTCACCACTGCAGCACTATTTACAGTAGCCAAGCTATGGAACCACCTAAATGCCCCAGACAGGTGGGAAATCAAGAAGAAGCTGGGATTACATGTATACATG
Source organism: Talpa occidentalis (assembly GCF_014898055.3). Taxonomy (NCBI): domain Eukaryota; kingdom Metazoa; phylum Chordata; class Mammalia; order Eulipotyphla; family Talpidae; genus Talpa; species Talpa occidentalis. Next base: position 38,429,316 of record NW_023602073.1, read on the forward strand.
TGTGTACATATACAGGTGATGTATGACCCTGCATAATGGAATAGCATCCATGGTCAGAAAACATAACTCATGCCACTGCGGCAACATGGATGGAAGAGGGGTACATCAAAAAGATAAAGAGAAATCCTCATGTATGGATGGGGAGAAAGCAAATGAAGGGCCAGATTAAGCCAAACTTCAAAACTAAACCTTGAGCCCCACCAGGCTTCGCCTATTGCTGACCAGGGCTGCAGACCAGCCCAGGCTTTCTGGCCCAACAGTGCTGGGTGGTGGACAGACCCTCTCTAGTTTGGCATCAGACTCATTTGACGACAAAGCCTGACTGCTGCTGAATGAGTCCCCCATTTTTCTTGTTGCACCTGCACCACCACTGGGTCCCCAGCCTCTGCTGTTTGCCGGGTCTGAGATGGATCTTGTACTTGATGCTGCAGGTTATGACTTTTTTATGCCACTTATATATCCCCTACATGGCCAGAAGGTAACATCTTCCAACAAATTGTTATTCTCCTGATATAACAAATCTTGGTGACTTTAACCTTTATTTTCTTTTTGCAACAATGAGTTATTATTTATCTATAATTCCCTAATGAAACATTCACAATTTTTTTAAAGGTTTTTTTTTTTTTAATTTTTGGGTAGAAGTACTGGGGTGAAGGCCAGAGGTACGGGTGGTGGGGGGTGGGTGCGGAAGGAGGTGGTGAGAGAATTCACCAGAGACAGAGTGGGGAGCAGAATAGGCGGATATATTGAAATGCATTGCTAATGGAAGTAGGGGGCAAGATGAGGAGGTCTGCTGTGTCGTGTGGGTCAGCTCCCTGGGCCAGGATCCACTCAGGCTGTTGCATTGGGCCTTCTCGGTGGTAGTGCTGAAGCTTAACCCCTAGGCCACCAGACAGGCCTAACACCCACAATTTTTAAAGAATCAAACTTGCAAGAAATTGTTTACTGTTATGTCATTACCATGGATTAAGTATTCCCACCATCTCACTGTTCTTGCTAAAGCTGAGAGGATACAGCAAATTATGTGACAACATAGGAGAATTCCCAAATGGCTAGATTCAACTCATTATTAGTGTATGGTCCACAAGCTGGCTTATTTAGTGCTACATCTTGGTCAATATCTGGACAATTTCTATTCATGATGATGACTTCTGTATCATCAAATCTTTTTTAAAAAATATTTATTTATTTATGCATACAAGAGTTGGGGTACAGGCCTGAGATGCGGGGCGTGAGAGGATTCACCAGAGATACAGCGGGGAACAGAACAGGCAGACTGACTGAAATTCACTGATTAGGGGAGCAGCAGGCAAGACAGGAGAGGTCTGCCTCACCATGTGGGTTTCTCCCTGGCTGGCCAGGGTTCGAACTAGTGCTGCAGAGGCTGCGGATAGCTTCATAGTGCGATGCTTAACCCCTTGTGGCACCAGGGAGGCCCTGTATCTTCAAATCTTAAGGCCATTTATTAATGGCTCAGCTCAACATACACACCTTCACCTCTTCTTTGACTGTAACTCTGGGCAATATTTTACATTGCGGAATTGGATTGGAGGCTCATTTAAAAATTCTTACTCCTTTCAAGGGAAAGGCCCACAGATATGTGAAGAAGGAGTCAGAAGAAAAGCACAGCAGCCAGCAGGGAATGGTCAAAATGAAAAGTTATTCCATGGAGAGGCTATAGAGGTTGAACAGATTATTTCCCAATTATTAATTTTTTAAAAGATTTATTTATTTATTTATACAAGCACTGGATATAATCAGAAGTGTGAGAGGGTGAGAGAATTCACCAGAGCCAGAGCGGGGGGCAGAGCAGGCAGAAGGACCGAAGTACACTGCTGAGGGGAGCAGCGGGCGGCAGGAGAGGTCTGCGTGCCATGTGGGACCCTCCTCTGGTGGCCAAGGAGCAGCCGGGGATGGATCGAACCGGCGCTGCAGAGGCTGCAGGCACCTTCCCAACCCTGCGCTCAATCACTGCACCACTGGGGAGGCCCTATTAAATATTTTTAATGAGGGAAAATAATCTACATCCAGCCAGGAGATTTGGTAGCATTTGAAACTCCGCATTGAGGGCCCTGCTGAGAGATGGTCATGCTGAGAGACCAAGAGAAACCAAACTCCTGCATAAACACCAGGGGTGACCTAAGGGGTGACTGTGTCTTTCCAGCCAGTGAATCTGTAACTCATATTGTCTGAACACTAATTTTTAAAAAGGTGGAGAGAAAGTAAATGATTGAGGGGACCAGGTTATGTCCTTTTGTGTTAACCCACCACGTTCATTAAGAAAATCTCATTGTGTTCAATAACACCAAGGCTCAGAGCCATAACAAGGAAACACAAACACATGATTCAGGTGGTGCCTGGTATCAGGAATGAGATCCGTATTCTGTGCGGGTCCAGCAGTGACCACTTGTCATACTTTGCTCACGGGGAAGCCTCAGCATGACAGCAGGTCTGATACAATCTAGTAGTGACTGTGCGAGTGACCCACTTCCTAGCAGGTGTGATGACACTGTCATCTCCCCACACACAGGAAGCTTCTTCTCTGATCATTGTCAAATGTTACATGTTACTGATCAATAAATAAACTGGAATTTTAAAAATTATCCATACTACCATGATTCAGTCCAGATGTGGGATTATTTAGCCAAAGATTTTGATGGTTTTTATTTAAAACCTTTATGTAATAAGCTTAAAATTATGTGAATCTAAATGTACTTACAAAGGGAAACTTGACGGCCACGTAGTATATTTGGCTGCTGGATTTTTCACTAAACTGATACACTGGGCTTTTGCTATGTTTCAAGGTGAAAAACCTACACTTTTCTAGCCCAAATATTTGGGCTTGTCACTGAAGATTGGTTTGGAATTCATCATCTTTTCTCTGAGTAAGATGTGGGATTAACAGACCTTTCTGGACAGAGAGCGACATGGTGCAACTTCTCTTTATTTATTTTATTTTTTTTTTTTTTAATTTTAGAGGCATGTTTTATTTGTTTGTTTGTTTGTTTGTTTATACATGCGTTGGGTACAGTCAGAAGCGCGGGAGGGTGAGAGAATTCACCAGAGCCAGAGCGGAGAGCAGAGCAGGCAGAAGGACCAAAGTACACTGCTGAGGGGAGCAGCGGGCGGCAGGAGAGGTCTGCGGGACATGTGGGGCCCTCTGGTGGCTGGGGAGCAGCCGGGGATCGAACCGGCCCGCAGAGGCCGAGGGCAGCTTCGCAACCCAGTGCTCAACCGCTGCGCCACCGGGGAGGCCCGCAACTTCTCTTCAGAAGCCTCCGTCTGGCTGCTGTGCAGAATCAAGAGGGGAAGGTGAGAGGTGGGAAGATAGATGTAGAAACCTAGCACAGATTCTAGGATGGAAAATTTGGTAGCTTTATGGGGTGTGATCAGGAAAATAACAGGAAGTTGTTAGATCTGGATATATTTAGAGGTGACTTTACAGCATTTCCTAATGCAACATCTGGGTTGTAAGAAAGGGGTGAGGAGGCCACCCAACATTTCAGACTGTGAAGTAGAGATGCGGAAGGCCTGTCACTATCCCTGGATGGATTTCTCACTCATTTGATACAAATTTATGATGCGATTTTTTCAAGTAAAATTTACTAAAGGCATTAATAGATATGTGTGAATGTGTGTATGTTTGTATGTAATAGTATAGTGTGTGATACTGACTCCAGACCCCTGGGCCTTACCCAGCTCTGTCCTGTCCCCTGAGTGGTGGGACATGCGGCCTTTGTTGGTGGGGCTGCCCCAGTGGGCACAGCCAGAGGCCAGTGGGAGCAGGAGGCTGAAAGGGCTGGCAGCAGCAGTGGGGGTTTCCTGCCCTGGCACCCTGTGTGCGGGTGGGAGCTGGTGGGCACAGCTCTAGAGGTGGTGGCAGAGGGGGGTTTCCTGCCAATGGCAGGCAGCCTTCAGAGGGCCCCTCCCCCAGAGAAAGCCAGGGTTAAGCACAGGAGCCCCTAGGGCTTAGGCTCCCACTCCCCTGCCCCCAGAGGAGCTGCTTCTGGGCAGCACCAAGGCTGCCCTGCAGTGGGTGCCATAGGACAGCTTCGCTGAGGCCACCTCCTAGGCTAGGGATGAGAGCTGTGGGGGCCGCAGCTGGGTTTGAATGGACCCCACCCACCCTGGCAGGCTCCAGGAGGCCGCTGCTTGAGGATGGGGCCCAGGCCACCCTGACAGCTGTGCCCACTGCAACCAGCAGCTGGAGTGGCAGTGGGTGACAGTGGGTGAGCACTTTACCACCAGCCACCGTCAGTGTCATGAACAAAGGCGGCAGCCAATCTAGTAGCAGAGGCTCTCTGTACCCCCACATACCACCCCAGGGAATGCAGCCCACTGGGGCTACAGCAGCAAGGTCCCCTTTGAGACCTGTCATTGTTGCTGAGTGTCCAACACCATCTCCCAGTGCTGTTGCCTCCTTCCCGTCCAGCCTGGCCATCAGACTGTGGCTGTGCCTGCTGGGGTCTCACCTCAGAGGTGAGCACCCCCCGGGAGCACCTCCCGCTGCCACTGTGAGTTGGATCCTGGCCCAGTGCTTGCAGCTGTTCCACCAGCTCCAGGCCTTCCCTGACGGGACTGTACCACCTTGCACGGGCAGCCTTAATTTGGGATTATTGGACACTGCAGACACTATCTGGGGTGACACAGCCAGCCACGGAGACATTGGAAACCTTATTTCTCTGCTCTCCTGTTCGTTAGAGAAACCTCCCTGCTGTTCCCTGAGCCCAAGTGGTTGAAATTGAGCACACGGGTGAGAGCCCATAGACAATGCCCTGTGCTCTGCCTCAGCTCTGTCCTTCTGAGAGGGTGCCAGGGAGGAAGGGCCCATACTTAGGACAGGAACCTGCACACGCACAGGCTGCACGCACACGCTACATGACTTATGATCTGTTTTCTTTGAACTAAAGCTCTTGTTTTAAACTGAGATCCTGCCCTGCTGATGCCCGAAAGAGTGCCGGACACTGACGCCCTCTGATGTAGCAGGGTCAGGATAACCAGGAGGCTGACGGCAAGTTCTGGGGCTGATCATGACGGACACCAGGAGTGTCCAGCTGTGACGGGCTGTTTTGATGGACGATTTGCTCAGAACATAAAGGTTTGTCAGCACAGAGAGCACTGGAAGGACTCACAGGAGAGAGATATGTAGAGAAGGCCGCCTTGCTTCTTGGCTTTGGACTTGAACCAGCAACTTAGAGACATGGAAGGAAACATGTGGAAAAGACACCGTGATGGCCTGAGTTGGATCCCTGACCAGGGAGCTACCCACATGGTGCAGCAGACCTCTCCTTTCTTGCCCGATGCTCCCCTCTGCATGGCATTTCAGTAGATCTGCCTGTTTTGCTCCCCACTCTGTCTCTGATGAATCCTCTCACCCCTCTCCCGCCCACCTCTGAGGCCTACACCTCAGCTCTTTTACACATAAATAAATCTTGAAAAAAATGTTTGTTTGCATAAATCCAATAAAGTTCTTCTTCACTTTCTCTTTAATAGACAATTGGAAATATGGTATTTTACCAAGGCTTTGTCTGGAATGTTGTGTTTTCAGAAACCAGACTGATCTCAGAGCCTACAAGAAAACAATAAACTTGCACCTGTTTTAGGGGCACAAGAGTCTGTCATGAGGGTGAAGAAGGCAACGCCTTGACAGGTCCAGAAACCCCAGAAGTCTTGGGAGCCTCGAGAGGGATTTCCCCCAAGATACAGGTACCGCAGGCCAAGTCTGATGGCGAGACTATTGCGTGGTCCTGAGCCCTGACTCCTGGCTTTAGGAGCTCTCAGTCTGAGGGTTCCTAGGTGACGTTCCCACAAAGCAAAATTAAAAGGTCTGCATAATAATTTCTGTTCCTGTTGAATTCGTGCAAACTGACTGTGGTAGTGTAGTACCTGGGTGAGGTCAGGTGCTGATACAAGTTCTAGAGTCTGGACGTGCTGGAGACCAGGAGCAGCAACTCTGATGTGCTATTCTGATGGCTGTTTGCTGTGACTGTCTTTATGTAACTGATTATAACGAGGCCAGCTGGAGATGAAATGGGGGAATGGTGCAATGTCCCCCCATTCTCTCAGATCAATGGTCTGTGATCTGAGAAGTGAAAGTGCTTATAGATTCAATTCTTGACTCTGCTTGTGGCTTTCTGGTGGTGATGGGCAGCAGACCCAGGCCTATTCCTCTAACACTTGTAGATATTTGCTATCTGACCCTTTTGTTTTATATTCCCTTTTCTTTTCCTTGCTGCAGGGGAAACAAAGGACAAAGATAGAGCCACAAAGATATCCGAAATATATGTCATCGTGCGTTCTGTCCTTGTTGTCTTCCATGATTTTATGGTTTCTGGTCTTACATCCCAGCCTGTTATCCATTTTGAGTTGATTTTTGTGTGAGGTGGGAGACAGTGGTCTAGTTTCATTCTTTTGCACGTGGCTGTCCAGTGTCCCCAGCACCGTTTATGGAAGAGGCTTTCCTTGTGACCCCTCATCTTAACCTTGTCTACATGAAGTGTACTGGATAGCACGTTGGAGAAAGGGGTTTATTCTTCCCATCGGTAGTTGTATTTCAATTCACAATTCATTTTACCTTCTCCACGGTATTTGGGCAACCTTAGGTATTTACCTGAAACTATTTCAAAAGCACTTGAAACAATTAAAAAAGCTAGAGGTATATGTCCATTAAAGAGGGAAGTAAATGATTAACCCATCAGCATCAGGACAATTTGTATGTGACAAGACAGAACAGGGAACAGGGAACAGTGTGTGTTGAGAAAGCAGCAGGTACAGACTCTGAGGAGCTGGAGAGGCGGTGAAGGGGGTGAGTGTCCTTCCTGCAGGGTGTCCAGTGTCCCCCAGGGTTGTCCAGGGTCACCTGCCCTGTGCTCTGTACCTCCTCCCCCTCTTTTTGCTCCCCACATGGGCCCAAGGGCAGCACTGGGGGGAGATGAGGTTTCTGGGTGTGTCCTCCAGGCATGGTTTTGAGTCCTAGTTTCCCTCCTGCTCCCCTCCTCCTGGGGTGGTTGGAGCTGGGGGCTGGACTGGGCTGAGAGCTGGGGTGAGGGGGGCCACATCCTGCAGTTTGGGCCTCTCCCCAGGGAGTCTGGCTGGTCCTCTACCCTGGGGTGGGGGTGGGGGGGTAACTTTCAGTGTTTTGTTGGGAAACTGTTACCCCATCTTTCCCCGCACGGGACTCTACTGGGAGCTCACGCTAGGAGTGTGCTCTGCCTTTATGCGGCCCATGGCAGAACCCAGAAGGAGCATGCAGGCTTGGGGCCCAGGGGTGCCCCTCATTCTCCCTGCTAACAGACGGAGTGTGTTTTCTCTGATCAGGACTCATTTCCCCTTCTCTGCTGCTCTGTCCCAGCAGGTCCCTGACCCTGGGGCAGAAATCCCCCCCCCACTTCCCCCCACCCAGGGTTAGCAAGGACAAGGACAAGGAGGAAGCCTGGAAGCCCTCAGTGGGGATCTGACCCGGCTCCTGCTGTGTTTGGGGCAGGACTTTGTCCTTGTCCCTGGCAGGTCAGGCTGGGGAGGGACTGAACTTCAGGTGAGCTGAACAAGCAGACAGAGCAGGACAGGGACCGACTCCTGGGGGATAACGTCCTGTGTCCTGATGCTTCTCCGTGACACCTGCTCACACTGAGGGGGACAGGACCACAAGCAGGCGCTGCCTGTCCTTCCTGGGGCCCTGGGTCTGGGCCTCTGTCCTGGGGAGTCACTGGGTGTGATGATGGGGAGGGGAGTGATACCGGAATTGTCAGGCCTAGTCTCCCAGCCAGGAACGGATCCCAGGCTGCAGGGGCAGCGCTGAGTCCCAGCCACTAGACCCCCCAGGGTTGGTGTCTCACGAAGCCGCAGCAGGAACTTCGCAGACGCTCAGGCAAGCAAGCGAGAAGAGGCAGGTTTGTTTATAGAAAGAAAAAGTTTATTGAGGAGAAAAAGAGCAGAAATAAAGTGGGACTCCCGGGCCAGGGAACCAGGCCTGGGAGGGGCAAGGAAGCCAAAGTAGAGTCGTGTCTTAGGGAATATAGACCTTTTTTCCCCTTATTATTCTAAAACTTCACCAGTCTCTTTGTGATTGGTTAGTTCTTGGCTGTCTTACTTAATTTGCTACTGAGTGCGGGATCTTCACTTCCTTATCTAACAGCTTTCTCTTTTCCCATTAGTTGCATCTTTAAATTTATGGCCCAGTCCTCTGGATGGGCATCCCTGCATTGAAGTTAAACAGCTGCCCTTCTAATGTGTCCATAAATTAAACCACTCTCCATTTTTCCAGTCTCCACCTCCCTTTATCACCTGAAGGAAACCAGGACCATCATTAACAGTATTAATATTATTCGTGGTCCTGGGGTGTTTGTTTTCCTAATGGAATTGGTTATATTTCTTTGGTTGTCCTTATCTCTGAAGCCTCCCTAAATTCTTCAGAGGTCCCTTCCTGCACTGTCCCTAAAAACTGCCTAATAACCCTAGCTTGCCCTGTCTCAGGAGGGCAGTTTGCACCCCAGGCCCAGGTGCAGGGAAAGGAGGGGCCTGGTGCTCTGAGCAGAGTGGGTCTGGGTGTTGTTCCACAGGGTGGGAAGGGAAGGGAGGATGTTTTTCTCCAATAAACCTCATGTTCTAGCAGCACAGCTCAGAAGCCCTGAGAGGAGCCAGGTCTTTCCTTGGTCTCAAGGCCTACGGGGTCACTAGGAAGGGCCCTGCTTCTGCTGGTGGTGGGGTCCCTGGGCCCTGCTCCTCCCTGAGCCCAGAGCTCCTGGCTGCCCTGATCCTCTGCATGGGGCCTGGCTGCCTCTTGCCCTGTCTCTCCCCAGCCCTGAGGAGATGGCGCCTGCTCCTGCCTCAGCTCTGTGCTCTGCCTCCTCCCTCCCTGCTGCTCCTCCTCCAGCTGCTCCAGGCGGACCCCAGGTGAGTGTGTCCCTCCCAGTCCTGTGTCTCCCTCAGTGGGTGGGGCCCAGGGGCTCTGGGAGCTCTTCCTTCAGGAAGGACAGCCCTGTGGGGGCCCTGGCTCTAGAAAGATGGGGGTGCTCCCCACCACTCATGTGATGACACAGTTCAGAGCAGTCTCGGAGCTGGAACATGGGGGCAGGGATGACATTACTCAGTCGGGGGTTTGTGGATTTTAAAAAGTCAACAGTCTAAAATGTGAAAATACCTTTCACCTCATTTTTTTGCTTTTGATTTATTTGTATCAGAAACACTTGTCAGTTATTAATTCTTTTCACTCCACCAGTATTTATATATTATGTGCTATGTGCTGTGCATAAAACAGACAGATTCGCTGTATTCAGAGAGCGGCTTTCTTGGAGGAGTCAGTGCATAATAAAGACAGGAAACCCATCCCCCCCATACTGAACGCCGGCCTCAGTTTCCCTCAGCCAATAAAAGGAAACAGAGTTTGAGAAAAAGGAAAGCGGTTTGATTTGTCGACAAATGAGGAGGGTGGCCGACTCATGTCTGAAAGACCACCGTCCTGCTCTTTGGCAGAGGGCAGGGGTATTTATACAAAGGGATAAAAGGGGAAGACTGGCAACGATCTGCAAAGGGGAGGGGGAAGGGGTGAGCATGGAGATAGGCAGGTGCCAGCTTGTTTTTCTTCAATAGCAGATGTTTCACTTCCTCTTCCTTGAAATACAGGAACTGGGCCTCTCTGGTGGCGCAAGGGGTTAAGCATAACACTGTGAAGCTGTCCACAGCCTCTGAAGCACCAGTTCGATCCCAGCCCTGCCAGGGAGATACCCTCATGGTGCAGCAGACCTCTCCTGTCTCGCCCGCTGCTCCCCTCAGCAGTGGATTTCAGTCAGTCTTCCTGATCTGATCCCCGCTCTGTCTCTGGTGAATCCTCTCACCACCCCATCCCCCATTCCTCTGGCCTGTACCCCAGTTCTGGTATGCATTAATAAATAAATCTTTAAAAAAAAAAAAGAAGGAAAAAAATAAAATGGAAAAGAAAGAAATGCAGGAATGCTCATCTGGGAGATGAGTCATAAAGATAAATATCTCCAACAAGGGGAAAATTGCAACAAATGGGGGAAGACAAACTGTTCATCTTGCTAATGCCCATCAAAGACAAACCTGTAGGGACATAGGGGAGGGGAAAGACAAACTTGTTAATGCCTGTCTAAGAGAATGGTCATTTGTAACTGTATCACCCCCACCTGTAGAGGGGCTGAGAGGAGAGACAGGCAGGGAGCAGGTCGGGCAGCAGGGGAGGGAGGGGTGTGGGGGTTCCTGTGTCCATTAATGGGGTCAGTGTAGATGGTGGGATGGGAGCAAAGCCCTGGGGAGGAGTAATAGGGGTGAGGGTCCCATGGAGGGAACAGCCTGTGGGGGGCTGGCTGGTGCCCGGTGAGCAAGGACAGAGGGGGTCGCCCTGCTCATTACTTACAGGAAGGACGTGAAAGGTGAGCCTCAACAAGTGACTTGATGGTCATAAGTTATATCTCAATTCAGTGGCTTTAGAACCATATTAAGAAATGGGTCTACAAGTTGCCCAGTGTCTGTCCTCCACTGTACCCACATCCAGGGCTTGTGGGGTAGGAAACTGCCTCAGCCCACGAGGAGCTGAGCACAGATGGCTTCACTGCACAGATGCTCTCAAGGCGCCTCCTCTGCGTGGTCCTGAGTCACACGATGAGATGCTGACGTCACGCTGCTTCTGTGATGGGAGAGACTTTAGGGGCCTTGGGTGGGAGGCAGCTTATTTTTCATGTGGGCAGAATGGAAATAATGAGTGTCCAGAAGGTCTTCGGTGTTGGTTTTCAATTTTCCACCAGTTCTGTGATACACAAGAGGGGAGACAGTTCCCCCCGGGAGTGTGTCTGACTCCCTGGCTCTTCCTCGTGAGGAGAATGAAGCAGAGTCAGGTTCACAGGGGCTGAGACTTCCCGCCCGGGGGCTCCTCCCCCCCCCTCCCTCTCTGGGTGACTCCCTGCACACGGTGAACCCTCAGCTAAGGGGACGCCCACAGGACAAGGACCTGAGGGTTTTCTCCAGGAGCCACATGCCTGAGCTCTGAGGCAGGTCCTTCCACGCTGATGACAGCCGTTCAGATCCCGTCCCCATCGCAGCCTCGTGGGACCCAGAGCTGGAGCCTCTGAGGGAGGCCCCTCCTGCTGCCTCCCCCTCAGAGACTGTGGAGACGCCAGATCTTTGTTTTAGGTGCAAAGTAGGAAGAGATTTGGTACAAACCAGCAAAATATTCAGGCGATAAAGTGATCAGTGGCTGTTTCCTCACAAGAAACAGTGGAGGCCAGAGTAGCTCACGTGACGGTCAAGGTCCTGATTGCAATGAGCTGTCAGACAAGGAATCCACGTCCTCTGAAGTGTCCTTCAAAATATGTGATTTTAAAATATTAGTTCTACCGTTTTTAGATTCCCATTTAATTTTGCTGTTTTGTTTCTTTATACTATCCCCAGAGCGGTGTCTGCAGGGTCACGGCACAGAGGGGCTGTCAGCAGCCTGGAGCTGTGAGCAGGGCTGACTCTGACCCGCCTGCAGGGAGTGGGGCCTTGGAGCCCCAGAATCAGCCACCAGGGCTGGTCCTCCAGAGCAGCACAGGCCTTTCTCCTCTAGATTCCCTGAATCACCTCCTCTTGATTCCAGGAATCTCCCTGCCACCCCAGCATTGGGGAGTTGGGGAAGATGATGTGCCTCAGGAAATGGGGGCCTCCTCCAAACCATCTGTCCTCTCCTCCTCTCTCTCCTTCATCAGCCTGAGTGTGCGTGTTTGAGTCACACCAGCCCTGCACGGACAGGAAAGGCCCAGAACCTAAGTGATTCCCTAATCAGTTACAGCTCCAGCCCCTCTGCAGTCCCACCAGGGGAGACAGAGACTCTCCCAGCCCCCCTCCCCCCAGAGCCCGCATCACCCACACAGACCTTCCCCTCACAGTGTCCCCGATGCTGCCACTCCCTGGCCTAACCCTCTCTGGTGCCCCCACCACTCCTTTGGGGCCCCATCCCCTAGTCCCCATTTTCATCCTCTGCTCCATTTCCAGGTGCCTCCCCAACTTCCTGGTCATGCCCTGGGGGCTCTCCTCGACCCCCCCTCATTCAGGGATGGAAAATTTTTAAAAGATGTATATTTATTTATTTATTTCCTTACAGCGTGGGTCATCTTTCTATACTTATTGTTCCTCTTAGGTGCAGCCCTTCCACCAATGATCCACCACACACCACCACCAGCTCCCCGGGTCTCTCCCCGGCTCTGATCACTCCTGCTCCCCCCTGCTGCAAGACGTGGATGGGTGGTTGGCCCCGGGTCTTGGTGTTTTCCTGGAACCTTGTCCTTTTCCTGGGCGAGGCCCTGGGCTCCTGGGTAGAATTGAATGTTAATTCCCAGGAGGAGGCGCTTTCACCCCTGGAAGCAGAAGCAGAAACAAAGTACAGAGACTCTGGAGTCCAAGGATCCATCCGAGACTGAAGGAACCTCTATATTTGGGGATCAGCCCATAGTCTGGGAATCAGCTGTAATGACCTGGAAAACTGCTTTGTCCTTTGTCCATAGGACTAAGAAAATTTGGGGACTTCTGACCTGACACTGGACTTGGCCGCCCCCTTGTGTGCAGATCCCTGTCCTGCCGCTGGGGGCCCAGGGAGCCTGGGGAGGGCCTGGCTGAGCAGGAGAAAGGGCGGCTCTGGGCGCCTGTGCTCAGCCCTGTGGCCACACGGGGGCGCTGCCGCGCTGCTCCGGATTCTGGTGGCGCCGCCAGGACGGGGCGGGGGCTGAGGTGGGCAGAGTTGGGGATGCTGGGGGGCGGCGTCCTGGGGGTGAGATGCTCCGTGAGGAGTCAGAGCAGCAGGGCTCAGAGGAGAGGAGACTCCGGAGCCTGCCCTGGGTGTGAGGTTTCCTTCTTTTCTACTCAGAACACCTTTCTCCCGTCCCTGAACAGTTACACCTGGGAAAACTGGAAAAGAGAAAACATTTCCTTCTATAACCTATTAAATAATGAGAGTATTTTAAAAAATAACATTTAAAGAATACTGTTAGATTTATAGAAAAGTTGCAAAGGCAGTACAGGTCTTGTTTATCCCACACCATTTCCATTTTGTTAACATCCTACACGAGTACAGTTTTTTTTTTTTTTTAAACAACTAATGCAGCAATGTTGACATAACTAAACGCCATACTTTCATTTCAGTTTTTGCTAATGTCCATTTGATGCTCCATAACCCCATCCAGTTTGCCTGGATGACAGTTCCTCAGACTTTCCTTTTTATATAACAATGACAATGGTGAGGAGTGATGTTCGGGAGAGGTGTTGGGGTCACAGATAGGGGTTCTTGGATCACCTCTGAGAAAAGCTTTACCAGAGTCCTCCTCTCAGTGGCGTGAGGGCACACACACACACACAAGGAAAGAAGACGATGCTTGTGCAGACACAAGCAGGCAGGAGGAGCTGCCCCTGGAGAGGGCGGGTGTGTGAGGAGAAGCCTGCAGGCCCCAGGCGGAGCCTTGGGAGCAGAGATGAGTCTTCCGGGGGCAGAAAGGGCCCTGAGGTAGTGTTCTAGTTGGGAGGACTCATTCCTTTGTTCAATTGTTATCTGTTGTTAAATTAATTACTTCTATGGTGTGACTGGGCTGATTTGTCAGGAGCAGCGAGTCTCTGCAATGGCTCCATCCCTGTATCCCATCTCTGGTCTGCACCTCCTTGTACTTCCTGTAGCATCTGATACTTGCTATAGCAGTTGGCCCACAGCGATTTTCATTTCCATAATTGATTTACTGACTATGTTAATCCCTTCTACCCCCACCTCCAGTTTCAGATCTTGTGACCCCGCCACCCTAAATTTCCTACTCTTAGCCTCCATCAAGGAGCACTGCTCAGGACTATTGTCCCTCGATTTAGGTTTTTTGTTTTGACTGGGACTGTGGGTTTGGGGAAGCAGACTCCAGGGGTGCAGGGACATTGTCCACTCACCACGGCAGTGCTCATCATGTCCACCTGACTCATCACTGATGGTGTTAACCTTCAACACCTGGCTAAGGCACACTTTCCCAGATTTCTTCCTGAAAAGCTTCTCTTTTTCCCATTTATTTGGAGGCTGTTGTCTTTGGAAGGAAGTCACTATGGGCAGCTCACATTTATGGGTGTGCTGCTATAAACATTTACATGCATGATTCCACTCCTAGGTATTTACCCAAATGACACAGAAACATTAATTAGGAGGGCACCTGCACTCCTATGTTTATAGCAGCACTATTTACAATAGCTAAACATTGGAAACAACCCAAATGCCCAAAAATAGAGACTGGATCAAGATGATGTGTTATATAGACACAATGGAATATTACTCAGCAAACAAAAAAAGATAAACTCATGCAATTTGCACAACATTGATGGAGCTGGAAGGGATCATGCTCAGCAAAATAAGCCAGAAAGAAAAAGAAAAAATACAGATAGTATCACTCATAGCAGGAATCTAGAAAACCTAAATAAGGGACTAGGAAAAAGAATAACTATAATAAAGAAAAAATCAAAAGCAACAAGCAACTATAAACCAGAGATACACTGTGGGAGGGGAGGGGAGAAGAGGGATTGGGGTCAAAATAAGGGGGGGTGCAATTATATGGAATTATATGCAGTTATATAAAAAATAAAGTAGATAAAATGCATTTACATGCATGCAGAATTTTTTTAATATAAGTTTTCATTTTTTTAAAGATTTATTTATTTATGCATACAAGAACTGGGGTACAGGCCAGAAATGCGGGGGTTGAGAGGATTCACCAGAGACAGAGTGGGGGGCAGAACAGGCAGCTAACTGAAATACTCTGTTAAGGGGAGCAGTGGACGAGTCAAGAGAGGTCTGCTGCGCCATGTGGGTCACCTCCCCAACTGCACACAGCTTCATAGGTTGCGTCTTAACCCCTTGTGCCTCCAGGGAGGCCCCCAAATATAAGTTTTCAAATTATTTGGATAACTAGTCGGGGCAGTGATCGCTGGGCTGTATGTCAGGTTTTTGGGTTTTCAAAGAAACTGTCAAAGATCTTTCACAGTGACTGTACCCTTTTGCATTCCTGTGGGCAGTCTTGAGTCTCCTGTTGTCCACATCCTGGGCAGCACCTGTGCAGGGTTTGCATTTTTCAGGCCCCTACTAGGTGTGATGATGGTGTCACTGTTGTTCTTTTTGTCTTTCCCTAGTGCCCTGTGATGCTGAGCATCTGTTCATGTTCTTCCTTGTCGTCTGTGTCTCTTCTTGGTGACATGTCTGTTAAAGTTTTTTGTCCATTTTTCAAATGACGCACCACTCATTTACAACACTGTTGCTGTCCCTTTTAAAATTGTTTTATTTCTTTCTGTTCATTGAGTTTTAAGCGTTATTTTGTAAATTCTAGATACAGTCCTTGATCAGATTATGATTGGCAAATGTTTCCCCCACTCTGTGTCCTGAACTCCTGTACTGACAGGAAGACAAGCATTGTTGTCCAGACAAAAGCATGGATATAATTTTTTTTTTTTTTGAGAAGAGAAATGATAAATCACTAACTGGCTTTGAGCAGATGTCCTAGCTGACTGGGGTGTTGAGGAGGTGACTTACTTATGTGTGTCCTTGAGCATTATGTAAATGTTCTTGTATGTGCATGAAATATGCTTTCAAAAGTAAATTACACTACATTACTCAACTTATAACACTCCTCACACATCACGTCCAAATCACGTGTTAAGACCAGACTGGCACGTGTGTTACCAGTGATGGACCCACACGTCACAGTCGCCAAAGTCATGGTTTCCCTTTGGGTTCACTCTGGTGTTGTCCGTTCTGTGGGTGTTGTTGGACAAATGTACAATGACCTGTGTCCATCAGAGTATTTTCACTGCCCATAATGTCTTCTGTGCTCCAACGAAGTAAAAGCAAAAACAAAACAAACAAACAAACAAACAAACAAAAAAAACACCCAATGGAATCACATGAGACTAAAAAGCTTCTACATAGTGAAGGAAACTATCATTAAAATGAAAAGACAAAATTGAGTCAGAGAAAATATTTGCACATCATCAATCCAACAAGGAGTTACTATCCAAGATCTACAAAGAACTCCAAAACACGGAAACAACCCAATCAAAACAGGGGTAAGGGAGCTAAATAGGTACTTTTCTAAAGAAGACACACAGATGGCCAATAGGTACATGGATACATGTTTATCATCATGTGCTGTCAGGAAAATGCCAATTAAAACCACAATGAGTTACCACCTCACATCTGTGAGAATGACCCGTGAAGGGTGTGGAGGGAAAGGAACTCTGGCACATGGTGGGTGGGGATGAAGTCTGGTCCTGTCAGCGGGCTGAATGAGGGGTTCCCAGGGCCCTCAAACCTTTACACTCTACATGGGATCTGCCATCAGCTGCCTAAAGACAAAATCTAATGCATAACATCTTCATTAGAAAAGAACTTTAACACAATGAGTGTGCAATAGAGAATTAGTGTGCAATAGGGAAAGAGAAGAGAAAGAATATAGATAAATAGTTCCCAATTAAGCACCCAAAGCTACCCGTCCCCTCATGGGTAAATGTCCAGCCAAACAGGCTTGGCTCAAAGCAGAACCACTGAGGCCCAAAAGCCTGCCACAGTCTAAGGCACCTACTGGTGACCCATGGGACAGGGGCAGGAGGCGCCAGACAAGTCTGGAAGGACAAGAGCAAAATCAAATCCACATCAAGATAACAGCTGTCATTGTCAGGCTCCCCTGGGTCTCTCACCCACGTCTCTGTCTCATGTGTCTCTGTCCATGTCCCCAACTCCCCGGCACAAGTCCAATCCTGGAAGTTGAGGAATGTCACTACTAGTAATGAATGTTACTGAAAAGCTTGAATTCATTCTCCTCCTACAGCGCACACAGACACCTTCACTGCTCACACAGCTCTGGAGGCAAAGGGGAAAGTGTGGCTTTTCCTTCCCAGGAGAGAAGCGGGTCTCAGGAGGGGGGTCTGTGGGTCACTTGCCCCCTTGGGTAGAAGAGCAGCTCTAATGGGGCCCTGGAGGTGACCTTACCCCGAGTCTGCAGTGCCCACGTGGGGAGAGGGGTCTCTAGGCTTCTCTGCCCTTGACGTCCATCCTCACAGTCTGTGCTGCAGAAGCTGTTTCTGCCTGACGTGGATGCTCACCCTGTGGCTCACAGATCCTGCTTGTCCTTTGGCCTCTCTCTGGGCTGACGGCCACGACTGCTGTTTACTAAAAGAACATCATCATTTCTGTTAAAAGTCTAAGCTATTTCTTCACTAGAGAATCTCAGACGTTCCTCCCCCCGATGTTATTTTAAACCCAGTAGCTCCCCCAACACTAACCCATGAGCATCTTCTATGATTCATTCACAGACATTTGTCCACCATCTGCAGATCCCCCAGGAGGGAACAGGAGTGTGTGCGTGGACTGGGGACCCTCAATAGGTCTCTCACACGTGTGCTCACAGGCCTCACCCTGCAGAACTTCCTCCTGCTCCTGTGCGTGTCCACAGGGCGTCTGTCCCGAAATTCTCCCTGTTGCTTCAATAATGATGTATTGTATCACCTCAGTACCCAGGACTCATAAAACAGGTATCCTTGTGCTTTAACCTTGATTCCTCATTTCCCCTCTATATCAACATCCTGTCAGTGAGAAGGTTTGAAGTGTTTGGGGAGAAACAGGAACCCTCTGCTCCATGGTCCCCCTCCTAGATGATGTTGTCATCAGGGCTCACGGCCTTATCGTCACATCTCCTAGCGCACAGCCCTCCCCGGGCAAGGACTGGTCATGGGAGACAGACTTACAGCTTCCCGTGGACTTAACTTTTCTCACCATTTGGTTCCTGCTTTTTCCATCAGAGACGAGCAGGAGGAGGGGAGTATCCAGCTCTTCTCCGGGAACCCTCAACCTCTGTCCTCCCTCAGGCATGAGGGGACGAGCCAGGACAGGGAGTCAGAGTCCCGGCTGTGTCCAGGTTCTGCCATCACTGGCCCTGATGGTCTTTTCATTATTTACCCTCATCTAGATAATAAGAATGAATTTGAAGTTCTTTTTACCTCAAATCTAACACTCTCTGGCAGGCATGAATTTTGTTTTTAAGATTTATTTATTTATTTTAAAATTTATTTATTTATGCATACAAAAACTGGGGTACAGACCAGAGGTGTGGGGGTGAGAGGATTCACCAGAGATAGTGGGGAACAGAACAGGCGGATGGGCTGAAATACACTGCTGAGGGGAGCAGTGGGGGAGCCAGCAGAGGTTTGCTGCGACATGTTGGTATCTCCCTGGCCAGGGATTGAACTTGTACTGCAGAGGCTGTGGACAGCTTCATAGGTTGCATCTTAACCTCTTGTGCCAATAGGGAGGTCCAAGATTTATTTATTCATACTTATAAGAACTGCGGTACAGGCCAGAAGTGTGGGGGGTGAGAGGATTCACCAAAGACAGAGTGGGGAGCAGAACTGGAAGACCAACTGAAATACACTGCTGAGGGGAGCAGTGGGCAAGACAGGAGAGGTCTGCTGTGCCATGTGGGTAGCTCCCTGGCCGGGGATCTAACTCGTGCTTCAGAGGCTGTGGATAGCTTCACAGTGCTGTGCTTAACCCCTTATGCCACCAGGGAGGCCCAGGCATGAATTTTTGCCGCTTTACTTGTCACTTTCTCAGGCCAGAACAGAGAAGGGGGGGTCAGGTGGGCACAGGACACCACACCCTGCAGCGGGACAGTCACCAGTTCCACTCTCAGGTTATGTTAAAACAGGGCAATGTTGGGGACAGTCACTGTCTCTGAGTCCTCATCCATGTGCTCACACTTGCAAGACAACACTCGGGCTCAGGGTGTGAAAGCAACAGGGTTTATTAAAAAGGGGTGACTGCAAACAAGGAAGGAGTGTCTAAGCCCAGAAATGGCCATCCGTCCTACCTCAGTGTCCCCAGTGTCCTGTTGTTCGAAACAAAGGCTACTCACACAAGCTGTGCTATGACAGCCTGGAGCTGGTGACAACAGGTAAGCAGTGGGCCAGGCTCCAACTCCCGGTGGCAGCTGGAGGTGATCCCAGCCATCCAAAGGCCAGGAGGACAGCACCAGATCCTGGACTGGACACTGCCAGATGCAACAGCACCAGGAGATGGTGCCCAAGGATGAGAAGAGGTGGACAGCTCTCAGAGGAGGCCGGATACAGGTCAGCAGTGCTGGTCAGCACTGGTCCAGCAGCAATGGTGCCAGAGATTCCAGTTTACATCTGATAAAGATGCCATTGTACCAACAGCAAACAGCCTTAGAGAGCCTGGGCATAAGCCACCAGCAAACAGCTCCTTTAGAAACCCCAGGGACAGCCTGACGATGTTCTCTGCAGGCGGTGTTAGAGCCAGGGCCAGAGGCAGCTGTAGCAAACGGGTCTCAGCAAAGGTCTCTGGAAAGGTCTCACACTCTGCGGAGGTCTTGGCAAAGATCTTTCTAGGAGTAACAACACATCTGACCAGCAGTTGTCTATCAAGTGGCTCAGGCTGGCTGCTGCTCTGGCTTGTATCCTCTTCAGGGCACTGCCTTTCAAGCTTGATTGGCCCCTTTATAATTCCTGTTTAGTTGGTGCCAGTGGAGCTCCAATCAGATTGGTCCATTTTTGAGGCCTGAATGGTCTCAAAAACCTTGAATGGTGGGGGGATCCCTGGTGGCACAGGGGTTAAAGACACAGCACAATCAAGCTATTGCCAGCCACCACAACTTGAGCTCGATCCCCGGCCAGGGAGCCAACCCACATGGCACAGCAGACCTCTCCTGTCTAGCCCGCTGCTCCTCTTAGCATTGTATTTCAGTAGATCCGCCTGTTCTGCTCCCTACTCTGACTCTGGTGAATCCTTTTACCCCCAAACCTCTGGCCTAAACCTCAGTTCTTGTGTGAAAACCTAAGTAAAAATAAAAATCTCTTTTAAAACAAACAAACAAAACAAAATAAAACCTTGAATGACACCTGTGAGAGCTTGAATCTGATTGGCCCATTACAATTCTGGCACTGTATTCCCAAATGAAACACCTGCCAGTGTGTCCAGAAACCTGAGGTCAGATAGTCTCACCCTGGAGTGCAGGCCGCTGTCACTCAGAGGGCAGCAAACAGGCCTGTAGGCTGCACACAGTAAGGTTCCCTCTCCTCGCAGCATCAGGGATCACAGTGGGTATGGGCTTCAGCAGGGCCAGATGCTCACCTGAGCATCCAGAGCAGGCACCCCTCTATCACAGCCCACCAGGCTAGTATCCCACCTGCCACAGCACAGCCCAGGCCAACGCTGCCAGAGCTCAGGGAGGCCCACAGTCCACATGCTGAGTTTGGGCCTAGAATGCCATGGGCCTCTCTCCCCATGGCTTCTGTCAAGGCTTGCTACTGAAGCGGGCCTCAGCAAAGCTGGTCATACCCCACCGCTTGCACCAGGCTGCAGGGATCCAGATTAAATGTAGAAGCAGGAAAATGACCCCTGGGCAAGTCTGCTCCCAGAGGACAAACTGACCAGAATAAAACTGAACCTGCTGTTCCCTCTTGTGGTGGCTCCTGGCAGCATGGAGAGCACACAGTGACCTCGGCGGGTCAGAGAGTCATTCAGCTGAGAGCAGGCCTGGCAGAAGCTGTGGCCACAGGAGATGCTCCCAGGGGCCTCCTCTGTCCAGGCAGATGCTACAGGTCACTTCTTCCAGGGGGGTCCAGTAGTGACCCCAAGGCCATGACTGTCCTGCAAGGTGGGTGAGGAAGGTGAACAAGCGAGGGCAGAGGAGACGCTCAGGGAGGAGGTGACCACACCTGCCCTGTTCAGGCCGCAGGAGCCTCCTCCCTGCCCCGCACACTCTCACCCTCTCCATTCTCTGCTCCCCATGATGCCCCAGGCCTTTCTCAACATGCTCACCTGCCTTCTCTGCTCCCCACACCAGGCAGGGAAGGCTCATAGGACCTATCATCACCTCCACTTTCTTCCTCACCCCACCTGCCTCCAGCACTAGAGCAGCATCAGGAGGAATTTTTTTTTTTAAATAATAAATTTTTTTTTATATTCCCCATACAATTGCAAACGCCCCATTCTGACCCAATCCTTCCCCTCCCGCCCCCCCACCCCCAAAACTGTCTCTGGTTCATAGTTTTCTGTTGATTTTGATTTTCACTTTCTTATATTCATTTTCCTGGTCCCTTATTTAAGTTCTCTAGATTCCTGCTATGAGTGAGACCATCTGGTATTTTTCTTTTTCTTTTTGGCTTATTTCGCTGAGCATGATCCCTTCCAGCGCCATCCATGTTGCTGCAAATTGCATGTGTTTATCTTTTTTGAGTGCTGAGTAATATTCCATGGTGTATATGTACCACATCTTCTTGATCCAGTCATCTATTTTTGGGCATTTGGGTTGTTTCCAAAGCTTAGCTATTGTAAACAGTGCTGCTATAAACATAGGGGTGCAGGTGTTCTTTGGAATTGATGTTTCTGTGTCCTTGGGGTAAATACCTAGGAGTGGAATTGCTGGATCATATGGAAGCTCTGTGTTTAGTAGGTCCAGAAATCTCCACACAGCTCTCCATAGTGGTTGGACCAGTTTGCACTCCCACCAACAGTGCAGAAGAGTTCCTTTTTCTCTACAACCTCGCCAACATTTGTTGTTGCTAGTTTTTTTAATATGTGCCATTCTCACTGGTGTGAGATGGTATCTCATGGTAGTTTTGATTTGCATTTCCCTGATCACAAAAATCTGCAAAGAGCTGATGAGACTCAGCAACAACAAAGAAAATAATCCAGTCAAAAAATGGGCAGAAGAGCTAAAAAGAAACTTCTCTGAAGAGGAAATGCAAATGGCCAACAGACATATGAAAAAATGTTCAACATCACTTGTAATCAGGAGGAATTATTTTTAATTTGACTTGTCAATAGAAGGGCTGCCTGGGCAGGTAGTGGGCGCCCGTCACTAAGAAGACCCAACCCTCACTCTGGATATTTCCAGCGGATGTGACCACACTGAGGCCTCAGCCCCCTCAGCTAAGAGACACTTCCTCACTGCAGCTGCCACAGCAGGGGGCCCTGGGTGGTCAGAACCCTGGGTTGCCCAATGTGCAGCCTGGGCTGCGCTTCTGAGTCTCACTCCCCACAGTCATTAGTTAAGCTGGGATCATAGTATCTGACAACGTCCAGGGTGTTGTGGTTGTTAAACTGAATACTTCATGCAAATGTTTCTCTTATTTTCATGGTTGACTTTTTCCCCCTTTTTTTTTTTTTTGGTTTGCATTATGAAAACTCAATTCAACACTTTCTCCTTTTCCCGGATTCTTTTCTAATTGCACAGCCTTGTTACAGCAACAACCCAAATAAAAGAACTTTTACAGTAAAAAAAACTTACTTCCAATCCCAGTAGCAAATACCATAAAGATACTTACCTTTCCGTGCTCTCCTCCAGCGTGGGCACGTGTACAAGGAGATGCATCCTGAACACTAGTGGGGAGAGGCGTGGGGGAAGCAGCCTGGGTTTGACCTGACATCCTCTCCCTGCTGCACGTGGAGGGTTACGCTGGGGAGACAGGAGAGCCCCAGAATGAGAAAGAAACGTCAGTTCGCCCCTTTAACATTCCATCTTCCCCTAGGAGCTGAGGGAGACCCTGGTGGGTGCGCTAAACTTAAGCAGCCTGTTCAGGCGCCATTTGTGTGACCTGCAGTTCTGCATTCCTGCACAAGGTCAGAGCTGCCCGGTCACTCAGTCACGGGAGCCAAACCTTACAAGGTGCCTTTCAAGTCTTTCGAGAGAGAAAGCTTGATCTCCCTGGGAAGGCGATGCATCACGAGGTGGGACAAGGGAGCCCAGGAGACTTGTTGATAAGATTAGGCCCATGGTCCAGGGTCTGGGGTCTGGTTTCGATTCCAACACTTGATCATCAAGCAGATAAGAAATACCTGGTCAGCAGACTCCTGTGCCCCCAAAGCCCAAGATGACGTTCCTTATTTCACCCACCCTTTCCTCCTTGTCCTCCTACCTCACATAACTGATGCTGTATGATTATTCTAGCAATAAAAATGGCCAGGATCTTCCTCTTCAGCAGCATCCTGCATCATGTAGCCTGCTCCACGACGCCCGTTTCTTTATCAGTGTGGTGTTGCCCGACGCAACAGACCCTGCTCCATCTCCCCTCCCTTCCTGGACTGTGGACAAAGGCTCAGCTCAGGAACTGGGGTGACCTGGGCTAATTCTGCCCCTGGGCCAGGCCAGCAGGGCACACACTACTCCCTCCCCCTGTGTAATCCCTCCAGCTCTGCTCTAGAGAGAAAGTAGCTAAAGCTCATGGAACAACCTCATTTTGAGGTCCGTGGGTTTTCTATGGTGACTCCAAAGAAGATGAACGTAGGGGACTGGAGATGAACATTGGCGACTGGGGGAGGGAGGTGTCAGGGGTAAAGTTACCACCACATCCTAGCAGGGGCCAGGGTGGGGGGAGGGGTCCTGCCCAGCTCCTTAACACCTCAGGCCAACCATGAGATATTTCTAAACCTCCTCCTCTTCTTCAGGGCCAATGCCTTTTCAGTCCTGCTTAGAAATTGCTTCTCCATGGAACTGCGTTTACTGAGGTGTTGTTCTGACACTCCTTACTCTGTGTGCGATTTCAGTTCATTTATTCTTCCCATCATCTTGTGTTGTGTATCCTGTCATTCTTTTACACACACACACACACATACGCACACACTCCCCTCTCCTTGGGAACCAGACCCTCACTCAGCACTGGGGTTACTCTGACCCTCTGTCTCTGGTCCCCTCAGAGACGCCCTCTCTGCAGTGTCTCTACTCAGCAGGGTCTGAGCAGCCCCAGGAGTCCCTGCACCTCCTGCCTCTGACCTTGTGGGACACCAGCCCCTCACCCTGCATGACAGTGAGGAGGCAAAGGCAAAGTCGTAAGGTCAGTGATGGATGGAGGAGCCAATTTGTTTTTTTTGTTTCTTTTTCCCCTCATTGTACTACTCAGTTGAGGTAACATTGCTTTACACACTGTATTTGTTCAGAGGCCCAGGGTCACCCCTCTTCAGATGTTTGTTACCACATCACGCCTACCATAAGGGCACCCACCGTCTTCACCATGGTCCACTGGGGCCTCTCCCTACCTTGTTTCCTGCTCTTACCACCACCCCATACCTTCAATTCCACAGTCATATTTCTAGAGTTTGTTTTGGTTTAGTTTCACCTGTGCCTGCTTTGTTTCTTTATATTCCACATAGGAATGAAATCATCCAGTATTTAACTTTCTCCTTCAAACTTATTTCACTTAGCATAATCCCATCCATATCTATCCTTGTTGCAAAGTCAGTATATTTTCTTTTTCATGGCTGAGTAGTATTCCATTGAGTATATAGTTTGTTTTCTTTATCCCCCTCACCTGCTGTTGGGCACTTAGGTTGTCTCCATAGCTTGGTTAATTTAGACAGTTTTGCTGTGACCATAGGAGGCGCATATTCCCTGGAATTAGTGTTTTACCTTCTTTGGATAAATATCTAGGAATGGAATGCTTGCCCATGGGACAGGTCCATTTTGATTATTTTGAGGAACCTTCATTTGTTTTCCATAGGGGCAGGACCAATGTGCTATCCATAGAAAAGAGAGGTTCCAGGTTACCGCCCACCCAAGGAAATGTGGAGTTGAGCAGGATAAGAAGCTAAGGAAGAGGAGGAAGATGTGGAGTGAGATGAGGAAAGAAGACTGGAGGAGGCACATGGAGCAGAGAGACATGTGAAGAAGAAGACAGGCTTGTTCCTCAGGCTTGGACTTGTGCCAGGGAATTGGGGACATAGAAAGAGACACGTGAAAGAGACAAAGACTTGGGTGAGAGGCCCATGGAGACGCTGACAATGGCAGCTGTTATCTTGATGTGGATTTTGATTTTGCTCTTTTCCTTCCAACTTGCCTGGCCCCTCCTGCCCCTGTCCCATGGGTCTCTACCAGTAGGTACCTTAGCCTTGTTGCAGGCATTCAGGCCCAGTGAGCCTGCTTTAGGCTAACCCTGTTTCGCTGGGCATTTACCCATGAGGGGACGGGTATCTTTGGGTGCTTCACTTGCGAACTATTCTAACTATATTCTTTCTCTTCTCTCTGTTGCACACTAATTCTCTATTGCACACTAATTGTATTCAAGTTCTTTTCTATTGAAGGTCTTACTCTTTACAGTATGTTTTGTCTTTATTAAGATGATGGCAGATCCCATGTAGAGTGTACAGGTTTGAGGGTCCTGGGAAACCCTCATTCTGCCCACTAACAGGACCAGATTTCATTCCCACCCACCATGTACCAGAGAGAGTTCCTTTTCCTCCCACCCTTCAGTGGGTCATTCTCACAGGTGTAAGGTAGTAACTCATTGTGGTTTTAATTGGCATTTTCCTGACAGCACATGACAAACATTTATCCATGTACCTATTGGCCATCTGTATGTCTTCTTTACAAAAGTATCTATTTAGCTCCTCTGCCCTGTTTTTATTGAGTTGTTTTCTTGTTTTGCAGTTCTTTGTAGATCTCAGATAGTAACTCCTTTTTGGATTGATCATGTGCAAATATTTTCTCCAACTTGATAATGTCTTTTAATTTTAATGAGTTTCCCTCACCATATAGAAGCTTTTTAGTCTCATGTGATTCCATTGGTTTCTTTTTGCTTTTGCTTCCTTGGAGCACAGAAGACATTAGGGGCAGTGAAAATACTCTGCATGATATTCTCATGATGGACACAGGTCATTATACATTTGTCCAAAACCCACAGAAAGGACAACACGAGAGTGACCCCTGAGAGAAACCATGACTGTGCGACTATGATTTGTGGGTCCATCACTTGTAACCCACGTGCCAGTCTGATCTTAACACGTGATTTGGACATGATGTGTGAAGAGTTTTATAAATTGAGGGATGAAGTGTAATCTATTTTTGAAAGCATATTTCATGCACATGCATGGACATTTAAATAACACTCAGGGCCTCCCCGGTGGCGCAGCGGTTGAGCGCTGGGTTGCGACGCTGCCCACAGCCTCTGCAGTGCTGGTTCTATCCCTGGCTGCTCCCCGGCCACCTGAGGAGGGTCCCACATGGCGCGCAGACCTCTCCTGCAGCCCTATGCTCCCCTCAGCAGTGAACTTCGGTCATACTGCATCCTGCTCTGACTCTGGTGAATTCTCTCACCGTCCGGCGCTTCTGACTGTACCCAGTGATGTATAAATAAATAAATAAATATATAAATAAATCTTTAAAAAAAAAAACAACCTATATGTCTATAAATAAATAAATAACACTCAAGGATACTCATAAGTCAGTCATTCCCTTCCATCCCCCAACATCCCAGTCAGCCAGTATCTGCTGAAAACCAATTAGCAATTTATCTTTTCTTTTCTAAAAAAATATATCTATGCTTCTGTCTGGACAATAATGCTTGTTTTCCCATCAGTAAAGGAGTTCAGTCACACAGTGGGGGGAAACATTTGCATATCATGAAACTGATAAAGGACTGTATCAAGAATTTACAAATAATGCTTAAAACTCAACGATCAGCAAGAAATAACCCAACTTTTATAAGGACAAAACAGTTTTATAAAAATAGCAAAAAAAAAATTGACTTCCGAGCCTCCCCTGGTGGCGCTGGTGGTTGAGTGCAGCACTGTGAAGCTGTCTACAGGCTCTGCAGCGCAGGTTCGATCTCAGCCGGCGGGCGAGAATCCCACATGGCGCAGCAGACCTCTCCTGTCTCACCTGCTGCTCCCCTCAGCAGTGTATTTCATCAGTCTGCCTGTTCTGCTCCCCACTCTGTCTCTGGTGAATCTCATCACCTCCCATGCATCTGGCCTGTACCCCAGTTCTTGTATGCATGAATAAATCGTTTTATGTATTATATTTTATTTATTATTATTTATAGACATAGCAACTTATGTAGACATAGAAAAATAAAAATATGAACAAATGCTCAATATCACAGTTAAGAAGAACAGTGACACCATCACCCTGCTGTCCAGGGTGTGCACAACAGGAGCCTCATCAGGTTCATTGTAAAAGATCCTTAGGGGCTGAGAGACACATCAGAGCCCTGGGTACTGTCATTGCCTGGGGGAGAACAAAACAGAACCTGGTCAGAGATGAGATCACAGGAGGGACTGATGTGGGTGACTCCCCCATGGAGTCCATTTACACTGTCCCCAGGGGCTTAGGGATCAAACCCTGATCCACACTTACCTGCAGCCTGAGTGTAGCTTCCTCCTTGTCCTCCTGTGGGAAGAAACATCTTGTGAGACCAGGGAGCAGTCAGGTCAGAAGACCTAAAGGAATCTTTTAATCCTGCACAACAGGGAAGTTTCCAGAATTGTGACTAAAGACCCAGGTCAGGACTGGGGAAAATGAAGACAGGAGGTGAGGGGGGACTGGACCAAATGCCCTCTGGGCAACACACATGTGTGTGTGTGTGGATGGTACTTCCCATTAACCAGGCAGGGCAAGTTCTCCCTGAGACGTGAAAGTCCCCAGTGGACAAGATACCCCACTCCCTTCCCTACCTGAGTGCTTCTTCTTCCACATCACAGCTGCAGCCATCGCAGCTCCAGTGAGCACAGCTCCAAGGAGAACCAGGCCAGCAATGATGCCCGCGGTAGGGATGGAGGACTGAGGAGGGGGCACTGGTAGGGAAGGGAAGATCATACCCTGAGCCCCAGACCTTATCCTGACCCTCTGAAGGGCTCCAGAAGGGCTCCTGATGGCCCTGAGAATAGCCTCTGTGCCCACATCCTCCTCCTTACCCCATCTCAGGACTTGGGGCTCCAGCAGCCCTTCATGCTGCACGTGGCACACGTATCTCTGCTCCTCTCCAGAAGGCACCACCACAGCCGCCCACTTCTGGAAGGTTCCATCTCCCCCAGGCCTGGTCTCCACCAGCTCCATCTCCTGGGTCAGGTCCTCCCCATCTCGCTGCCAGGTCAGGGTGATGTCCGCAGGGTAGAAGCCCAGGGCCCAGCACCTCAGAGTGACCTCATACTCAGAGGTGGGGTGGTGGGTCAGATGTGTCTTTGGGGGATCTGAGGTGATAAATCAGAAAACTCACTTTTTGTTTCCTCCATGGACACTGAGGAATCCTTATGAGACCATCCTCACAATGGACAAGACAACCGGTGTGGCAGGAATGACAGGGGTGAAGGATGTCCTCAGCAAACTCCATACAGGCTTTGTGGACTCCACCCCCACGACACTGGGAACTACAAATTCCATGATCACCAAAGGGAAGGTTGGGAGGACCCGAGAGTGGAGTTAAGCAACTAGGCTCTCCATTTGGGTATTTAACTGGTCATGTGGCCGGGAGTCTCTGGGTTGGCCACGAGGCGTGCTAGGTTTTCGCCACCTCTGTGGGTCACTGGAATTCCAGGTCCTCCGAACGAGTAGGACGCATTTATAAACTTATCTCCCTCTCTTTCTCCCTGAGTTATTCATTTTCCATTTCCCCTTCCCATGTAAATAAACCTTTTATCAACCTTTTGCATGTGTCTGCAGTTTAGCATTCATAAGTCCCCTTTAAGCACGCCGGTGAGGAACCACAGTTGTCCAGGAAATCCCATTTTATATCGGGGTTTGCCCTGTAACAGCTAGAAACATAAAATGTAAAAAACAGCTAATCTGGGGAATCTGTGCGATTCTCCTATTCCTTAGAAAGTTCTAGAATGAGGATGAACACCCAGGGTAGGATGAAGCAGAGGGAGTGGAACACAGACTTTTTATTCCTGACCTGGGTGGAAGGTGAATGACACAGAAAAGCAGGAATCACATAACTGAAAATGTTCTCAGACCAGAAACAAGACTGAGAGAGAAACTCGTGGTTCTCAAACAGGCCCCTGGTCAAAAGGACCCGGTGACGTGTGATGTCAGGGACTGTCTGTCTTTCTCAGGAGAGACGGGATCCCTTCCCTGTCCTTCAGGAGAAGCAGGAGTCTCTGGGAGTCTCTCTAGTGCAGAACATGAAACCCAGGGGAGCCCCCCTCTCGGGACTAGAGAGAGGACTCATTTCCCGCAGTGACTCCAGGCAGGGGGGGACCGGGAGGCCTCCAGGCCCCTCTTACCCGTGCGCTGCAGAGTCTCCTTCCCGTGCTCCAGGAATGTGCGCAGCCACCTCAAGAACTTGTCCTCCACATCATTCCTGAATCTCTCTGCCTCACCCAGGGCCTCCCACTTGCGCTGGGTGATCTGAGCGGCCGTGTCCGCCGCGGTCCAGGAGCGCAGGTCCCCGTTCAGGGCCAGGTAATCAGCGCCGTCGTAGGCGAACTGTCTGTACGCGCGGAGGAGGCGCCCGTCGGGGCCCACCTCGCAGCCAGACATCCTCTGGAAGGTGTGAGACCCTGTCCCCGCCCCGCGTCACCCCGTGGTCACCCCGCCCGCCCCCCTCCCGCCGGGAAAAAACTAAACAGAAGGAAACGGGGTGAAAGTCCCGCGGGCTGTTCCCGGGCAGGTTGCAGAGAAGCCTGGAGGGGGAGACCCTGAGCGACCCCCGTCCGTGGGGATGGGGGTGCTGACCCGGCCCGGACCCGCGCCAGCTCACCGGTCTCGCTCTGGTTGTAGAGGCCGCGCAGGGTGCCAGCTGCGCTCGGTACCACAGTGTGCGCTCCCTTACGATCCGCGTCTCCTCGTCCCACTCCTCCTGCCCCAGCTGCTCCGCCCAGGGCGCCCGCAGGTCCACGCTCTGGCCCGGAGAATCGCTGTCGAACCGCCCGAACAGCGTGTCGTCCACGTAGCCCACGGCGATGTACCGGGGCTCCCTGAGGCCGGGCCGGGACATCGCGGTGGAGAAAACCCTCAGGGAGTGGGGGCCTGGGGGCGGGAGGGGAGACCCGGGCTATTCTTCTCCCCTTCGGGGGCTCGAGTCCCAGGGGGCGCCCACGAGACAGAAAGTGGGTGAAAGACGAGTGAGAGTGAAAAGCGGCTGCGGGACGAAAATGGCCGGGACTCGGGGGCCAGAGGAGGCTGGGGTCTCGGGGGACGGAAAGGGGCCAGGACGGGGCGGGGCCGAGGTGGGGGGACAACTAGGGCGGCGGCGAGGTCGCGCCTTTCCCACGCCCGCCCGCGCCCTCGCTCCCGCCTCTGGGAGCGCCCTGTCCCCTCCCGACGCGCACTCACCCGCCCGGGTCTCCCTCGGGGCCGCGGCCACCGCGAGCAGGAGCAGGAGGGCTGCGCCCCCCATCCCCCAGGACGCGCCCCCACCCGGGCTGGGGAGACGGAGTCCCGGCGGGCGGGCGAGGGCTTTGGAACGGGAGCCGCGGGGCTGCTGATTGGCTGCTCTGGAGACCTCCAGGCAATGGGGAGTGAGCCCTGGGGTGAGTCACCAGTATCCAGGAAGGAGGACCCGACGCAGGTTGTGAGAAGTGAAACTGGGGAGATGAGGAAGCCCCGACAGTCACCTTCCAGCCCCAGACAGCGCCCTGGGGACTGAGACCTTGAGAGCCACACCCCGAGACCCTCCTCTCCTGCACCAAGACCTTTGTCACACTGTTGCCTCCCTGAATCCAGGCCCAGGAATTGGGTCAGCGATTCTCAAACATTTTTCTTTCAGGATGTCTCTACAGTCTCACAAATTATTACGGATCCCATGTATAATTTTTATGTGGGCTATAGCTTTAAATATTTACTTTACTAGGATAAAACCTTTCAAAAAGATGTTATTACTTCTTTACTTTAGAATATTAATAACCAATGTATGCTAACAAAGCATTTTTAAGAAAATAACTTTCTGTAAATGTAATGATAATTGCACAATTGTATGAATTTTTAAAAAAATTACCTGTTGTTTCACTACATGTTAAATAGAGATATAATGTTAATTACACTGGGATCAAGTTATCAAAAACCGTATGCTTTACTTTTTACCACAGATCCCAAAAGAAAAATTAGTCCATACTGTAAGTTGTCAAGTTTACAGTGATAGGACCCAGTTTTCCATTATTTTGGTTTTCTCTGGGAGTTTACATTTTATTAAGGCAACAAGTGTCATTAGTTGATTTTTAAAAGGGACAGATGCACGTTCATTTTCAGGAAAGTGTCTGCCAATTCAACTAGTCTAAGTAACCATGGTTTTAGCCATTCCTTCCTTCAATTAAAAATGATACTGCCTAAAAGAAGAGGTGAATTCACTTCATACATTTTTCCCCCTGGGACATAGCACTTTGGACTGTAGCAGACATGCCTTATGTGCACTTCCTTGTCATCGTTTCAGACCTTTAAAAATATGTGGATTTCAGGATGATAAATAGAAAATATGCTTTCATGATTTAACCAGGACATTATGAAGTGAAACTGGTCTGGGTTTTCCTTTTTTCTGCAAGAAAGTGGTGGTAAAAAGAACTACTACTGCAGTTGGTACTATGATTTCCACTCTTACTAAGTTTTAACTTAGCAAATGTCAAAATACTGAAAGGCAAATAGTATCTAAGTGATGTTATAAAAATAGTTTTGACCTCCTGGATTCCGTGAAAGGTTCTGGGTGACCTCAACGCTTCCACAGACCGACTATGGAAATGCTTTTCTCAGTGAACCAGGGATAGTCTCTGCCTTTGTCACTTATCGAGTGTCCTCTGCCTTTGTCTCTGATTGAGCTCTCAGAATCCATCTCCTTTTTGGATTTCCAATTTCCAAAGTTTTTCTTAGAGTTTTGTCCCTGGAATCTCTGGATGAGCACTCATTCCTCAGAGATGATGAGAGAGTGGTCAGTCTGAGAAGGGAGGTGGAGAGACAGGTGCTTCCCTTTGGAACTGGGACAGTTAGTGTCTGGAGGCACCAGACCCACTTAATATACATTTCCATCCAATGACCTTGCCTAATCTTTAAGAGAGATAATATTAGCCCCTTGATTTTATATGTGTTTAATGCATGTGACTTGATGCTCCCAAAGCATGAAGAGCTGTGCTGTCCAATAGAATGTTCAGGAAGAAAGAAATGTTCTATATATGCACTGACAAATATGGTGCCTTTAACTGTTGAACACTTGAAATGTGGCTCATGAACTGAGATGTTGCATATTTTACTATATATAATTTAAAATTAAAATGCCATATGTGGCTAGTAGCTACCATATTGACGGTACATATCTAGAATGTTCTTAACTTTCAGTATCTGCCCCCCAATACTTTGTTGTATAATAAAATATAATGTACAATAAAATTACCTTCATGTGGAAATCATGGATTTTTCTACATGGGTTTTAGGTATAGCCTTAAAATATGGCATGTCCAAATAGTTTAATTAACATGTATTTTAACAACAGATGGAGAGGTGCAATCCCAAATCTGAATACAAACTCTGTCAAATCCATGGCTGATGACTAAACTGTGCTGAGGTGTGGGACGCTGAAGAGAAACTGTCAGAAAACCAGAAAGAACTTAGAGGGCATTCTACCCTTGAGTGACAGACTCATCCTGGTGCAATCTGTAAGTCTGCACCTATGACTGATGACTTCCCTAATCCACACAAGCTCAGAGAACCACAAGAAAAATCTTACTGACTTGAGGAATCAAACATCAGATATGGTGGCGGCATTTGGGTATTTGGGTACACCAGGAACAAGGTAACCAACAAGTGAGTGAATGCCAACATCTGAGTAGACACTGTCCAAAACCTTGGTTGACCATTGAATCACATGGAGACAAGTTAAACCCTTCAAGACCCAGGATGAAAATGCAGCAAGTGGAGACTGAAGCAACAGAGCAGGGGCCCAGCTGTGCACACTGCAGGGACCGATTTTGCCTGGTTCTGGCAAATGTCCAAGTTCAGTGGGGAAGAAAAGGAATTCCCGGAAAAATAAAATAGATTCCAGATGTGCTAAATCTTATATCTTTCATGTATTTAGAATTAAACCTGCTTTCTCCACGGTGCTTGTTTGAATAAAGCCTGACAACTCTCTACAAGGTATCGGCATAATTTTCATTCTTTGACAAAAGGATATAAATATTTAGTGGCCAGATGATGGACAAAAGAAGTGTTTCAAATGTCCACAAGTTTTTTTATACACTCAAGAGGTCAAGACCAGTGCCCCTCCTGTGAGTCCCTGGACTTGCTGGCTCCCTGCTCATGGAGGAGGCTGGGGCACCTGTGCCACTTCACAGTGAGGCTCAAAAGGCGTCGCAATCTCCTGCTTGAGTCTTCCTGCTCCTCTCTGGGGGAAGACATTTGCTGCGCTGGGTGGGCACTCAGATAAGGAGACACTCACATGGTGAGGAACTGAAGCTTTTTTCCAGTAGCCACGTGCATGAGCCTTTATGTAGATCCTTCCATGTCCACCAAGCCTTTTCTTTGGTGTGACATTGGGATTGCAGCCTTGTGAGACCCCGAGCTGGAACCACCACTGGGGTACAGGCCAAAGGTGTGTAGGGTGAGAGGATTCACCAGAGACAGAGTGGGGAACAGAACAGGCAGATTGACTGAAATACACTGCTGAGGGGAGCAGCAGTCAAGTCAGGAGAGGTCTGCTGCGCCATGTGGGTAGCTCCCTGGCCGGGGATCAAACTTGTGCTACAGAGGCTGTGGAGAGCTTCATAGGTTGTGTCTTATTCCCTTGTGCCACCAGGGAGGCCCATAAATAAATAAATCTTAAACAACAACAAAAGAAGTCTTGGAGAAAGAAGTTATGAGTGTGGAAGTGCTGGGCTTGGGTCCTAAATCTGTGTCATGCTCAATATGGGAATGTTTCCACTCTAGCCTGTAAAATGGGACTAATAGAGTCTTGGTTGTCTGCCTCACATAGGTGATAAAAGGATTAAGCTTAAATTTACAGTACTGTGTAAGTGCAGTACTGATGAAGTTTCAATATAAAGACACATTGAAGGTAAATTGATAGGGAAAAGATAAGCTATGAAGATAGACATCATAAGGATATTGGAGTGCTTCTATTAAAAACAGCCATAAAAGATTTCAAAATAGAATTTATTGGCAGATATGGAGCACTCCTTCATGATGATAAAACCAAATAGAGTGAGAAATTCAGAGTGCAGATAGAAAGGAGACACGGTTGCCTGGCTGGGGTATGGAGAGAGGATCAAATACAAAGGTGCAGCTATTGACAAGAGCTAAGACATGGAAACAACCTGAATGCCCAAAACCAGATGTCTGGATCAAGAATGTGTGCTATATATACACGAGGGAATACTACTTGGCAATCAAAAAAGATAAAGATGCCATTTGCAGTAACATAGATGGAGCTGGAAGGGATTATGCTCAGTGAAAAATAAGTCAGAAGGAAAAGGAAAAAAATTGGATGGTTTCACTTAGAGGAGGAACATAGGGAAACCACACAAGGAATGGGGGAAAAAGATAAAACTAGCAGCAAACTATACATTGGAGACATTCATCTGGGGATAGAGAGGGAAAGGGATCCAAATGGGAGGGAAGAGCAGCAGAGTCTGTGGTGATGTTCCCGGGTGTCCTGGTGGAGGCACTTTCATGGGGACAACACCTGAGAGGGGAAATCAAACACTGTACAAAAATGAAGACCAATGTAAAATATATAAATAAATAAATTTCAAAAAACAATATAAAGGAGCAGGAGACATTTTAGGATGAGGGGGCTGTGCTGTCTGTGCTCTATGGAAGTTCCAGGATTCTATTTATTTAGAATTTTTATTTATCTGTCTATTTATTCTATTATTTATATTTACCTAACTGCCCATCTATAACTGGTAAATTTTATTTCATGTAAAGATCTTAAGAAATAAAAGCGGGGAGAAAGAAGACAAAATAAATACACTAGAGTTAATTAAAAACAGAGAATTCATTGCTAGCAGTCCTGTACCAAGGAATGTTAAAGGATTTCTTCCAGGCCTCGGAAAGTGACAGTAGATGATAACTCACACATTAGAGCAATAACTAGCAACAGAGACACGCAGAATACTCTTTTTTTGAGGCTTGTCTTAACTTATTGAACAGATATGACTGCTTACATTTTTTGCTTTATACTTTTATTTGGCTTCTGTTTATTTTGGTTTATATATATATTACATTAATATATATATAAATTTCTTATATGTTATGGAATGTAGTTCAATTAAGTAGATATTGAAAAATGAAAGATAGATTTAAGTATTTACAACAATAAAAAGTACTGAAATAAATATATCTAAAGCACATGAAGAATTAGTTTCACAGAAAAATATTTCCTTGAATCAAAGAAAGGTAGAAAAGGATGAAATGGAATGAAAAAGATGCGAGACAATGGAAAAATAAATATCCAAACGATAGACTCAAATCTTACCATATCAAATACCGGATGGTCTCACTCATAGCAGGAATTTAGAAAATCTAAATAAGGAAGCAGGAAAAAGACTAATTATAATAAAGTAAAAATCAAAATCAACAAGCAACTATAAACCAGAGACACACGGGGGGACGGGGGGGCCGCGGAGAGATTAGGGTCCAAACAAGGGGGGATGGGAATTGTATGGGGAATATAACCAAGATGAAAATGCATACATTGTGCAACAATGAAAAATGATGTAAAATATATATAAAATAAAATAATAATAACAAATAAATAAATAAATTAGGCACTACGGGCACTCTGAGAGGAGGCCCCCGGGCGCTCAGCTTAGTGACCTGAGAGGTTTGGGTCTGGGCTGAGTCCAGACCCGGCCAGGAGGGCGCACGATGCGGTTGGGCTCAGGGACCTTCGCTGCCGGCCTCAGCCTCCTAGTGATCCAGGTGCCCTTCCTTGGGGCTTCTTCCCGCCCACCCCAACCCCGCTCCCAGCACCGAGCACCACCAAGCAGAGCCCCCGGTGCCCGAACCCGCGGCCCGAGCAGCTTCCAATGGACCAAGCTCCCACCACCCGTCTTCACTAAAGTTGTTATTATACTGAAAAACAAAATTAACTAAAATCGCAATCAAACACCTGCGATTCTCAGATTGGACAATATCAAGGAGATTTGTATTCTCTGTGTGCTAGAAAGACTTTCTGTACAAATAAATACAGGTTAAAAGTGAAAGGGTGAAAGGATATGCCAAGGAAATAGAAAGCAGAACCACAAACCTTTACTGTCATTGCAGGAGGCGGCAGGAGCGAGGCCTGAGGGACCCAGACAGCAGGTCCCTGCCTCTCTGTCCAGGAGGGAGGGGGAGAGCAGAGTGTGGGGGGCACAGTGGATCTGGGGAAGGACTCTGGGTGCTGGGGGGGGGGTGGTGTGGTCACTACCTCTGAAGAGATTGGAGCCTGTTCCCTACATGAATTGTAAATCACCGTGACTGCAATTTGAAAAACAGCCCTCAGCAAAGGGACAGGGAGTGGAAGAGAAAATTTCCTGCTTTGGTAATTTCACATCGAAGAGATGTGAAATTATTCCCCTAAATCACACACAGTACTGTAAATCAGTGTTGCTTCAATTTAAAAAAAAAATTAAAATAGGCCTCAGGAAAGGAACAGGGAGCTGAAGGGAAAAGCATCTGCTTTGCAGTCTCCAGGGTGTGGTCATCAAGGGGCTGCAGAGAGAGGCTGTGGGGAGAGAAGATGGCGCCTCAGACACGGGGCAGCTCCAGAGCCTCCTCTCCTCTCCCCCACTCCCCCCACCCCAGCCTGGTGCCAGGGCTGCTCACAGGGCATCTCACCCCCTCCCCCAGGGATGCTCAGCCCCAGCTCACCCTCTCAGCCTGAGTCACACACACCCAGCCTCTCCCCTGGCTGCCAGACTAGGACAGCGCCGCAGCGCCCCCGTGTGGCCACGGGGCTGAGGACAGAGGGCGAGAACACTTGATCTCCCAGGTTCAACTGGAGCTCCCACAAGGACAGGGCTGTGCACACAAGTGGGAGCCCCATACAGCTTCAGGTTGTGTCTGACCTGTTTCCTCAAACGCACGTTGACATGCTGGTCCCTCTCCACTAATAACCATAGACTTTGTTTCAGGGAGGAGCAGGTCTCCAGGCCATGACAGCTGGGCACCACAAATACACACCAGGTCTCCTCAGTCTCATGGGATGAGACCTTGACCCAGGGTCACTGTTTCTCCAGGGTGGAAGTCTCCTTTCCCAGGGTATCAACTCGAAACTCTTCATCCCTAAGATGTGCTTTTCTGCTCTTTGGATAATACCAGTAGAGTGGAATTGCTGGATTATATGGTATATTATTTTTATTGCTTTGAGAAACCTCAGCATTTTTTTTCAGACTTCCCACACACATTTCCCCTGATGTTAACATCTTATATCACTACCTTACCGCACAGCTAATGAGGCAATGTTGATATGTTATTCATAAACTCCATGCTTCATTTGTGTGTCATTACTTTTTCTTCTTTCTGTCCCAGGATCCCATCCTGATACCACGGTAAGTAAAACCCAGCATGTTTCCTACGACTGCTCTGGCTGAGTCTGTTTTGCAACCAGCCCAGGCCGGGCAGGTTCATTGTTGGTTCTCCCAGACCAAAAGATAATTTTGGAGCCTTTGGTAGATGTATACAGGCCTTTATGCTGCATCAGGGACAGGCCAGCTTCTCTCCCAGTGTTTCTCTGTGTCCCGTCTCTGGAGTCTGTCTCATGTCGTCTCACCCCAGAGGGGTCACTCATAGCTGTTGGCTTGCCTCAGCGTGACTCTGCCTTTTATCCCTGGCCTCTCGGCACAGCTGCCCACACTTCCACAGCTGCACCTGCTCCCTGAGCCAGGTGACCATGAACATGGGCACACCCTGGGACCCCTGGACATCCAGGAGATCCGGTGGTGCAGACAAGGCGTTCTGCTAGGTGGGCACCCAGGCGGGAGTCACAGAGGCCTGACTATCTGAAAAGGGACTTTTACCTTCTTGGTCCTCCCCCATAGGGCAAACTTTTTCAGTTTCTATTAAGACAACTTTTACATCCTAAGGTACAAATGTTTCTATAAAAATCTTGAAACACCCCCCGGAGCCTTTCCCCTGGTGTCTGCTATGACCCTGCCAGTAGACACAGGCAGAAGTTGAGTTTCCTATTATGTCAGGGATGTATGCACAGGTTTGCCTCAAATCCCAGGTCTTGCTCATTGATTACACCTTTGGTATAGTAAATGTGTCTCATGGCAGTTTCCAAAAGGGAGTTTAAGCAAGTAAATATCAGGCCCTGAGTTACTACTGGATCAAGGGCTATGACTCTGAAAATCACTTTTGTTGTCTGGTAAATGAGCATCATTGGAAATTTAGGTCCAAGGACCCGGTCTGTGGCTTGTGTTGAGTCTCTACTCTTCAGGTGTGTACAGGGTCTCTTTTGTCAGATGAGGAGTGTGGCTACTATAAGCTGCTACACGCTTAGAATGGGTGCCGTTTGTAGAAAGACAGGGTCAGGGTCGCCAGTAGGGTCCCACAAAGTCCAGGACCTCTTGCCTTGTGTTTGGTGGGAGACAGATAGGCCCATACATTGTGTTCTGGTCACTCTGGTAAGGGAGTGATTCAGTCCAGTAGACCCCTGTGAGCGAGGAGACTGTTCATCACTCACAGCTAGAGCTCAAGGTTAAGAGGAGGGACGCCTCCTGTAGATAGAGGTTGGTGCTGGACACTGCCTTCCTGTTGTGGATGGGAGCTTCCTCTTCTGTCTTGAAAAAGGGTGCACCTCTCTCCTGTATCATAGAGTTGAGACCAATTTTCAGGTGCAGTCTTCTTGGATCACACCTGTTGCTTCTCTTACTTGGTAAGTCACTTAGACTTGAGTCTCGACATCGCCAGTCAAGAGGCCGTGGTGCATGGTCCTGGTCTGACGGGAGGGCCTCTGACTTAGCTGCAGGGATGCCTCTGCTTCGTATCTGCGTCGTTCTTGTGGGTGTTACAGAGCTACCCTGATATAAAACAGGTTGCCTGACTGTGGGTCCTCACCCACGCGCTTAAAAGGACTTATCAGTACTCTACTGCAGGCACACACAAAAGGTTAATAAAAGGTTTATTTACAAAGGAAGGGAAAATGAGGAAATGTACAACTCAGGGAGAAAAGAGGGAAATAAAGTCTTAAATGCGTTCTACCCGTTCCACCAACCAGGAATTCCAATGGCACACGGAGAGCTGGTGGAAAGCCAAGAGCCAGGAGGCCAAGAGAGAGACCCAAAGCCACGTGTCTGGTTTTATACCAAACCTGGCAGCTTAATGCCACCCTCAGGTCCCAGCAACCCTCCCTTTGGTGATAATGGGATTTGTCATTTCCAGTGTCTTCATGGCTGTGGTCTGGAGTGGGGGTGGAGTCCACAAAGCCTGTATGGAATTAGCTCAGGACATCCTTTCTCCCTAACAATTCCCCCCTTTCACTTTTTGCCACCATTTCCATGGTGATGAAGATCAAATATATAGATGCTGAGAAACAGT
Source organism: Talpa occidentalis (assembly GCF_014898055.3). Taxonomy (NCBI): domain Eukaryota; kingdom Metazoa; phylum Chordata; class Mammalia; order Eulipotyphla; family Talpidae; genus Talpa; species Talpa occidentalis. The sequence continues at coordinate 38,468,540 of NW_023602073.1, forward strand.
CTCAGATGAAAATATTTCAGGGTTCCAGTGTGAAAGAAAACCAGTCTCTACAGGTATTGTCCATTGTGGAAAGCAAAAATCCTCCCTTCCTGAAAAACAGTTCATCAGTCCAAGCTAAAAAACAAAAAACCTGGAGGCATTAGCCAAAACAAAACAGCAAATATGTCAAAATCATGGGAAAAAAAATCTTAAAGTTGGTTCAACTTATGTAAAAAACAAATTCTCTCAAACTTGATCCCAAATTGTTTCAACAGCATAGTAAAAGTGTGCAAACTAAATCTACATTTAAACCATATTACCCATTTTTGCACAAAATCACAAGGCAGAATAAAGAAACAGCAATTTTAGCTGGCTTTGTTGGAATAGTCCATGTAGGATCAGATTGAACTCTTGACATCCGGTCCATGTAGGCTTCAGGAACAAAGTTGGTCTCATCAGACTCCAACTGGGTTTCCTCTTCTTGAGGGTACCAGGGCTTTTTGTTTGCCGGGTTGTCCAGTCCTGCCAATGGAGGCAAGCTTCCTCACCTTCTTTGGAGGTCTCTGGAACCCTACGAACAATGTGACGGGTTTTCCTCTTCTTGGTTCTGCTCTGTTTCAGTTTCCTGGAAGAACTCCACTCAAAGCCACACAATGAAACTTATGTCCAATTAAGCACATAAAATCCCTATGGAAGTTATGTAAAAACAGACTGTGAGATAAGTAGTAAAAGATTACTACCACTCTTTTTTTTTTTCTTTTTTAAAAAAATTATTTATTTATTTATACAAGCACTGGGTACAGTCAGAAGCACTGGAGGGTGAGAGAATTCACCAGAGCCAGAGCAGGGAACAGAACAGGCAGACTGACAAAACACACTACTGAGGGGAGCAGCGGGTGGCAGGAGAGGTCTGATGCCATGTGGGACCCTCGCCTGGTGGCCGGGGATCAAACCGATGCTGCAGAGGCTGCGGGCAGCCTCGCAACCCAGCGCTCAACCGCTGCACCACCGGGGAGGCCCTACTACCACTATTTTTTATGCTGTGTTGGTATCAAGGGGAGAGAAAATGCAAACACAAGTTAGCTTTGCTGGAAAAAAAAATGCAACCTTGCTGCAGATCCTGGTCACCAAAACAAGAAACTTTGTGGATTCAGAACAAGATGCAAAAAAAAAAAAAAAAATTACCAGTATTATGTCAAAGAAAACTTAGTAAATGTCAGGTGTATTTCCAGGTCTATTCAGTCCTTAGTAGGAAAGTTTTACTCTCAACAGTTCCATCAATAGGAATCTGTTGAGCCCTTTTCTCCCTGTATTTCCAGAAACAATTTCTGTAGATATTAAGCAATTGAAGTATACAATATTACAAGGCGACAATCTCCATTGACAATTTACATACATATCAGGTCAAGGTGTTACCTGTTTTCCCAAGTGACAATGCTTCCCTACTAGTTTCTCTACTAGGTAAGCCAAATAGAACAAATTCATCTAATGCCTTTCCCAGGAGCAAAGGGAGAAACTCTGTGGAGTGTCTCAGGAGCTCTGCTGAGGTTCCACAAAATTTCCTTGCATCAGCTAAATGACAGGCTGCCAAATTTTTACTTGAATTAGATTTCTGGGAAGATTTGCCATAAATATCAGAAGAACAGCAGAAACAACAATATTCAATCTCTATGAAGGCACTGGCTTAGTTCAGTAGTACAATGTTGACAATCAAACAAAAACCTTTAGTTTTTCCTCATAACTGGAGACTCTTTTTGTTCTGTTGTCTATAGGCACCATGTATACCAACTTGTCAACCACTGGAGGCCAAGACAAGGACACAAGGAAAGGACATACAGACGTACAACATATAGACACAAAGAGAGCCTTAGTTACCATTTAACACGCATGGGATATCTCATACAACTGCAGTTTCACTCATAGGCCAAAGTAAAAAAAACAAGCAGAGGAAAAAAAAAAAAACTCTTGAAGTTAAAAAAGTAAAATGTTAAAAGGCAATACCAAAATCAAGATTGAAAGTCTTTCTGTGTAAAAAAAAAAAAAAAATACTGCCAGCATATGCGTGATCCTAGATATTATTTCACATCTCCTAAATTTTGAAAGGAAGAAGATTGGTTAGAGCATGTTAGTCTTCTCAGGGTTTCTTCAGAAAAAGTGAGTCCTTGGGTATCCTGCAACAATAACTGGAGAAGAAGTCAGTAACATTCAAGTTTTTGTCTGTTTCTTAAACAAATATCTCAAGTCCTCAATGGGTTCACAAGACCAATGGGACTTCGTCTCTGGGTCAGTTCCTCCTGGGGCTTTCTTAACTCTGGAATGATGTACCCAGGGTTTTATGCCTGAAAGTTTCAGAGAAGTATGTGTGCTCAGCAAAACATCATAGGGACCAGTCCATTTTTCTGGCATCTGGTTTTGGGCATCCCCATTCTGTCAAGTCTTCAGTAAGACCTGATCTCCAGGTCGGAAGGGATGCAATGGTTGATCTGGAGGCATAGAGATCCTCGAGGTCGCAAAGTTTTGAATTACTGCCAGAACCTCGTGGATATGTTTCACATATTGTGTGATCCGGCAATCTTGTGTTATTTCCAGACTGGCTTTCACAACTGAAGTCTGGAAGTGTCTTCCGAACACAATTTCAAAGGGGCTTAATTGTAGCACACTTCTAGGTGCTACTCTTATCCAAAGGAGGGCAAGGAATAGTACCTGGTCCAATGAAGTTGTGTTTCTTGGCACAGTTTTGCCAAGGTTTTCTTTAAGGTGTGGTTCATTTTCTCCATTTGTCCAAAAGACTGCGGTCTCCATGCAGCATGCAATTTCCAGTTGATCTGTAATGCACTGCTTACTGCATGAGTAACATCAGAGATGAATGCCGGCCCATTATCATTCTGGATGGACTCCGGCTACCCAAAGCAACGGATTATGTCCTTCAGCAGCTGTTTTGCAACCTCAGAAGCTTTTTCCATCTTTGTGGGAAATGCTTCCACCCATCCTGAGAACGTGTCCACAAAAACCAGTACGTATTTGAAATTGCCTGTTGTTCTCGGCATTTGTGTAAGGTCTACCTGCCAGTCCTCAAAAGGGCACTTTCCCTGATATTGAACCCCAATGTCTTTAGGGTGGGAGTCAGTCTTGGGGTTATTCCTGGCACACAATTGACAACCTCGGGTGATCCATTGTCCTATTTTATGTAAATAGGGGCCCTTCAAATATGGGCACACTGTTTCTAATAAGACATCTCTCCCATAGTGAGATCCTTCATGCAGATGTTTTAGCATTGGATATACCAGGGCCTCCGGGAGGAGTATCATCCCATGGGAGTTTACTCTCCAAGTGGAGCTGGGGTCAAACTCAATAAATCCCTATGCACGAGCTCTCTTCTCATCCCACTCAGTGTATTCAGGAGCATACTGAGTCAGGTCCACAAGAGGGATGAATGCACCCTGGAGAGTAGAAGGGGCAGTGGCCTTAACCAGCTGATCAGCTGCCCTGTTGCCCTTTGCCATGTCAGACCCACCCTTTTGGTGGCCAGGACAATGCATCATGGCAACAGCTGATGGTAAATCTACTACTGCCTTTGGCAAGACCAAGATTTCTTTTTTTTTTTTAAATTAATATTTTATTTTCTATAATTCTCACATCATTTTTCATTTTTGCACAATGTATGCATTATCATTTTGGTTATATTCCCCATACATTGCACTCCCCCTCTTATTTTGACCCTAGCCCTTCCTCTCCTCTTCCCTCCCCCATCCCCGGTAGTGTGTCTCTGGTTTATAGCTGCTTTTTGATTTTGATTTTTACTTTGTATTGATTAGTCTTTTCCCTGGTCCCTTATTTAGGTTTTCTAAATTCCTGCTATGAGTGAGAACGTCTAGTATTTTTCTTTTTCTTTCTGACTTATTTCGCTGAGTTATTTCGCTTATGATCCCTTCTAGCTCCATCCATGTTGCTGCAAACTGTATGTGTTTATCTTTCTTGATTGCTGAGAAATATTACACTGTGTATATGTACCACATCTTCTTGATCCAGTCATCTACTTTTGGGCATTTGGGCTGTTTCCATAGCTTAGCTATTGTAAATAGTGCTGCTATAAACATAGGGATGAAGGTGCCCTTTGGAATTAATGTTTCTGTGTCCTTTGGGTAAATACCTAGGAGTGGAATTGCTGGATCATATGGAAGCTCTATCTTTAGTAGGTCAAGAAATCTCCACAATGGTTGGACCAGTTTGCACTCCCACCAACAGTGCAGGAGAGTTCCATTTTCTCCACAACCTTGCCAACATTTGTTGTTGCTAGTTTTTTTTAATATGTGCCATTCTCACTGGTGTAAGAGGGTATCTCATTGTAGTTTTGATTTGCATTTCCCTGATTACAAGTGATGTTGAACATTTTTTCATATTCCTGTTGGCCATTTGCGTTTCCTCTTTGGAGAAGTTTCTTTTTAGCTCTTCTGCCCATTTTTTGACTGGATTATTTTCTTTGTTTTTGTTGAGTCTCATCAGCTCTATGTAGATTTTTGTGATCAGTTCTCTATCAGTAGTGTTGTGTGCAAAAATTTTCTCCCAGTCGGTGGGGTTTCTCTTTGTTTTGGTTATTGTCTTTACACGCAAAAGAATGAAGCTTGACTATTACCTCACACCATGTACAAAAACCAACTCAAAATCGATTAAAGAACTAGATATAAGACCTGAAACCATAAAATACATAGAAGAAAATACAGGCGAAACACTACATGACATGCACCTCAAAGACATCTTTACAGACACATCACCCAAAGCAGTGATAGTGAAGGCAAAGATAAACAGCTGGGACTACATCAAATTAAAGAGCTTCTGCACAGCAAAAGAGACAATAACCAAAACAAAGGCCAAGATTTCTAATGGGTGTTTGATGTCCTTGTTACTGGCGGTAAGGAGTCCTTGCTCCTTCGAAATGGACCCGTGCATGTGGAGAATCATGAAAGAGTGCTTGGAATAAGTAAATATATTGACTTTTTTACCTTTTGAGAGTTCCAATGCATGGGTCAGGGCTATTAATTCGGCTTTCTGCGCTGATGTACCTGCCGGAAGAGCCTTGGCCTCCACGGTGTTCTGGAGCATCCCCCTGCATATCCTGCGCATTGACAGCCTTGGTCCATGAAGCTGCTGCCATTTGTAAATAGCTCCCACTCTGGATCTGGCAGAGGCTGATTAGTCAGATATGGTCGGCTGGCATACACTGTGTCGATGGTTTCTAAACAGCTATGGATTAAAGTGTCATCCTCAGGTCCGTCTGCATTGCTTGGAAGCAGTGTGGCGGGATTCAGAGAATTAGAAACCTGCAGCATCACATTAGGATTGTCCAACAGAGCTGCTTGATATTTTCCCATTCGCCCGGCAGTCAACCAAAGTCCACCCTTCTGCTCCAGCAATGTTAAGACCTGATGTGGCACACACACAGTGATGGGCTGACCCAATGTAAACTTCTCTGTCTCGTGTAAGAGGTCACAAGCAGCAGCCACAGCACGCAAACATGGAGGCCTTCCCTTAATGGTGTGGTCCAATTGTTTGGACAGATATGGAACAGGCTACATTTCTGGCCCCAACAATTGGATTAGCAATCCTAAGCCAACCCCCTGTCTCTCATGTACATAAAGTCTGAATGGCTTCCTAAGATCTGGAAGCCCTAATGCTGGTGTTGAGATCAACTTTACTTTTATTTCATCAAAGACCTTTTGACATTCAGGAGTCCAGGACAAAGGTTCAGGCCTTTGAGAGCATCATATAAGGGTTTTGCTAGTCATCCAAAATTAGGACTCCAAATCCTGCAAAACCCAGCCATACCCAAAAATCTGTACAACTGCTGGTTGCTGGGGACTTTAAGGGCTGAAATTACCTGTTTTCTTTCTGTCATCAGGCTCCGTCTGCCTTTCTTAATTTCAAACCCCAAATATGTCACCATTTGTTTACATATCTGTGCCTTATTAGGTGACACCTTGTAGCCACATTTTGCCAGGTGGTTCAGTACTACTATGGTATTTTCCAGACAAGATTTGTAGTCTGGACTTGCAATCAATAAATCATCTACATATTGTAATAAGATGCCCTGGTTTAATTGAACTTTGGATCCCTGGCCAGTATTTCCCCAAAAATAGTTGGGGAGTTCTTAAAACCCAGTGGAAGCACAGTCCAGCAATACTGGAGAGTGCTCTTGGACTTATGGTCTTGCCACTCGAAGGCAAAAAGCAGTCGATCCTGGACATCTATTGGGATACAGAAAAAGGTATCTTTAAGGTCTAATACTGAAAACCATCCGAAGTCACCAGGAATGGCAGTTAATAAGGTGTAGGGATTAGGCACGGTGGGATGTAAATTCCGAACAATGTCATTAATGGCCCTTAAATCTTGGATAAAACGGTTCTCACCTGTATGGGATTTCTTCACTAGCAGAATCAGAGTGTTGTGCAGTGAGCGGCAGGGCTGAATGAGTCCAGATTGCAGGAACCTTTTCAATACTGGCTCAATTCCCCTCAAGGCTTTCTCCTTTAATGGGTATTGCTTCATCCTCGGGGTTCTGCTCCCCTCTATCACTTCTATCTTTACAGGCTCTGCATTTATCGCACGTCCTGGAGTTCCATCAGCCCACACCCATTTACTTACTTGTTCAACAATTTCTGAAGGTAAAAGTTCACCTTTCTGTGAAACAGCTTGAGTAAGTAACATCTGGAAGCACAGAACATGCTCTTGAGGTATCTGTAGGTGAAGTCTCTGATATTTGGATGAGAATATAATTCGAGCGTTGAGCTTACTTAAAAGATCACGACCAAGTAGAGGGATTGGACACTCTCCCATGTATAGGAAGCTATGCTGGAGCTGTGTGGTGCCCAGCCGGTACTCCAAAGCTTGTAAGAAGGCTTTCTGTTGTGGCCTCCTCGTAATCCCAGTGACTGCTACAGTCTCTTTGCTCACTCTAGCCAATTTAGAATTCAAAACTGAATATGTTGTTCTAGTGTCCACCAAGAAATCAATCAGGCAGTTCCCCACAGCGAGTGTTACCTGGGACTCTGAGGGGCTTATTCTAATGGGCTTCTTTAGATCTAGTGGAACCCCCGGGCACCCCTATTCTTCATCTGAACCTTCTCCATGAACTATCATTTGTCTCCTTTCCTCTGCACTTGGCTCTAGATTCCTTCTACTCTGTCTATATTCCCTCCTATCTTCACCTGAGGCTCTACTCTGTGCTGCCATTTGTCTCCTTTCCTCTGTGCTGGGCTCTCAATTCCTCCTCTGTCCATATTCCCTATCATCATCAGAGTCTCTACTCTGTGCTAACATTTGTCTTCTTTTCTCTCTCCTTGGTTCCTGGTTCTGTGTACTCCTTCTATATTTCCTCCTGTAACCCCTGCATGAATCACCATATCATGGTGTTTTCAGTCTTCTATCCTGTCTTCTGTAATTATTGTGTCTGCCACTTCCCTGTAATCTGGGACAACTGTACTTCCAATGTCCCTCTTCCCTACAGAAAGCACACTGATTTCTTCCTAGGGATTCACGTCTCAGTCCATTACTGTTTCTCTAAAATCCTGTCCTGTGCTCTCTTTATACGAAAACACTCTATGGGGGGTAGGGGGCGGGATGGGAGGGATTGGGGTCAAAATAAGGGGGTTGCAATTGTATGGGGAATATAAAAATAAAATTTATTATAAAAAAAATACCTACAAATGTACACTCATGTATAGTGCATCTTCCAGACAAAGGCAGAATGTTCTCCTCGGTCTGTCATAATACGGGTTTCAATACGACTCAGGTTAACTATCTTTTTCAGATCCTTTGGACCTACGCTGGGTACAGGGAGTCCAAGCCACAGGGTACACTGGCTGGCATTCCAACCCAGTGACAACATTGTCTATCTCAAGGGAATATGTCCCGAAACAAAATGCCACAGTCCAAGTCTCCCAGGACATCCTCCATTCAGAGCAAATCATACAAAATCAGCTAACATCATCAGAAAAGACCGAGACACCCTCAACCTGGATTCATATAATGCAAAATGCTATACCCTTCCTAAATGACTCTTTTGGGACTAATACCTCCTCTTGTTTTCCCTGCGTTTCCCTTCAGAGGCCTCTACTGGTGGCAGCTCCAATTAATCACAATACCACTATGACCAAGATAACCCAAGACAGTAGTCGCTGCTTGCCAGACTCCCCAACTCTCAGTCCCCCATGGGACTCCAATCACAGCTACCCCTGCCAGCAAACTGACGCCCTTGTAGGCTTTCATTCCTGCACTTCTAACATTTCAGTTAACGAGTAGTTACCTCCTTAGAAAAAAACCTCTGTGTCTTTAGCATCATCACAAAGACAGCTCCCCTCCCTGGCACAGGCCGCTCTCCAAAACTGGCGGGCTCTGGACCTGTGAATGGCTGATAAGGGGGTACCTGCCTGTTCCTCAGGGAAGAATGTTGTTACTGTATCCGTGAGTCCGGGATTGTAGAACAAAATGTGGAAGCCTTAATGAAACTACACAAAGACGTGGAAAGGGAAAGCGGAGACTCCAAGTCTCCACTGACATGGTTTCAAAATCCTATAGTGTCATGGCTCCTCCCGCTCTTGTGGCCAAGAGCGCTCTTGTGGTTATACTAATGATAACCTTATTTTTTTTCTTTTTGCTCCTTGCCTCCTAAAATTCACACAGGCTCACATTCGGGAAATGTCTCCTACCACCTTTAACCAACTCCTTCTCCACCCACGTTATCGCATCCCTGCAGAAGACCCTCATAACCAGGCCTGAGCCACCCCCTTAGCTCCTGCCAGACCAGAGAGCAGTGATGAGGGAGGAGCACCCAGACTCCATAAGCGGGCTGGCCCCAGACAAAGAGGAGCAGTGAATATGCATGGGGGCGGGGGAGAGGGGTGTCCAGGGGTGGAATGTAGTTATGTCACAATCCCCTGGGAACCATCCTTATGGTCACATCAAGAGCTGGGTGTTTGATCTGTTGCCCCAGCCCCCCAGGACTAACCCCCTTTTAGGTTTCCCTTGTGGCCTCAGATAACAACCTGAAGGGGGACTCAAGACCCTGGGACCCGACCCTGGGAGAGGGTTCAGGCAAGTTTGCTCTGTACTGTACCCCACCTTTAAACTCTGAGCGCCTACAAAGCCTACTCTTATCTAGTAAACTTGAAGCGTTGACAACCACTCTGGGTGACACTGGGAAGAATTGTTTAGTTTGGTTTTCTGCGGGGTTTCTACTTCTCTGTGGAGACTTCCCAATTTTTGTCTGACTTCTCCATCTCACATTCTAATTCCTTATGACCCTGGGACCAGAGTGCCCCCCAATCAGTGCTCTTTGGAGTGATCTGTTTATCCTCTGTGGATCAGATCCCAGCAAACTGACCTTCCCAGTTGGGAATCTTCCCCCAGTCATCTCAACATGGGTTGCTCTGCTCGCCACAGGATAAACAGGCGACTGAAGCATCAATTCTGCTTCATTCTCTTGAGAAAAAAAGCCTGCTGTGTTAATGTACATATGCGTACATATGTGAGATTATAACAGATTGCTCTGAAATGTGCCTGGCTGTGCTCCTGGCTGTCCCCTCACTGCCTCCTGCCATCAGCATCCCGTTGGTGCAGGAGCTTGAGCAGCACTGTTAACAGGTAACATGCACAAGAAAGGGCCCTGAGGTCTGAGTACTCACATGCTTGCTTCTCCACCCCACGCTGGCTTTACCCACTGGCAGCTACTGATTCATGGCATCCCAGAAGTTCGAGTCTGAAGACTGAGTGTAAATTCCTAAACATTTTTTTCTTTAAACCATGTTATCAGTCCATTTCTTCTGTCATTGGGAGGATGGGACGGGGGGACTACGCACAGCACCTGGTGGAGATGTTGGTGGCATGAAGTCAGATGGCAAATCTAACTTGTAAAGTGGGGTGTGAGTACAGGGGCTTGCCGTTCTCGTGAGCCTCAACTCTTTTTCCTCTCCGCAGTTGAGAGACTGTCAAAGGAAAAATATCTTGGGGTCTCCTGCAGGAGTTAAGAAAAAGAAGAAACATGGCAGTAGGCCAGAGACAACCACTTCTGGTGGCTATGAGTCATCGAAAGGTGTAAGTCTTGCTCAGCAAGGCTTCCTGGGAGAGGAGTTGCTCCAGGGCAGCTGAGTGAGAAGTGAAGAGCATGAAAAAAGTGGGTAAGAACCCTGGGTCTGAGTGCGGCCTCTCCGTAGCTCTGCTGGGGATCTGATTTGGGGCGACACTGTTTAAGCTCTTTGTCTACCTGTGAGTCAGGATGCTACAGCTCTACTTAAATCTAGGCAGCATCCATGAGATGATTGTGCGTTCATCCCTTCGTGCGGGGCCTGGTGCGCAGTGAGCCTTCAGTACAGGGCGTCCCTATGGACTTCTTGCTCTGGCAATTTCCCTCATCCCCAGCCTCTAGGGGAAGCCAGTCAGTGAGGACACCCTCTCCCTTTAGGGTGGCACCGATGAGCCCCCGGTGCTTGGGATTAGGCGACCTCTGAGGTGGGAGTCTGTCTTTGCCACCTGCTTGCTGGGTGATCACAGGGAAAATCACGTCCTTCCCGGGTTTCAGTTTCCTCACCTGGAAGATGATATTGTTGGGCCAGATCAGTGTCCTCCAGACTGATTTGGTAGCTGATTTGGAGATGATCACATCTCTTGGTTTACATTGCTTTCTGCCTCAGGCGAGGCTGAGAGTGGCCGTTTGGAAAGATGGCGCAGGCCGTGATATGATCTGTCACCCTTGTCTCCAGCATCCATTGTCCAGAGCTGCTCTCTCTTTCCTTCTCTGACCTTTTTGTCTTCTCTAAGCCATTGTTCTTTTCCTCCCTTGCCCTTATTTTTCCCTTTTTACCTCCTGTAGATTCAGGACATTCTGCAGGTGCTGATGTCCACCTTAACCGCTCCAATGGGGTAGCGCTCCCCCCATTGGACAGGAGGAAGGTGAGGCCGTGCCGAGACCCCCTCTCTGGCTTGGCCTCTCCCAGCATGCATGCCCGAGGCTTGTCTGGTTGAGGTACTTGGCCTCTGACTGATTTTATGTTGCCATCATTAACCCTCGGTGTGTCCATGTCTGCTATTTCACCTGCTTGGTTGATTGTTGTTTTCCTTCCCGCACATCTTTATCATCTTGGAGAAGATACAATATACCGTGAAGGGTGAGAGGTCATTAAGGAAGAGCTTCCAGAGCAGATTGTGAGATTTGGGCCTTCCAAGCCTCCAGGGTGAATGCTCAGGGGCCTGTCCTAATGGGAGAGTGTCAATAAACCCCTCCCCAAACACAGGGCTTGCCCTCTGGGCATGTCCCCCAAAGACCAACAGTCCACATAGCAGTTGGTTTTTCAAAGTGATGAATTCATTTTAGCCTAGGAGTGGGAAATGCAGGCTAAGGAGAAAGGGGGCTTTTGTTACAGGTGCCAGGATTCAGGTGAGTTTTGTAGCAGAACTGCAAGTGCGTGAGGTTAACCAGAGATGAGTGGCTGGGACATTCTCCCCCGTTGTCTTTTAAAAATCAACTGGACACTTACCCATCTCCCATGGGCCCTTGGCAGCAGACACTTTGCTAGGCGGCAAGGTGGGATGTGGCAGCTGAGGGAGCAGTTGGCTCTGAAGGGTCTGGAGGCTGGAGGGGTGGACTTTGAGACTGATGTGTAGAGGTGGGCAGTGTTCATCCCTGTGGAGAGCGGGTGACGTGGGAGTCCCGGGCAGAGGGTGGGTGCAGGAGATGATCAGGATTAGGAGCCCAGAGAGTGCTTGACAAGAAGGTAAGTTGCCTGGGGTGCCCTGGGCTGGGAGATGACCTCATCCCGATGTGGGAGGGGACACCGAGCTCTGGGTCTCCAACTGCATTGGGTGGCATCTCACTGTTTCTTCTGTCTGTCCAGTCCCATCAGAGCATGGAGGTGACCGGCTCACTCCAAATGGAGCAGCACACCAAGAGCGAGCTGGCCAAGAAACTGGCTTCCAAGAGCGAGATGGCCAGCTACAGGAGAAGCTGGCAGAGCTGAAGGAGCTGGTAAGGCCTGCGCCAGCTGGGAAGGGCTCGGAGGCCTCCAGGAGGGAGGACCTTAGGCCAGGATAGAGGTAGCTCCAACTCAGGCAGGTGGGCACTGGTGACCCTGCAGTCCTGCCAGGTCCATGACTGCCTGTGCCCTACCTAGGCTCTGACAGCGGTGGGTTCCCCAGGACTGCAGGTCACCTCCCTGCTGGAGGCATGAGCCAGTAGGGGAGAGACGAGGAGACGTGGAGACATCCTGGTTCCAGACTTGGCTCCAGGGTCACGCTTCACTGAACAAGGCTGAGCCTCAGCATCCTTCACTTCAGAGAGCACTAGAAAGCAGTCCTGCTGTGGTTAATGGAAGGGGCTTGGGCAGGTGGCAAAGTCCCACAGTGCCTGCCTCAGGAAGAGGGGTCCGTGCCTATCCCCCCCCATTTGTGGGTGCAGATCTGGGAGGCGCCTTGGTGGCGGGAGCCAGCAGCAGCTGTGGTCTCCACTCTGCTGCTCCACCACAAGTCCGTTGTAGCAGTTGCTCTTCAGAACTGCCCTTTTCTGCATGCTTCCTGGGTTATGGGCAGGACCAATCAGGTGGTCCAGTCAGCCAAGGATGAAGATGGTCCAGGGCCTCCCTGGTGGCCTAGAGGTTAAGTCTCGGCACCATCACCACTGCTGCCTGTGTTTGATCCCTGGCTGGGATTTGACCCACAGAGCGCTGCAGACCTCTCCTGCCTTGTCGGCTGCTCCCCTCAGCAGTGTGTTTCAGTCAGTCTGCCTGTTCTGCTCACTCTACACCTCTGACCAATACCCCAGTTCTTCTGCACAGAGAAAGAAAAATTGTCCAACCAGACTTGATGTTGGGACACCCTGAAGAGTGATATAAGCCAGGGTTAGAGGGAACTGAGGGGCTCTGTTCCAACCTCCAAAGAAAGAAGGGGAAGACTCTGTTCCTGGCCTCTCAAGAAAGGAGGGCCAGAAGCTGAAAGAAGACAAGCAGTATCCAGTAGCCAACCTCTGTGGGAGGAAGAGAGGATGAAGACCTCTGTCAGAGACTGGGCCTCCAGTCCTGTGTCTGACATCACCTGAAAGGAGCACCAAAGTCTCCAGGCCTCATGTCTGAAAGAGCTGCTTGTTGTTGGTGTTGTCCAGCAACTCACAAAGAGCTTTTACACTTGGTGTCTCTGACACTGTCTGGGATACCAACTGAAAAGGGTAGTCACAGGGCATGAGGATGGGATGCCAGGATAGGCCTCAGTGGCATCCACCTGCCCAGGCTCTAAGACAAGAGAGCTGCCGAAAAGCCCCAAAGCCAAAACCAAGGGCTAGAGCAATACAGTACCCATACAATAGGGGCCTACAGGCTAGAGCTGATGGAAGGATAGTGCCTGGTAGGGGACTCATCACTGTGGTTCTCAACCGTGTGCACAATTGCAAGAGACTTCAGCCTCTGGAAACAACCACCTTGGGGTTTATTTTACAAACGGAAAACAGAGCTTACTGTAGCCACAAATGGTGTCTTATTGTAGGCACAAATGGTTTGCAAAGGGTCCACCAGAAGTACAAGTAGGGTTCCAATCCCCTGTCACCAGGAATTCTGGGCAGCACTGGCCAGTAGTGATGGTCACTACTAGTCCCCCTGAGGTAGCGTCTAGCCAAGGCAGCTGGGTTCCAGTGACAATTTGGAGGTCAACCGCCGCCTGCCCTCACCCCCCCGCATCTTCCCTGCAGGTGGAGGAGAAACATCAAGAAGCTGAGTAGCTGCAGCAGCAGTGGGACCAGGACCTTAGTCACCTTCAGCAGTACATAGCCGCCTACCAGCAGCTCATGACCGTCTACCAGCAGCTGGCCAATGAGAAGGACATCCCGCAGAAGCGGGTGCTGCTTAACACCCAGCTTGTCAACCGGATGCAGCACGAAGAGCAGGGCAAGATGGAGGTCGAGTTGGCCCGCCAAGAGCTGCTGAAAACATAGATGGGGTAGTTGGAGTGCCAGGCCCCCTGTGGCCGCCCGAGCAGGAAGAGCTGCAAGCAGCATCCCTTTTCACTCTTTCCTGACCCCTTAGGGCCGCCTGAAGGCTGGCAGCAAGCAGAACCAGCAGCTGCAGGCCCCACTGAACCTCATGGCTTGGACTGGAGAAAGTGAGTGGGACTTCAGCAGAGGAGGGGTTTGCAAGAGTGGAAGCCACCTGTAAAGGCCAGGAAGACCACAGAGCAGGTTTTCTGATCCAGCAGACCAGGTAAAGGAGGAGTCAGAGTCCTCAGTGCTTTTGTAGATTTTTATTGGGATTACTAGGTACACGGCAGGCAGGGGCGCTGGGGGGCCGGTAGGCTGGCAGGCCTCCCAGCCCCCAGCAGGTCTTCACTCTGGGCTCTCCGGCCTTCTCTCGGCTTCTGCTTCTCTTAGTTCTCTCTCGGCTTCTGCTGGCATCCCCATGACACCACCCTTAAAAGCTCAGTCTTAGCCCAGGTGAATCCCATCTACCTATGCCCACACCCTATTCCAGGTGCCCGCCATCAGGCATGCATTCAGGACTGATAGCATCCATCATCTATCCTGATGGCAGGAGGGCAGAAAAGCCTGACATTTTTCCTTACCCTACACCACCCTTAGGACAACTTGGATCCTTCCCCTTTGGAGACTTCCTGGCGCAGGGCTGCACAGAGAGGAAGGGGCAGAGCTTCCTGGCTTTCAGGGCTACTTCAGAACACAGAGGTTCTCTGAGCTTCTCAGGCGTGGCTGCACAGGCAGCTAAAAGAGCAAAAGCTGCTCTGCCAGTGCCTGGCTCAGCAGGCAGCCCCATGGGACCAGGAGCCCGAGAAGATGGAGATCCTGGGCCCCGGGGGGAAAGTGTGCCTGGGGAGACCCACCAGGCCCTTCAGGGAGCCATGGAGAAACTGCAGGTGAGTGTGGTCCTCTGGAGGGCTGGGCGGGCTGGGTGCTGGGCAGGCCGGCACTGCTGAGCCCTGAGCCCGCTGTCTAGCCGCAGGGCCGCTTTACCGAGCTCATGCAGGAGAAAGTAGAATTACAGGAGCAGATTGAAGAGCTGGAGCATCAATGTATCCAGATGTCTGGAGAGACAAACACCATCGGTGAGTGGAGAGGCCGGTGCCCTGGGGCCATGGTGCTAGCTGAGCTGCCTGCGCGCCCTCCCCCTAGGAGAATACATCATTCTCTGCCAGAACCAGAGAGCAGTGATGAGGGAGGAGCACTGAGAAGACAGAAGGCGGAGTCCATAATCCAGCTGGCCCAGGACAAAGAGGAGATGAAGGTAGTCTGTGCTCTGGCTGGGGGCGGGGCGGGCTTCTGAGCATCTCTGCTTCCAGGTGAAGCTGTTAGAGCTGTGAGTGCTGGTTTTGCGGCTGGTGGAGGAGCGAAATGAATGGCGGGTGAAGCTCCAAGCAGCTGACCAGAATCCTGCTGCTGAGCCCACTAGCGCACCCCCGGCCCCCAAAGAGGTTGGCGCTGCCAATGGCAAGATGAATAAAGCCCAGCGCGGGCTGCTGGGCAGGAGGAGCACACTCCACCAGGCATGCAGCACCCTGTCTCTGTCTCTCCAAAGAACAGAGTGATGTGAGCCTTGCCGTCAATGTGCAGCTGACCCAGGGAGTAGCCCAGCTGGGTCAGACTCCTCTTGAGAACGCCTCCGCGCAGCAGATCATTCAGCTGCTTCAAGGAATACAGAACCCCCAGGAACGCGTCACCACTGGAAACATCCTGTGCATTCCCTTCTACCAGGCTGATGCCAACGAGGAGGTGAAGATAATGGTGGTCTAGGCCTCCGGTATGGGGTGGGGGCTCTGCCCACACCTGGCCCTCACCAACCCATCCCTGTTGCCCAGGCTTTCCCACCCTGTCCTTTGGCTCTCCTTCCCAGTCGTCCTTTCATCCCTCGGCTTAAAAAAGATTAACAACAACTCCCCTACGTAATAGGGGGAAACAGGTGCAGACCCTAGCCTCTTAGGTCAGGGCTGTGTCTTAATCTCTGGACTAATCAAACTTCCAGAGACAAGGAGCTAGAAACATCCAGCTAGTTATTTAAGGGGCTCCCCTCTACAACATAGGGGCTCCTTGATGACCAATTGAATCCTTACCAGGCCTTCCTGCAGAGGGCCTAGGTTATATCAGGCAATTTGGGGCCACATGCCCCCGATCCCATACCAACCATGTAGAGAGGGGCAGCACTTTGAAGGCCCTGCACAGGGGCTAAGCCCAGACAGAGATACCAGCTGGTGCAGGTGGGCACCAACAACTGTCTAGACTGTAGCCACAGAGATAGCACTAGCTTATTTGAGACCACCCAGATCCACAAAGGGGTGGCCTCCACTTGCTGTCTTTACAAAAGTCCCATGGGCCTCTGTGCCTGATTATCTTGGAGGCCACCCCGATCTGCAGAGGGGTGGCCTTTGCTGCTGCTTTTACAAAAAGCCCCATAGAGGGGATGCATGACTTATTCAGGCAATTTGGGGGTACACGTGTACTTCCCCAACCCTATGGAAAACGGCTTGGCTCAGAAGCCGGGCGGCTGCGGCTAGTGGAGGCCAGGTGGAAGGCGCATGGGCGCCCCGCGGTGTACATACTGTGCTGTGACGTGTACATCGGGGCTGAGACGGCCCCTGTATCACAGCGGAGGCTGCGGTGGCCCCTGGGAGAGGAGGTTTCTATGAATCATTTGAGCGGAAACTTATTTATTGATCGCCCAGGACAGATGAAGGAGGCAAGGACAGGGAGTGGTTCCTGGTGTTTCACTTTTATGTCTGAATAAACTGAAATCACCATGTGATCGGGCCCTGGGATCTGTGTTCAGGGGCTGTGCTGGGTGTGGGTCCTGCCAGCAGAGGACAGGCTTCGGGGTGGCGAGGTGGGCACAGTGCTGCCTGTCAGGGCATCCAACCCTGCTCAGCTCTCTGACCCGTCGGGCCTGTGGGCTGCGTGCCGCCCCAGGAGGGCCAGGTCCTGCTCTGATGACCAACACTGGGAAACCTGGTCTACTTCTGTGGAAGGAAAGCAGGGTGCCAGCACCCCAGAGTACTGGCTTCCAGCCTAGGCATTTCTCCTCTCACCCTGTTCCTCTGGGGACCCCACCCAGGCCCCATGAATCTTCCAGGCTGGCACTCTACCCCTGTTGGCCACAGCAGGGTTCAGATGAAGACCAGCTAAGTCCAGGTGCTTTCCAGGGCAGCCCAGGAAAGAGTGTAGCCTCCCAGGCACCCCTGCGCCCCCATGCTTAAACCTTCCCTTCCCCCTGAACGCCACAGAACACAACCAGCACACAACACGTTGCTCCCCATTGTTCAGAAATGGGTTTCATTCTCAGCCAAGAGACAGCAGGACTAGTCGCAGCCAGAAGCACAAGCTGCCGGTGCAGCACCCCCATGCTCGGGGGAGGGGCAGGGAGGTGGCAGGGGTGCTGAATGGGCACAGGCCGGCAATGGCAGGGAGGCTTATCGGAGGTGGCATGTGTTGGCGGGGGCGGCTGGGGTGACAACATTTGCTTGTAGTTGGGCCACAAGACTCAGAAGGACAGCACAGCACGGCGGTTCCCAACACTAGAGACGCGCGTGCACGTGTGTGTGTGCCCGTGTATTTATAGACATGTATAGAGCAGGGCAGGAGCAATACCACCGAGGGGGCACAAGAGTCACCGAGGTCACGCCTGGGGTGTCAGCTCACCACCACAACAGACTAAAGTCACAGATGAAGGGGGAGGCTTGGGGGCTGGGGGCCAAGTCACAGAACAGCCACCCAGGCAGGCCTGGGAAGAGAGGTGTCCCAGGAAGAGGAGGGGTCTGGTTAGAGGCCGAAGGGGGCCCTGGGGCTCTCAGGATGGGATGGACTTGCCTGATCCGATCAGCTGGCAGCTGGGAGAAGCAGAGAGAAAACGGGGGAGGGCAGAGAAGGGGGAGAGCTGGGAAGGCAGGTGCAGCCTGGGCTGCAGCGCTGGGGGGGAGGTGGGGAGGGAAGACGAAGCAGGGGAGGGTGTGGGCAGGGGTTCTGGATGAGAGGGGAGGGGGGACAGGGAGGGGGGATGCAGGAGCAGGAGCTGGAGCCTCTCCCTGCACGCTCACGGGCCTCTCACACACACCAGACAGTGCACCCGTGGGCCAGACATGTGATCGGCCCCCTCGGCTCCCTCCTCTCTGCTCCCCTGTCTTTCAACCCGCTGGGCCAGGGCCACCCTCAGCTTCGGGAGTAGGGGCCCACGGGCCGATGTGACACCACCATTTCTGGCGGAATACTACTGTTTGCACTGGAGGGCAGAGCTGAGAGGATGGCTGGAGGGAGCACTGGGGCCCCCCTGGGGTGGGCAGAAAGCCCAGGAGTCCTCCATAAGGACCCTGGGGAGATAGGGAGGGCAGGAGGCCGATGCCAGTGGCCACAGGCTTACAAGTCTAAGAGGGGAGCCTCAGCTGGCCGGGGGACCGCAGGTTGAGTAGGTGAGGCTGGGCCCTTCCTGGTGAGGAAAAGCAGAAGAGCAAGCATCAGTGTAGGGGTGTGGGGGCAGGCAGGTCCGTGGGGCGAGTTTTACTGCCCAGCTGGGGTAGAACTCAGAGAAGCCGACTTGCCTGGGTCAGTAGACACTGAGGTCCCCTGGCTGAAAGGGGAGGTGACCCTAAGGAGCAACAGGCCCAGGTCCACAGGCCTGCAGGCGGGCTTCGGTGCTTCACCTGGGGCACAGGGGCTGCCTTGGCCCTGTGCTGGCGGGCACAGCAACACCGGGCATGGAGGGCAAGGCACTCTGTGACCTGCCTGGTTGCAAGGTGGCTCTGGACCGAGGGTGTGGCTTGGACCCTCAGGCTTTCCAAAGCCATGGGACAACATAAGCTTACCCTGAAGGTGACTCAATTGCCACCATAAGGAGGAGGGTTCAGATCTCCTCTGCCCTGTGGTGGATCCGGTTCCAAAGCTCCCAAGGTGGCTGCCCTGCCCCAGCAGCACACTCACATAGGGGGATGGGGGCCGCACCTCCAGGATGAATTTCGAAGGCTCCCTGAGGACCTGCCCCCTGACAGCAGCACAAGCGGCCTATCAGCTCAACACCCCGCGCAACCATCTGCACTGCGGGCCCTTGAGTCTAGAGACTTCCACGGCTGGAGGACATCCACCTAGATGGAAGGCCTGGCTAAGACAAGTCGCAGTGACTGTCTTCAGTCAAAGGTACTTTGGGAACTTGGGGTTGGCTTGCCTGTATGGACTTAAGTGTATGTATGACCAATATAGGAATAAAACTCTCTCTGAGAGCCAACTTCCGACTGAAACTTATCTATCAGGCTCACTACAGATGCCTTCTCTCAAACCTCCATCCCTAAGCATCTCATCTTTTCCTGCAGCGCTGCATGGCCTCAATACCAATTGGACAATGGCTCCCACGGGCCGAGCATGGCACTTGTGACTTCTCAATCCTTACAGACCTAAACAATTCTGTCACCGCAGTGAAAAATGGTCAGAGATCCCTTAGGGCCAGGCTGGCTTTCTCTTGTGCTCCCGTGCCCCCCTCCAGCCCCTCCCTCCTGAAAACCTGCCACACTTTCCAAGTCTTGAGACTCCTCTCACTCTCCCCCTCTCTGGACCCTCTCAACGTTCTCCGATCCTCTAGATTCTCAGTCTAGCATTCCCCCATTTTTTCTCCTAGACACCACACCCGCTCTGGGTTGTCCTCTTCTTGGTCCTCTTAGGGAAGTGGCAGGGACTGAAGGAGGAGTTAGAGTCCATGTTCCTTCCTCTCCATCTGGTCTCTCCCAGACTGAAAAGCTTCTTGGCTCTTTCACTAACAATCCCACCACCTACCAAAGAGTTTCCTTATCTTACCCAAGCCTGTAACCTTACTTGTCATGATTACATGTGATCCTCTCTTCCACCCAGATCTCTGACAAAAGGGAATGTGTTTTAGGTCTGCCCAAGACCAAGCAGATCAGGTCCCTTTGACTGACACAACCATGGCCCCAGGCTCTGCAGCAGTTCCCAGCCCAGAGCCAGGGTAGGACTACCAGACTGACACAGGCAGGGCCCCTAGGGCAGAGTTCACCGAAACCATTTTATTACCTGTCTCCTAGCTGGCCTCCAAGCAGGTGTACACAAAAGTGTAAATTTTGCTAAGCCCGGGGAAATTACAGTCTGCCTCAAAAAACCCTGCTGCCTTCCTTAGCTGCCCGGGCACATTCGCTGCCTGGGGAAGAACAAATCAGAACTGGGTCAGGGTCCACAGGAGATGAGAATGAGGGTGGAATTGCTGAGTCAGCTTATCCTATGGGCTCCATCTACACTATCCCAAGGGTTTGAATAATCATAAACCCTGATCCATTTACCTCCAGTCTGGGAGTTGCTCGCTCCTTTTCCTCCTGTGGGAATAAAACATCACGTGAGACCACGGAGGAGTCAGGCCGTGAAGTCCTAAAGGAATCCCCTAGTCTGGCCAAAGGGAAGTTTCCAGAACTGTGACTGAAGACCCATGGCAGGAGTGGGCAATATGAAGAAAGGAGATGAAGGGGGACTGGACTTACTGCCTCCTGGAGTCTGTCCCACGCAGGAATCTTGCCCACTGATATTTTCTTTTTTTTTTTTTTTTTATTTATTTATTTATTCATACAAGCACTGGGTACAGTCAGGAGTGCGGGAGGGTGAGAGAATTCACCAGAGCCAGAGGGGGGAGCAGAGCAGGCAGAAGGACCGAAGTACACTGCTGAGGGGAGCAGCGGGGGGCAGGAGAGGTCTGCGCGCCATGTGGGACCCTCCTCCAGTGGCCGGGGAGCAGCCAGGGATCGAACCAGCGCTGCAGAGGCTGCGGGCAGCTTCGCAGCCCAGCGCTCAACCGCTGCGCCACTGGGGAGGCCCCACTGATATTTTCTGGGAATCAGGTCCCCATCACCAGGATTATCACTTTCACATTTCACATGTTCTTTACAAAAGGTGGTGTTAGCAATCAGCTCCAGTTTGGGCAACAGGTGTGTGGATGGTATTTCCATTTACCAGGCAGGGCAAAGTTGTATTGAAATCCCCCAGTGGACAAGATCCCCCACTCCCTTCCCTACCTGAGCGCTTCTTCCTCCACATCACAGCTGCAGCCACCGCAGCTCCAGCGAGCACAGGTCAAGGAGAACCAGGCCAGCAATGACGCCCACGGTGGGGATGGAGGACTGAGGAGGGGGCACTGGAAGGGGAGACCCTGAGCCCCAGGCCTCATCCTGACCCTCTGAAGGGCTCCAGAAGGGCTCCTGATGCCCCTGGGCAGAGCCTCTGTGCCCACGCCCCCCTCCTCACCCCATCTCAGGACTCGGGGCTCCAGCAGCCCCTCATGCTGCACGTGGCACGTGTATCTCTGCTCCTCTCCAGAAGGCACCTCCACAGCTGAAGGTCCCGCAGGCTGTTCCCAGGGACCCGGGCAGATTCCAACAGAAGCCTGGAGGTGATGCTCGGGCCGGGAGACCCTGAGCGACCCCGCCCGTCCGTGGGGATGGGGGTGCTGACCCGGCCCGGGCCCGCGCCAGCTCACCGGTCTCGCTCTGGTTGTAGAGGCCGCGCAGGGAGTCCAGGCTGCGTCGGGACCAAGGTCTGTGGTTCTGAAGATCCGTGCGCTCCGCGTGCAGGACTCGGGCCCCTCCCGCCCCGCCCAGGGCGCCCGCGGCTCCATCCTCCGCCCCGCTGCGTCGCTGCCAAACCCCACGAACTGCGTGTCGTCCACGGAGCCCACGACGATGAAGCGGGGCTCCCCGGGGCCGGGCCGGGACATTGTGGTGTCGAAAGTCCTCAGGGAGTGGGGGCCTGGGGGCGGGAGGGGAGACCCGGGCTATTCTTCTCCCCTTCGGGGGCTCGAGTCCCGGGGGGCGCCCACGAGACAGAAAGTGGGTGAAAGACGAGTGACAGTGAAAAGCGGCTGCGGGACGAAAATGGCCGGGACTCGGGGGTCAGAGGAGGCTGGGGTCTCGGGGGACGGAAAGGGGTCAGGACGGGGCGGGCCGAGCGGGGACACCTTGGGCGGCGGCGGCTGAGTCCCTCCGGCACCCGGGTCCTGTGCCCCGACCCCGAGTCCCCTCCTCCTGCTGCCGCGGGAGGCCTGTCCCCTCCCGACCCCGCCTCACCCGCCGGGGCTCCGTCAGGGCGAAGGCCCCGGACAGCAGCAGGGGGAGAACCTGGGCCTCGGGACCTGCGCTCGGGTCTGGAGAGAATCCGGGACGGTACCGGGAGCCGCCGAGACGCTGATTGGCTGCTCTGGAGACCTGCAGGCAATGGGGAGTGAGAGCTGCGGCGAGTCACCGGTATCCAGGCAGGAGGACCCGGAACCCTGGGGAGACGGGGAATCCCCAGCTGCCACCTTCCAGCAGCAGACACCGCCCTGGGGACTGAGACCCTGAAAACCACACCTGACACCTGGGACTTTGCCGCCCCCTCCTCTCCTCCTCCAAGACCTTTGTCACACCGTCTCCCTGAGTCCAGGCCAGGGACTGGGTCAGCGATTCTCAGACATTTTCCTTCAGGTTGTCTGTACAGTCTCACAAATTATTACAGACCCCGTGTATAATTTTGTTATGTGGGTTATAGCTTTAAATATTTACTTGACTAGAGTAAAACCTTCTTAAAAGATGTTGCGAGGATGTGGAGAAAAAGGAACTCTCCTGCACTGCTGGTGGGAGTGCAAACTGGTCCAACCACTATGGAGAGCTGTGTGGAGATTTCTGGACCTACTAAACATAGAGCTTCCATATGATCCAGCAATTCCACTCCTAGGTATTTACCCAAAGGACACAGAAACATCAATTCCAAAGAGCACCTGCACCCCTATGTTTATAGCAGCACTGTTTACAATAGCTAAGCTTTGGAAACAACCCAAATGCCCAAAAATAGATGACTGGATCAAGAAGATGTGGTGCATATACACCATGGAATATTACTCAGCATTCAAAAAAGATAAACACATGCAATTTACAGCAACATGGATGGCGCTGGAAGGGATCATGCTCAGCGAAATAAGCCAGAAAGAAAAAGAAAAATACAGGATGGTCTCACTCATAGCAAGAATCTAGAAAACTTAAATAAGGGACCAGGAAAATGAATAACTATAAGAAAGTGAAAATCAAAATCAACAAAAAACTATGAACCAGAGACACTCTATGAGGGGTGGTCGGGGGGGAGAGATTGGGGTCAAAATAAGGGGGTTGCAAATGTATGGGGGATATAAAAATAAAATTTATTTAAAAAAGATGTTATTACTTCTTTACTTTAGAAAATTAATAACCTATTCTGAGCTAACATTGCATTTTAAGAAAAATAACTTTCTGTAAATAATAATAATTAGATGTGTCTTTCTTGTCTGTCTCATTAGAAGATCTTTTAATTTTCATTGTTTACTGTTTTGTTTGAAGTCTATGAAAAAAATACAACCTCATGGAAATATGTAGGAATAGTACCCCAGTGGCGCTGCGGTTGAGTGCTGGGCTGCGAAGCTGCCCGCAGCCTCTGCAGCGCTGGTTCGATCCCCGGCCGCCAGGAGTGAGTGGGTCCCACATGGCGCAGCAGACATCTCCTGCCATGCCCGCTGCTCCCCTCAGCAGTGTATTTCGTCGGTCTCCCTGTTCTGTTCCCCGAACATACCACACTCTCCTGAGAGTGAGTTCTCTCACTCTCCCCAGCTTTTGACTATATCAGTGCTTGTATAAATAAATAAATAAATCTTTAAAACAAAACAACAACAACAACAACAAACCAAATAATAACCTTTTCAGATAACTGTGAATATTCACCTTTGTTACTAAATTATAACTATATAAGTAATAATTTCTCAAAGGTTATTTGCAAAGTGAAACCCAAAACAATGTCACTGAATATTACCTATTCTGTTATATTAATTCCATAGGCCTCTCTTGCATATAAAGAATATAAATAGATCTTGTACAAATGTATGAATTTTCTTTAAAAAATTATCTATTGTTTCACCAGGTTTTATATAGATATTCAGTGTAATTACACTGGGATCAAGTTATCAAAATATCATGTCTGTTTTATTTTTTATCACAGATCCCAAAAGAAAAATTAGTCCATACCAGAAGTTGTCGAGTTTATAGTGATAGGACTCAATTTTCCATTATTCTGGATTTCTCTGGGAGTTGACATTTATTTAAGGCAACAAGTATTGTCAGTTGTCAACAGTCAGTTGATTTTTAAAAGGGACAGACTCACATTCATTTGTAGGAAAGTGTTTGCCGTTTCAACGAGTCTGAGTAACCATAGTTGTAGCCATTCATTCCTTCAATTAAAAATGGGATTGCCTAAAAGAAGAAACTAATTCATTTCATACAATTTTTCCCCCTGGGACACGGCCCTTTGGACTGTAGCAGATCGGTTTTATGTGCAGTTCCATGTCATTGTTTCATATCTTTACGAAAATGTGGATTTCTGCATGCTAAAATAGAAATGATGCTTTCATGACTTAACCAGGACATTTTGAAATGAAACCGGTTCGGATTTTTTTTTTCTCTGCAAGAAAGTGGTGGTATAAAGTAACTGCTACAGCAGTTGGTACTGTAATTTCCATTCTCACCAAGTTTTCCTTAGCAAATGTCAAAATAGTGAAAAGGTAAATGATGTGTAAGTGATGTCACAAAAATAGTTTTGACCCTGGATCCTTTGAAAGGTTCTTGGTCTTCTCAAGGGCTCCACAGACCACACTTTGGAAATGCTTTCTTCAGTGAGCCAAGGAGAGTCTCCCACGTTCTTCTGCCTTTGCCTCTTATTCATTTTCCAGAATCCCTCTCCTTGGTTTGGATTTCCAGCCCCCAAATCTTTTCTTAGAGTTTTGCCCCTGGACTCACCTAGAAGAGAATTCATTCCTCAGAGATAATGAGAGAGAGTGTTCAGTGGAGGAACAGGTGTTTGGAGCTGGAAACAGTTTGTGTGTGGAGGCACCAGACCCACTCATAATAATTTTTGGTTTTGTTTTATACCTGCTTAATATGTATTTCTATACAGACAGTGACCTAACCTATTCTTTGAGAGAGATAATATTGGTCCCTTAATTTTACATTGGTCCCTTGTTTAATGTATTTGATTTGATGCTCTCAAAGCGTGAAGAGCTATGATGCTCAACATAACATAATGTTGTGGGAGAAAGAATAGAAAGAAATAATAGAATACATGCACTGACAATATGGTACCTCTAACTATTTAACCCTTCACATGTGGCTCATGAGCTGAGATGTTGCTTATTTTATTATATATCATTTAAAATTAAAAAGCCATATGTGGCTAGTAGCTGCCATATTGGACAGGACATTTGTAGAATGTTCTTAACTTTCATTATCTGCCCCCAAATATTATGTAATGCATAGGTTGATGTATAATAAAATTATCTTCATATGGAAGTCATGGATTTCTCAAGTGGTTTTTAGGGGTATCTTTAAAATACAGCAGGTACAGAGTTTAATTAACATGTATTTTAACAAGAAATGGAGAGGTGAGATCCCAAATCTAAATACAAACTCTTGTCAAATCCCTGGCTGACCACTAAACTGTGCTGAGGTGTGAGACACTCAAGAGAAACTGCTGGAAAACCAGGAAGAACTTAGACGGTGTTCTACCCTTGAGTGACAGACTCATCCTGGTGCAATCTGTGAGTCTGCACCTATGACTGATGACTTCCCCAATCCACACAAGCTCAGAGAACCAGAAGAAAAATCTTACTGACTTGAGGAATCAAACATCAGATTTGGGAGCAGCATTTGGGTATTTGGGTATTCCAGGAACAAAGTAACCAACAAGTGAGTGAATGCCAACATCTGGGTAGACACAGTCCAAAACCTTGGTTGACCATTGAATCACATGGAGACAAGTCAAACCCTTCAAGGCCCAGGAATGAAAATGCAGCAAGTGGAGACTGAAGCAACAGAGCAGGGGCCCAGCTGTGCACACTGCAGGGGCAGATTTGGCCCGGTTTTGGCAAATGTCCAACTTCAGTGGGGAAGAAAAGGAATTCCCGGAAAAATGAAATAGATTCCAGATGTGCTAAATCTTATAACTTTCATGTATTTGGAATTAAATGTGATTTCTCCATGTTGCTTGCTTGAATAAAGCCAGACCACTCTCTACAAGATATCAGCATAATTCTCTTTCTTTGACAAAAGGATATAAACATTTAGTAGCCAGATGAAGTTTCCCAAATGTCCACAGGTTTTTTTTTTTTTTAATACTCAAGAGGTCAAGACCAGTGTCCCTCCTGTGAGTCCTTGGACTTGCTGGCTCCCTGCTCATGGAGGAGGCTGGGGTGCCTGTGCCACTTCACAGTGAGGCTCAAAAGGTTCCACGATCTCCTGCTTGATCTCTCCTGCTCACTCTCTGGGGAAGACACTTGCCCTGCTGGGTGGGCAATGAGATAAGGAGACGTCAGTCATAGGTGTAGACACAGATTGCACCAGGATGAGTCTGTCACTCAAGTCTGTCACCACCCACCCCCCAGGCTCACCTGGTGAGGAACTGAGGCTTTTTTCCAGCAGCCACGTGCATGAGCCTTTATGTAGATCCTTCCGTGTCCCTCAAGCCTTTTCTTTTGCCTGACACAGCCATTGCAGCCACGTGAGACACTGAGCTGGAGCCACCAAACTGAAGTGTTCTGGGCCCCTCACCCACAGAAAATGTATGAAATACCAAATCTTTGTTGTTTTAAGCTGCCTTCTTTTAAAGTAATTGTTACCAACATGTAGATGACTAATGCACAGGGGGCAACAATTTTCTCAATGGCTGGTTTCTCTTAGAAACAGCTGAGGACAGAAAACCTGCAGTGAAATACTCAAGGTCTTGTAGGAAAAAGGGGCCAAATAAGAATTCTATAGCCACCAAAATTGTCCTTCAAAATAAAGTTGATTTAAAAAATTATTCATTTCTGGGCCTCCCTGGGGGCGCAGTGGGTTGAGCTCTGCGCTGTGAAACAGAGAGCTGTCTGCAGCCTCTGCACTGTGGGTTCGATGCCAGTTCCGCCAGGGAGCTACCCACATGGTGCGGCAGACCTCTCCTGCCTCACCGGCTGCTCCCCTTAGCAGAGTCTTTGGTCCCTCTGCCTGTTCTACTCCCCGCTCTGTCTCTGGTGAATCTCACCCACCCCCCCAGACCTCTGGCCTGTACCCCAGTTCTTGTATGCATAAATAAATAAATCTTTAAAAAAAGAAGACAAAGTAAATATGCTATTGTCATTAAAAACAGAGAATTCATTGCTAGCAATTCTCTCCTAAGGTATTTAAATGGAATTTTTCCAGGTCCAGGGCAATGACACTAGATAATGAGTCCTACATTTATAGCAGTACTAACAACAGAGACACACATCATATGCTTTCTTTGTAGCTTGTCTTAACTTATTGAACAGATATGATTACTTAATTTTTTTTATTATAAAGTTTTATTTGGCTAAAATGTATTTTGGTTTAATATATATATATATTATAATAATAACATCAAGGTGGCTAAATAGAACTATATAGCTGTAAATTTCCTGTATGTTATGGGATGTAGTTCAATTATGTAGATTTTGAAAAGTTAAAAATATATATTTCTATACTTACAACAATAAAAAGTACAAATATATCTAAAGTCACATGAAGAATTAATTTGACAGGAATAATATTTGCCTGAATCAAAGAAAGCTAGAAAAAGATGAAATGGAATAAAAAAGATGTGAGACAATTAAAATATAAATACCAGAATGACAGACTCAAATCTGACCATGTTGGGTGAAAGGATGTCCTGAGCAAACTCCATACAGGCTTTGTGGATGCCACCCCCACTCCATCAAGACACGGGGAACTACAAATCCCAAGATCCCCAAAGGGAAGTTGCGAGGACCTAAGGGCAGAGTTAAGCAGTCATTTTCTCTGTTTGTAAATGAAAACCAGCCATGTTAGTGGGGTCTGGGGCTCACTTGGCTTGTGTTCTTGGCCAGGCAGGTCTGGTATCTGGGGTCACCTGGGATTCCAGGTCAGAGGGACGGGTAGGACACATGTAAGACTTTATCTCCCTCTTTTCGCTCTGAGTTGTGTATTTCCTCATTTCCCTTTCCCTTGTAAATAAACCTTTCTTAACTTTTAGTGTGTGCCTGCAGTACAACTCCCTTTTAAGCACACAGGTGAGTGCCCACAGTCAGGCAACCCGTTTTAGAGTGGGGTGGCCCTGTAACAACTGTATCAAAAATCATGTTAAAAATAAATTAATTAAAAATCCAAACAAAAGCCTGAGATTCTCAGACTGGATAATATCAAGGAGACTTGTAGTCTATGTGTGCTAGAAAGACTTTTTATACAAACAAAAATAGGTTAAAAGTTAAAGGGTAAAAGATATGCCAAGGAAATAGAAAGTAGAATCACAAGCCTTCACTTTCATTGCAAAAGGTGGCAAGGGCGAGGCCTGAAGGGACCCAGACAGCAGGTCCCTGACTCTTTTTTTTTTTTTTTTTTTAAGATTTATTTATTTATTTATTTATACAAGCGCTGGGTACAGTCAGAAGCACGGGAGGGTGAGAGAATTCACCAGAGCCAGAGCGGGGAATAGAACAGGCAGACGGAAAAAATACACTGCTGAGGGGAGCAGCGGGCAGCAGGAGATGTCTGCTGCACCATGTGGTACCCTCGCCCATTGGCCAGGGATTGAACCAGCACTGCAGAGGCTGCGGGCAGCTTCGCAGCCCAGCACTCAACCCCTGCACCACCAGGGGAGGCCCAGGTCCCTAACTCTTTGTCCAGGAGGGAGAAGAGACAGGACACCAGGCCTGGGCTCCCAGGGCTAGGGAGGGGGGATGGGCCACCCTCTAGGCTCCAAAGGTAGGTGGTTCACCCTGGGCAGGAGGGTCCATCCTTGGCATCTTGGGTATGCAGTGCAGACTCCTGACCTTGAGCATGGGGATGGGGGACACATTCTTTTCTGGGGAGAAGTTAGTCAGTGACCTAGGATCTACTCCTGGCTGATCGCCTGTAGCCACCTCAGACTCCAGGCTCCTCCCACCCCTGCCCTCTGTGCTCCAGAACATGGAGTCCAAGGCCTGGGCCACTCCTCCTGGTGCAGGTGCTCCTGGTGCCTGGACAGTAGCCAGGGCCTGAGGGCTGTGAGCCGAGATGGACTCAAACTGGGCTATGAGGTCCCAGTATAGGAAGGGGCTCCAGAATCTGGGGTCAGGGCCCAGGGCTGACCCTCCAGGTGGCATAGACCTTGTGCTCCTCCTCTCTGGGCTCCTTGCTTCTCCCTGTCACCCCAGCATAAGAGGGCTCTGCTCTGCTCTGGAAGAGGTGCATCCCTTCATCACCACTCCCCTCTTCCTTTCCCATCTTCACCTTGAATGTGAGTCACCCCACACCTGCAGTGCAGAGATGCCTTAAACTTCAGTACAGTTACTGGTCAGCTACAGAGCTGTCAGCACAGAACCAGCAGATCCCGCACCCCCACACTCACGTCCCCTAGGGGGTCACTGCTGGATGATAACACAGACTCTACAGTCAGAGCCCTTGGGCCTTCCCCACACAGACCACCCCTCCCACCCAGTGTCCCCTGAGCTGACCCTTCCCTGCCCCCATCCTCTCTGGGCCTCCTCCCCTCCTTCTGGCCTCTGTCCCCTAAAGCCCCTATTTCTTCCCTCTCCTCATTCCTCCAGGAGCCTCCCTGCTTTCTAGCCCATGACCTCTTCCTTCCTCCAGCCCTTCCTAGGGTTAAAGAGTTTAGAGTTGATTCCTGGGGAAGGAGTTTCAACCCTGGAGTCAGCAGGGAAACAAGCGACCCTGGGTCAAGGTATCATCTCAGGAGACTGAGGAGACCTGGTATGTTTGTGGGGCCCACCCTGGTCCTTGCATCCAGCTCTGATGGCCTGGAGACCTGCTCCTCCCTGAAACAAGGTCTCTGGTTATTAGTGGAGAGGGACCGTCACGTCAGCGTTTGTTTGGGGAAACAATTCAGACACAGAACCTGACTCTGGATGGAGGATCCCCCTCTTGTGCACACTTCTGTCCCTCTGGGCGCCCCAGGAAGACCTGAGACCAGAGGGTTCTCGCCCTCTGGCCCCAGCCCCATGGCCACACGGGGGCGCTGCGGCGCTGTCCTAGTCTGGCAGCCAGGGGAGAGGCTGGGTGTGTGTGCCTCAGGCTGAGAGGGTGAGCTGGGGCTGAGCATCCCTGGGGGAGGGGGTGAGATGCCCTGTGAACAGCCCTGGCACCAGGCTGGGGTGGGGGGAGTGGGGGAGAGGAGAGGAGGCCCTGGAGCTGCCCCGTGTCTGAGGCGCCATCTTCTCTCCCCACAGCCTCTCTCTGCAGCCCCGTGATGACCACACCCTGGAGACTGCAAAGCAGATGCTTTTCCCTTCCACTCCTTGTGCCTTTCCAGAGGCTTATTTTAATTTTTTTTTTTTTTAAATTGAAGCAACACTGATGTACAGTACTGTGTGTGATTTAGGGGAATAACTTCACATCTCTTCGGATCTGTGTTACCAAAGCAAGTAATTTTCTCCTCCACCCCCTGTCCCTTTGCTGAGGGCTGTTTTTCAAATCGCAGTCACGGTGATTTACAATTCATGTAGGGAACAGGCTCCCATCTCTTCAGAGGTCGTGACCACACCCCCCTCCACCCCAGCACCCAGAGTCCTTCCCCAGATCCACTGTGCACCCCACACTCTCTCTCCCCCTCCCTCCCCCTCTAGTAGCCTCATTTCCGCAGTCATGTGTCTAGGGTTTGTTTTTGTTCTTGTTTTTTTTAACCTGACCTTTTTTTGACCTTCTCTATATTCTGTATATGAGCAAAACGGTCTGATACATGTCTTTTTCCTTCTGACTTAATTAATTTAGCTTAATCCCCTCCAGTTCCATCCATGGTGTTGCAAATGGCAAGATTTCATCTCTTTTTATTGTGAATAATACCCACTGAGTACATATGCACATCTTCTTACCCCAGTCCCCTGCTGTTGGACACTTAGGTTGTTCCCATGACTCGGCTGCTGTACAGGGAGCTGCAGTGAGCACAGAACGCATGTCTCCGTGCAAGGTACATTTTTGTGCTCTTTGGATAATACCAAAAGAGTGGAATTGCTGGATTACATGTTATGTTATTTTTATTGTTTTGAAAAACTTCAACATTATTTTTCACAGGGTTTAGAACAGTCCACATTCATAAGAGTTATTGCCGTGACAGGACAGCTGATGAAGTTCTCTGCCATTGACGAAGACTCGGAGTCTAAATGAATTGCTATGGGGGGAGGCCATGGAGAGCCATTGAGAGCAGCTTTCACTCTTTCAGCCCAAGCTTTTGTTGAAGATATGAACAAAGAAACAAGAAAATAGCACGCAATTGTGTTTGTGCTTATACAGATGAATAAGTTACTGCTGGAACAAGCTTCCCTGGTTAGTGGGGAACATGCCCACAAGCCAACACGTCCTCAGTGTTGACTGAAATGAGGCCACAAGTTTGGTGATAACATGTCATTGTCAACTTTCCCCAGGCAGGTCCAGCACCTGAGCCCAGAGGAGAAGGGCTGCACAGGAGGGAGCAGGAGGGAGGGAGCAGGCACGTGGACAGAGACCACCCTGTCCAGTGTGAAGAGCTGTGGGGTCCTGGCCAGGGAGGCTCAGGAAAGCAGGGAGCATCTCCTCAAGCTCTGAAGATTCTTTTGCAGTCAAGTAAACCTGTTTCTGTTCTAGAAGCTGCAGGAAACTCAAACCACAGATCTGATCTCAGATAAAGTTGAACTAACTGTTTGAAACTGTGTGACCCTCTTGGTTCAAGGGGTTTGTTGTTTCCACCCATGGCCTTAAACAGCCAGTCACCCATTTACAGCACATTCTCAGAGAGGGTCATGAATGTACTTTAATATTGTCCTCTGCTTAGGCCCAAAGGCATGTTGCCCCCAAGCAAGCCAAAAAATAAAAATAAAAATAAAAAAATAAATAATAAAAACAAGAACCAAAATAAATAAATAAATAAAACACTGAAGAGAGTCATTTGAGCTAAAACCTGGAAAACAGGATGCTGACAGCTGATTGTCCCACCTCCTCACAAACATGCATGCAGTTGGAGCACAGTTACTAGACATGATTTTTATATTTATGTCTTTAAAAATCTAAGAAAAGTTGATGATTAATTTGAAGTTTAAGGCTATAGGCTTTCTGACTTGTGTATTTTCTGTTAATAACTTGTTATGTAATATTAAAGTAATACTCATATAGGGGAATTCATGTGCTCTGGATGGCTTGACAAGTGTAAAAGCAAAGGTGAAGTCCATTATTTTTGAGACCCAGGGCAAGTTAAGGTTAATTAGGCAGCTCCAGGACGGTGCAGGCGGGGACTTCTGGAGAGGTAAAGAGGCTTCTGAGATAAGAACAGTAAATTCTAAGAGGTGCTAACCAAACATACCCCAGAGATGAGGCCAGATTGTCCAGGAGGACTCAACAGAGACAGTGAAACTGGAGAGAATAAGCCCTGGGACAGGGAAGGTAACTCTGAGATCAGAGCTGGGAAAACGGGCGCATCTGCCCGGAGAGGGACAAAGAGCCAGTCATAAAGCAGGATGATGGGATTTTAGAATAGAGGGGAAAAGGTCTAAGTCCCCTAGACATGGGCCCACAATGGCCTCCTTGCCCCTCCCAGGCACAGCGCTGTGGTGTACCCCCTGGTCACTCTCTGGGCCAGTCACCCAGCAGGCTCCATGGTGTGGACACTCGCGGAGAAAACCACACCCCAGTGAACTGAGGCTTTTCCCCCAACAGAACCTTGAATGATCTTTGAACCAGAAACTTCCACATAGAGACTTTCCTTCTGGCCGAGACCATGACTGCAACCTGGTGAGACCTGGGGCTGGCCCCTCACCCACAGAACCGTGTGAGGTACCGAATCTCTGCTGTTTGCAGCTGCCTGGCTTTGGAGCAGTTTCTGCAAATACTGAGGTGACTAACGCACAGGGAGCAACAGAGTGATCCATGGTGGTTTCTTACAGAAACGGTGGAGACCAGAGACCCTGGAGGGACAGATTCAAGGTCCCCTAGTAAAGAGAGGCCCAACAAGGATTCTATATCCTGTGAAAGTGTCCTTCAAAATAAAGGTGATTATTAAGACTGGTCCTTTTCTAGCATTCTGTTTTAATTTTCCTATCAGCTATTTTTGGTATTAGTTTCCTTTTGAGGTTTCATGGTTTTATTTGCACAACACTGTGCACATCCTGGCTTCCTTCTCGCTGCGCAGCCAGCCTGGTGTCAGGCTGGGCGACTCTGGCACCTGCAGCGCTGCTCTGGCCACAGTGGCTTTGCAGCCCTTGGAGGAGACCCTGGAGGTGACCTCAGCACAGGAAGGTGGTTGCTCAGCAGCAGCACTTCAGGCTCCTTGATCTTTCGCACCAGGAACTTGCTGGAGCCACTGGGGCACATGCACTTTGTTTTCATGTTGTGCCAATAAACCCCGTTGCGCATCAGATCTGGCCTCTGTGTGCCCAGAGCCTCTGTGTGCCCTGTTATCTGTGCCCCTGTGTTGTTGCCAGTTACCCATAACTATGACCTGTCAGTCGGACTGGGGCAGCATGTACTTCAGGGTCTCCTTTTGATGAACCTGGGTTTCGGAGGGGTCTGAGGGCAGTCGTGGTGCCGGGTGGGAGACGGCTGTCACCTGTGGGCAGCGCCCAGGAAGAGACACGTTTATTTTGTAGACCCCAGAATGACATCACACATCCTTAACAGTCCATTTCCTATTACCAATATATTAGTTTACACATTATTGGAATCTTGCAACTATTTAGACACCTGTACTCTGTGTGTCTTTTATGTTGTTGGTGTTACATGTATATATCTCTATAGGTGACAAACCCTGAGGAGTGTTTTTGTTTCCAATTTAAACCACTGTATTTATAAAGCAATGAGAAGGGATTAAAAAAAAAAAAAGAGGTGGTAATTTTGCACTTAGTGAGATATTTGCATTCCTGATGCTATTCCTCTTCCCTGAGATTCTGAGTTAACATCTTTTGTCATTTGCCTGCAGCCTGGAGAATGTCCTTTACCATTTTCACACAGGGTGGGCCTTTGGGGACACAACCTGTGTTTTGGTTTATCTGAAGACCTATTTTGTCTTCACTCTCAAAGGACATTTTTGGTGAATATAGAATTACGGGTGGACAATTTTTTTCTTTCAGGAGAGGTATCCTACTTCCTTTGCCCCCCCATTGTTTTTTTTTTTTTTTTTTTTCTCATTATTGAGGTATCATTTGTTTAAGCCCCTGTACATGACTTAGGGATCAGGCTCACACCTCCCAGATGCAAGTGCCCACACCACACCCACCACCCCAGCACCCAAAGTCCTTCACCGTGGACCATCATGGCCTGTGATTTCTGCTGAGAGTCATCAGATGGGAGAGGAGGCACAGAGGCCCCAGCCAGAACTGCCATGGTGGAGGAAAGATCTACCACATCAGCCTCTGCCATCATCCTCACGGTCACGCCAATTAAAAGCAGAAGAGGTGGCGCATGAGCAGTCCCTGCAGCACTGGGAGATGCAGAGCAAGACGAGGAAGGAGGATCCCTTTGGTTCCAGAAAATCTCCTGACAGAGAGGGAGAATTATCATGTCATCCAGGCCACCCAGACAATGCAGGCACTTTTGGAAATGAAGGAGCAGGGGCGGGAAAGACCTTAGGACTGTAAAGTAAAACCAGCAATAAAAGGGTCCATCTGCCTGGACTCATCTAAGGACACGCGCCCAAGAGCCAAGACACAGCGGGCCTGGCCTTGCTGAGAAGCTGCGTCAGCAGCACCAAAAAGCTGTCTCCCCGCAGATCAGTAACTTTCAGTAAAGACAGAGCCCAAGTGGATGGCCCTGCTCACATCCCCGCTCCCGGAGATAAGACTCCTTGTTCTCCTCAGTGCACAGACAGGTCAGATAGGTGCATTAACTACACGCCTGTTGTGGACTGTTCTCTGTAAAAATCCTTGACAGTGTAAGATGTTTTCCTTGTGGACTCTATAAAATTCTCATTGTGAGGCTTGGAATTTGAACAGCTTTGCCAGAGCATCTGGAGGCTGCACTGGGCTCCAGTCCTCAGTCTTATTCTTCAGTAAACTCACCTTTGCTCCCTTCATCTTATTGAAACCACAGCCTTCAAGGACAAGGATGATTTCTACATGATTTCTGGTGTCAACAGCGTCCCCAAGCCTCAGACAATAGAAGTGAAACCCCAGGACATGGATACACACTGCTTGGCTCATGTTGTTCGCCTCCGAAGACTCACTGGGGGGAGTTACTGTGGGGACACCCCTGCAGGACCCCGATGAAACACATCCCGTGTGTCTTTGTCAGAGTGACCCCCCAGCCCATGAGAGTGCTTCATTTTCTCACACTGCGGGCTCTTACGTCACTGGGGCTTCCTGACGCTGAGGTCTGTCTGGGGATCGTCCTCAAAAGTGCGGAGCCAAGGGCAGGAATGAGATTGTGTCACCACAGACAACACAGTGACTGAGGTGCCTGGGGAATTTGGGGCCCCTTGTTTGGAAGATCTCATCCAGGAATTTGCCTTCCTGTGAAGCATTCCCAGGGGGTCTCCGTGAACCCCTGACTGCTAAGAGTTGAGGGGCTTCCTCATGGAGACTCTGCCTGGCTGCCGAGGGGGGCACCATCAGTGCCTCCAGCAGCTTAGCTCAGCCCAAAGCACCGGAAAGCACAAATCTTGCAGCACGTGTTTTGTTTCTAGAAAATTTGTAACTTAGATTTGGATTATTTTCTGTTGTATCTTCAGAAACTGGAGGGAAAGTGTCAGAGGTAGGCGATGGTGTCCATGCAGACCCTTCCCTCACAGCCTGGCCCAGGAGAGTCCCTGAGTGTCTCCTCAGGGGCCTCTGCTGCCTCCTCTAGTGAGCAGAGGACTCACATCATGGGGGAGGGAGATCTTCCCTGCCACGTCTTCCCTCCTGGGGATGAATGTGGGGAGTGAGCCCCAAGCACGTGTGCAGATAGCACGCGACCCAGCACAGGGTGCACTTGAACCGGAGGTCCTAGGGCCTTTGTGGGAAGGAACTTGACATAATTGGAAAGAAGAGCATAAAAACAGCACTGAGCTGCCTCTGCTGAGAGCCCAAGTTCTAGCTCTGGTGACAGCTGAGACAGACAGGCTGGCTCACAGGCATCTGGCAGCTTCCTTAGCCCCACTGGGCCCTGGCCTAGTCCTTTCCCTGAGCTCAGGGTTTTTATCTGTTCTTGGTCTGTGAGAAGGGAAGTCCCTTCCCCAGCATAACATCATGCGCTCAGGTTTTTGATGGGGGTTCAAGGTGCTCATAGGCCCTTCCCAGGGACCCAGGCTCCTTATGTGAGGATGTCCTGCACGGTCAGATCTGGGCAGGGGGTGGGGTGGGGGCGGTGGCTGGAAATGGACAGTGATTAGGACCTGGAGCACCTGCCACGGCTCCTACTGGCATCAGTGGGCAGATCTGGGGACACGTGGGGAACACAGACCTTCCGTCCTAATGATCCACACGTTGTGATGCCAGGAGGCTGACACACCTGTCCCCTCACTGATGCCTCATTGGACTAAGATGATAGGACCCCTGATGCCCAGTTCTGAGCAGGTTCCAGTGAGTGACCGTGGGAAAGCTGAGTCTCTGCTGGAAACATGGTCAGGTCTGTCCTCAGGATCCAAAGATATAATGGCCTGTTTTTCTGCACTAGTGATGGTCACCTGTCCTTTTTGATATCCAAGGTCACCTCTTTCTTTGGGATTTTTCTGCAGGGTCAGTTTGGTTTCTGGGGTGTGAAATCCCAGAACTGGCTCAGAGGAAGGTGACCTGTGGGACCCAGATGCCCTCCTCCTGCAGAGAGAGATTCTTCCCTTTCACTCAAGGA
The DNA here is from genome assembly GCF_014898055.3 of Talpa occidentalis. Lineage (NCBI taxonomy): Eukaryota > Metazoa > Chordata > Mammalia > Eulipotyphla > Talpidae > Talpa > Talpa occidentalis. The sequence goes on from NW_023602073.1 coordinate 38,505,320, forward strand.
CTCTCCAGCCACCCCAGGGTGAGTATTCCCCTAAGACAGTGTCTCCATCAATGGCATGTCCGAGGAGCAACCTCTCCTCCAGCCCAGGGGCCTGCTGTGCAGTCTCTTGGAGGAGCACGTGACTCAGTAGAGAGACTCCCACAGTTCCCATCTGTGGGGACCCAGAGCTTTGAATGAGGTGTTTCCCGCCAGGACCTCTCCCCCTGCTGGAGACAAGACTGAGGTCAGAGCGTCACTGATGGAAACAGGAGCCCCAGGGCTTACTTACCCCTGGATAGACCCAGAGCAGATCATGTCAGTAATCTGTGGCTTATTTTCTCCTCTGCAGCAAGGTATACCATTATTATAATTATTTTTTAAAGATTTATTTTTATTTATTTATGCATACAAGACCTGGGTGTAGGTCAGAGGTTCTGGGGGTGAGAGGATTCACCAGAGACAGAGTGGGGAGAAGAACAGGCAGATCAATTGAAATACACTGCTGAGGGGAGCAGCCGGCGAGATAGGAGAGGTCTGCTGCACCATGTGGGTAGCTCCCTGGTCAAGGATTGAACTCATGCTGCAGTTGTCGATGACAGTTTGATAGCACAGAGACTTTAGCCCCTCCACCTCCTTGGAGGTTCATGCCATTATAATTTATGAATATTATTGAAACAATTTATCATCCTCTTACAGCGCACTCAGAGCACCTTTACTGTTCACGCGACTCTGGAGGCAAAGGGGAAAGCGTGGCTTCTCCTTCCCAGGAGAGAAGCGGGTCTCAGGAGGGGGGTCTGTGGGTCACTTGCTCCTTCTGGTAGAAGAGCAGCTCTAATGGGGCCCTGGAGGTGACCTTACCCCGTGTGCAGTGCCCACGTGGGGAGAGGGGTCTGTAGGCTTCTCTGCCCTTGATATCATCCTCACTGTCTGTGGCTGCAGAGGCTGTGTCTGCCTGATGTGGACGCTGGTTGTGTAGACGACTGATTGGTGGCTGACTTGGAATGTGGTTATGTGATCTTGTCCCAGTGAATGGGACAAGAAGGCAAGACCAACTCTCAGTGTATAACATCGGCTTTGCAGTGAGCAGGGCAGGGCACTGTCAAGCAGCCTGGCTGGGGTTGGCATCGATGCCAGTGAGGAGGACAGCTGACCAGTAGGTTGGGGTGGGAAATCAGAGCAAGGCCGAGTAAGTGGCTCCTGTGTTCACCAGGAAGGTGTCTCTATCTTTGCGATTTATGGGGTCACTGAGGCTTGTCCTTAGAGATAGTGCATGGGGGAGCCTGTCTCACCTCTGGGCTCCTTTAGAGAAGGTCTTTTCCTCCTGCACTAGGGTCTTCACAGCCAGAGGCAGCTTATGGTCCGTTTGTCCTCAATCTGGCCTCGGTAGAGAGAGGGACAGTCCCTCTTCCAACACCCTGTGTGACGGCGCAGAGGGAATGGCCGTGGGGTGGTCTCTTTGGACACTTGTGGCTGAAATGTCCTGGTTGCTTCAGGCCCTTTAAGCAGCTGAGTCCCGAGTGCCCTGGGCACTCATGGGGTCTCGGGTGTCTAAGGTAGCGGCACTGCCAATGGCTGCCAACTTATACTGGGTCTTTCTTCCTCTCCTCTTTTAGTCTGGCTGGTCTCCCTGTCACTGTTGACCTTGAAGGTCATACCCAAAAGTGTGAGAAAGAGGTTTGAGGCTCTGGATCCAGGGCAAGGCTGGCTAATGAAGGGGCTGCTAGAATGGCTTCATTTTTTACAGTCCCTGGGTCCAGATTAGTATATATTTTTTATGGACTCAGCAAATCTAGCCTGAAATAATGCAGGATTTTTATTGGGCTCCTGAGTGACCTTTCACAGTGTGTTATAGTTGAAGGGCTCAACAGTTGTTTTTTGTGTGCCCAAAAAAAATTTGATTTTTTTGGTGATCACATGGGCGCTGCTTTAAGGCCAGTTCTATGGAGCACCCACTAGAATGTATGACATTTTAAGAACTCATAAATTTTAGAACACTCTTATTAGTTTATATTTTTAAGATTTATTTATTTAATCATACAAGAACTGGGATACAGGCCAAAGTTGTGGAGGGAAAGAGGATTCACCAGAGACAGAAAGGGGAACAAAGCAGGCAGACTGACTGAAATACACTGCTGAGGGGAGCAGCGGGGCGAGACAGGGGAGGTCTGCTGTGCCATGTGCATCAGCTCCCTGGCCAGGGATTGAACCCGTGCTACAGTGGCTATAGATAGCTTCATAATGCTGCATCTTTTTTTATTTTCTGGAATTTATTTTTTAATAATGAAAAGCAAATTTTATCATCACAAAAGATTAAAATCAACAAGTATTATTGAATGTTTTGATATAAAATAGCTACAAAGTCACATTCTTTACAAAGAGATAACCAAACAAAATACTGTGTAATTCTTGTGTTCAAGGAGCTTACAGTTTCTTTAGAAAACAATATGCCCTGGAGAAAAAAAAAATTAGATAAATTTAGTATTAAATGATTTAGCAATTAGTGTTTATTTTTATTTATATTTTTATTTGATAACATTTTCAAACTGAGTTATAAAAACAAAAGGACCACCCATACAGGATTTGCCCTTTGTTAACATTTTACTCCACTTGACTGTTCACTTGCTCCATGTCTGCGCATACACATACTTAACTATGTCTGGGGAAAGCACTAAACATAATACAAAATTTGTCTGTAATTGAAAACAAAACACTTCCCTTTACACTCCATTCCATAGGAATGGAACCTCTATAAGTCAAACAACAAACAACCCAATATGGCTAGCCATTAATCAAAAATTAGTGGTGCTGAGTCTTAACCCCTTGTGCCACCAGGGAGGCTCCCTATTAGTTTATTTTCATGCTGAAAAGGTGTAACCACTTTTTTTAATGGCCAAAAAATGTTTCGTGACTGGTTTTAATACACTCAAATTGGGTCAATTTGTTTTTCACAAGAAAAACAATTTCATCAGATGTCTTAGTAGTCCTTTCAAGACTTTTTTTTATTATTATTTTATATATTTTACATCATTTTAATTTTTGTACAATGCATGCATTTTCAGCTTTGTTACAGTCCCCATAAAATTCCCAACCACCTTTGTTTTGATCCTACTCCCTTCTCCCCACCCTGTAGCGTGCCTCTGGTTTATAGTTGCCTGTTGATTTTGAACTTTCGAGACTTTCAAGAAAAAACTGTACTGTTTTAGAATATTTGATATCATGGAAGTTTGCATAGGATTACAAAATATACAGATTTTTATAAATACTTAATTACCCAGAGGGACAAGGATTTATAAGAGCAGATCTATTTTCTGACAAGGCTTAACAATGCTGACAGGATTATAAAAAGTTAGTAAAGACAGTCCAAGAATATTTTAGTTCTTGCAAAGGAAAAATTTAAGTTTGGTATCATATAAGCACACTAGGGCTGAATGAGGGGTTTCCAGGACCCTCAAACCTGTACACTCTACATTAGTTCTGTTATCAGCTGCATAAAGACAAAATCTAATGCATAACACCTTTGTTAGAAAAGAACTTTAACACAATTAGTGTGCAGTAGAGAATTAGTGTGCAATAGGGAAAGAGAAAATGAATAACTATAAGAAAGTGAAAATCAAAATCAACAAACAACTATGAACCAGAAACCCTCTATGGGGGGTGGGGGGCAGGGAGGGGAGGGATTGGGGTCAAAATAAGGGGATTGCAATTGTATGGGGAATATAAAAATAAAATTTATTTAAACAAAAAACAAAATTAAAATAAAAAAATCTCATGTTTTGTGTTGATGCGGCAGATGGCAGAACCCTATATAGAATAGGCAGGTTTGTGGGGTTTGGGCTGCCCCTCTTCCTGCCCTATAATAAACTACCCCCTATATAGTTTTAATTTGGTATCAAAGTGGAATATTAACAATCATTTGAAAATACTTATAGTTTCTCCATTCCTCCAGGCTGCTGCCTCTCCCAGCCCAAATCCACTCCTCCCGAAGGTGGGGAAGGGAATTTGGAGCCTCCCCTGTCTGTGGATGTCACACTGTCACAGCACCATGTCTCCCTCTCACAGACTCTGTGGGGTGGTGCAGCCTTGATGACCCCACACTCACCCCCATTCTATCTCCCCATTTGAGGTGGGGGTGGTTGTCCAGGGAAGACAATCAGCATCATCTTGCTCCAGTGACAAAGTCTCCAAGGACTGTCCTGGACTCCTCCCCAGACCCCTAGAAGGAGTGTGATGCCCCTCACCCTCCTGCTGCTGCTCTGGGGGCCCCTGGCCCTGATGGAGACCCGGGCGGGTGAGTGCGTGTCCAGCTGGACACTGTTGCTCCAGGAGGGAGGAGCAAGGAGCCCCCTGCAGGTGCAGGACCCAGGAAAGGAAAGGCTCATCTCCCCCCAACCTCTGTACCTCTTCAGGCCCCTTGGTTTCTGGCCCCTCCTGTCCCTCCCGCCTCCCCTGAGTGCTCTGGGCCTTGAGTCTGGGCCCTTCTTGGCCCACCGCCACTTTCTCCCCTCCAGGCCCATCTCCCTGGGACTTGGGCCCGCGCTGAGAGGACGGTCAGCCCGGATCTCCCCTCCCGCCCCCAGGCCCCCACTCCCTGAGGCTTTTCTACACCGCCATGTCCCGGCCCGGCCCTGGGGAGCCCCGCTTCATCGCCGTGGGTACGTGGACGACACAAAGTTTGGGCGGTTCAACAGCGACTCTCCGGGCCAGAGTGCGGAGCCGCGGGCGCCCTGGGCGGGGCAGGTGGGGCAGGAGGACCTGGACGAGGAGACTCAGAACCAAAGGGACAATGCGCAGTGGTTCAAAGCGCTCCTGAGGGACCTGCGCGGCCGCTACAACCAGAGCGAGGGCGGTGAGCTTCACGGAGCGGGGCCAGGGTCAGGTCACCCCCATTCCCATCATGAGGCCGGGGTGTCCCGAGTTTCAGGGTCCACTGACCCCTCGAGGCTGGAAGAGACCGCGGCACTTTTTGCCTGTCCTTTCATTTTCAGTTTAGGTTTATGCAGGGTGAAAAGGCAGGGTGATCTCGGGTGACCTCGGGGTTGACCAGAAGGGTGGGTTTCAGGGTCTCACACCCTCCAGAGGGTGTTTGGCTGTGAAGTGGGGCCACACCTGAGCCTCCTCGGCGGGTATGACCAGTTCGCCTACGACGGCGCGGATTCCATCTCCCTGAGCGAGGACCTGCGCTCCTGGACCCCCGCGGACTCGGGGGCTCAGATCACCCAGCGCGCGTGGGAGGCGGCGGGCAGGGCCGAGCGCGTCAGGCACAGTGTGCAGAGCAGGTGCTTCCCGTGGCTCCGCAGACTCCTGGAGACGGGGAAGGAGGTGCTGCAGCGCACAGGTAAGAGGGGCCACGAGGCCTCGGACCTCCCCTCTCCTGGTGCCCCACAGGGAAATGGAATAATGGGCAGAACAGCAGCTGCTTTCTGGGCAGAGAGGGAGAGTCCCCCTGGTTTCATGTTCTGTGCTAGAGACACTCGCCCAGAAGACACCACTTCTCTGGACAGTTAAGGAATCCAGTCCCTCGCCAGGGAGGGGAGGCCATCCTGAAATAACTCTTCCCTGGAACTTTTTGAACAGGCAGCCATCCTGGGAACCACGATTTTCTCTTTCAAGGCCTTGTTTTTGGTCTGAGAACATTTTTGGATCTGACTCCTGCCTTTCTGTGTCATTCACCCTCCACCCAGGTCAGGAGCAAAAGTCTGTGTTCTCCTTGGAGAACTGCATCCTCTTACCCTGGGCTCTCACCTGATTATCCCAGATTCTCCAGACCAGGCTGGTGCCGCGGACCAGCACAGCAGTAGACGATGAGGCCACCTCAGGGTTGAGAGAAGCGTGCAGGGTGGTCAGGGTGTCGGTGAAAGAAATGACAAACAGACACACTTCAAGAGTGAAAATCTGAGTGTAATTTTCTTTGAGTTTGTGACCAGTATATATATGTTTTCCAAAAGCACAGGAACAATGAATATCAATGAAATCAGCTTGCTCATGGGCTCAGCCTGTTGTAGAGCAACCCCGATACAAAACGGGGTGCCTGACTGTGGGTCCTCACCCGCGCGCTTAAAAGGACTTATCAATGCTCTACTGCAGGCACACGTGAAAGGTTAATAAAAGGTTTATTTACAAGGGAAGGGGAAATGAGGAAATGTACAGCTCTGGGAGAAAAGTGGGAGACAAAGTTTTAAATGAGTCCTACCCAATCCGCAGATCAGGAATCCCAAAATGGCGCTCTCAGAATTGGCCGCCAGCCAGGAGCGGTGAAGCCAGGAGGCGAGCGATGGCGAGCCAGAGAGAGAGCAAGGCCCACATGTTTGGTTTTTATATCCAACCTGGCTGCCCAACTCCACCCTCAGGTCCCAGCCACCCTCCCCTTGGTGGTGATGGGATTTGTCTTTCCCAATGTCCTGATGGCTTTAGTCTGGAGTGGGGGTGGAGTCCACAAAGCCTGTATGAGATTATCTCAGGACATCCTTTCCCCCTAACAATTCCCCCCTTTCAGTTTTTGCCACCATTTCCATGGTGATGAAGATCAAACATATGGATGCTGGGATACAGTCTCAGATGAAAATTTTCCAGGGTTCCAGTCTGAAAGAAAACGAATCCCTCCAGGTAGTGTCCATTGTGGAAAGCAAAAGTCCTCCATTCCTGGAAAAACAGTTCATCAGTCCCAGCTGAAAGAAAACATCTGGAGGCATTAGCCAGAACAAGACAGCAGATATGTCAAAAATCACAGGGAAAAAAAAAATCTTAAAATTGTTCAACTTATGTAAAAACAAATTCTCTCAACCTTGATCCCAAATTTTTTAACAGCATAGCAAAAGTTTGCAAACCTAATCTACTTTTAAACCATATTGCCTATTTTTGCATAAAATCACAGGGCAGAATAACTAAGCAGCAATTTTTAGCTGACTTCTTTGGAATACTCCATATAGGATTCAGAGCGAACTGTTGACATCCGGTCCGTGTAGGCTTCTGGAAGAAGTTGGTCTCATCAGACTCCACCTGGGCTTTCCTCTTCTCGAGGGTACCAGGGACTTTTCGTTGACCGGCTTGTCCAGTCCTGCCAATGGAGGCAAGCTTCCTCACCTTCTTTGGAGGTCTCTGGAACCCTACAAACAAGGCAAACAGGTTCTCCTCTTCTTGGTTCAGCTCTGTTTCAACTTTCTGGAAGAGCTCCACACAAAGCCACACAATGAAACTTATGTCCAATTTTTTTCAGTTTAAACAAAATCCCTATGGAAGTTATGCAAAAACAGACTCTGAGATAAGTAGTAAAAGATTACTACCACTATTTTTATGCTGTGTTGGAATCAAGGGGAGAGAAAATGTGACAAGTTAGCTTTGCTGGAAAAAAAATTGCAACCTTTCTGCAGATCCTGGTTACTCAAAACAAAACAAAACAAAACAAAAACTGTGGATTTAGAGCAAAATGCAAAAAAATCATCAGTATTATTATGTCAAGGAAAACTTAGTAAATATGAGGTGTATTTCCAAGTCTATTCAGTCCTTAGTAGAAAAGTTTTACTCTCAACAGTTCCATCAATAGGAATCTGTTGAGACCTTTTCTCCCTATATTTTCAGAAACAATTCCTGTAGATATGAAACAATTGAATTATACAATATTACAAGGTGACAATCATCATTGACAATTTACATACATACCAGATACTGAGAGGTTTTTTTTTTTTATACACATTATAGAGAACCACTGTTAACATTTTGTACATACCAAAGTTTTACCATTTTCCCAAGTGACAATGCTTCCCTTCTAGTTTTACTCTACTAGGTGAGCCAAATAGAACAAATTCATCTAATGTCTTTCCCAGGAGGAAAGGGATAAACTTTGTGGAGTGTCTCAGGAGCTCTACTGAGGTTCCACAAAATTTCCTTGCATCAGCCAAATGACAGGCTACCAAATTTGTACTTGAATTTAGATTTCTTGGAAGCTTTGCCATAAATATCAGAAAAATAACAGAAACAACAATGTTCAATCTCTATGAAGGCACCGGCTTAGTTCAGTAGCACAATGTTGACAATCAAACCATAACCTTTAGTTTTTCTCATAACTGGAGACTCTTTTTTTTTTTTTTCCAATGCCTGTGGGCACTATGTATACCAATTTGTCAATCACTTGAGGTCAAGACAAGGACACAAGGAAAGGACATACAGACATACAACATAGAGACACAAAGAGCTCTTTAGTTACCATTTATCACGCGTGGGATATCTCATGCAACTGCAGTTTCACTCATTGGCCAAAGTAACAAAAAGAAAGCAGAGAAAAAAATCTCAAAGGTAAAAAAAAGCAAAAAGTTAAAAAAAAAATAACAAAATCAAAATCAAGATTGAAAACCTTTCTGTGTAAAAAAATAGTGGCAGCATATGCATGATCCTAGATGTTATTTCACGTCTCCTAAACTTTGAAAGGAAGAAGATTGGTTAGAGCATGTTAGTTTTCTCAGGGTTTCTTCAGGAAAAAAAGTGAGTCCTTGGGTATCCTGCAACAATAACTGGAAAAGAAGTCAGTAACATTCAAGTTTTTGTCTGTTTCTTAAACAAATATCTCAAGTCCTCAATGGGTTCACAAGACCAATGTGACTTCGTCTCTGGGTCAGTTCCTCCTGGGGCTTTCTTAACTCTGGAATGATGTACCCAGGGTTTTATGCCTGCAAGTTTCAGAGAAGTATGTGTGCTCGACAAGACATCATAGGGACCAGTCCATTTTTCTGACAGCTGGTTTTGAGCATCCCCACTCTGCCAAGTCTTCAGTAAGACCTGATCTCCAGGTTTGAAGGGATGCAATGGTTGATCAGGAGGCATAGAGATTCTCGAGGTTGCAAAGCTATGAATTACTGCCAGAACCTCGTGGATATGTTTCACATATTGTGTGATCTGGCAATCTTGAGCTATTTCCGGACTGGCTTTCAGAACTGAGGCCTGAAAAGGTCTTCCAAACACAATCTCAAAGGGGCTTAATTGTAGCCCACTTCTAGGTGCCACTCTTATGCGGAGGAGGGCAAGGGATAGTACCTGGTCCCAACGAAGTTGTGTTTCTTGGCACAGTTTTGCCAAGGTTTTCTTCAAGGTGTGGTTCATCTTTTCTGTTTGCCCGGAAGACTGCGGTCTCCAAGCAGCATGCAATTTCCAGTTTATCTGTAACGCACTGCTTACTGCATGGGTGACGTCAGAGACAAATGCCGGCCCATTATCACTCTGGATAGAGTCCGGCAACCCAAAGCGAGGGATTATCTCTTTCAGTAGCTGTTTGGCAACCTCGGAAGCTTTTTCCATCTTTGTGGGAAATGCTTCCACCCATCCCGAGAACGTGTCGACAAAAACCAAGAGATATTTGAAATTGCCTGTTGTTCTAGGCATTTGTGTGAAGTCCACCTGCCAGTCCTCAAAAGGACACTTGCCCCGATATTGAACCCCAATGGCTTTAGGGTGGGAGTCAGTCTTGGGGTTATTCCTGGCACATAATTCACAACCTCGCGTGATTCGTTGTGCTATTTTGTGTAAATACGGGCCCTTCAAATATGGGTGCACTGTTTCTAATAAGGCATCTCTCCCATAGTGAGATCTCTCGTGAAGATGTTTTAGCACCGGATATACTAGGGCCTCCGGGAGGAGTATCATCCCATGAGAGTTTACTCTCCAAGTAGAGCTGGGATCAAACTCAGTAAATCCCCATGCACGAGCTCTCTCCTCATCCCGCTCGGTGTATTCAGGAGCATACTGAGTCAGGTCCACAAGAGGGATGAGTGCACCCTGGAGGGCAGAATGGGCAGAACGGGCAGAGACCTTAGCCACCCGATCGGCTGCCCTGTTGCCCTTTGCCATGTCAGACCCACCCTTTTGGTGGCCAAGACAATGCATCACGGCAACAGCTGATGGTAAAGCTACTGCCTTTAACAGGGCCAGGATTTCTAATGGATGTTTGACGTCCTTGTTACTGGCAGTAAGAAGTCCCTGCTCCTTCCAAATGGCCCCATGCATGTGGAGAATCATAAAAGAGTACTTGGAGTCAGTAGATATATTGACTCTTTTACCTTTCGAGAGTTCCAATGCACGGGTCAGGGCTATTAATTCAGCTTTTTGCCCTGATGTACCTGCCGGAAGAGCCTTGGCCTCCACGGTGTTCTGGAGCGTCACCACTGCATATCCAGCACATCGACGGCCTTGGTCCATGAAGCTGCTGCCATCTGTAAATAGCTCCCACTCTGGGTCTGGCAGAGGCTGGTCAGTTAGATCTGGTCGGCTGGCATACACTGTGTCTATGGTTTCTAAACAATTGTGGATTAAAGTGTCATCCTCAGGTCCATCTGCATTGCTTGGAAGCAGTGTGGCGGGATTCAGGGAGTTAGAAACCTGCAGCTTCACATTAGGATTGTCTAACAGAGCTGCTTGATATTTTCCCATTCGCCCGGCAGTCAACCAAAGTCCACCCTTCTGCTCCAGCAATGTCAAGACCTGATGTGGCACACACACAGTGATGGGCTGACCCAATGTAAACTTCTCTGCCTCGTGTAGGAGGTCACAAGTGGCAGCTACAGCACGCAAACATGGAGGCCATCCCTTAGTGGTGTGGTCCAATTGTTTGGACAGATATGCAACGGGCTGCATTTCTGGTCCCAACAATTGGATTAGTACTCCAAGGCCAACACCCTGTCTCTCATGTACATAAAGTTTGAATGGCTTCCTAAGATCTGGAAGCCCTAATGCTGGTGCTGAGATCAACTTTACTTTTATTTCTTCAAAGGCCTTTTGACATTCTGAGGTCCAAGACAAAGGTTCAGAATCCAGGCCTTTGAGAGCATCATACAAGGGTTTTGCTATTAATCCAAAGTTAGGAATCCAAATCCTGCAAAACCCAGCCATACCCAAAAATCCACGCAACTGTCGCCGGTTGCTGGGGACTTTAAGGGCTGAAATTACTTGTTTCCTTTCTGTCATCAAGCTCCGTCTGCCTTTCCTAATTTCAAACCCCAAATACGTCACCGTTTGTTTACAGATCTGTGCCTTTTGGGGTGACACCTTATAGCCACATTCTGCCAGGTGGTTCAGTACCACTATGGTATTTTCCAGACAAGATTTGTAGTCTGGACTTGCAACAAGACGCCCTGGTTTAATTGAACCTTCCTGAGATCCCTGGCCAGTATTTCCCCAAAAATAGTTGGGGAGTTCTTAAACCCCTGTGGAAGCACAGTCCAGCAATACTGGAGAGTGCTCTTGGACTTAGGGTCTTGCCACTCGAAGGCAAAAAGCGGTTGATCCTGGACATCTATTGGGATACAGAAAAAGGCATCCTTCAGGTCTAATACCGAAAACCACCCAAAGTCACCAGGCATGGCAGTTAATAAGGTGTAGGGATTAGGCACAGTGGGATGTAAATCCCGAACAATGTCATTGATGGCCCTTAAATCTTGGACAAAACGGTACTCGCCTGTATGGGGTTTCTTCACTGGCAGAATCGGAGTGTTATACGGTGAGCGACAGGGCCGAATGAGTCCAGATTGAAGGAACCTTTTCAATACTGGCTCAATTCCCCTCAAGGCTTCCTCCTTTAAGGGGTATTGCTTCCTCCTTGGGGTTCTGCTCCCCTCTATCACTTCTATTTTTACAAGCTCCGCATTTTTCGCACGTCCTGGGGTTCCATCAGCCCATACCCATTTACTTACACCAGGCTTCATCAAATTATTTATATTAATGAAACTGGTGGTGATATTTAATGGAAGAAGGCTACTCAAATTCAAGGCCGGAAGGAAACTGAAAGAACTCAGGCTAGGGATGAAACTGTATAGGCTCATGGTTGAGGCCATATTTAAGTCAAAACACACCCACAAGGGCTGTACACACAGGGAAAAAACAGACTTTTCAGGACTAGAGACAAATATTATACTGCTAGTCCTGCAGAACTAGTGCGCTTATGGTGACCAACGCAAGGAATGTTACTTTGGGCTGGTCAACCGCGGGTGTAACTTGGAAACCACGCTGGGCGCCAAACTGTTGTAGAGCAACCCCGCGCGCTTAAAAGTACTTATCAATGCTCTACTGCAGGCACACGCGAAAGGTAAATAAAAGGTTTATTTACAAGGGAAGGGGAAATGAGGAAATGTACAGCTCTGGGAGAAAAGTGGGAGACAAAGTTTTAAATGAGTCCTACCCGATCCGCAGATCAGGAATCCCAAAATGGCGCTCTCAGAGTTGGTCGCCAGCCAGGAGCGGTGAAGCCAGGAGGCGAGCGATCGCGAGCCAGAGAGAGAGCAAGGCCCACGTGTTTGGTTTTTATATCTAACCTGGCTGCCCAACTCCACCCCCAGGTCCCAGCCACTCTCCCCTTGGTGGTGATGGGATTTGTCTTTCCCAATGTCCTGATGGCTTTAGTCTGGAGTGGGGGTGGAGTCCACAAAGCCTGTATGAGATTATCTCAGGACATCCTTTCCCCCTAACAAGAGAACTCATCAGAGACAAAGTAGGGAACAGAACAGGCAGATCTACTGAAATACACTGCTGAGGGGAGTACCAGGCAAGACAGGAGAGGTCTGCCGTGCCACGGGGGTCAGCAACCTGGCTAGGGATCCAGTTCAGGCCATCACGGTGTCTCTTCCAGGCGTCTCCTTCTATATCTCTAAGTGTTAGGGGGAAGGGATGTTCTGAGCTAATCCCACACAGGCTTTGTGGACTCCACCCCCACTCCAGACTAAAGCCATCAAGACATTGGGAAAGACAAATCCCATCACCACCAAAGGGAAGGTGGCTGGGACCTGAGGGTGGAGTTAAGCAGCCAGGTTGGGTATAAAAACCAAATACATGGGCCTTGGGGGTCTCTCGCTCTGTTGCTCGCCTCCTGGCTTCACGGCTCCTGGCTTGCGGCCAGCTCTCAGAGTGCCATTTGGGATTCCAGATCGGCGGATTGGGTAGGACGCATTTAAAACTTTGTCTCCCATTTTTCTCCCTGAGCTGTACATGTCCTCATTTGCCCTTCCCTTGTAAATAAACCTTTTATTAACCTTTCGTGTGTGCCTGCAGTACAGTATTGATAAGTCCTTTTAAGCGCGCGGGTGAGGACCCACAGTCAGGCACCCCGTCTTGTATTGGGACTGCCCTATAACATAAGTTCCCAGTTCCAAGTACAAAGCCAAGAAGCAAGGCAGCTTCTCCACACGTCTCTCTCCTGTGTGTCCTCCTGGTGCTCTCTGCTCTGAGAAACCTTCATGTTCTGAGCAAACAGTCCATCAGAACAGCCCAATATCACAGCTGACACTCCCAGTGTCCATCCTGTTCAGCCCCAGAACTTGTCGTCAGCCTCCCCGTAATCCTGACCCTGGTACATCAGAGGCAATCAGTGTCCAGCCTCCTCCTCTTTGGGGCATCAGCAGGGCGGGAATCTCAGTGTCAAACAAGAGCTTTAGTTCAAAGAAAACAGATCATGAGTCATGTAGCATGTACATGCAGCCTGTGTGTGTGCAGGTTCCTGTACTAGGTATGGGCCCCTCCTCCCTGACCCCCTCTCAGAAGGACAGAGCTGAGGTAGAGGACAGGGCACTGTCTGTGGTTCTCACCCATGCACTCAATTGTAACCACTCAGGCTCAGAGAACAACAATGAGGTTTCTTTAACAAACAGGAGAGCAGGGAAGTAAAGAGTTTCTAAGGCTTCCATGGCCAGCTATGTCACCCCAGTTAGTGTCCGCAGTGTCCAATAGTCTTAAATTAAGGCTGCCCATGTAGGGTGGTACAATCCCGTCAGGGAGGGCCTGGAGCTGGTGGCTTAGCTGCAAGCACTGGGCCAGGCTCCAACTCACAGTGGCAGCGGGAGGTGCTCCCAGGAGGTGCTCACCTCTGAGGAGACACCCCAACAGGCTCAGCCACAGTCTCAACACTGCGGGACAAGAAGGAGGCAACAGCACCGTGAGGTGGTGCCGGA
>NW_023602073.1:38519317-38577171 GCF_014898055.3 Talpa occidentalis
GAATGTCCCAGCCACTCATCTCTGGTTAACCTCACGCACTTGCAGTTCTGCTACAAAACTCACCTGAATCCTGGCACCTGTAACAAAAGCCCCCTTTCTCCTTAGCCTGCATTTCCCACTCCTAGGCTAAAATGAATTCATCACTTTGAAAAACCAACTGCTATGTGGACTGTTGGTCTTTGGGGGACATGCCCAGAGGGCAAGCCCTGTGTTTGGGTGTGAAGGGGGTTTATTGACACTCTCCCATTAGGACAGGCCCCTGAGCATTCACCCTGGAGGCTTGGAAGGCCCAAATCTCACAATCTGCTCTGGAAGCTCTTCCTTAATGACCTCTCACCCTTCACGGTATATTGTATCTTCTCCAAGATGATAAAGATGTGCGGGAAGGAAAACAACAATCAACCAAGCAGGTGAAATAGCAGACATGGACACACGAGGGTTAATGATGGCAACATAAAATCAGTCAGAGGCCAAGTACCCCAACCAGACAAGCCTCGGGCATGCACGCTGGGAGAGGCCAAGCCAGAGAGGGGGTCTCGGCACGGCCTCACCTTCCTCCTGTCCAATGGGGGGAGCGCTACCCCATTGGAGCGGTTAAGGTGGACATCAGCACCTGCAGAATGTCCTGAATCTACAGGAGGTAAAAAGGGAAAAACAAGGGCAAGGGGAGGAAAAGAACAATGGCTTAGAGAAGACAAAAAGGTCAGAGAAGGAAAGAGAGAGCAGCTCTGGACAATGGATGCTGGAGACAAGGGTGACAGATCATATCACGGCCTGCGCCATCTTTCCAAACGGCCACTCTCAGCCTCGCCTGAGGCAGAAAGCAATGTGAACCAAGAGATGTGATCATCTCCAAATCAGCTACCAAATCAGTCTGGAAGACACTGATCTGGCCCAACAATATCATCTTCCAGGTGAGGAAACTGAAACCCGGGAAGGACGTGATTTTCCCTGTGATCACCCAGCAAGCAGGTGGCAAAGACAGACTCCCACCTCAGAGGTCGCCTAATCCCAAGCACCGGGGCTCATCGGTGCCACCCTAAAGGGAGAGGGTGTCCTCACTGACTGGCTTCCCCTAGAGGCTGGGGATGAGGGAAATTGCCAGAGCAAGAAGTCCATAGGGACGCCCTGTACTGAAGGCTCACTGCGCACCAGGCCCCGCACGAAGGGATGAACGCACAATCATCTCATGGATGCTGCCTAGATTTAAGTAGAGCTGTAGCATCCTGACTCACAGGTAGACAAAGAGCTTAAACAGTGTCGCCCCAAATCAGATCCCCAGCAGAGCTACGGAGAGGCCGCACTCAGACCCAGGGTTCTTACCCACTTTTTTCATGCTCTTCACTTCTCACTCAGCTGCCCTGGAGCAACTCCTCTCCCAGGAAGCCTTGCTGAGCAAGACTTACACCTTTCGATGACTCATAGCCACCAGAAGTGGTTGTCTCTGGCCTACTGCCATGTTTCTTCTTTTTCTTAACTCCTGCAGGAGACCCCAAGATATTTTTCCTTTGACAGTCTCTCAACTGCGGAGAGGAAAAAGAGTTGAGGCTCACGAGAACGGCAAGCCCCTGTACTCACACCCCACTTTACAAGTTAGATTTGCCATCTGACTTCATGCCACCAACATCTCCACCAGGTGCTGTGCGTAGTCCCCCCGTCCCACCTCCCAATGACAGAAGAAATGGACTGATAACATGGTTTAAAGAAAAAAATGTTTAGGAATTTACACTCAGTCTTCAGACTCGAACTTCTGGGATGCCATGAATCAGTAGCTGCCAGTGGGTAAAGCCAGCGTGGGGTGGAGAAGCAAGCATGTGAGTACTCAGACCTCAGGGCCCTTTCTTGTGCATGTTACCTGTTAACAGTGCTGCTCAAGCTCCTGCACCAACGGGATGCTGATGGCAGGAGGCAGTGAGGGGACAGCCAGGGGCACAGCCAGGCACATTTCAGAGCAATCTGTTATAATCTCACATATGTACGCATATGTACATTAACACAGCAGGCTTTTTTTCTCAAGAGAATGAAGCAGAATTGATGCTTCAGTCGCCTGTTTATCCTGTGGCGAGCAGAGCAACCCATGTTGAGATGACTGGGGGAAGATTCCCAACTGGGAAGGTCAGTTTGCTGGGATCTGATCCACAGAGGATAAACAGATCACTCCAAAGAGCACTGATTGGGGGGCACTCTGGTCCCAGGGTCATAAGGAATTAGAATGTGAGATGGAGAAGTCAGACAAAAATTGGGAAGTATCCACAGAGAAGTAGAAACCCCGCAGAAAACCAAACTAAACAATTCTTCCCAGTGTCACCCAGAGTGGTTGTCAACGCTTCAAGTTTACTAGATAAGAGTAGGCTTTGTAGGCGCTCAGAGTTTAAAGGTGGGGTACAGTACAGAGCAAACTTGCCTGAACCCTCTCCCAGGGTCGGGTCCCAGGGTCTTGAGTCCCCCTTCAGGTTGTTATCTGAGGCCACAAGGGAAACCTAAAAGGGGGTTAGTCCTGGGGGGCTGGGGCAACAGATCAAACACCCAGCTCTTGATGTGACCATAAGGATGGTTCCCAGGGGATTGTGACATAACTACATTCCACCCCCTCCCCTGCCCCCATGCATATTCACTGCTCCTCTTTGTCTGGGGCCAGCCCGCTTATGGAGTCTGGGTGCTCCTCCCTCATCACTGCTCCCTGGTCTGGCAGGAGCTAAGGGGTGGCTCAGGCCTGGTTATGAGGGTCTTCTGCAGGGATGCGATAACGTGGGTGGAGAAGGAGTTGGTTAAAGGTGGTAGGAGACATTTCCCGAATGTGAGCCTGTGTGAATTTTAGGAGGCAAGGAGCAAAAAGAAAAAAAAATAAGGTTATCATTAGTATTGGCCACAAGAGCGGGAGGAGCCATGACACTATAGGATTTTGAAACCATGTCAGTGGAGACTTGGAGTCTCCGCTTTCCCTTTCCACATCTTTGTGTAGTTTCATTAAGGCTTCCACATTTTGTTCTACAATCCCGGACTCACGGATACAGTAACAACATTCTTCCCTGAGGAACAGGCAGGTACCCCCTTATCAGCCATTCACAGGTCCAGAGCCCGCCAGTTTTGGAGAGCGGCCTGTGCCAGGGAGGGGAGCTGTCTTTGTGATGATGCTAAAGACACAGAGGTTTTTTTCTAAGGAGGTAACTATTCGTTAACTGAAATGTTAGAAGTGCAGGAATGAAAGCCTACAAGGGCGTCAGTTTGCTGGCAGGGGTAGCTGTGATTGGAGTCCCATGGGGGACTGAGAGTTGGGGAGTCTGGCAAGCAGCGACTACTGTCTTGGGTTATCTTGGTCATAGTGGTATTGTGATTAATTGGAGCTGCCACCAGTAGAGGCCTCTGAAGGGAAACGCAGGGAAAACAAGAGGAGGTATTAGTCCCAAAAGAGTCATTTAGGAAGGGTATAGCATTTTGCATTATATGAATCCAGGTTGAGGGTGTCTCGGTCTTTTCTGATGATGTTAGCTGATTTTGTATGATTTGCTCTGAATGGAGGATGTCCTGGGAGACTTGGACTGTGGCATTTTGTTTCGGGACATATTCCCTTGAGATAGACAATGTTGTCACTGGGTTGGAATGCCAGCCAGTGTACCCTGTGGCTTGGACTCCCTGTACCCAGCGTAGGTCCAAAGGATCTGAAAAAGATAGTTAATCTGAGTCGTATTGAAACCCGTATTATGACAGACCGAGGAGAACATTCTGCCTTTGTCTGGAAGATGCACTATACATGAGTGTACATTTGTAGGTTTTTTTTTTTATAATAAATTTTATTTTTATATTCCCCATACAATTGCAACCCCCTTATTTTGACCCCAATCCCTCCCATCCCACCCCTTACCCCCCATAGAGTGTTTTCGTATAAAGAGAGCACAGGACAGGATTTTAGAGAAACAGTAATGGACTGAGACGTGAATCCCTAGGAAGAAATCAGTGTGCTTTCTGTAGGGAAGAGGGACATTGGAAGCACAGTTGTCCCAGATTACAGGGAAGTGGCAGACGCAATAATTACAGAAGGCAGGATAGAAGACTGAAAACACCATGATATGGTGATTCATGCAGGGGTTACAGGAGGAAATATAGAAGGAGTACACAGAACCAGGAACCAAGGAGAGAGAAAAGAAGACAAATGTTAGCACAGAGTAGAGACTCTGATGATGATAGGGAATATGGACAGAGGAGGAATTGAGAGCCCAGCACAGAGGAAAGGAGACAAATGGCAGCACAGAGTAGAGCCTCAGGTGAAGATAGGAGGGAATATAGACAGAGTAGAAGGAATCTAGAGCCAAGTGCAGAGGAAAGGAGACAAATGATAGTTCATGGAGAAGGTTCAGATGAAGAATAGGGGGGCCCGGGGGTTCCACTAGATCTAAAGAATCCCATTAGAATAAGCCCCTCAGAGTCCCAGGTAACACTCGCTGTGGGGAACTGCCTGATTGATTTCTTGGTGGACACTAGAACAACATATTCAGTTTTGAATTCTAAATTGACTAGAGTGAGCAAAGAGACTGTAGCAGTCACTGGGATTACGAGGAGGCCACAACAGAAAGCCTTCTTACAAGCTTTGGAGTACCGGCTGGGCACCACACAGCTCCAGCATAGCTTCCTATACATGGGAGAGTGTCCAATCCCTCTACTTGGTCGTGATCTTTTAAGTAAGCTCAACGCTCGAATTATATTCTCATCCAAAAATCAGAGACTTCACCTACAGATACCTCAAGAGCATGTTCTGTGCTTCCAGATGTTACTTACTCAAGCTGTTTCACAGAAAGGTGAACTTTTACCTTCAGAAATTGTTGAACAAGTAAGTAAATGGGTGTGGGCTGATGGAACTCCAGGACGTGCGATAAATGCAGATCCTGTAAAGACAGAAGTGATAGAGGGGAGCAGAACCCCGAGGATGAAGCAATACCCATTAAAGGAGAAAGCCTTGAGGGGAATTGAGCCAGTATTGAAAAGGTTCCTGCAATCTGGACTCATTCAGCCCTGCCGCTCACCGCACAACACTCTGATTCTGCTAGTGAAGAAATCCCATACAGGTGAGAACCATTTTGTCCAAGATTTAAGGGCCATTAATGACATTGTTCGGAATTTACATCCCACCGTGCCTAATCCCTACACCTTATTAACTGCCATTCCTGGTGACTTCGGATGGTTTTCAGTATTAGACCTTAAAGATACCTTTTTCTGTATCCCAATAGATGTCCAGGATCGACTGCTTTTTGCCTTCGAGTGGCAAGACCCTAAGTCCAAGAGCACTCTCCAGTATTGCTGGACTGTGCTTCCACTGGGTTTTAAGAACTCCCCAACTATTTTTGGGGAAATACTGGCCAGGGATCCAAAGTTCAATTAAACCAGGGCATCTTATTACAATATGTAGATGATTTATTGATTGCAAGTCCAGACTACAAATCTTGTCTGGAAAATACCATAGTAGTACTGAACCACCTGGCAAAATGTGGCTACAAGGTGTCACCTAATAAGGCACAGATATGTAAACAAATGGTGACATATTTGGGGTTTGAAATTAAGAAAGGCAGACGGAGCCTGATGACAGAAAGAAAACAGGTAATTTCAGCCCTTAAAGTCCCCAGCAACCAGCAGTTGTACAGATTTTTGGGTATGGCTGGGTTTTGCAGGATTTGGAGTCCTAATTTTGGATGACTAGCAAAACCCTTATATGATGCTCTCAAAGGCCTGAACCTTTGTCCTGGACTCCAGAATGTCAAAAGGTCTTTGATGAAATAAAAGTAAAGTTGATCTCAACACCAGCATTAGGGCTTCCAGATCTTAGGAAGCCATTCAGACTTTATGTACATGAGAGACAGGGGGTTGGCTTAGGATTGCTAATCCAATTGTTGGGGCCAGAAATGTAGCCTGTTCCATATCTGTCCAAACAATTGGACCACACCATTAAGGGAAGGCCTCCATGTTTGCGTGCTGTGGCTGCTGCTTGTGACCTCTTACACGAGACAGAGAAGTTTACATTGGGTCAGCCCATCACTGTGTGTGTGCCACATCAGGTCTTAACATTGCTGGAGCAGAAGGGTGGACTTTGGTTGACTGCCGGGCGAATGGGAAAATATCAAGCAGCTCTGTTGGACAATCCTAATGTGATGCTGCAGGTTTCTAATTCTCTGAATCCCGCCACACTGCTTCCAAGCAATGCAGACGGACCTGAGGATGACACTTTAATCCATAGCTGTTTAGAAACCATCGACACAGTGTATGCCAGCCGACCATATCTGACTAATCAGCCTCTGCCAGATCCAGAGTGGGAGCTATTTACAAATGGCAGCAGCTTCATGGACCAAGGCTGTCAATGCGCAGGATATGCAGGGGGATGCTCCAGAACACCGTGGAGGCCAAGGCTCTTCCGGCAGGTACATCAGCGCAGAAAGCCGAATTAATAGCCCTGACCCATGCATTGGAACTCTCAAAAGGTAAAAAAAGTCAATATATTTACTTATTCCAAGCACTCTTTCATGATTCTCCACATGCACGGGTCCATTTCGAAGGAGCAAGGACTCCTTACCGCCAGTAACAAGGACATCAAACACCCATTAGAAATCTTGGCCTTTGTTTTGGTTATTGTCTCTTTTGCTGTGCAGAAGCTCTTTAATTTGATGTAGTCCCACCTGTTTATCTTTGCCTTCACTATCACTGCTTTGGGTGATGTGTCTGTAAAGATGTCTTTGAGGTGCATGTCATATAGTGTTTCGCCTGTATTTTCTTCTATGTATTTTATGGTTTCAGGTCTTATGTCTAGTTCTTTAATCGATTTTGAGTTGGTTTTTGTACATGGTGTGAGGTAATAGTCAAGCTTCATTCTTTTGCGTGTAAAGACAATAACCAAAACAAAGAGAAACCCCACCGACTGGGAGAAAATTTTTGCACACAACACTACTGATAGAGAACTGATCACAAAAATCTACATAGAGCTGATGAGACTCAACAAAAACAAAGAAAATAATCCAGTCAAAAAATGGGCAGAAGAGCTAAAAAGAAACTTCTCCAAAGAGGAAACGCAAATGGCCAACAGGAATATGAAAAAATGTTCAACATCACTTGTAATCAGGGAAATGCAAATCAAAACTACAATGAGATACCCTCTTACACCAGTGAGAATGGCACATATTAAAAAAAACTAGCAACAACAAATGTTGGCAAGGTTGTGGAGAAAATGGAACTCTCCTGCACTGTTGGTGGGAGTGCAAACTGGTCCAACCATTGTGGAGATTTCTTGACCTACTAAAGATAGAGCTTCCATATGATCCAGCAATTCCACTCCTAGGTATTTACCCAAAGGACACAGAAACATTAATTCCAAAGGGCACCTTCATCCCTATGTTTATAGCAGCACTATTTACAATAGCTAAGCTATGGAAACAGCCCAAATGCCCAAGAATAGATGACTGGATCAAGAAGATGTGGTACATATACACAGTGTAATATTTCTCAGCAATCAAGAAAGATAAACACATACAGTTTGCAGCAACATGGATGGAGCTAGAAGGGATCATAAGCGAAATAACTCAGCGAAATAAGTCAGAAAGAAAAAGAAAAATACTAGACGTTCTCACTCATAGCAGGAATTTAGAAAACCTAAATAAGGGACCAGGGAAAAGACTAATCAATACAAAGTAAAAATCAAAATCAAAAAGCAGCTATAAACCAGAGACACACTACCAGGGATGGGGGAGGGAAGAGGAGAGGAAGGGCTAGGGTCAAAATAAGAGGGGGAGTGCAATGTATGGGGAATATAACCAAAATGATAATGCATACATTGTGCAAAAATGAAAAATGATGTGAGAATTATAGAAAATAAAATATTAATTAAAAAAAAAGAAATCTTGGTCTTGCCAAAGGCAGTAGTAGATTTACCATCAGCTGTTGCCATGATGCATTGTCCTGGCCACCAAAAGGGTGGGTCTGACATGGCAAAGGGCAACAGGGCAGCTGATCAGCTGGTTAAGGCCACTGCCCCTTCTGCTCTCCAGGGTGCATTCATCCCTCTTGTGGACCTGACTCAGTATGCTCCTGAATACACTGAGTGGGATGAGAAGAGAGCTCGTGCATAGGGATTTATTGAGTTTGACCCCAGCTCCACTTGGAGAGTAAACTCCCATGAGATGATACTCCTCCCGGAGGCCCTGGTATATCCAATGCTAAAACATCTGCATGAAGGATCTCACTATGGGAGAGATGTCTTATTAGAAACAGTGTGCCCATATTTGAAGGGCCCCTATTTACATAAAATAGGACAATGGATCACACGAGGTTGTCAATTGTGTGCCAGGAATAACCCCAAGACTGACTCCCACCCTAAAGACATTGGGGTTCAATATCAGGAAAGTGCCCTTTTGAGGACTGGCAGGTAGACCTTACACAAATGCCGAGAACAACAGGCAATTTCAAATACGTACTGGTTTTTGTGGACACGTTCTCAGGATGGGTGGAAGCATTTCCCACAAAGATGGAAAAAGCTTCTGAGGTTGCAAAACAGCTGCTGAAGGACATAATCCGTTGCTTTGGGTAGCCGGAGTCCATCCAGAATGATAATGGGCCGGCATTCATCTCTGATGTTACTCATGCAGTAGCAGTGCATTACAGATCAACTGGAAATTGCATGCTGCATGGAGACCGCAGTCTTTTGGACAAATGGAGAAAATGAACCACACCTTAAAGAAAACCTTGGCAAAACTGTGCCAAGAAACACAACTTCATTGGGACCAGGTACTATTCCTTGCCCTCCTTTGGATAAGAGTAGCACCTAGAAGTGTGCTACAATTAAGCCCCTTTGAAATTGTGTTCGGAAGACACTTCCAGACTTCAGTTGTGAAAGCCAGTCTGGAAATAGCACAAGATTGCCGGATCACACAATATGTGAAACATATCCACGAGGTTCTGGCAGTAATTCAAAACTTTGCGACCTCAAGGATCTCTATGCCTCCAGATCAACCATTGCATCCCTTCTGACCTGGAGATCAGGTCTTACTGAAGACTTGACAGAATGGGGATGCCCAAAACCAGATGCCAGAAAAATGGACTGGTCCCTATGATGTTTTGCTAAGCACACATTCTTCTCTGAAACTTTCAGGCATAAAACCCTGGGTACATCATTCCAGAGTTAAGAAAGCCCCAGGAGGAACTGACCCAGAGACGAAGTCCCATTGGTCTTGTGAACCCATTGAGGACTTGAGATATTTGTTTAAGAAACAGACAAAAACTTGAATGTTACTGACTTCTTCTCCAGTTATTGTTGCAGGATACCCAAGGATTCACTTTTTCTGAAGAAACCCTGAGAAGACTAACATGCTCTAACCAATCTTCTTCCTTTCAAAATTTAGGAGATGTGAAATAATATCTAGGATCACGCATATGCTGGCAGTATTTTTTTTTTTTTTTTACACAGAAAGACTTTCAATCTTGATTTTGGTATTGCCTTTTAACATTTTACTTTTTTAACTTCAAGAGTTGTTTTTTTTTTCCTCTGCTTGTTTTTTTTTACTTTGGCCTATGAGTGAAACTGCAGTTGTATGAGATATCCCATGCGTGTTAAATGGTAACTAAGGCTCTCTTTGTGTCTATATGTTGTACGTCTGTATGTCCTTTCCTTGTGTCCTTGTCTTGGCCTCCAGTGGTTGACAAGTTGGTATACATGGTGCCTATAGACAACAGAACAAAAAGAGTCTCCAGTTATGAGGAAAAACTAAAGGTTTTTGTTTGATTGTCAACATTGTACTACTGAACTAAGCCAGTGCCTTCATAGAGATTGAATATTGTTGTTTCTGCTGTTCTTCTGATATTTATGGCAAATCTTCCCAGAAATCTAAATTCAAGTACAAATTTGGCAGCCTGTCATTTAGCTGATGCAAGGAAATTTTGTGGAACCTCAGCAGAGCTCCTGAGACACTCCACAGAGTTTCTCCCTTTGCTCCTGGGAAAGGCATTAGATGAATTTGTTCTATTTGGCTTACCTAGTAGAGAAACTAGTAGGGAAGCATTGTCACTTGGAAAAACAGGTAACACCTTGACCTGATATGTATGTAAATTGTCAATGGAGATTGTCGCCTTGTAAAATTGTATACTTCAATTGCTTAATATCTACAGAAATTGTTTCTGGAAATACAGGGAGAAAAGGGCTCAACAGATTCCTATTGATGGAACTGTTGAGAGTAAAACTTTCCTACTAAGGACTGAATAGACCTGGAAATACACCTGACATTTACTAAGTTTTCTTTGACATAATACTGGTAATTTTTTTTTTTTTTTTTTTTTTTTTTTTGCATCTTGTTCTGAATCCACAAAGTTTCTTGTTTTGGTGACCAGGATCTGCAGCAAGGTTGCAATTTTTTTTCCAGCAAAGCTAACTTGTGTTTGCATTTTCTCTCCCCTTGATACCAACACAGCATAAAAAATAGTGGTAGTAGGGCCTCCCCGGTGGTGAAGCAGTTGAGCGCTGGGTTGCGAGGCTGCCCGCAGCCTCTGCAGCATCGGTTTGATCCCCGGCCACCAGGCGAGGGTCCCACATGGCATCAGACCTCTCCTGCCACCCGCTGCTCCCCTCAGTAGTGTGTTTTGTCAGTCTGCCTGTTCTGTTCCCTGCTCTGGCTCTGGTGAATTCTCTCACCCTCCAGTGCTTCTGACTGTACCCAGTGCTTGTATAAATAAATAAATAATTTTTTTAAAAAAGGAAAAAAAAAAAAGAGTGGTAGTAATCTTTTACTACTTATCTCACAGTCTGTTTTTACATAACTTCCATAGGGATTTTATGTGCTTAAACTGAGAAATTTGACATGAGTTTCATTGTGTGGCTTTGAGTGGAGTTCTTCCAGGAAACTGAAACAGAGCTGAACCAAGAAGAGGAAAACCCGTCACATTGTTCGTAGGGTTCCAGAGACCTCCAAAGAAGGTGAGGAAGCTTGCCTCCATTGGCAGGACTGGACAACCCGGCAAACAAAAAGCCCTGGTACCCTCAAGAAGAGGAAACCCAGTTGGAGTCTGATGAGACCAACTTTGTTCCTGAAGCCTACATGGACCGGATGTCAAGAGTTCAATCTGATCCTACATGGACTATTCCAACAAAGCCAGCTAAAATTGCTGTTTCTTTATTCTGCCTTGTGATTTTGTGCAAAAATGGGTAATATGGTTTAAATGTAGATTTAGTTTGCACACTTTTACTATGCTGTTGAAACAATTTGGGATCAAGTTTGAGAGAATTTGTTTTTTACATAAGTTGAACCAACTTTAAGATTTTTTTTCCCATGATTTTGACATATTTGCTGTTTTGTTTTGGCTAATGCCTCCAGGTTTTTTGTTTTTTAGCTTGGACTGATGAACTGTTTTTCAGGAAGGGAGGATTTTTGCTTTCCACAATGGACAATACCTGTAGAGACTGGTTTTCTTTCACACTGGAACCCTGAAATATTTTCATCTGAGACTGTTTCTCAGCATCTATATATTTGATCTTCATCACCATGGAAATGGTGGCAAAAAGTGAAAGGGGGAAATTGTTAGGGAGAAAGGATGTCCTGAGCTAATTCCATACAGGCTTTGTGGACTCCACCCCCACTCCAGACCACAGCCATGAAGACACTGGAAATGACAAATCCCATTATCACCAAAGGGAGGGTTGCTGGGACCTGAGGGTGGCATTAAGCTGCCAGGTTTGGTATAAAACCAGACACGTGGCTTTGGGTCTCTCTCTTGGCCTCCTGACTCTTGGCTTTCCACCAGCTCTCCGTGTGCCATTGGAATTCCTGGTTGGTGGAACGGGTAGAACGCATTTAAGACTTTATTTCCCTCTTTTCTCCCTGAGTTGTACATTTCCTCATTTTCCCTTCCTTTGTAAATAAACCTTTTATTAACCTTTTGTGTGTACCTGCAGTAGAGTACTGATAAGTCCTTTTAAGCGCGTGGGTGAGGACCCACAGTCAGGCAACCTGTTTTATATCAGGGTAGCTCTGTAACACCCACAAGAACGACGCAGATACGAAGCAGAGGCATCCCTGCAGCTAAGTCAGAGGCCCTCCCGTCAGACCAGGACCATGCACCACGGCCTCTTGACTGGCAATGTTGAGACTCAAGTCTAAGTGACTTACCAAGTAAGAGAAGCAACAGGTGTGATCCAAGAAGACTGCACCTGAAAATTGGTCTCAACTCTATGATACAGGAGAGAGGTGCACCCTTTTTCAAGACAGAAGAGGAAGCTCCCATCCACAACAGGAAGGCAGTGTCCAGCACCAACCTCTATCTACAGGAGGCGTCCCTCCTCTTAACCTTGAGCTCTAGCTGTGAGTGATGAACAGTCTCCTCGCTCACAGGGGTCTACTGGACTGAATCACTCCCTTACCAGAGTGACCAGAACACAATGTATGGGCCTATCTGTCTCCCACCAAACACAAGGCAAGAGGTCCTGGACTTTGTGGGACCCTACTGGCGACCCTGACCCTGTCTTTCTACAAACGGCACCCATTCTAAGCGTGTAGCAGCTTATAGTAGCCACACTCCTCATCTGACAAAAGAGACCCTGTACACACCTGAAGAGTAGAGACTCAACACAAGCCACAGACTGGGTCCTTGGACCTAAATTCCCAATGATGCTCATTTACCAGACAACAAAAGTGATTTTCAGAGTCATAGCCCTTGATCCAGTAGTAACTCAGGGCCTGATATTTACTTGCTTAAACTCCCTTTTGGAAACTGCCATAAGACACATTTACTATACCAAAGGTGTAATCAATGAGCAAGACCTGGGATTTGAGGCAAACCTGTGCATCCCTGACATAATAGGAAACTCAACTTCTGCCTGTGTCTACTGGCAGGGTCATAGCAGACACCAGGGGAAAGGCTCCGGGGGGTGTTTCAAGATTTTTATAGAAACATTTGTACCTTAGGATGTAAAAGTTGTCTTAATAGAAACTGAAAAAGTTTGCCCTATGGGGGAGGACCAAGAAGGTAAAAGTCCCTTTTCAGATAGTCAGGCCTCTGTGACTCCCGCCTGGGTGCCCACCTAGCAGAACGCCTTGTCTGCACCACCGGATCTCCTGGATGTCCAGGGGTCCCAGGGTGTGCCCATGTTCATGGTCACCTGGCTCAGGGGGCAGGTGTGGCTTTGGAAGTGTGGGCAGCTGTGCCAAGAGGCCAGGGATAAAAGGCAGAGTCACGCTGAGGCAAGCCAACAGCTATGAGTGACCCCTCTGGGGTGAGACGACATGAGACAGACTCCAGAGACGGGACACAGAGAAACACTGGGAGAGAAGCTGGCCTGTCCCTGATGCAGCATAATGAGGCCTGTATACATCTACCAAAGGCTCCAAAATTATCTTTTGGTCTGGGAGAACCAACAATGAACCTGCCCGGCCTGGGCTGGTTGCAAAACAGACTCAGCCAGAGCAGCCTTAGGAAACATGCTGGGTTTTACTTACCGGTATCAGGATGGGATCCTGGGACAGAAAGAAGAAAAAGTAATGACACACAAATGAAGCATGGAGTTTATGAATAACATATCAACATTGCCTCATTAGCTGTGCGGTAAGGTAGTGATATAAGATGTTAACAATAGGGGAAATGTGTGTGGGAAGTCTGAAAAAAAATGCTGAGGTTTCTCAAAGCAATAAAAAATAATATACCATATAATCCAGCAATTCCACTCTACTGGTATTATCCAAAGAGCAGAAAAGCACATCTTAGGGATGAAGAGTTTCGAGTTGATACCCTGGGAAAGGAGACTTCCACCCTGGAGAAACAGTGACCCTGGGTCAAGGTCTCATCCCATGAGACTGAGGAGACCTGGTGTATTTGTGGTGCCCAGCTGTCATGGCCTGGAGACCTGCTCCTCCCTGAAACAAAGTCTATGGTTATTAGTGGAGAGGGACCGCCATGTCATCGTGCGTTTGAGGAAACAGGTCAGACACAACCTGAAGCTGTATGGGGCTCCCACTTGTGTGCACAGCCCTGTCCTTGTGGAGCTCCAGTTGAACCTGGGAGATCAAGGGTTCTCGCCCTCTGTCCTCAGCCCCGTGACCACACGGGGGCGCTGCGGCGCTGTCCTAGTCTGGCAGCCAGGGGAGAGGCTGGGTGTGTGTGCCTCAGGCTGAGAGGGTGAGCTGGGGCTGAGCATCCCTGGGGGAGGGGGTGAGATGCCCTGTGAGCAGCCCTGGCACCAGGCTGGGGTGGGGGGAGTGGGGGAGAGGAGAGGAGGCCCTGGCGCTGCCCCGTGTCTGAGGCGCCATCTTCTCTCCCCACAGCCTCTCTCTGCAGCCCCTTGATGACCACACCCTGGAGACCGCAAAGCAAATGCTTTTCCCTTCAGCTACTCGTTCCTTTCCTGAGGCCTATTTTATTTTATTTTTTTTAATTGAAGCAACACTGATTTACAGTACTGTGTGTGATTTAGGGGAATAATTTCACATCTCTTCGATGTGAAATTACCAAAGCAGATACGTTTCTCTTTCACTCCCTGTCCCTTTTCTGAGGGCTGTTTTTCAAATTGCAGTAACATTGATTTACAATTCATGTAGGGAACAGGCTCACATCTCTTCAGAGGTAGTGACCACACCCCCCTCCCCCGCAGCACCCAGAGTCCTTTTCCAGATCCACTGTGCCCCCCACACTCTCTCTCCCCCTCCCTCCTGGACAGAGAGGCAGGGACCTGCTGTCTGGGTCCCTCAGGCCTCCCTCCTGCCGCCTCCTGCAATGACAGTAAAGGTTTGTGGTTCTGCTTTCTATTTCCTTGGCATATCCTTTCACCCTTTCTTTTTTTTTTTTTTAAATAGAGGCATTTTTTTTTTTTTTTTTTGTTTGTTTTGTTTATACATGCACTGGGTACAGTCAGAAGCGCGGGAGGGTGAGAGAATTCACCAGAGCCAGAGCGGGGAGCAGAGCAGGCAGAAGGACCGAAGTACACTGCTGAGGGGAGCAGCGGGTGGCAGGAGAGGTCTGCACACCACGTGGGACCCTCCTCCGGTGGCCGGGGAGCAGCGGGGATCGAACCGGCGCCGCAGAGGCCGCGGGCAGCCTCGCAACCCAGCGCTCTACCGCTGCGCCACCGGGGAGGCCCCACCCTTTCACTTTTAACCTGTATTTATTTGTACAGAAAGTCTTTCTAGCACACAGAGAATACAAATCTCCTTGATATTATCCAATCTGAGAATCGCAGGCTTTTGATTGGGATTTTAGTTAATTTTGTTTTTCAGTATAATAACAACTTTAGTGAAGACGGGTGGTGGGAGCTTGGTCCATTGGAAGCTGCTCGGGCCGCGGGTTCGGGCACCGGGGGCTCTGCTTGGTGGTGCTCGGTGCTGGGAGCGGGGTTGGGGTGGGCGGGAAGAAGCCCCAAGGAAGGGCACCTGGATCACTAGGAGGCTGAGGCCGGCAGCGAAGGTCCCTGAGCCCAACCGCATCGTGCGCCCTCCTGGCCGGGTCTGGACTCAGCCCAGACCCAAACCTCTCAGGTCACTAAGCTGAGCGCCCCGGGGGCCTCCTCTCAGAGTGCCCGTAGTGCCTAATTTATTTATTTGTTATTATTATTTTATTTTATATATATTTTACATCATTTTTCATTGTTGCACAATGTATGCATTTTCATCTTGGTTATATTCCCCATACAATTCCCATCCCCCCTTGTTTGGACCCTAATCTCTCCGCAGCCCCCCCCTCCCCCCACAGTGTGTCTCTGGTTTATAGTTGCTTGTTGATTTTGATTTTTACTTTATTATAATTAGTCTTTTTCCTGCTTCCTTATTTAGATTTTCTAAATTCCTGCTATGAGTGAGACCATCCGGTATTTGATATGGTTAGATATGAGTCTATCGTTTGGATATTTATTTTTCCATTGTCTCGCATCTTTTTCATTCCATGTCATCCTTTTCTACCTTTCTTTGATTCAAGGAAATATTTTTCTGTGAAACTAATTCTTCATGTGCTTTAGATATATTTATTTCAGTACTTTTTATTGTTGTAAATACTTAAATCTATCTTTTATTTTTCAATATCTACTTAATTGAACTACATTCCATTACATATAAGAAATTTATATATATATTAATGTAATATATATATAAACCAAAATAAACAGAAACCAAATAAAAGTATAAAGCAAAAAATGTAAGCAGTCATATCTGTTCAATAAGTTAAGACAAGCCTCAAAAAAAGAGTATTCTGCGTGTCTCTGTTGCTAGTTATTGCTCTAATGTGTGAGTTATCATCTACTGTCATTTCCCGAGGCCTGGAAGAAATCCTTTAACATTCCTTGGGACAGGACTCCTAGCAATGAATTCTCTGTTTTTAATTAACTCTAGTGTATTTATTTTGTCTTCTTTCTCCCCGCTTTTATTTCTTAAGATCTTTACATGAAATTAAATTTACCAGTTATAGATGGACAGTTAGGTAAATATAAATAATAGAATAAATAGACAGATAAATAAAAATTCTAAATAAATAGAATCCTGGAACTTCCATAGAGCACAGACAGCACAGCCCCCTCATCCTAAAATGTCTCCTGCTCCTTTATATTGTTTTTTGAAATTTATTTATTTATATATTTTACATTGGTCTTCATTTTTGTACAGTGTTTGATTTCCCCTCTCAGGTGTTGTCCCCATGAAAGTGCCTCCATCAGGACACCCGGGAACATTACCACAGACTCTGCTGCTCTTCCCTCCCATTTTGATCCCTTTCCCTCTCTATCCCCAGATGAATGTCTCCAATGTATAGTTTGCTGCTAGTTTTATCTTTTTCCCCCATTCCTTGTGTGGTTTCCCTATGTTCCTCCTCTAAGTGAAACCATCCACTATTTTTCCTTTTCCTTCTGACTTATTTTTCACTGAGCATAACCCCTTCCAGCTCCATCTTTGTCACTGCAAATGGCATCTTTATCTTTTTTGATTGCCGAGTAGTATTCCCTCGTGTATATATAGCACACATTCTTGATCCAGACATCTGGTTTTGGGCATTCAGGTTGTTTCCATGTCTTAGCTCTTGTCAATAGCTGCACCTTTGTATTTGATCCTCTCTCCATACCCCAGCCAGGCAACCGTGTCTCCTTTCTATCTGCACTCTGAATTTCTCACTCTATTTGGTTTTATCATCATGAGGGAGTGCTCCATATCTGCCAATAAATTCTATTTTGAAATCTTTTATGGCTGTTTTTAATAGAAGCACTCCAATATCCTTATGATGTCTATCTTCATAGCTTATCTTTTCCCTATCAATTTACCTTCAATGTGTCTTTATATTGAAACTTCATCAGTACTGCACTTACACAGTACTATAAATTTAAGCTTAATCCTTTTATCACCTATGTGAGGCAGACAACCAAGACTCTATTAGTCCCATTTTACAGGCTAGAGTGGAAACATTCCCATATTGAGCATGACACAGATTTAGGACCCAAGCCCAGCACTTCCGCACTCATAACTTCTTTCTCCAAGACTTCTTTTGTTGTTGTTTAAGATTTATTTATTTATGGGCCTCCCTGGTGGCACAAGGGAATAAGACACAACCTATGAAGCTCTCCACAGCCTCTGTAGCACAAGTTTGATCCCCGGCCAGGGAGCTACCCACATGGCGCAGCAGACCTCTCCTGACTTGACTGCTGCTCCCCTCAGCAGTGTATTTCAGTCAATCTGCCTGTTCTGTTCCCCACTCTGTCTCTGGTGAATCCTCTCACCCTCCACACCTTTGGCCTGTACCCCAGTGGTGGTTGCAGCTCGGGGTCTCACAAGGCTGCAATCCCAATGTCACACCAAAAAAAAGACTTGGTGGACATGGAAGGATCTACATAAAGGCTCATGCACGTGGCTACTGGAAAAAAGCTTCAGTTCCTCACCATGTGAGTGTCTTCTTATCTGAGTGCCCACCCAGCGCGGCAAACGTCTTCCCCCCAGAGAGGAGCAGGAGAGATCAAGCAGGAGATCTTGATGCCTTTTGAGCCTCACTGTGAATTGGTGCAGGCGCCCCAGCCTCCTCCATGAGCAGGGAGCCAGCAAGTCCAGGAACTCACAGGAGGGGCACTGGTCTTGACCTCTTGAGTGTATAAAAAAACTTGTGGACATTTGAAACACTTCTTTTGTCCATCATCTGGCCACTAAATATTTATATCCTTTTGTCAAAAAATGAAAATTATGCCGATACCTTGTAGAGAGTTGTCAGGCTTTATTCAAACAAGCACCGTGGAGAAAACAGGTTTAATTCTAAATACATGAAAGATATAAGATTTAGCACATCTGGAATCTATTTTATTTTTCCGGGAATTCCTTTTCTTCCCCACTGAACTTGGACATTTGCCAGAACCAGGCAAAATCGGTCCCTGCAGTGTGCACAGCTGGGCCCCTGCTCTGTTGCTTCAGTCTCCACTTGCTGCATTTTCATCCTGGGTCTTGAAGGGTTTAACTTGTCTCCATGTGATTCAATGGTCAACCAAGGTTTTGGACAGTGTCTACTCAGATGTTGGCATTCACTCACTTGTTGGTTACCTTGTTCCTGGTGTACCCAAATACCCAAATGCCGCCACCATATCTGATGTTTGATTCCTCAAGTCAGTAAGATTTTTCTTGTGGTTCTCTGAGCTTGTGTGGATTAGGGAAGTCATCAGTCATAGGTGCAGACTCACAGATTGCACCAGGATGAGTCTGTCACTCAAGGGTAGAATGCCCTCTAAGTTCTTTCTGGTTTTCTGACAGTTTCTCTTCAGCGTCCCACACCTCAGCACAGTTTAGTCATCAGCCATGGATTTGACAGAGTTTGTATTCAGATTTGGGATTGCACCTCTCCATCTGTTGTTAAAATACATGTTAATTAAACTATTTGGACATGCCATATTTTAAGGCTATACCTAAAACCCATGTAGAAAAATCCAAGATTTCCACATGAAGGTAATTTTATTGTACATTATATTTTATTATACAACAAAGTATTGGGGGGCAGATACTGACAGTTAAGAACATTCTGGATATGTACCGTCAATATGGTAGCTACTAGCCACATATGGCATTTTAATTTTAAATTATATATAGTAAAATATGCAGCATCTCAGTTCATGAGCCACATTTCAAGTGTTCAACAGTTAAAGGCACCATATTTGTCAGTGCATATATAGAACATTTCTTTCTTCCTGAACATTCTGTTGGACAGCACAGCTCTTCATGCTTTGGGAGCATCAAGTCACATGCATTAAACACATATAAAATCAAGGGGCTAATATTATCTCTCTTAAAGATTAGGCAAGGTCATTGGATGGAAATGTATATTAAGTGGGTCTGGTGCCTTCAGACACTAACTGTCCCAGTTCCAAAGGGAAGCACCTGTCTCTCCACCTCCCTTCTCAGACTGACCACTCTCTCATCATCTCTGAGGAATGAGTGCTCATCCAGAGATTCCAGGGACAAAACTCTAAGAAAAACTTTGGAATTGGAAATCCAAAATAGGAGATGGATTCTGAGAGCTCAATCAGAGACAAAGGCAGAGGACACTCGATAAGTGACAAAGGCAGAGACTATCCCTGGTTCACTGAGAAAAGCATTCCCATAGTCGGTCTGTGGAAGCGTTGAGGTCACCCAGAACCTTTCACGGAATCCAGGAGGTCAAAACTATTTTTATAACATCACTTAGATACTATTTGCCTTTCAGTATTTTGACATTTGCTAAGTTAAAACTTAGTAAGAGTGGAAATCATAGTACCAACTGCAGTAGTAGTTCTTTTTACCACCACTTTCTTGCAGAAAAAAGGAAAACCCAGACCAGTTTCACTTCATAATGTCCTGGTTAAATCACAAAAGCATATTTTCTATTTATCATCCTGAAATCCACATATTTTTAAAGGTCTGAAGCGATGACAAGGAAGTGCACATAAGGCATGTCTGCTACAGTCCAAAGTGCTATGTCCCAGGGGGAAAAATGTATGAAGTGAATTCACCTCTTCTTTTAGGCAGTATCATTTTTAATTGAAGGAAGGAATGGCTAAAACCATGGTTACTTAGACTAGTTGAATCGGCAGACACTTTCCTGAAAATGAACGTGCATCTGTCCCTTTTAAAAATCAACTAATGACACTTGTTGCCTTAATAAAATGTAAACTCCAAGAGAAAACCAAAATAATGGAAAACTGGGTCCTATCACTGTAAACTTGACAACTTACAGTATGGACTAATTTTTCTTTTGGGATCTGTGGTAAAAAGTAAAGCATACGGTTTTTGATAACTTGATCCCAGTGTAATTAACATTATATCTCTATTTAACATGTAGTGAAACAACAGGTAATTTTTTAAAAAAAATCATACAATTGTGCAATTATCCTTACATTTACAGAAAGTTATTTTCTTAAAAATGCTTTGTTAGCATACATTGGTTATTAATATTCTAAAGTAAAGAAGTAATAACATCTTTTTGAAAGGTTTATCCTAGTAAAGTAAATATTTAAAGCTATAGCCCACATAAAAATTATGCATGGGATCCGTAATAATTTGTGAGACTGCAGAGACATCCTGAAAGAAAAATGTTTGAGAATCGCTGACCCAGTTCCTGGGCCTGGATTCAGGGAGGCAACAGTGTGACAAAGGTCTTGGTGCAGGAGAGGAGGGTCTCGGGGTGTGGCTCTCAAGGTCTCAGTCCCCAGGGCGCTGTTCCGGACTGGAAGGTGACTGTCAGGGCTTCCTCACCTCCCCAGTTTCACTTCTCACAACCTGTGTCGGGTCCTCCCTCCTGGATACTGGTGACTCACCCCAGGGCTCACTCCCCATTGCCTGGAGGTCTCCAGAGCAGCCAATCAGCAGCCCCGCGGCTCCCGTTCCAAAGCCCTCCCCACCCGCCGGGACTCCGTCTCCCCAGCCCGGGTGGGGGCGCGTCCTGGGGGATGGGGGGCGCAGCCCTCCTGCTCCTGCTCGCGGTGGCCGCGGCCCCGAGGGAGACACGGGCGGGTGAGTGCGCTTCGGGAGGGGACAGGGCGCTCCCAGAGGCGGGAGCGAGGGCGCGGGCGGGCGTGGGAAAGGTGCGACCTCGCCGCCGCCCTAGTTGTCCCCCCACCTCGGCCCCGCCCCGCCCTGGCCCCTTTCCGTCCCCCGAGACCCCAGCCTCCTCTGGCCCCCGAGTCCCGGCCATTTTCGTCCCGCAGCCGCTTTTCGGTCTCACTCGTCTTTCACCCACTTTCTGTCTCGTGGGCGCCCCCTGGGACTCGAGCCCCCGAAGGGGAGAAGAATAGCCCGGGTCTCCCCTCCCGCCCCCAGGCCCCCACTCCCTGAGGGTTTTCTCCACCGCGATGTCGCGGCCTGGCCTCAGGGAGCCCCGGTACATCGCCGTGGGCTACGTGGACGACACGCAGTTCGGGCGGTTCGACAGCGACTCTCCGGGCCAGAGAGTGGAGCCGCGGGCGCCCTGGGCTGAGCACCTGGGGCAGGAGGAGTGGGACGAGGAGACGCGGATCGCAAGGGACCTCACACTGTGGTTCCGAGCGCAGCTGGACGCCCTGCGTGGCCTCTACAACCAGAGCGAGACCGGTGAGCTGGCGCGGGTCCGGGCCGGGTCAGCACCCCCATCCCCACGGACGGGGGGGTCGCTCAGGGTCTCCCCCTCCAGGCTTCTCTGCAACCTGCCCTGGAACAGCCCGTGGGACTTTCACCCCGTTTCATTCTGTTTTAGTTTATTCCCGGCGGGAGGGGGCGCGGGTGGGGTGACCGCGGGGTGACGCGGGCAGGGACAGGCTCTCACACCTTCCAGAGGATGTCTGGCTGCGACGTGGGGCCCAACGGGCGCCTCCTCCGCGGGTACAGACAGTTCGCCTACGAGGGCGCCAATTACCTGGCCTTGAACAGGGACCTGCGCTCCTGGACCGAGGCGGACACGGCCGCTCAGATCACCCGGCGCGAGTGGGAGGCCCGGGGTGAGGCAGAGAAATTCAGGAACTATGCGGAGGGCAAGTGCTTGAGGTGGCTGCGCACATTCCTGGAGCACGGGAAGGAGACTCTGCAGCGCACGGGTAAGAGGGGCCTGGAGGACTCCCGGTCCTCCCCTGCCTGGGCTAACTGCGGGAAATGAGTCCTCTCTCTAGTCCCGAGAGGGGGACTCCCCTGGGTTTCATGTTCTGCACTAGAGAGACTCCCAGAGACTCCGGCTTCTCCTGAAGGACAGGGAAGGGATCCCGTCTCTCCTGAGAAAGACAGACAGTCCCTGACACCACACGTCACCGGGTCCTTTTGACCAGGGGCCTGTTTGAGAACCACAAGTTTCTCTCTCAGTCTTGTTTCTGGTCTGAGAACATTGTCAGTTATGTGATTCCTGCTTTTCTGTGTCATTCACCTTCCACCCAGGTCAGGAATAAAAAGTCTGTGTTCCACTCCCTCTGCTTCATCCTACCCTGGGTTTTCGTCCTCATTCTAGAACTTTCTAAGGAATAGGAGAATCTCATAGATTCCCCCAGATTAGCCTGTTTTTTACATTTTATGCTTCTTGCTGCCACACCAGTTATCTTGCCCATTGTGAGGATGGTCTCATGAGGATTCTTCAGTGTCCATGGAGGAAACACAGAGTGAATTTTCTGTTTACCACTACAGATCCTCCAAAGACACTCATGACCCACCACCCCACCTCTGAGCATAAGGTCACCCTGAGGTGCTGGGCCCTGGACTTCTACCCTGCGGACATCACCCTGACCTGGCAGTGAGAAGGGGAGGACCTGACCCAGGAGATGGAGCTGGTGGAGACCAGGCCGGGGGGAGATGGAACCTTCCAGAAGTGGGCGGCTGTGGTGGTGCCTTCTGGAGAGGAACAGAGATACACATGCCACATGCAGCATGAGGGGCTGCTGGAGCCCCAAGTCCTGAGATGGGGTGAGTAGGAGGATGTGGGCACTGAGGCTGTTCTCAGGGCCATCAGGAGCCCTTCTGGAGCCCTTCAGAGGGTCAGGATAAGGTCTGGGGCTCAGGGTATGATCTTCCCTTACCTTCCAGTGCCCCCTCAGTCCTCCATCCCCACCGCGGGCACCATTGCTGGCCTGGTTCTCCTTGGAGCTGTGCTCACTGGAGCTGTGGTGGCTGCAGCTGTGATGTGGAGGAAGAAACGCTTAGGTAGGGAAGGGATTTGGGGGATCTTATCCACTGGGGCTTTCAAGTCCCAGGGAGAACTTACCCTACCTGGTTAATGGAAAGTACCATCCACACATATGTGTGGTGCCCAGAGGGCATTTGGTTCAGTCCCCCCTCACCTCCTTTCTTCATTTTTTCCCAGTCCTGACCTGGGTCTTTACTCACAGTTCTGGAAACTTCCCTGATCTGCAGGATTAAAAGATTCTTTTAGGTCTTCTGACCTGAGAGCTCCCAGGTCTCCCATGATATTTCTTCCCACAGGAGGACAAGGAGGAAGCTACACTCAGACTGCAGGTAAGTGTGGATCAGCAGTTTGATCCCTGAGCCCCTGGGGACAGTATAAATGGGCTCCATGGGGGTGTCACCCTCATCAGTCCTTCTTGTAGTCTCATCTCTGACCAGGTTCTGATTTGTTCTCAACCAGGCAGCGACAGTGCCCAGGGCTCTGATGTGTCTCTCAGCCCCTAAAGCATCTTTTAAAATGAATGTGATGAGGGGTCCTTCCTGGTGGCGCAGCGGGTTGAGCGCATCTCTGTGAAGCTGTCCGTAGCCTCCACAGCACCGGTTCAATTCCTGGCCAGTCAGGGAGATCCCACTTGGTGAGGCAGACCTATCCCATCTCGCCCACTGCTCTGCTTTCAGTCCGTCTGCCTGTTCTGCTCCCCGCTCTGTCACTGGTGAGTCCTGTCACCCTCCCACAGCTCTGGCCTGTGCCCCAGCTCTGGTATAAATAAAAAATTAAAAAAAAAAAAACAGAAAACAAATGTGATGAGGCTCCCGTTGTTCACACCTGGGACAGCACCTGGTATTGTGCAGAGTTTGCATTTTCAGTCTCTCCTGTGACCTGAACTCCTTTACTGATGGGAAAACAAACACTATTGCCCAGACAGGAGCATGGATATATATATATATATATATATATATATATATATATATATATATATATATATATATTTAGAAGAGAAAAAGATAAATTGCTAACTGGTTTTGAGCAGATACTGGCTAACTGGGGTGTTGGGGGTGGTGGGGAATGACTTATGCGTATCCTTGAGTGATATTTAAATGTCCTTGTATGAGCATGAAATATGCTTTCTAAAGTAAATTACACTTCATTCCTCAACTTGTAAAACTCTTCACACATCATGACCAAATCAGGTGTTAAGACCAGACTGACACGTGGGTTACAAGTGATGGATCCGCACGTGATAGTTGCAAAGTCATGGTTTCCCTTTGGGTTCACTCTGGTGTTGTCCATTCTCAGGGTGTTGGGCAAATGTATAATGACCTGTGTCCATTATGAGAATATCATGCAGAGTATTTTCAGTGCCCATAGTGTCTTCTGTGCTCCAAAGAAGCAAAAGCAAAAAGAAACCAGTGGAATCACATGAGACGAAAAAGCTTCTGCATAGTGAAGGAAACTATGAAAAGAGAATATCAAATCAGAGAAACTATTTGCACATCATCATTCCAACAAGGAGTTAATATCCAAAATCTGCAAAGAACTCCAAAACAAGAAACAACCCAATCAAAACAGGGGCAGAGGAGCTAAATTTGTACTTTCCTAAAGAAGACATACATGTGGCCAATAGGTACATGGATAAATGTTTGTCATCATGTGCTGTCAGGAAAATGCCAAGTAAGGCCACAAGGAGTTACCACCTCACATCTGTGAGGATGACCCACTGAAGGGTGTGGAGGAAAAGAAACTCTGGTACATGGTGGGTGGGAATGATGTCTGGTCCTGTTAGTGGGCAGAATGAGGGTTTCCCTGGACCATCAGGACTGCACGCTCTACATGGGATCTGCCATCAGCTGCATAAAGACAAAACATAATCTAAAGTGTAAGACCTTCAATAGAAAAGAACTTTAATACAGTTAGTATAAAATAGAGAATCAGTGTGCAATAGAGAGAAGAGCAAGAATATAATCAGAATAGTTTCCAAGTGAAGCACCCAAAGTTACCCGTCCCCTCATGGGTCAATGCCCAGCCAAACAGGCTTGGCCCAAAGCAGTCCCACTGGGGCCCGAACGCCTGCCACAAGGCTAAGGCACCTACTGGTAGAGACCCATGGGACAGGGGCAGGAGGGGCCAGGCAAGTCTGGAAGGATACGAGCAAAATCAAAATCCACATCAAGATAACAGCTGCCATTGTCAGCCTCCCCATGGGCCTCTCACCCACATCTTTGTCTCTTTCACATGTCTCTTTCCATGTCTTCAACTTCCTGGCACAAGTCCAAGCCTGAGGAGCAAGAGTGGCTTCTTCGTCACATGTCTCTCTGCTCCATGTGCCTCCTACAGTCTCTTTTCCTCATCTTACTCCACATCTTCCTCCTCTTCCTTAGCTTCTCATCCCTGCTCAGCTTTACCTTTCCTTGGGCGGGGCAGTAACCTGGAACCTCTCTTTTCTATGGATAGCACATTGGTGCTGACCCTATGGAAAAAAAAAGAAGGTTCCTCAAAATAGACCTGTGTGTCACATGGTCAACCATCCCATTCCTTGGTATTTATCCAAAGAAGGTAAAAACACTAATTCTGAGGAATATGCGCCTCTGATGGTCACTGCAGCATTGTCTACCATAACCAAGCAATGGAGACAACCTGAGGGCCGAACGGCAGGTGAGGGGATAAAGAACACAAACTATATACACAATGGAATACTATTCAGCTGTGAAAAAGATGAAATATTGAATTTGCAACAACATGGATAGATATGGATGGGATTATGCTAAGTGAAATAAGTTTGAAGGAGAAAGTTAAATACTGGATGATTTCATTCATATTTGGAATATAAAGAAACAAAGCAGGGACAGACTAAACCAAAAAATAAACTAAACCAAAACATACTCTCTATATATTACTGCAGAATTGAAGCTATGGGCTGGGGTAAGAGTAGGAAACAAAGTAGGAAGAGGGCCCAATGGACGATGGTGAAGACTATGGGAGCCATGAGGGTGGGTGTGATGTGGTAACAAACATCTGAAGAGGTGTGACCCTTGTCTCTGAACACATACAGTGTGTAAACCAATGCTAATCTCAACTGAATAATACAATGAGGGGAAAAGAAAAAAAAAGTAAATTATCTCCTCCATCAGTCACTGACCGCAGGACTTTGCCTTCACCTCCTCACTGCCATGCAGGCTGAGGGGCTGGTTTCCCACAAGGTCAGAGGCAGGAGGTGCAGGGACTCCTGGGGCTGCTCAGACACTGCTGAGTAGAGAAACCGCAGAGAGGGTGACTCTGAAGGGACCAGAGACAGAGGGTCAGAGTAACCCCAGTGCTGAGTGAGGGTCTGGTTCCCAAGGAGAGGGGAGAGTGTGTGTGTGTGTGTGTAACAGGAAATAAGGGAGACACAACATAAGAAAACAAGGGAGAATCATATATCAAGCGCCAAAATAAATAAATTCAAATCGCACACAGAGTAAAGAGTGTCAGAACAACACCTCAGTAAATACAGTTCCATGGAGAAGAAGCTTCTGAGCAGAACTGAAAAAGCATTGGACCTGCAGAAGAGGAGGAGGTTTAGAAATATCTCATGGTTGGCTTGAGGTGTAAAGAGCTGGGCAGGACCCCTCCTCCCACCCTGGCCCCTGCTAGGATGTGGTGGCATCTTTACCCCTGACAGCTCCCTCCCCCAAACCCCAACGTTCATCTCCTTTGGAGTCTTCTGTATATATACATATATGTATACATGTAAACCCAGCTTCTTCTTAATTTCCCACCTGTCTGGGGCATTCAGGTGGTTCCCATAGCTTGGCTACTGTCAATAGAGCTGCAGTGGTGACGGGAGTGCAGGTCCCTTCACAGGAGAATATTTATCCTCTGTGAGGAGATCCTCAGAGTAGAATTGCTGGGCCCAATGGCAGAACCACATTTACTCTCTTAAGAAACCTCAATACTGTTTCCATAAGGGCTGGCTCCGTCTATATCCAAAAACAATGCAGGACTGTCCCCTTTTTTCCACGTCCTTGCCAGCACTTGCCTTTCTGGTCTTTTGGATATGGGCCATACTCACAGGTGTGAAGGTTTAAACCAGGAGATCATAAAGGCACAAAATGTGGGCAAAAAGAAATCCTGTAATACTCAGGC
Source organism: Talpa occidentalis (assembly GCF_014898055.3). Taxonomy (NCBI): domain Eukaryota; kingdom Metazoa; phylum Chordata; class Mammalia; order Eulipotyphla; family Talpidae; genus Talpa; species Talpa occidentalis. The sequence continues at coordinate 38,546,504 of NW_023602073.1, forward strand.
CAACACAAGGCTGTCTCACACTGTGAAAGAAAATAATCATGAAGAAATTCAGGTGAATGACCTGAGTGTTAACATTATCAATGGTCCACTGCATTCTCAAGATGTCCTCCTGAAAGCATCCCCATCACCTAGTCCAGCCTCTCTGCCTCAACCCCCACCCCACTGCAGTCCTCCAGGGTCTCACCTTTAGGGGCTGCGATACAATTCAGAGCCCTGGGACTGTGGCTGCCTGGGGGAGAACACAACAAAACTTGGTCAGAGATGAGACCACGGGAGTAACTGATGAGAGTGACTCCCCCATGGGCTCTATCTACACTGCTCCCAGGGGCTCAGGGATCAAACCCCTGATCCACACTTACCTGCAGCCTGAGTATAGCTTCCTCCTTGTCCTCCTGTGGGAAGAAGCATCATGTGAGACCAGGGAGGAGTCAGGTCAGAAACCTGAAAGAATCTTCTAATCCTGTAGAACAGAAAAGTTTCCAGAACTGTGAGTAAAGTCCCAGGTCAGGACTGGGAAAAATGAGGAAAGGAGATGAGGGGGGACTGGACCAAATGCCCTCTGGGCAACATACGTGTGTGGATGGTACTTCCCATTAACCAGGCAGGGCAAGTTCTCCCTGGGACATGACAGCCCCCAGTGGACAAGATCCCCCCCCCCTTCCTTCCCCACCTGAGTGCTTCTTCTACCCCCTCACACATGAAGCTACCTTGTGTGCAATGAGCACACTTACAAAGAAAACCGAGCTGGAAATGAGGACCATGGCAAGGATGGAGAACTGAGGAGGTGGCACTGGAAGGGGAGGGAAGGTCAGACCCTGAACCTGAGGCCTCAGTCTGATCTTCTGAAGGTCTCCAGAAGGGCTTCTGATGCCCCTGAGTCAGCCGTGTGCCTACATCCCCCTCCTTACTCCATCTCAGGACTCAGGGTGCTATCAGCCCCTCATACTGCACATGGCACGTGTATCTCTGCTCCTCTCCAGAAGGCACTTACACAGCTGCCCACTTCTGGAAGTTTCCATTCCCCCTTCCCCGGCCTGTTGTTCACCAGCTCCGTTTCCTGGGTCAGGTCCTCCCCATCTCGCTGCCAGGTCAGGGTGATGTTCACAGGGTAGAAGTACAGGGCCCAGCACCTCAGTGTGCCCTCATGCTCAGAGATGGGGTGATGGGTCACATATGGTGATCTGGGGCCTGAGTGGGAAGAATCGGAAATTTCATGCTTTGTGTTTCCTGCATGGACACTGAAGCAGCCTCATGTGACCATCCTCCAGTGGACAGAACAGTATGTTTGGAGGGAGGAGCACAAACCCCAGAAACCAGCCTGGTCTGGGAGTCCGGGATAGCAGGTGGGAGCCCAGGGTGGGATGCAGGTCTCTGAGCATTTTGTTGCTGACTTGGGTGGAGGGTGATGACACAGACAGGCAGGAGTGAGATCTCCAAAAATGCTCTCTGACCAAAAAACAAGATCTCGAGAGAGAAACTCATTGTTCCTATGATGGCTGCCGGTCAAAAAGATCCTGTGAGGGGTGATTTCAGGCATGGTCTCCCCTCTTTCTCAGGGGAAACTGGATTCCTTAACTGTCCTTCAGAAAAAGTAGGAGCCTCCAGGCCAGTCTCCATCCCAGAGCTGGAAAACGTGGCCGACAGCTCCCTCTCTGGCCAGAAGGGGGCGCTTCCTCACCATGATTCCATTTCCCTGCGGGGTGCGCGCCTCAGGGAGATCAAAGGCCGCAGCCCTCTCACCTCCGAGCTGCGGCGCCTCCTTCCCCATCCCCAGGAGTCTGGGGGCCCCTCCACGCACCCGCCCCCCAGGCCGCTCCCGTCCTGCTCTGCCCGACCTTCCCCCTCCCCCTCGCGCCGGGGAGCTGAGCCGCGGGCCCGCCGGGTCCAGGCGCGCAGGTCCCCGCCCAGGGCGCGTCCCCGGCGCCGTCGTGGGGAGCTGGTCGTGCCCGCGGGGGAGGCGCCGTCGGGCCCCGCGGCGCAGCCCAGAGTCCTCTGGATCGTGGGAGACCCTGAGCCCGCCCTTCAGTCACCCCGTGGTCTCCCGCCCGCACCCGATCTCCCGCCCTGAATAATCCCAAACTTAAATAAAACCTAAAGGGTGAAAGTCCCGCGGGCTCTTCCCTGGTCAAGGGGCCTGGCAGGGGCCACGGCCTCGGGGGTCACGGGCCCCGAGACTCGGGGCGGGGGGTGGGGCGGGAGCGGTGACCCGCCCCGGCCCGCGCTGCTCCCCGGCCCGGCTCTGGCTGCGGCGGCCGCGCGGGGCCTCCAGGAGCGCTTGGAGCCTCCGCGCCGAGTGTCTGCGGAGCCGCGTCTCCTCGCCCGACCCTCCCGCCCCGCCCGCCCGCCCAGGGCCCGCGGCTCCGCGCTCTGGCCGGGGGAGTCGCTGTCGAACCCCGAACTGCGTGTCGTCCACGTAGCCCCCGCGATCTACCAGGGCTCCCCGAGGCCGGATCTGGACATCACCATTTCTAAAAGCCTCGGAGAGGGGGAGCCTGGGGGCGGGGAGGGGTGAAAGCCAGGCTGACCCTCCTCCCTGGGCAGGTCCTGAGTCCCCGGGAGATGGGGCAGGGGAGAAAGTGTCCAGGAGGGAGGGAGCTCCAGAGACTGAACATGGGCAGCGGGTCCAGAAGGGGCAAGACTCAGGGGACAAAAGGAGGAGGCAGGTGGGGGGGCAGAAAGGGACCAGGACTGAGGGGCGCCACGGGGGTGACAGAGGGGCCTAAGGCAGCAGCTTCCTCTGCAGAAGCCTTTTCCCTCCACCCTGCACTCTCCAGCCCAGGTGTCTGTCTGGGCCAGAGCCCTGGAGAGAAGCAGCAGGAGGAGGGTTGGGCGCCCCATGACCAGCACTGCTGGGGTCTGGGGCACTTCTGACTCCAGGCTGGTGGGTGGAGACTTACCTGGGCAGGCAGTGATGCTGACTGGTTCTCTGGGAACCTCCAGGCACTAGGACTGAGAACTGGGGAGGAGTCACAAGTGTCCAGGGCCCAGCACAGGTGGTGGAGACAGAAGTGAGGCTAAGGGGGCAGTGGGGGATCCCCAATAGTAACCTTCCTGCCTTAGACACAGCCCTGGGGCCTGGAACTATGAGAACCAGACTAGGGACCTGGGGCTTTGCTCTGCCCCCTCCTCTCCTCACCCAAAGCTTCCTCACCCTGTCTCCGTGACCCAGGCACTGGGTCTGCGATTCTCAGTCATTTTCCATTCCGGATCCGTGTCCAGTCTTACAAATTAGGGAGGACGCCAAGTATAACCTTGTTTAGGAGGTATCGCTCCCCATATTTACCACACTGGGAATAAAGCTGAGTTTGATCATGTAGCTGTTTCATTTAGAATTATAGTAATAATCCAATGCCTGTTGATGGATAATCAATAATCAATGCCTGTTAAATAACTTCTTTCTGAAAATAATCAGGGCAATGAGAAGAGTGGATCTTTCACGTGTTTTATGTTTGTAGTTGTCTTTCTTGTCTGTCTCATTGTTTTTTCTTGTCTGTCTCATTAGAAGACAGTAGGATTTTCATGTTTCCTTCTGCATTTAGCTGTGGTTCTGGTTGAAGTCTATGAAAAAAATGTCTACAGCCTCACACAAATACGTAGGAGTAGTGTTTTCACATTATTGTGAACATTCCACTTTGATACTAAATTGAATCTATACAGGTGGTATTTTCTCCCAGGTTATTTGCAAAGTGAAAACTGAAACAATATCATTGAATATTTCTTATTCTGTTACATTTCCATAGACCTCTCCTGCATAAAACTAACTGCAGTTAGTTTTAATGTGTGATTTTTTTAAAGTAATATATTGTTTCATAAGTTATAAAGCTCTTCAATGTTCATTACACTGGAATCAAATTATTTTAAAAAATTCATTTTATTTTTCATCACAAATCCAAAAAGTAAAAGTAGTACTAGAAGTTGTCAAGTTAGTGATAGGACACAATTTTCCATGATTCTGTTTTTTTCTGAGCACTTATATTTGGTCAAGGTGAAGTTACCGTCAGTTATCAATTGTCAGTTGATTTTCTCAAAGGAGCACACACTCATTTTCAGGACAATGTCTGCTAATTAACCAAATCAAATAGCCACAGATTCTGTCATTCATTCCTTCATGTGAAGATGGTATTGCCTACAAAAAAGAAAAATAGTCTAATTCATCTCATGCAAATATTTTTCTTGGCACATGGTAGTTGGGGACGCAGCAGGAGTGTTGTGTGTGCACTTGCGTGTCATCACATCAGATGTTGTAAAATGTGGATTTGAGGATGATAGAATAATGAAGATAATTTTTAATGCTTCAACCAAGAAACTTTGAAATGAAACCGGCTTGGAGTTGTGTTTCTGAGGTAAGTAGTTGTGAAGAATAACTGCAGTTAGTAATATAAGCTCCATTTTTAGTAAGTTTTACCTCAGCAGATGGCGAAATAGTGAAAAGACAAATGGTGTCTAAGTGACGTTTTGAAAATAGTTTTGACCTCGTGGCTCCTGTGACAGGCTCTGGGTGACTTCAAGGATTCCACAACCACACTTTGAGAAATGCTTTTCTCAGTGAACCAGGGAGCATCTCCCAAGTGTTCTCTGCCTTTGCTTCCCCTTCACTTCCCAGCATCCCTCTCCCTGGCTGGCTCCTGCCTCCCCAAGCTGCCTCCCCTGCAGACACAATGAGGAACAGAGAGAGGACCCTGGAGACATGGAGCTTGCACTGTCATGAGAGATGGACACTGAGTAAAGGTGACAAAGACACGTGTAAACCCAACCTGAGCCAAGGGCTGGGAGGAAGGAGCGTGATTATTATGAAAGTAGAGCAGTAGGAGTGCTTCTATTATTTTAAATAATATCAAAAGATGTAAAAAATATATTAAAAACAGGGCCTCCCTGGTGACGTAAGGTTTAAGTCTGAGTGCTATCACTGCTTAGACCTGAGTTTGATCCCTGGCCAGGGAGCAACCCACAGGGGGCAGCAGACCTCTCCTGTCTCACCCACTACTCCCTTCAGCAGTGGATTTCAGTGGATCAGCCTGTTCTGCTCCCTACTCTGTGTCTGGTGAATCCTCTCCCCCTCTGCACCTCTGGCCTATGCCCCAGTTCTTGTATGCATAAATAAATAAAAAATGAATCTTAAAAACAAACAAAAAAATTACATGCAGCATCAAGTACAAGATCCATCTCAGACCCAGCAAAAGCAGAGGCTGGGGACCCAGTGGTGGTGTAGGTGAAACAAGACACAATGGGGGATTCAGTCAGCTGGAGTCAGGCTTTGTCGTCAAGTGAGTTTGATGGCAAACTAGAGAGGGTCAGTCTGCCATCCAGCGCTGCCAGACCAGGAAGTCTGGGCTGGTCTGCTGCCCCAGCCAGTAGTCAGGCACCACCTGGGAGACTCAAGGGATAGCTTTTAAGTTTGGCTTAATCTAGCCCTTTGTTTAATTTCTCTATATCCATATCTAAGTGACATATTTGTCTTTCTCCTTTGGGCTTATTTCCATTAACTCCATCCATGTTGCCCCAGAGGGCATTAGTTTATGTTTCTTGATGAGTAGTATTCTATTATCTATGTACCACCCCTTCCATAGCTTGGCTACTGTAAATAGTGCTGCATGATCAGGGGGGTGCAGGTTTCCTTTGAAGTAGTGTAACGTCCTCTGCAGGTTGTTGGCGCCTGCTGCCCTAAAGGGAGCCGGAGTCTCTGAGAGCACCTGCTTACTCTGCACAGGGGGTTCCAGGGGACCTTGATACCCCAGCCAGATAGGACACTGGCAAGTAGTTAAGCTAAAGGGCCTCACACCGTGGGGCCGAAGCTAAAGGGCCTCACACCGTGGGGCTGAAGATATAACATCCCTTTGTTTTTTGTTCTTGGTCATAAAGAGAGAAAAAATTTCTCAAAAAGTAAATTTGACAATAAATTATATCTATCAGCATACTGCAAGCAAATGACATGGAAAATGATATGTTTAGAAATTAGTTATTAAACAATTTGGCCCACTTGACAATGCAGGACAATTTATTGTACATGCCTGCACAACAATTATTTTTTTGCTTTTTTAGAAATTTCCTTTTTTAAAGAAATTTCTTAGGAAAGTTTTTAAATGAATTTAACTGTATTAAGGAGTTTCTAGGTAGAAAAAATTCTGATAGCTAAGAAGCAGCTGGTCTCCGGCTGAAGGCCATAAAAACAGAAGAGTCATTGGATGCTTAGGCTTTAGCTGATAGGAGTGTACCGGAGGCTATCCAGTGTCTTAGGTAATGGTCTAGCTGAAATAATAAGTTTTAGTGTTAGGTTTGTTTTTTTTATCTATTAACCTTGAAGGCTACCATCTAGCTGAGACCCGTAGGAGTCAGGAGTCCATGGGAATAGAATACACTAATTGTCTCTGCTTTGCACATGATGATGTAATTTCTCTGCTTGCTAAAAATGAATAAATAAAGACCTGCTGAGTCTCTCAGTAGAAGATACTTGCACCTCATCCAGTGTCATTGTCTCCTCACTACCTCATCCCCTTCCCCTTAGCCCTTAAATTTTTGCCAATGCCTTCTCATCCTTTCAGGAACCCCTGACCGACATTTTGCCGAGGCTGGTCCCCGGCACTTCCCCAAATGAACTCCTGTTCCCTGAGGACATGCTGTCTTGTGGCATGATCCCTACTAACTAGAAAGACTTGTTCCAGCAGTAACTTATTCATGTGTATAAGCATAAACACAAATACACGCTATTTCCTTATCCCTTTGTTCATTTCTTAAACAAGAGCTTGGGCTGGGAGAGTGAGAGGCAGAGCCGCTCTAGAGGGTTCTCCCCAGCCTCCCCCTGCTGCTAATTCACTTAGACTCTGAGTCTTCCTTCATAGCTGAGAACTTCTCATGGGCTGTCTGAGGCAGGATAGATACCTTGGAATGGGACTGCTGGGTCCTAGGGCAGATCCACAGTTAATTTTCTAGGAAACCTGGATACTGTTTTCCATCAGGGCTGAACCAGTCTACATTCCCCAAAACAGTGCAGGACTGTTCCCTTTTCTCCATGTCCTGCCAGCTCTTGTTATGTCTGGTCTTTTTGATACGGTCCCTTCTCACAGGTGTAAAGTGGTTTCTGATTGTGTTTTGAATTGGAGGATCTTGAATGGATCAAGAAGATGGGGTACACTTCCCTCCAGTGAGAATGTCCACGTTAAAAAATCAGAAACAACAAATGCTGGAGAGGATGTGGAGATAAAGGAAGCCTCTTGCACTGTTGGTGACAATGTGAACTGGTCCAGCCACGGTGGAAGGCTGTGTGGAGATTCCTCAGAATACTGAAAATGGACCTACGATGATCCAGGGATTCCACTCCTAGGAATCTACCCAAAGGACACAAAAACATTAATTAAAAAGGATATCTGCACCCCTATGTTTACTGCAGCACTATTTACAATAGGTAAGATATGGAAACAACCAAATCCCAAAAATAGATGACTGGATCGAGAAGATGTGGTACACATACACAATGGAATACTATTCAGCAAACATTAAGATCATCCTCAAATCCACATTCTAAAATACCTGTTGTGCTGACCTGGAAGGGCAAAGGGAGCTCTTCTCCATTTCCAAGCATGGTGTCCTGGCAATGGGGTGGTCCCCAGGAAAGGGGGTTTCAGGTTTCCTGCCCCCCCCCAAGAGAGGTTGGAGCTGAACTGGGAGAGGACAAGAAGCTGCAGAAGGGATGGAGAAGGAAGGAAGCAGGAAGGAGCCAGAAGGAGACCTGGAGGAGGCACGTGGAGCCAAGAGACACGTGAAGAAACTGTGTTTGCCTTTTGATCGTGGGCGGGGTGACACAGATGTGGGCGAGAGACCCGTGAGGAGGTGACAATGGCGGTTCTTGTCTTGATTTTGATTTTGCTCTTTTCCTCCCAGACTTGTCTCGTTGTTTCTGATCCTTTCCTGTGGGTCCCCACTGGAAGGTGCTTTGGACTTGGGGCAGGTTTGGGGCCTTGCTCTAGGCCAGTTCCATTTGGGTGGACTTTGGGTGCTTAAGATCATCCTCAAATCCACATTCTAAAATATCTGATGTGCAGGGTTAGGGGCACCCCAGACCCCACAAACCTGCCTGCTCTAAATAGGTTCTGCCATCCGCCACATCAATACAAAACATATGAGATTTTAATGGAAAGGAACTTTATTTTATTTTTTTATTTATGCAAGAACTGGTTACAGGCCAGATGCGCAGGAGGGTGAGAGGATTCACCAGAGACAGAGCGGGGAACAGAATAGGCAGACTGATGAAATACTCTGTGAAGCTGGAGTAGCGGGCAAGACAGGATGAGTCTGCTCGCCATGTGGGCTGTTCCAAGGCCAGTGGGGATTGAACTGGCACTGAAGAGGCTGCGGACAGCTTCACGGCACTACACTCAACCACCTGTGCCAACAGGGAGGGAGGCCCTGGAAAAGAACTTTGATACAATTAGTAAACAATACAGTGTCATGAGAGTGACATATAAGATTCAGTCAGAGTTGACTCTCAAAGAGAATTTCATTCCTATATTGGTCACACACACACTTAAGTTCATACAGGCAAGCTAATCCCAAGTTCCCAAAGTACATTTGACTAAGGACAGTTGCTGCGAAGTGTCTTAGCCGGGCCTTCCACATAGGCCGTGGAAGTCTCTAGGCTCAAGGGCCTGCAGTGCGGATGGTCGTGCAGGGTATTGAGCTGACAGGCCCCTTGTGCTGCTGTCAGGGAGCAGGCCACCGGGGCCACGGGGAGCAGAGCCTGGAAGTGCAGGTTTCCTGGTGTGCCGAACCCAGGAGCAAGCTAGGAGCAGGAGCAAGGAGAGGTTTACAGCTCCGAGCCAGTTGTTAGGACTGCTCTGAGTCTGCTTCAGGGAGCTGCTCCTTTTATACCTTCTTACCAGGTTTAGGCTCAGGCACTGTCTGCTTTATCAGTCTTTACCACTCAGTATGTGGCCTCAGCTACTTTCACTCACAGCGCTCGCAGGCATCTTAATATTGTCAATTTTACTTTTAAGTTTTATATGTTTGTTACACCAACTAATGGGGAACAGAGTCAGGAACACAGCGTCCCACGAACTTGATCTGGCCATCCTCGGGGGGCACAGGCTCTGAATCGCCGCATCCCACGATTCGGTCCTGGCCTTTAGTGAGGGGCAAACAAGCAAGAGGGACATCTCCACTACTCCTTTGTTGCCTAGGATTCGGGCACCTAGTCTGGATGGGCGTCCCCAAACCCGGGGTCTAGGTGTAACTGGAGTCGGCTGACGTGGACCCACCATGGTTTATGGAATAGCCAACTGAGGGAGGGGGTTAGGTGAGGAGCTGAATACCCAGAGGTGAGGGCCTCCTAGGAATGCGGGTCAGGCAGGTGACTCACCCCAAGGGTTAAGGCCGGTGGTGGATGTGAGGGTCTGCAATGGAGAGGAGAGGTCCCAGGAACGGAAAGGTGGCCCCGTGCCAGGAGACACAGCCTTCCTGGGTTTTGGGCACCAAGATGAAAGGTTCAGCGTGGTAAAGGAAAGAGCCAGGCCAAGCTTTCTCAAAGGAAGGTGTAGGGTAAAGAAAATATCAGGCTTTTCTGCCGTCCCGCCATCAGGATAGATGATGGATCCTTGAGGTCCTGAATGCATGCCTGATGGCGGCACCTGGAGTAGGGTGTGGGCATGGGTAGATGGGATTCACCTGGGCTAAGACTGTGCTTTTAAGGTCGGCATCACGGAGACGCCAGTAGAAGCCAAGAAGCCGAAGCAGAAACCGAAAGAGAAGCTGAGAAGCAGCAGAACGAACGCCAGAGAGCCCAGATAGAGTGAAGACTTGCTGGGGGGCTGGGAGGCCTGCCAGCCTCCCAGCCCCCCAGCCAGCACCCCTGCCTGCCATATGCCTGGTGAACCCCAATAAAAGACCTGCAAAAAACCACTGAGGACTCTGACTCCTCCTTTACCCGGTCTGCATGGGATCAGAGAACCTGCACTGTGGCAAGTCCTACCTTTACAGAAGGGAAAATTTATTGTGCCCCAGGTGAAATTCACGGACCCAAGACAGGGACCCCTGTGTGGAGTCGCACACGTTGCCAGGGGAAGGCAGGCTTTTACAGGGTGAGGAGAGAGCAGGTGGGAGACTGGGTTTGCAAGGGCGGGAAAAGATTCTAGGGCGGGAAGGGGTTCATTGTCTGAATTTTCTAGGCAGGCTCCTGCGTTCCTGCCCCAGGTGGGCTTCCTGGTGGGCTTTTGCATTCCAGCCTCTTGCATGGACCTTTCAGGCTCCATTCTAAACTCACTCAATCCGAATTTGCCAGTGTGGATAGTGGGGAGGAAGGACCGTGGATCTGAGCTCCTGCCTTTTTACACTACTTTCCAGCAGGAAAACTTTTTAAACTACTTTTCTGCTGCCCAGCCACATGGAGAACCTCTGTACTAAACAGATGATTCGTAAGCACCCATCAAATTTGAAAGGTCTGGCGGGAACCAGAGTTACTAGGGCGAAAAGGCATCTGGTAGGAAGCCACCTAAGGCTGAGAATGAGGACCTGCTGATACCATCCGAAAACAACTGTTCCTCGTTACCTGCAAGCCCAGTTTCCCTCTCCCCATCCTATAAACACCTGCCTTCCCCTGACAATAGGCGCGGCTTCACGGACCCCCACCTTGGGTCTGTGAAGTTTGCCCGGGGAATGCAACAAAGCCCCCCTTTAAACTTATTCTGTCGTCCTCGTCTTTCCCTCCTCATCTTCCCCTGCTGAACCTTTCAAAATTAGAATATCCTACTGGAAATTAAACTTTGACGTCAGAGACATGTCCTATTGTGTCAGCGGCACATGGGATTTTGCCTGATACGTTATATATGCTCCATAAACGCTTGCTGAGGTGGAACATGAATGGAACATTCTCTAGCTTTGCTCCTATTAAAAATGGTGATATTAAGTGCTCACTAAGCACTCCTTTTGGCTGCTCACTGTGCTGTTTTGTATGCGTGATGTTGTTGAGCTTGCACATTAACCCCAAAGGACACTGAAGACATTGGAAATGCGGAGAGGTTGGCACAAGGTCACCTAGATAATGATTGCACCTGGGCTCAACCCAACACTGATGCTTAAGCCTGTACTTGTTGATAGAGATGTGATACTCTGATTTACAAACCCTTTGGCACACTGCTAGCCAGAGCCACCTTATCCAGAGAGAGCAGCAGTAATAATAACTATGATTCTATTGTGCCCTGGGAGCTCTGATTTGCTATGTGTGTGGAATGAACTCTCATAGTGCAGGTGGACATTATCCCCGTTTCGTCAGGTGGGAAACTAAGGCTCAGAACAGTCCAGGTAACTTATGTGGCATCATACCCTCCATCTGTCCCCACTTCTCTCCTTTCAGACATGGTTGCAGTTCTAGGAGAGACCACTGGACTCCATGTATTGAAGCTCCTCAGAGACCCGATGAGGAGGGATCCAGAGGGTGCCCAGATCTTACAGTAGGTAACAGCCCTGCCTGGAGCTTGGGGGCATTCTCTGGGGATCCTGCTCTCTCTGGAGTCATATTGTATCAAACTGTTTCCTCTGGGGAGCTCATCCTGATACTTTGGTCATGGTGCTGCACAGGCCGGGCACTGCCCGACTCCACTGGTGCCATTCTTGTAGACAGCATGACAACCCCTGGGTAGTGCCATGCAGTGGCCTCCACAGAGCTCTGTGCCTTCACTGAGCTCCTATAACATGTACTAGCTGTACCCCCTACTCCCATGGCAGTGCCCTCTGACTACCCTGCCCACATGCCCTGCAGTCAGGAGCCATGTCCTTGGCTCGTGCTCTTCTGCTCAGTTCCTGCCGCCGGCCTGCCAGTAACAGGCGTCCCATTAGGGCTTGCGGCTCCCTTGCTGCTCCGTCACCTCTCGTGGCCTTGCTCTAGCTGGACCATTTGCCTGCTTCATCCGCCCCCTCCCAAAACCTGAGTGCCGCCTTCTGCCTACAGGGAATGTCCCCGGATCTTACCGTCCACCCTCGACCTAGGCAAGATCCAGAGCCGGCCTCAGAGCTCCCTGTTTCCTGTATGAGAATGTGAGTTTCCAGCTTCTGCACATCTGGCGGTCACCAGGAAGTGCAGAGCGGAGTCTGGACTGCCACCGGGGACAGGAGTGCTTGTCAGCCTCTGTGCCAAGGCTTTGTCATTTTCTCTGGGGCAGGCAGATGGCCTGTGAGCATCACTTCTATGAAATATATTGGCCAGCATTTATTCACCTCTAACTGCATGCCAGATGCCCCCAGCAATGCTATCAAGTCTGTTCTATTCTTATCCCCTTTCCATGGAGGAGAAGGCAGGCTCCGCGCAGTTAAGCAACTTGCTGCCTTCACACAGCCAGTGTTCATGGAGGCAAACCCACATCATGTTCTTAACTGTCGGTGCACTGTGTCCCCCTGTTTCGGGGGGACAGTGTTTCTCTCCCTTGGCGATGGCAAAACTGGCACTCTCCAGCCCGAAGCAGGAAGGATAGTGGCTGGGGTGGGGAACCCCAACTCCTGAGGAACTCCTTTTGTCGAGCACCTGCCCCGTGCTGGCTGTTGTTGCAGGTGCTGGGGAACTAGACAACCAGCCAGATAGCTCCTGCCCTCGCGGTGCTCATTCTGTAGTCGGGGAGGCAGACAGGAAAGCTGTAAAATAAGAAAATTCACATAAGGATTCAGGCGGATACTAGCAGTAATGAAAATGTGCCAGAACGGTTGGTACGCAGGGAACGAAACCAGCGAAGAGCCTGCCCGTGTGGAGCGTCCATCGAGCAGATGGTGAGGCCGGCCAGCGTGATTGGGACAAGGGCGGGGTGGGAGTTTGGCCTCCTCTCACAGGGGGGGTCAGGAGAGGCCCCACTGAGGAGATGCAGGAGAAGAGAGGAGCCTGCCCTGAGGAGAGCAAGGAGGAACATTCCCGCCAGTGCCAGGCTGTGCTTAAGGACAACAGGCCTCGAGGTGTGCTCTGGGGGAGGCAGGCAGTGGGCTGGAAGGTCAACCGGGCCAGGGCCTGCAGTCATGGAAAGGGGTTTGGATTTTGTCAGAAGAGCACTGGGAGACCCAGGAGGGATCCAAGCAGGACAGTAATGTGATCTAATTTATTAAATAATTTGGGGTACAGATGGACCCCTTTCCACTTCCCGCATGTACACACCTGGCAGAGCACCTCTGGCAAGCGGCGGCCCAGCACAGCTGAAAGAGCCACCCAGGCTGGAGGAGGCGAAGGATGTGTGGAGGTTGCTTTAGGAAAGGGTTTTTCAACTTTGACACTGATGACATTTGGGGCCAGATGATGCTCAATTGTGGGAGCTGTTCTGTGCCCTGTAGGATGTTGGGCAGCATCCCTGGCCCCTACCTACCCAGCCTGGCCAGTAGGTTGAGGAGCACTCAGCCGCTAAGCTGTGGCCACCTCAGATGTCCCCAGGCTTTGCAAATGCTCCCTGGTGAACAATTGAGAACCACCGTTCTAGAAGCTACTGTCCCTGAGACAGTCTGCCCCCCACGCTGTCCTGACGCCGGCTCCCGGCCCCTTTCACACCCTCTCCCTCAGACTTCATGAGGACCGAGTTGTTTCATCAAGTTGGGGTGATCTGCCCCAAGTGCCACCCAGGGAGGGACAGGCTCCTCAAGTTCCCCTGAACCCTTTATCCTGTGGCTGTGGAGGGGAAGGGATGACCAGCGCCTCCCTGGCACCTTGCCCAGTCACAGGCCTTTTCGCGGTGACAGCCCTGAGATGATGCCACTTCTGGGGCCCGGAACCCAGCAGCCCACAGGATGTGAAGGACACATTTGTCCCAGCAGAGGTTCATATCGAGGCTCAAAGTGAGGGCACCCTCCCCAAGGCTGGCACGGCAGGGGTAGTCCCCCTGTGGCATCAAGATGACGGCAGGACTAGAGTTCAGAGCGGCCTGCCGCTCTTCCCTGCTTTATGGCCCTGGGTGAATCATAACACCCCTCTGCACCCAGATCCCTTATCTGAGGGCAGGGGACCTAAGGGTTATCTTCCGCAGCGTTTCTGGGGTTTGGCAATAATGGACGTCAGGCCACTGGCTTGGGAATGCAGCGGACTTTGTTTCAAATGCTGACTCGGTTATCTGATCGGCAGTGGCTCTGGGACGAGCTGCTCCCTCTCTCTGAGCCGCGATTTTCTTATCTGTATCAGAGGCTCCTGGCAGGATCCCACCAGAAGATCATGAGGATCCCCCCAGAGGTCAACGAGAACATAGGCAAGGGATGTCGTGGGGTGCCGGCACCAGGAGGGACTCAGTTAACACACTGCCAACCCTCTGATCCCCTTGGGGTTTGTGCAGCATGTGGGGCGCTCTGATGAAAGCTGGCCTGGGGCCCGGTGAGGCTGCAGACCCGAGCTCAGCCCCCGACCTTGAGGACACCCCATCCCTCTACCTCTAGCAGACTATGGCTGTACTTTGGGGACAGGAAGACCAGGCTATACCCACCCAGGCGCAACTGGGGACTCAGAGAGGCAGTGGGTGGGACTGGCCTTAGCCCCCCTGCGTTCAGGGGTCACTCACCAGACCCTGCTGGGGAAGCCAGGCCAGGCCTGCAACCTGCAGGACAACCTGGTGTGCACAAGCTCACACCACCTGTTTGCGGGGAGCCAGGCCCTAGCCAGGCCCTAGCCAGGCCCTAGCCAGGCACCAGCAGTGCATGCTGGCAGTGGTGTGTTCACACCAGCCCCACTCAGGACCATGCAGAGGAGGTGCCTTGAGAGCATCTGTGCAGTGAAACCATCTGTGCTCAGCTCCTCGTGGGCTGAGGCAGTTTCCTGCCCCACAAGCCCTGGAGGAGGATACAGTGGAGGACAGACACAGGGCAACTTGTAGACCCATTTTTTAATGTTTTAAAAACAAACTTATTGAGATATAACTTTTGGCCATTTTGTCATTTGTTGAAGGCTCACCTGTCATGTCCTTTTGGTAAGTGCAGAGCAGAGCAATCATCCCATACTCTACCTTGAGAACATCCCATCACCACAACAACCTTGTTTCCTGGGTCTGGGCCCATGGGCACCACCCCCACCTTCCCCTCCCCAGCCCTGGGCAGGCATAGCCCACTCTCTGCCTCTGGGGACGGGCCAGGGAACTTCTCTCTAAGCACATCCTAGGCGACTCCGCTGACACAGACCTGCAGTGGACATTTGAGGTACCCTAACCCAATGCAGGAGGCCCTGCAGCCTGGGGTGTGTGAGGAGAGAAGGGCTGCAGTAGCTGCCTCAGAGGGGGCCAAGGGCAGAGCCAGGGAGATTCCTTCCTCAGCAGGAAGGGGACATGGGATCTGGGTCTTGAAAGCCACAGGAACAGATGTGGCTCAGGGAGCTGATGAAAGGCCGATTACATGACCTCAGCAGTGACTTTCTCTGTGTGACCTCGGGGGTCCCTCCCCAGCACTCTGTGAACTGGGAAGTGATACTGTCCTGACACCCCTCCCCCACACCCTCTCAGAAACAAGGACATGGAGACTGAGGGGTTATGGCAGTGCCCAGGTCAGAACCCCAGCCACCTGGCTAATGTCTGGGCCTCTGGACCGACACCATCCTCCAAACTGACCAGGGGACCAAGGAGGCAGTGACCCTGGAGCCCTCACCACCCTCTCCAGATACCACACATTTCTTGCCTGGATTTGACTGAAGACAAAAGCGCAGTAGTAAGTCATCCTGTCATCACCCTTTATGGAAATGAATTGAACTCACCAAAGAGAAAGACACAGAGTGACTGGTTGTACCAAAAACAAAACCCAACTTGATGCTGCCTGCAGGAGACAGGATCTAAACAGCCCCACTGTGGGAGACAGGAATAGGCCAGGATGCTTCAGGAGCTGCCCAGTGTGGACAGTTCACACCCCCACTGCTGAGGAAGCCAAGACAGGGGGAGGATCCTGCAGGCTTGATTGTATTTTTTTTTTTATATTCTTCTTTTTTATTTTTTAACTTCACTTTTCACTTATAAACACTATTTGCTTCCTCCCACCCCCTCAGGTACAGTCCCCTAGAGTTTCCTTCTGCAAGGCACCCGTGCACCATCACCTCAGTCCCCTGTGCTCCTCCCTCCTTCCCTCTGGTCCTTCTTCTACCTCCTCCCCTGCAGGGTGTCTCTGATTAAGGCCTCTGACTTAGGATCCCGCACACTTCTTTGAGGACTCTGAGGCAAGAAGAGTGCTGCTGGAGGAACCAGACAATGACCAGGATGCTGCACCCCATGAGGATGGCGCTGAGCTCACCCCACCCTCGCTGGGAGAGCAAGGCCATGCCCCAGAGAATGCAGCCTGTGCAGGCGATCCTGAGCTCACACCAGACCTGCTGGAGCATCAGCCCTGGCCAGCTTCCTGCAGGTTAAAGTGAGGGAGCTAAAGGAACAGCAGTTCTGCCTACGGAAGCAGGCCCTGCAGGGATTCATAGCACAAGCCGAGGGTGCTCACCTGACACCAACCCTCCAGGGACCCAGCCCCTCACCATGTACTGCCTGTCCTCATCAGGGACAACTGACCATTCAGCACTGCTCCACCCCCAACTTCTCCTCCTCCACCTCCCTAGCCACATGTCTTTCTTTAACTTCTACAAGGCCTCTACCCACAGACACCTGGCCCTTCTCTTGTAGTTCCAAATCTTGGTCTCCTAATTCAAGTTATTTTCATGTATTTCCTCCAAGATTTCTTGTTCACTGTACAAATGCTAATACACTTGTTCTCTCTTCACCCAAGTTGTCTACTCCTTTGATGTCCATTCCCTTCACAGGGCTGGCCTCCTCCTCACTGTGGCCTTGCAGACGACCAACTCCTCAGTGGGAGCCATTTAGCCAAACCACTACTGCCCAGCCCTCTCAGGCCATGATGCCCTCACCTGCCTGCCACCTCTGTTCCCATTGCTGCCTGGGGATCCCAAGGAAGGAACCTAATAAATGGTGACTCTGGGATCATCCCAACCACACATTAGAGGTAGCATACATGGTGTCTGTCTATTTGGGTTGGCTGGACTTCCGTGGTGGCCTAGGGGTAAAGTCTCAGCACTGCCATGGCTGAATCCTGAGTCGAGCCCAGGCCAGGGAGCAAACCCATCTATGGTGCAGCAGACCCCGCATGTCTTGCCCACGGTTCCCCCCAGTGGTGTAATTCAGTCAATCTGCCTGTTGTGAATCACACTCTGTGTCTGCTGAATCCTGAAATCCCTCCACACCTCTGGCCTACACCCCAGTTCTTCTACACCCAAAGAAAAATGATTATTTGCCATCTCTTGAATTTTAGGTATACAGTAGGGTAGGGTAAATGACTAATAGCTAATCAAATCAGATTTGTATCACTATATCAGTGTAATCAGGACAGTATTACTATTGTATCCAACAGTCCATGTTATGAACATGTGTCTATAGAAGAATGTAGTTTAGGAAGAGGGTGTCATCCAGAGTGGAGCTGTAATGGGATATCCAACTTTACAATTTCATTGAATAGATTGTTGTCTATTATTGAATTATAATTATTAGGACACAAATGATCATTGTTGAATTATAGATGTCTTGAAGCCAGGTTGTAGGTCATTAGGTAAAGCTTGTGACGTGTAGATGGCAGCACATAGTGCCGGATTTTGTCTGCAGATCCGGAAATATCCAGTGGTTAATATTTGAAGATAACTCGCCTCTTGGGCCATGTTTCTGCTGAACCCTGTTGTCAAGCCCTGCAAACAGTGGCTCCGCATGGCCAGAGATGGATCAGCAGCCCTCAGGGCTGGTGCCTGGATAGTGGCCAGAAGAGCCAGAGCACAGAGCTATCTTGTGCCTCCCAGCAGGCCCTCTGTTCAGGTTCTGTGCTTCGTGATAGCTCAGCCCACGTGTTTAGATGGAGGTTCCATCAATAAAACCTTGCATTAGACTCCAGGGCCAAATTCAGGGCCTCCTCCCAGGGCCCAGTTTGTTTACACGCAACATGGATTGTGGCCGTCCAGGTCATTTTCATCAACATTCAGGCAACCTGGAGCCAGGAAGGGCCTCTGTCCCCATGGGGTGCAGCCATCCCCTCACTCACTCTCACTGCCCTCACTGGAGAGCACAGGGCACACCCAGTCCTCCCCTCCCAGCAACCCTGCCCCACAGCCCCTCAGCTGTATGAACTCTGCCCGACCGGCAGAAGAACCCTGGCGTCTCCAACTTGTTCTCACGGGGTGCCGCAGGGCCTGGGGACTGTCTGATCACCTAAGGGGAGCTGAGCTAGAGTCAGCAGCACTCAGGGAACCCAGAGAGAAACAGAGGGGGACACAGAACACTGGGGCAGAAACGGTCATGAAGAGAAGGACCGGGACAAACAGAGAGAAGGAGCTGAGGACGGACCAAAAAGGCAGAGAGAAAATCAGAGTCAGAGGAACACAGAGACAGAAGAAAGGGAGAGTCAGCTAGCGTGGACAGGACAGCAAGGAGCTAATCACTGTAGGAGTGGACACCCCATGCCTCGGGCCTCATCATCCAGCCGTAACCCAGCCCTCAGTAAATAACACTGCCGGACAGGGTCAGCAGACATCTGCGAGCAAGGAGGGCGCCCTGGGAACACTGTGGCCGGCACTCGCAGGATGTGTGTGGCTCTGGCCCTTTGATTCGGGCCCACAAGACCCCTGTAGGGCACGGCCAGAGAGGAGCAGGGCTGAGTTTGGGTGGATTCCACCTCTCAGGAGAACAGGCACACCGGGTGGGAGATGACTCTGCCCCCAGCAGGGCTGGCCGAGCCTGGGTGAGGCGTGTGCAGGTGCCCTCCCCAAGGGGGAACCCTCCAAGTGCTGTGAGCCTGACACCAACCACCCTCCAAGGGCAGCAGAGAGGAGTGGCCCACTCCCCAGGACTGCCCCAGGGAGAGGCTCCATACTCTGGAGCTCCTCCAGGCCCATGGAAGACAGAAGCTTGGAGTTGCTGATACTGCCGGGCCTGCTCCCTGGCAGGGAGGATGAGCCAGGTCAGCAGCCAGAGGCCAGAGTACCCAGCAGGGGCCCTGGCTAAGACTCGCCATCCAAGGGCTTGGGGAGGCTGTGCTGCTGTCAGTGTTGTGGACTGGGCCTGGCATGGAGGGTGAACAGGAAGGGCCCAGGTAGCCATAGGGATGGGGGGGGGGCATCTGTCTGAGCAGGAAGTCCAGAGAAGGGGACCCAGGAAGTGACATCACCTCCATGAGATGACACGGCACAGAACTCAGAACGCTGGTCCCCAGGCAGCTGGGTTCTGAACACAAACTCTACCCGGCTCACGTGACTGGTATTCCTGGTCCAGGCACCATGCTTTCTTGCTGTATGCCCAGGTCCCCCCACAGTGACCCAAAAAGAGGTCCCTGAAACGCATGTCACCCTCTGCTGAAAGGCATGAGGAGCCTGTGACGACGTCTCAGGCCAGCAGGCGGCACTGACCCTAAGGAAATCAGGGGGCCCTGGGGACAGGTCAGGCCACACCAGGGCTCTGATGACCCCACCCCTCCCTTTCCCCCATGAGTGCGGGTGTGCGAGCTGTGAGAGTGAGTGTGTGCGTGCTCAAGGAAGGAGGATCTGGCCCACACAGGAGGTGCGTGATGTCTACACCAGGACCAGCCTGGATGGTGGTGGACCCTGAGAGTCATGGCTGCTCCCTCTTGCCCCAGCTCGGTGCTACCCAGCAGGTGTGTCTGCTTGCTCCCAGAAGGTGCTCTGTGTCCAGGAAACTGAGGAGGCCCAGGGAGTGCATTTCAGCGACAGGCCTCCCTCAGCCTAGTGTGGGATCCCACCCAGAGCAGAGCCCAGTTTGAATCGCACCCCCAACATTGAGCTTGCTGCACATGTCCTTAGGAACTGTCTGGAGTCCATAAAGCCCATGCAGGAGCAGCCCAAGTATGAGTGGCCTAGGCTGGTGCCCTGGCTTGACTGGGAGGGGTAGGGTCAGGTGCCATGGGAGGAGACCACACGGGCTGGATTTGGACCCTAAGCAGTATGACCTGGGACTTGCAGTTGCCAAATGTAGGGAACGAGACCCCCAAGGGCCCACTATCCTGGCGGGTTGGACGCCAATAGTCACAAGGGGTCCTGAAGGGACAGGAGAATCTGTTTCTGCATATGCGGTTCCAGAGCAACAGGAGAGCCCAAGCAGGCCTACTGAGTCAGGCAGAAAATGCCCAGGATGATCCCGGTGCCTCCGAGGTCACTGAACCCCTGTACAGTCAGCCTGAAACTCCCCAGAGTTCCCCAGGAGGTCTCCAAGATGCTGAACTAATACCAGCCCTGTTGGGGAAGCCAGGTCAGGACCTACAAACTGCAGGACAACCTGGTGGGCACAAACTCACACCACCAGTTTGTGGGGAGCCAGGCCCTAGCCAGGCCCCAGCAGGGCATGCTGGCATTGGTGTGTTCATACCAGCCCCACTGCGGGAGACAGGTATAGGCCAGGATGCTTCAGGAGCTGCCCAGTGTGGGCAGTTCACACCCCCACTGCTGGGGCAGCCAAGACAGGAGCAGGAGCCCGCAGGCTTGATTGTATTGTTTTTGATATTCTTCTTTTTTTATTTTTTACATCATTTTTCACTTGCAAACACTCTTTGCTTCCCCCTCACCCCATCAGATACAGTCCCCTAGAGTTTCCTTCTGCAAGGCACCCGTGCACCATCACCTCAGTCCCCTGTGCTCCTCCCTCCCTCCCTCTGGTCCTTCTTCTGCCTCCTCCCCTGCAGGATGTCTCTGATTAAGGCCTCTGACTTGGGATCCTGCACACTTCTTTGAGGATTCTGAGGCAACAGGAGTATTGCAGGAGGAACCAGAGAATGACCAGCCACCTCTGGCCAACATCCTGAAGGTTCAAGAGAGGGTTCTAAGCCAGCAGCAGCCCTGCCTGGGGAACCAGCCCCTGCAGGGATCCTGCAGCAAAATAGAGGGTGCTCACCTGACACCACCCCTCCAAGGACACAGCCTATGGCCCTGGACCTGCCTGTCCACATCCAATGCAATTGGTGCCTCCACTCAGCACTGCTGACCCCAAACCTGTCCTCGCCCTCCTCCCTAGCCACATGCCTTGTTTAGCTTCTACCGTGTCCCCACCCAAGACAACTGGGTCTTGTCTTGTTGTTCAAAATCTTTTGGTTTTAATTGTTTCAAGTTGAGGTTTCATTTTCTTTCCATTCAGGTTTCTGGTTCATTGTGGAAATACTAATAAAGTTTGTTTCATTTCACCCAAGTTGTCTAATGCTTTGAAGTCCAGTCTCTTCATAGGCCTGGCCTCCTTTTACTTGCAGAAAATCATCTCCCCAGTGGAAACACTTTAGCCAAACCATTCACTTCCCTGGCCCTTCAATTCCCGATGCCCTCACCTGCCTGCTGCCTCTGTTGCTAATCCTGCGGGGGGATTCCCAGCGAAGGAACCAAATAAGTGGTCATTTTAGGAATTTCCCAAATACACAATAGAGGTGGTATACATGGAACATGTAAATTTGGGGTTGTTGGGCCTTCATGGTAGCCTAGGGGGAAAGTCATGAGGAAAGTCATGAGGAGCCTGTGTCGACATCTCAGGCTAGCAGGCAGCACTGCCCCTAAGGTAACTAGGGGGACCCTGGGGACAGGTGAGGCCGGGCCAGAGCTCTGATGCCCCCCACCCCGCCCTTTCCCCCTGTGAGTGTGGGTTGCAAGCTGTGAGAGTGAGTGTGTGCGTGCTCAACGAAGGAGGGTCTGGCCCACCCAGGAGGTGTGTGATGTCTACACCAGGGTCAGCCTGGATGGTGGTGGGACCCTGAGAGTCATGGTGCTCCCTCTTGCCCCAGCTCGGTGCTACCCAGCAGGTGTGTCTGTTTGCTCCCAGAAGGTGCTCTGTGTCCAGGAAACTGAGGAGGCCCAGGGAGTGCATTTCAGCTGCTGGCCTCCCGTAGCCCGTCCCATTACCCTCCCATAGCCCTCCCATCCCTGTGGGATCCCACCCAGAGCAGAGCCCAGTTTGAAGTGCACCCGCAACATTGAGCTTGTCGCACATGTCCATAGGAACTGGCTAGAGTACATAAAGCCCATGGAGGAGCTACCTGAGGGTGAGTGCCTAGGCTGGTGTCCTGGCTTGACTGGGAGGGGTAGGGTCAGGAGCCATGGGAGGAGACCACACGGGCTGGATTTGGACCCTAAGCAGTATGACCTGGGACTTGCAGTTGCCAAATGCAGGGAACGAGACCCCCAAGGGCCCACTATCCTGGGCTGGTCTCCTCTCAGGCTCTAGCATGTGCAACATGTCTGTTGCAAAGTCTGGTGTGCGGCTGATTGTCCTCTTGCATCTCCAGCGCCTTCTCCAGGAGTTAACAGGGCTCCCCTGAAGCCCAGGGGACAGGCCAAGAACCCAGCCAATTTGCTGATTGGAAGCCAACAGCCACCAGGGGACCTGAAGGGACACTATAATCTGCTCCTGCATGTGCGGTTCCAGAGCAACAGGAGAGCCCAGCAGGCCTGCTGGGTCAGACAGAAAATGCCCATGGTTATCCTGTGGGCTCTGGGGTCACCAAATACATCAAGCCCATGGAGGAGCAGCCTGAGGGTGAGTGACCCAGGCTGGTGCCCTGTCTGGACTGGGAGTGGTAGGGTCAGGTGCTATGGGTAGAGACCACACGGGCTGGATTTGGACCCTAAGCAGTATGAGCTGGGACTTGTAATTGCCAAATGTAGGGAACTAGATCCCCCAAGGGCTCAATATCCTGGCCTGGTCGCCTCTCAGGGTCTAGCATGTGGTCTGTTGCAAAGTCTGGTGTGTGTATTTTTTTATCATTATTTAAATGGTGACCAAATTTCATATAAAACTAAGGTTTTATTAAGTTTAAGAATGAGAATTTGTTAAATAATTAATATCACTTTCTCTAAAAATCATTGAGCTTGCAGGTTTACTTTTTGCTTCTAATTATAAGAAAACTAAAATTTAATGACATCTCACCTAAAAAAATTAAGACAATTAAAATATGTGTTTCTGTATGAGTTATCCAGGATAATAGGGTGGTCCCCAGGCAAAGGGGAAGTTCCAGGTTCCCTGCCCTACCCGAAGGAAGGTGGAGCTAAGCAGGGAGAGAAGAAGTTGCAGAGGAGACTGAGGAAGGAAGCAGGATAGAGCCAGAAGGAGACCTGGAGGAGGCGCATGGAGCCAAGAAACACATGAAGAAACTATCCTTGCCTTTTGGTCGTGGACTGGGTGACACAGATGTGGGTGAGAGACCGGTGGGGAGGTGACAATGGCGGTTTTTGTCTTGATTTTCGTTTTACTCTTTTCCTCCCAAACTTGTCTGGTTGTTTCTGATCCTTTTCTGTGGGTCCCCTTGGAAGGTGCTTTAGACTTGGGACAGGCTTTGGGCCTTGCTCTGGGCCTATCCTGTTTGGGTGGAATTTTACCCACGAGGGGACAGGTAACTTTGGGTGCTTGATTTAGAAACTATATTCTTTACCTTCCCTGTACTGTTTACTAACTGTATTAACGTTCCTTTTCATTAAAATCTCATGTTTTATGTTGATGCGGCGGATGGCAGAACCCATTTAGAGCAGGCAGGTTTGTGGTGTCTGGGCTGCCCTTCTCCCTGACCTCTAACAGATTCTTTGTCTTTTCTGTATTGTTTACTAATTGTGTTAAAGTTCCTTTCCATTAAAATCTTACATGTTTTGTGTTGATGTGGCAGATGGCAGAACCTATTTAGAGCAAGCAGCTTTGGGGGTTCTGGGGTGATCTTCTCCGGCCCTGTAACAGACTGACTACTGACACCTCCTGGAAGACAAGTGACAGGGCCCAAGGATGTCGTCAGCTCCCCAGTGACGAGGTCTTTGTGGTTGAGCCTGGGGTAATCCTGGATGTCACTGGCAAGATATGAATTTCCTGATTGCTACGAGAGCCGCATACTCTGTACTCACCCAGCATTCTGGACCCACCTTCCCCTCCTCACAAAATATAATAGGAATGGCCTTGATGGCGGACAGAATAGAAAGGCTGGAATGGAGGTGCCCTAAGACCATAGCTGACTCACAAGGAGGTGGGGATAGAGGGTAATAGCATGACCATGAACCCAGCTGTAGAGGTCGTGACCCTTAGGCACCAGGGCCTTATCACAAGGCATGAGACCCAAGCAGGATCAGATGCTCTAGGGAGTGGAGCACAGACCAGAGGGAAAAGATACAGAGATTGGGCCCATCCTGGAATCTCCACTCCCCATCCTGGTATCTCCGGTCCCTCTTGGATTCTGCGTGGTTATCCAAAATCAGCAGCCAACTGACGGCTCACAAGGAGTGACCCCCCCCAAACAGAAGAGGACTGTGTCTGTAAAGTCTCTGCACTGGCTCAGGGCAGCACTCCCTCTGCCCACCTGGGACTGTGCAGGTGCCTCTTCTTACCAACTCCCTCCCTCCTCAGGGCAGCAGCTTCCTGCCCGCCTGTGACCTGTCAAGGTTGCCCGCCAGCAACCATGCAGGCCTTGCTTAGCAAAACCTGCCCCTTTCCCTAATAAACCTGGTCTTTAAATGTAACTACCGTCTCTGTCTCGTGGAGAAACTCGCCCTGAAAACTCGCCGTGTGCCACTGACAGGGGAGCTCTGCAGACACCTTTCCCAGAGTGAACCCCAGGACCCCGCTGTAACGCAACCAACCCATTCCGGGTGTGTTTATGAACGGTTCTAGCAGCCACATGCTCCTCGCCCTTGTTTGTAGTCGCCGCTCTCCTCCACACACTCCACTGTCCTCCTCCACCCTCCACACCGCACCCCCACCCTACTCCAGGTGCCGCCATCAGGCCTGCGTTCAGGCCCGCAGGGATGCGTCATCTCTCCTAATGGCGGGAGGGCAGAAAAGCCTGATACTTTTTTTTTTTTTTAATTTTCTAGAGGCATGTCTTATTTATTTATTTATTTATTTATTTATTTATTTATTTATTATTTGTTTGTTTGTTTGGTTTATACATGCACTGGGTACAGTCAGAAGCGCGGGAGGGTGAGAGAATTCACCAGAGCCAGAGCGGGGAGCAGAGCAGGCAGAAGGACTGAAGTACACTGCTGAGGGGACCGAAGTACACTGCTGAGGGGAGCAGCGGGCGGCAGGAGAGGTCTGCGCGCCATGTGGGACCCTCCTCCGGTGGCCGGGGAGCAGCCGGGGATCGAACCGGCGCCGCAGAGGCCGCTGGCAGCTTCGCAACCCAGCGCTCAACCGCTGTGCCACCGGGGAGGCCCAAAGCCTGATATTTTTTACCTTACCCTACAATCCACCCCCTCAGGGTTTTCTGCCAGACCATCTACATATAGACAATTTTGTTTCTTAGCAAACATAAACAACGCAGCCATGGCGCACAAAAGTAAATAGTACACATTACACTATAACAACAAAATACAACAGAACACAAGTTAGTCCAGGCGAGGTACCAACCTAGCGGCAAAAGACATTTATTGGCACCAGCAGATGATCCACCAAATCTGCTGTCAAAGGCACTGCAGCATGCAAGGCGGGAACTAGCTTATTGAACTCATGATAATCTACCGTCATGCGCCAAGAGCCATCGGCTTCTTCACTGGCCACACCGCCGAATTGTAGGGGCTGTGGGCAGTACGCACAATGCCCGCTTTCTCCAGTTCTGATATTGTGCCCGTAATTTCCTTGTTCCCTCTGGACAACTGATATTGCTTGGTATGAGTCACTCGCCTAGGGACTGGCAGTTGTATGGTTGGATGCTTAGCATGTCCTCTGACCACTACCTTTACCACACGCACTCTAAGGCGAAACACTCCGGCTGTGGTCTCTAGCCATAAGCCACATAGTACATCCACCCCCAGGATGTACTCCGGGATGGGCGATACATATACTTTATACTCTTTCCGGGGTAATCGCCCAATACCCAGAGATAGTCTCACTGTTGTCACCTTGACACTCTGGCCTCCATAGCCATCAATACAACAAATAGACCAATGATATCTTCCTGGATTTCCATAGAGCAGAGTACATTCTGCTCCTGTGTCTACCAGAGCTAAAACGCTTTGCACGTTAGTTGGGGACCAGTGGATGGCAAGCTCCACATGTGGCCTCCAGTCCCCGCCCGTCCCTGTGGACGGGTTCCTTGGCCCTCACCCTACTGAAGGTGATCAGGCCATTACCCGAGGATGAGGTTGGCAGCAAATGGTCTTCCAGGCGCAGGGCGCACTCCTGAGGCCTGGAGCTTCCAGGCTGCACTTGACCAGCAGTCCTTCTCATGGGCGTGACCCTCTGGTCTTCTTGCAGCTGCTGCCATAATTCCAACAAATATGCATTGGGCTGTGCGTGTATTTTAGTGCTATCTGCACCTGCTCTCACTAAATCTGTCCACATTTGGTTACGGGTGACTTTAATAGGTTCTTTGATGCCAAGAGGTTTCCTTTCCCTCCTTGGCATTCCTTTTGACTTTTCAACAAGTACCCGTTTTCCCTTCTGAGTTTGAGAGTGCCGGCTCTCTACTTCGCCCAAGCTGGCTATCATTCTTGTGACGTCGTGTATCTGACGTCCCACATAGGGTGCCAGAACTGCCAGGAGGGATCCAAATGAGGATGAGGGGGCATTCTTTAATACCAAGTCTCTCATCCCTGCTGTGAAACATTCGTCGTCAGGACCACAGGTATTCACATAAAACATGGCCTGCCACATGCCCAATTCCCGAAGGACCTGTACCAGCTCGGCGTACGTCTGTCATCCGCTTACTGTGTCCGGCACGTGTCCCGCATCAGCCCATACTGTCCGTATGGCAGCCATTATCCATTCCAGGAGGGTGTGGTTGCCCTGGCAACACCATCGGCTGTTCTGCAGCCTCTGTTGCAAGGATGGGTGTAAAGTCAGTCAAGTATGTCCATCTCTTGTGCTGTGCAAATAATCCCATCCACCCCCAGTCCCCTAAACATAGCAGCCAGGCTGCCAAGGGTTTCCCCTGGTTTCTGGTGGAAATGTTTGCCCAGGTCCACCAGTTCTGCCTGGGTGTATGGTCGATAGGTAGTAAATTCTGTCATTTGTGGTGGTCCAGCAGCCTGACCCCTTGGGGCCATAGATCACTGCTGCTTCATTTTCAGAGTCACCACCAGGCGGACCCAGAGCATGGGACCAGCCTCCTCCTCCTCTCCATAGGAATCTGGCATCTCCAGCATTGCAGGTTGGTTTGCCATTAACGGCTGAGATTGGGGCAAAGGACCAGCCTCCCTCTCCTTCCTTTCTTTCTGAGTCTGGCATCTCCGGAATGGTGGGTTGGTTTCTCTGAACTTCTTCCTCCAGAATCCTCAAATGTTGTTGCAGTTTCTGCATCTCTTTCCGCATCTCATCTCATACTTGCTGGATTCTAGATTGCTCTTTCTGCCTGGACTCAAGCAGAGCTGTGAGAAACACCCATCCCATGGCTCCTGCCGCCTCGCGGGCACTGCATGCATTCAAGGTTTCTTCTATTTCATACAGGGCCTGTTCCAACTGCCCCGCCGATCCATCTACCTCTGGCCATTCCTGGGGAGGTGCCCACTTGGCGAGGAGGTTGGCCACGGAGTACCATCTGCTCTTAGCCAGCCACCCGGCAATCCCTCCAGAGGTTCCAAAGGGTTTCGTCTGCGTAGAGCCGTCCTGCTTTGAACTGTCCCTCTGTCTACGCCAGTTGTAACGCAACCAACGCATCCTGGGTAGGTTTATGAAAAGTTCTAGCAGCCATATGCTCTTCGCCATTGTTTGTAGTCACCGTCCTCCTCTGTACGGGGTGGAACTGGGTGATCTCTCGCAGCTTGTCAAAACTAACCACCTTGGAGACCGGCTGCTGCTTGGAGCCCAGCTAAGAGGCAGGGGATGAAGCGTCTCAGCGAGCCCTGCCCCCGCGACCCGCGTCAGTGTCAGTCTGGGATTCCCAGCCAGGCTCCTGGCAGGGACCTGCTTCAGGGCCTGGGGCATGGTTGTGTCAGTGAAGTGGCCTGATCTGTGTGGCCTCGAGCAGACTGAAAAACACGTTCTCTGTGATTAGAGGTCAGGGTGGAAGAGAGGATAACGTGTAGTCATGACACCGAAGGTTATAGGTGTAACCTTAGGTGTAACCTTGGGTAAGATAACGAAATTCTTTGGTGTAGGTAGTGGGGTCCTTAGTGAAACAGCCGAGACGCTTTTCCATCTGGGAGAGATCAGACAGAGGGAAAGGATCGTGGACTCCACCTGCTCCTTCAGTCCCCGCAACCTCCCTAAGGGGACAAAGAGGACGATTGTGAGAGCAGGTGTGCTGGCTGGGAGGTGGAAGCGGGGGCTGGACTGGGGAGCTGAAAGAGGTGAAGACTAAACATCTAGAGGATCAGAGAACGCAGAAGAGGGGTCCGGAGAGGGCGAGGAGTGAGAAGAGTCTCTTGGCCCCTGCATCGACCTTTCATACCAGCCTTTTGTTGATAGGAAAAGGGGCGACGGTTCTTTCTTTGGCTACTTCCTGCTGGACGGGGGCGAAGACCGGGGTGGGGGCTCAGGCCTGGTTATGAGAAGGTCTTTGCAGGGACGCGAGGATATGGGTGGAGGAGTTGGTTAAAGGTGCTACGGGGCGGGTCTTGGATCCAGCGTTGGATGAAATACAGTAAGCGTTGGATGAAATGGGGCAAAAAAGAAAAAATAAGATCAGGATCAGAGGCCCTGTGAGTGCTAATACCTTGCCTGAGGCTGTGCTGGTCTGGAATCTCCAGGTATAGACACAAGAACAGGAAGTGGCTTGAAGTCATGGGATTAGAAACAGAGGAGGAGAGTCAGAGGGCCTCTGCTCTGTAGGCTGAGTGGAACCTGAACCAGGGGCGCAGTGATGCGTGCCCGAGTTGGGCCCATGTGCTTGCATACATACTGCTTGTCCACAGGGACCAGTTTGACCCTGCAAAGCTGATGCCAGGACGTGTTGCCCAAGACCTTGACAGCTGTTGGTGTAGTCAGGATGATCGTGTGTGGACCCGTCCACTTTGGCGGAAGTGGTTTTGGAGAGATGGCTTTCAGAAGAACCTGGTCTCCAGGGCACAGCAGGTTGACAGGTGCATCAGGGGACGAGGCACAGGTTGTGGCAGACAACGGTCTGTGTGTTCTTGGAGCAGCTGTCTGAGCAGAGAAGTATGAAAAATATCCAGCCAACAGTTTAAGTTGGACGGGGAGCTCATGGTTAGTAAGAGGAGGTCTGCCATACATCCATACAAGGGGGCTCGGGAACAAGGGGCCACAGGGTGTGGCTCAGAGGTGCATTAAAGCCAGTGGGAGCAGCTCCACCCAGGATTTGTGCAGCTCAGTGGTTAGGTGGTCTCTGGTCAGACCATTTACCCGTTCTCCCTTACCAGAGGATTGCGGTCGGGAGGGAATGTGTAGTTCCCGGGTGAGGCCCAGGGAGGAGACCTGTGGAGTAATCTTTGAGATAAAGGCAGGTCCATTGTCCGACTGGTGATGGTGTCCACCATAGTAAGAAGAGGGTGTTATCTGCGTTAGGGAGTGGAACACCCGTGAGGCCTAGCAGGATGGAGAGTCGAGGATTGGGAGAGGGAAATGAGAGGGTCTTTGACACTAGGGCTTTGCTCTAGGGGTTCTGGGCCAACCTGGGCCAGTCCAGTGACCAGTTGCTTATGTCTCTATACAAATGAATCCCACAGTAGGAAGATGACAGCCCTGCCTGCGTGCACTTGCGGCAGCTTCTCGTCTCGCTAGACCTAAAGCCTTAAAACCCACACTGGGCCAACCTGTAAATGTTAGTTCTCCACATCGTTCCAAGACCTGCTCTCAGCCTGGTGAATGAGCCTGAGAAGGTCCTGGAGCCGATGTGGAGAACTAAATAAATAAATAATTCTTTAAAAAATAAATAGAACCACAGTGAGTTCCCACCTCACATCTGTGAGAATGACCCATTGAAAGGTGTGGAGGAAAAGGAATTCTGGCACATGGTGGGTGGGAATGATGTCTTGTCCTGTCAGTGGGCAGAATGAGGGGTTCCCTGGACCCTCAAAACTGCACACTCTACATGGGATCTGCCATCAGCTGCATAAAGACAAAACATACACTAAAGCGTAAGACCTTCAATAGAAAAGAACTTTAATACAATTACTATAAAACAGAGAATCAGTGTGCAATAGAGAGAAGAGAGAAAGAATATAGTTAGAATAGTTCCCAAGTGAAGCACCCACAGTTACCCACCCCTCAAGGGTAAATGCCCAGCCAAACAGGCTGGGCCCAAAGCAGGCCCACTGGGCCCGAACGCCTGCCACAAGGCTAAGGCACCTACTGGTAGAGACCCATGGGAAAGGGGCAGGAGGGGCCAGGCAAGTCTGGAAGGAAAAGAACAAAATCAAAATCCACAACAAGATAACAGCGGTCATTGTCAGCCTCCCCATGAGTCTCTCACCCATGTTTTTAATCTCTTTCACATGACTCTTTCCATGTCCCCAACTCCGTGGCACAAGTCCAAGTGAGAAGCAAGGCGTGGTTTCTTCTTCACATGTCTCTCTGCTCCATGCACCTCCTCCAGCCTCCTTTCCCCATCTTGCTTCACGTCTTCCTCCTCTTCCTTAGCTTTTCATCCCTGCTTAGCTCCTCCTTTCCTTAGGCAGGGCAGTAACTTGGTACCTCTGTTTTCTATGGATAGCACATTGGTCCTGCCCCTATGGAAAAAAAAAAAAATGAAGGTTCCTCAAAATAGACCTGTCCCATGGTCAAGCATCCCATTCCATGGTATTTTCCAAAGAAGAGTAAAAACACTAATTCCGAGGAATGTGCGCCTCCTACGGTCACTGC
>NW_023602073.1:38577271-38599515 GCF_014898055.3 Talpa occidentalis
GCCACCGTATTCCACAAGGGGGTGGCCTCCACTTGCTGTCTTTGCAAAAGTCCCGTGGCCTCTGTGCCTGATTATCTTGGGGCCACCCCGGATTTGCAGAGAGGTGGCCTTCACTGCTTCTTTACAGAAAGTCCCCATAAGGGGAGCATGGCTTACTCAGGCAATTGGGGGTACACACTCCCCCAACCCTGTGGAAAACTGGGCTTGGCCCAGAGCCGGGCCGGGGTGGCTGGTGGAGGCCAGGCAGAAGGCGCGGGGGCGCCCCGAGTGTACATAATGTGCTGGGACGTGTGTCCATGGGGCTGAGACGGCCCCTATATCACAGCGGTGGCTGCGGTGGCCCCTGGGAGAGGAGTTTCTATGAATCAGTTGACATCGAGGAAACTTATTTATAGATCGCCCAGGACAGAGGAAGGAGGCAAGGCCAGGGAGTGGTCCCTGGTGTTTCACTTTTGTTTCTGAATAAACCAAACTCACCACTTGGTGGGGCCCTGGGTTCTGGGCTCAGGGGCTGCGCTGGGTGTGGGTCCTGCCAGCAGAGGGCAGGCTTCGGGGTGCAAGGTGCGCATTGGTGCTGCCTGTCAGGGTATCCAATCCCCCTCAGCTCTCTGACCTGTCGGGCCTGTGGGCTGCTTGCCGCCCAGGGAGGGCCAGAGTACTGGCTTCCAGCCTAGGCATTTCTCTCTCACCCTGTTCTTCTCGGGCTCCCACCCAGGCCCCATGAGTCCTCCAGGCTGGCACTCTACCCCTGGTGGCCACAGCAGGGTTCAGATGAAGACCAGCTAAGTCCAGGTGCTTTCCCGAGCAGCCTGGGAAAAACTGGGGCCTCCCAGGCACCCCTGCGCCCCCATGCTTAAACTTCCCTCCCTTGACGCCACAGAACAAAGCCAGCACACAACACGTTGCTCCCCATTGTTCAGAAATGGGTTTCATTCTCAGCCAAGAGACAGCAGGACTGGTCGCGGCCAGAAGCACACAGCTGCCGGGACAGCACCCCCATGCTCGGGGAAGGGGCAGGAAGGTGGCTGGGGGGGCTGACTGTGCACAGGCCGGGAATGGCAGGGAGGCTCGTCGGAGGTGGCACGTGTTGGCGGGGGCGGCTGGGGTGACAGTGTTTGCTTGTAGTTGGGCCACAAGACTCAGAAGGACAGCACAGCCGCGGTTCCCAGCACCAGAGATGCGCGCTTGCACTGTGTGTGTGTGTGCCCGTGTTTTATAGACATGCATAGAGCAGGGCAGGAGCAATACCACCGAGGGGGCAACAAGAGTCATCGAGGTCACGCCTGGGGGGTCAGCTCACCACCACAACAGACTAAAGTCACAGATGAAGGGGGAGGCTTGGGGGCTGGGGGCCAAGTCACAGAACAGTCACCCAGGCAGGCCTGGGAAGAGAGTTCCCAGGAAGAGGAGGGGTCTGGTTAGAGGCCGAAGGGGGCCCTGGGGCTCTCAGGATGGGATGGACTTGCCTGACCCGATCAGCTGGCAGCTGGAGAGAAGCAGAGAGAAAACGGGGGAGGGCAGAGAAGGGGGAGAGCTGGGAAGGCAGGTGCAGCCTGGGCTGCAGCGCTGGGGGGGAGGTGGGGAGGGAAGACGAAGCAGGGAGGTGTGGCAGGGGTTCTGGATGAGAGGAGAGGGGGACAGGGAGGGGGATGCAGGAGCAGGAGCTGGAGCCTCTCCCTGCTCACTCGACGGCCTCTCACACAACGAGACAGTGCACCCGTGTGCCAGACATGTGATCGGCCCCCCTCCGCTCCCTCCTCTCTGCTCCCCTGTCTTTCAACCCACCAGCCCAGGTCACCCTTAGTGTCAGGAGGGCGGCCTCGGGCCCCACGTGACTCCACCATTTCTGATGGAGAAAGACAGGGAATACCACTGTTGCCCCGGGAGGGCATAGCTGAGAAGATGGCTGGAGGGAGCACCGGGGGCCCCCTGGGGTAGGCAGAAAGCACAGTAGTTCCCCATATGGACCCTGGGGAGGCAGGGAGGGCAGGAGGCTGGATGCCAGTGGCCACAGGCTTATAACTCTAAGAGGGGAGCCTCAGCTGGCTCGGGGACCACAGGTCGTGTAGGTGAGGCTGGGCCCTTCCTGGTGTGGGAAAGCAGAAGAGCAAGCATCAGTGTAGGGGTGCGGGGGCAGGCAGGTCTGTGGGGCAAGCTTTACTGACCAGCTTGGGTAGAACTCAGAGAAGCCGACTTGCCCAGGTCACCGACACTGGTCCCCTGGCTGAAAAAGGAGAAGTGACACTATGGAACAACAGGCCCAGGTCCATGGGCCTGCAGGCAGGCTTCGGTGCTTCACCTGGGGCACAGGGACTGCCTTGGCCCTGTGCTGGCGGGAACAGCAACAGCAGGCACGGAGGGCAAGGCGCTCTGTGGCCTGCCTGGTTGCAAGGTGGCTGCGGGCCGAGGGTGTGGCTTGGACCCTTAGGCTTTCCAAAGCCATCAGACAACCTGAGCCTTCCTGAAGGCGACTCAGTTGCCACAATAAGGAGGAGGGGTCAGACCTCCTCTGCTCTGTGGTGGATCCGGTTCCAAAGCTCCCAAGGTGGCTGCCCTGCCCCAGCAGCACACTCACATAGGGGGATGGGGGCTGCACCCCCAGCATGAATTTCGAAGGCTCCCTGACGGCCTGCTCCCTGACAGCAGCACAAGCGGCCTATCAGCTCAACACCCTGCGTGACCATCTGCACTGCAGGTCCTCGAGCCTAGAGACTTCCACAGCCAGAGAACATCCACCTAGGTGGAAGGCCCGGGTAAGACAAGTCTCAGTGGCTGTCTTCAGTCGGAGGTACTTTGGGAACCTGGGGTTGGCTTGCCTGTATGAACTTAAGTGTGTGTGTGACCAATATAGGAATCAAATTCTCTCTGAGAGCCAACTTCTGACTGAAGCTTATCTATCACCCTCGAGGCAGATGCCTTCTCTCAAACCTTGGTCCCCTGGGGCTTAGGCCAGATATGCGCCCTAAGCGTCTCATCTTTTACTGCAGCGCTGCGTGGCCTCAATACCAATTGGACAATGGCTCCCACGGGCCGAGCCGCTTCTGACTTCTCGATCCTTACAGACCTAAAGAGTTCTGTCACCGCAATGGAAAATGGTCAGAGATCCCTTCGGGCCAGGCTGGCTTTCTCTTGTGCTCCCGTGCCCCCCTCCAGCCCCTCCCTCCTGAAAACCTGCCACACTCTCCAAGTCTTGAGACTCCTCTCACTCTCCCCTCTCTGGACCCTCTTCAACGTTTTCTGATCCTCTAGATTCTCAGTCTTCACCTCCTCCAGCTCCCCAATGCGGCCTCCCCTCTTTTTTTCACCTCCTAGCCACCACACCCGTTCTGGGTGGTCCTCTTCTGGGTCCCCTCAGGGAAGTGGCGGGGACTGAAGGAGGAATTAGGGTCCATGGACCTTCCTCTCTGTCTGGTCTCTCCCAGACTGAAAAGCTTCTTGGCTCTTTCACTAACAATCCCACCACCTACACCAAAGAGTTTCCTTATCTTACCCAAGCCTGTGACCTTACTTGTCATGACTACATGTGATCCTCTCTTCCACCCTGACCTCTGACAAAAGGGAGCAGGTTTTTAGGTCTGCCCAAGACCATGCAGATCAGGTCCCTGTGACTGACACAACCATGGCCCCAGGCTCTGCAGCAGTTCCCAGCCCAGAGCTGGGGTGGGGCTTCCAGACTGACACAGGCAGGGCCCCCGGGGCAGGACTCACCAAGACCATTTTATTACCTGTCTCCTAGCTGGTCTCCAAGCAGCTGTGCACAAAAGTGTAAATTTTGCTAAGCTCAGGGAGATCACCCAGTCGGCCTCAGAAAACCCTGCTGCCTTCCTTAGTCGCCTGAGGGAGGCATTCCAGCGCCATACCAGGCTTGACCCTGACTCAAATGGAGGCGCAACAGTTCTGGCTACCCATTTTATATCTCAGTCAGCTCCTGACATTAATAGAAGCTTAAGAAGTTTGAGAGGACTCCCCTGATGGCACAGATGGCAAAGCGCCGCGCTGTGAGTCTCTCCGAGGCCTCTGCAGTGCCGGTTCCATGCCGGCCGGCCAGCGAGGATCCCACATGGCACAGCAGACCTCTCCTGCCTCGCCCGCTACTCCCTTCAGCAGTGTATTTCGTCAGTCTGCCTGTTCTGTTTCCCACTCTGTCTCTAGTGAATCCTCTCACCCTCCCACGTATCTGGTCTGGACCCCGGTTCTAGTGTAAATGAATAAATAAATCTTTTTTTTTTTTTTTTTAAAGAAGGCTGAGGACTGTCCTCAAACCCCTATCCAGGATCTGCTGAATATGGCCTTGACAGTTTTTAAAAACCGGAAGGAACAGGACAGGGCAGAGAGGGAACTCCGTAGTCTTCAGATGGCTGGGCTTCAAGCTCAGGCCCTGGTAGGGCCTTGAGACTGCCAGGCCATGTTCCTCCAACCACGGCAGTGCCTGCCGCCCGACAGAGGACGACAACGGGCCCCATGGCCCCCAACCGACCGCCGCTGTGATCCTGCTTCAAATGTGGTCGAGAAGGCCCCTGGTCCAGACAATGCCCCAACACCTGCCAGGACCATGCCCCATCTGCAACGTCCAGGGTCACTAGAAAAGTGACTGTCCCTCCATGCCTGGCTGCGGTGGACCAGTCCTTCCAGCCCCTGCAACTCTTGCCAGCGGCGGTCTTCAGTTTGGCAGCTGAGGACTGAAGAGGCCCGGACTCATCGACCCCGATAAATTTCAAGGGGCCCAGGATAAAAGTCAAGGTAGCAGGTAAGTCCAACTCCTTTCTGGGCTCTCCTTTGATATGTCGCTGGCCTCCTCCTCTGCAGACCTTCTCTGCTACAATCTCAGCAACACACTGTACAACTCCTCACCTTCCTGGGCTCAAATGGATACTGTGTCTCCCTGTCCAAAGCCCACTTTCAGTTCCCACAGCCGTCTATCTGGGTCTTCCAATAACTTCTTCCTCCAAACAGCTGAAGGTGGACCACAAACAGGCCATCCGGGACCTTCCCTCCCATGAATCGGAGAACAAATCCTTTCCTTCCTAGGTTTGGTCAGATTCTTCCGTCACTGGATCCCTAATTTTGCTTTCCTAACCAAGCCTCTGTACGACACAGCAGAAGCCTCCCCCGAAGGACTTCTCCAATCTCCCGGGGAGGTCTGCAGGGCCTTCCTTTTACTCACACATATCCTCCTTAGGGCACCTGTCCTTGGCCTTCCTGATCCAGAAAAGCCTTTCCTCCTGTGCACAGACGAACGTCGGGGTATGGCGGCAGGCGGCTTTTCCCAGCCTCGGGGCCCAGCCATGTGTCCTGTCGACATCTCTCCAAGCAGATGGATCCCACCATCAGGGGCTGGCAACCCTGCCTTAGAGCCCTGGTGGCGGCAGCTCTACTCACCCAGGAACCCCTCAAACTTACTCT
This sequence comes from Talpa occidentalis, assembly GCF_014898055.3. Taxonomy (NCBI): domain Eukaryota; kingdom Metazoa; phylum Chordata; class Mammalia; order Eulipotyphla; family Talpidae; genus Talpa; species Talpa occidentalis. The sequence continues at coordinate 38,582,675 of NW_023602073.1, forward strand.
GGGAAGACCTGTCCAAGCACATTCCTCACAACACCTTCAGGCCCTCCTGTCTCCCCGCCGCTCTCCACTCTCACTCCTGCCCGCTCACAGGACTTCCACGTGCTCTTTATCGAAAATTCTCTGGCGAGTCTCACTCAGTCAGAGTGAGTCTCACTCAACCCAGCCCCTCTTCTGTCTCTGGCCCCCCTTCTGCCGCTCATTCGTGACCTGAAATCCTGGGCGAAATGCAAACCTCCAGACTGGGTTTGGCCGACTCCCCTTTGTCGGATGCCTACTGGACTCTGTCTGCAGACGGCTTCTCTTGTGAAGGTCCACGAGGTCAGCGGAGGGCTGCCTAGGCCATGGTTACCCTCGATCAGGTCATCGAGGCAGGAAAGCTGCCCAGAGGAACCACCTCCCGAAAGGCAGAACTCAGAGCACTTACCGGAGCCCTGACCCTCAGCCACCATAAGAAAGTCACCATCTATACGGATTCAACATATGCCTTCCTTATGGCTCACAGTCACGCTGCGATTTGGCAGGAAAGGGGGTTCCTCTTCACCCAGGGGTCCCCCATCATGAACGTTAAACTTATCCTTAAGCTTCTAGCGGCCTTGCAGCCTCCAACTGAAGTCGCCATTATCCACTGTGAAGGACACCACACGGACAATTCTTACGTGACCACAGGGAATAACAAGGCTGATGCAGCACCAAGGGCTCCCACCACTCACTCTGCTGCAGATCCTGGTCCTATTCTCTCTCTATCTGTCCCCTCCATCACTCCGACTTAGGAGCCTAATGAACGCCAAATCCTGAGTCTGCTCTTCCACCCCTCCTTGAATGCAAAAGTCTGGCAGCTGTGTTCCCATCCTCAAACCAGTGCTCGTGGATCACCTCAAGGGGGAATTCGCCAACCTCCTTCTTCTGCAGCTCACCAGCTGCATGGACACTTACCCGGACAGGATTGGCAGGTTGATTTTACTCACCTCCCTAGTCGCAAAAAAGTTAAATATCTGCTCACAATGGTTGATACAATAACAGGTTGGGTCAAGCCCTTCCCTGCAGCTAGAGAAACGGCTCAGGGGGTAACCGAGGCCCTTCTTAACCACATTATCCCATGCGTTGGCCTCCCCACATCTGTCCTATCTGACAGTGGTCCAGCTTTTATCTCAAAGATTACTCAGCAGGTCTCAGCGGCTCTGGGTATCACCTGGAAGCTTCACATTCCCCACCACCCGCAATCCTCAGGGAAGGTGGAGCGCGCCAATGGGCTAATCAAGGGTCACCTGACTAAACTCTCCTGAGAGCTCTGCAACTGCACCAGGAACATGCAGACCGGTACTTACCCAGTCCTGCCTGAATCTCGACCTCCTCAACTGACCTTCCCCACCACTGCATCCGGGAGAGCAAGTTTGCTCAAATCGCTTCAGCCAAAGCCACTGCAGCCTCCATGGACTGGTCCGCACACAGTCATTCTCATCACGCCTATAGTGGTAACACCTCTGGGAGACCCCTCCTGGTACCATCTCTCTCGGGTCAAACGTGCGCCCGAAGACAAACAGTATGTATGTTGTAACCTGGGTCCTACTAGGATGCGCATTTCTTGTCAAAATCTCCCCTAACTCAGTGTCCTATGTGTGGAAATTCAAAGTTAGGGAGACCTTTGTCTCAGGATCCACGGAGACTACCCACTTGGTGGGTACTACAGAGTGCCCACAGGCCGGATGCACAGCACCCATCACTCTCACCCTAACTCTTTCATCAATGAACAACACTATGAACGCCATGTTTTCTTTCCTTTACCGTCAAACCTTAGATCATTGCAAGAATACCTACAAAGAATATGGGGGGTGCCCTTGCCCGTCATGTACAGTGCACCTTCCAGACAAAGGCCGAATGTTCTCTCCATCTGTCATAATACGGGTTTCAATACGAATCAAGTTAACTATACTATTTCAGGTCCTTGGGACCTACACTGGGTACAGGGAGTCCAAGCCACAGGGTACACTGGCTGGCATTCCTACCCAGTGGCAACATTTTCCCATCTCAAGGGACTATGTCCCGACACAAAATGCCACAGTCCAAGTCTCCCAGGACATCCTCCATTCAGAGCAAGTCCTACAAAATCAGCTAACATCATCAGAAAAGACCAAGACACCCCCAACCTGGATTCATATAATCCAAAACGCTATACCCTTCCTAAACGACTCTTTTGGGGCTAATACCTCCTCTTGTTTCCTCTGTGCTTCCCTTCAGAGGCCTCTACTGGCGGCAGCTCCAATTAATCACAATATCACTACGACCAAGACAACAGACGCTGTTTGCCAGACTCCCCAACTCTCAGTCCCCCTATGGGACTCCAATCACAGCTACCCCTGCTATCCAACTGACGCCCTTGTCGGCTTTCATTCCTGCACTTCTAACATTTCGGTTAAAGTTATCTATCCCTCCTTAGAAAAAAACCTCTGTGTCTTTAGCATCATCACAAAGACAGCTCCCCTCCCTGGCACAGGCCATGCTCCAAAACCGGCGGCTCTGGACCTGTAAACGGCTAACAAGGGGGGCACCAGCCTGTTCCTCAGGGAAGAATGTTGTTATTGTATCAATGAATCAAAGATTGTAGAACAAAATGTGGAAGCCTTCATGAAACTACACAAAGACATGGAAAGGGAAAGTGGGGGCTCCAATTCCCCACTGACATGGTTTCAAAATCCTATAGTGTCATGGCTCCTCCCACTCTTGGGGCCAATACTAATGATGACTTTACTTTTTTTTTTCTTTTTGCTCCTTGCCTCCTGAAATTCACACAGGCTCACATTCAGGAAATGTCTCCTACCACCTTTAACCAACTCCTTCTCCACCCACATTATCGCATCCCTGCAGAAGACCCTCATAACCAGGCCTGAGCCACCCCCTTGGCTCTCTGCCAGACCAGAGAGCAGTAATGAGGGAGCAGCACCTAGAGAAGGGGTTCTCATAAACGGGCTGGCCCAGGACAAAGAGGAGCGGCGAATGTGAGTGGCGGGGCAAGGGGTGGAAGGTAGTTCCCTCACAATCCCTGGGAACCATCCTTATGTCACATCAAGAGCTGGGTGCTTGATTTGTTGCCCCAGCCCCCCAGTACTAACCCCCTTTCAGGTTTCTCTTGTGGCTGCAGATTACCAACTTGAAGGGGACCCAAGACCATGGGACCCGACCCCGGGAGAGGGTTCAGGCTCGCTTGCTCTGTACTGTACCCCACCTTTAATCACTGAGCGCCTACAAAGCCTACGCTTCCCTAGTAAACTTGAAACGTTGGCAACTGCTCTGGGAGACACTGGGAAGAATTGTTTAGTTTGGTTTTCTGCGGGGTTTCTACTTCTCCACGGAGACTTTCCAATTTTTGTCTGACTTCTCCATCTCACATTCTAATTCCTTATGACCCTGGGGCCAGAGTGCCCCCCAATCAGTGCTCTTTGGAGTGCCAGGGTTAGAGGGAGCTGAGGGGCTCTGTTCCAACCTCCAAAGAAAGAAGGGGAAGACTCTGTTCCTGGCCTCCGAAGAAAGGAGGGCCAGAAGCTGAAAGAAGACAAGCAGCATCCAGTAGCCAACCTCTGCGGGAGGAAGAGAGGGTGAAGACCTCTGTCAGAGATGGGGCCTCCAGTCGGTGTCTGACATCACCTGATAGGAGCACCAAAGGCTCTGGACCTCATGTCTGAAAGAGCTGTTTGTTTGCTGGTGTTGTCCAGCAACTCATAAAGAGCTTTTAACCCTTGGTGTCTCTGACACCGGCTGGGATCCCAACTGAAAAGGGTATTCACAGGGCATGAGGATGGGATGCCAGGATAGGCTGCAGTGGCACCCACCTGCACAGGCTATAAGACAAGAGGGCTGCCAAAAAGCCCCAAAGCCAAAACCAAGGGCTGGGGCATTACAGTACCCATACGATAGGGGCCTACAGGCTAGAGCCAATGGAAGGATAGTGCCCAGAAGGGAACTCATCACTGTGGTTCTCAATCGTGTGCACAATTGCAAGAGACTTCAGGCTCTGGAAACAACAACCTTGGGGGCCTCCCCTGGCGGCACAGTGGTTGAGTGTTGGGCTGCGAAGCTGCTTGCAGCCTCTACTGCCCGCAGCCTCTGCAGCGCCGGTTCGATCCCTGGCCACAGGTGAGGGTCCCACATGGTGAGACAGTCCTTTCCTGACACTCGTCGCTCCCCTCAACAATGTACTTCGGTCCCTCTGCCTGTTCTGCTCCCTGCTCTGGCTCTGGTGAATTCTCTCAGCATCCCGTGCTTCTGACTGTACCCAGTGCTTGTATAAATAAAATTAAAAAAAAAAAAAGTTCTGTTTGCAGAACGTCTAACCTCCTGGAACCCCCTGCGCAGAATAAGCAGTTGCTCTCAGAGACTCTGGCTCCCTTTAGGGCGGCAGGTGCCAGCACACCCACAGAGGACCTTACACTACTTCAAAGGAAACCGGCACCCCCCTGATCACTGCAGCACTATTTACAGTAGCCGAGCTGTGGAAGGGATGGTACATAGATAATAGGATACTACTCATCAAGAAACATAAACTCATGCCATCTGGGGCAACGTGGATGGAGCTAATGGAAATAAGCCCAAAGAAGAAAGACAAATATGTCACTTAGATATACATATAGAAAAATTAAACAAAGGGCTAGTTTAAGCTATCCCTTGAGTCTCCCAGGTGGTGCCTGACTACTGGCTGGGGCTGCAGACCAGCCCAGACTTTCTGGCCTGACAGCTGGATGGTGGACTGACCCTCTCTAATTTGACATCAAACTCATTTGATGACAAAGCCTGACTCCAGCTGACTGAATCCCACATTGTGTCTTGTTGCACCTGCACCACCACTGGGTCTCCAGCCTCTGCTGTTTGCTGGATCTTGTACTTGATGCTGCATGTAATTTTTGTTTGTTTTTAAGATTCATTTTTATTTATTTATGCATAGAAGAACTGGGGTATAGGCCAGAGGTGCAGAGGGTGAGAGGATTCACCAGACACAGAGTAGGGAGCAGAATAGGCCAATTCCACTGAAATCCACTGCTGAGGGGAGTGGTGGGTGAGACAGGAGAGGTCTGCTGCCCCATGTGGGTTGCTCCCTGGCCAGGGATCAAACTCAGTTCTAAGCAGTGATAGCACTCAGACTTAAACCTTATGTCACCAGTGAGGCCCTGTTTTTAATATATTTTTTACATCTTTTGATATTATTTACAATAATAGAAGTGCTCCTACTGCTCTACTTTCATAATAAACACGCTCCTTCCTCCCAGCCTTTGGCTCAGGTCGGGTTTACACGTGTCTTTGTCACCTTTACTCCTTGTCCATCTCTCATGACAAAGCAAGCTCCACGTCTCCTGGGTCCTCTCTCTGCTCCCCATTGCATCTGCAGGGGAGGCAGATTGGGGAGGCAGGAGCCAGCCAGGGAGAGGGATGCTGGGCAGTGAAGAGGAGGCAAAGGCAGAGAACACTGGGGAGATGCTCCCTGGTTCACTGAGAAAAGCATTTCTCAAAGTGTGGTTGTGGAATCCTTGAAGTCACCCAGAGCCTGTCACAGGAGCCACGAGGTCAAAACTATTTTCTAAACGTCACTAAGACACCATTGGCTTTTTCACTATTTTGCCATCTGCTGAGGTAAAACTTACTAAAAATGGAGCTTATATTACTAACTGCAGTTATTCTTCACAACTACTTACCTCAGAAACACAACTCAAAGGCAGTGTCTTTCAAAGTGTCTTGGTTGAAGCATTAAAAATTATCTTCATTATTCTGTCATCCTCAAATCCACATTTTACAGCACCTGATGCGAGGACACGCAAGTGCACACACAACACTCCTGCTGCGTTCCCAGCTATAATGTGCCAAGAAAAATATTTACATGAGATGAATTGGACTATTTTTCTTTTTTGTAGGCAATACCATCTTCACATGAAGGAATGAATGACAAAATCTGTGGCTATTTGATCTGGTTAATTAGCAGACATTGTCCTGAAAATGAGTGTGTGCTCCTTTGAGAAAATCAACTGACAATTGCTAACTGACAGTAACTTCACCTTGACCAAATATAAGTGCTCAGAAAAAAACTAGAATCATGGAAAATTGTGTCCTACCACTCACTTGACAACTTCTAGTACTACTTTTACTTTTTGGATTTGTGGTGAAAAATAAAACGAATTTTTTAAAATAATTTGATTCCAGTGTAATGAACATTGAAGAGCTTTATAATTTGTGGAACAATATATTACTTTAAAAAAAATCACACATTAAAACTAACTGCAGTTAGTTTTATGCAAGAGAGGACTTTGCAAATAACATTGGAGAAAATACCACCTGTATAGATTTAATTTAGTATCAAAATGGAATATTCACAGTAATGTGAAAACACTACTCCAACATATTTATGTGAGGCTGTAGACATTTATTTCATAGACTTCAACCAGAACCACAGGAGGGTCTGGCGAGGAGACGCGGCTCAGCAGACACTAGGCCAGAGGCTCAAAGTGTCCAAGCCAGAGCCAGGCCAGGGAGTAGTGCTGGCCTGGGGTGGGGGTGGGGGGTTGGGGGTGTGGGGGGGTGTGGTCACCGCTCCCGCCCCCACCCCCCACCCCTAGTCTCCGGGCCCCGTGACCCCTGAGGCCATGGCCCCTGCCAGGCCCCTTGACCAGGGAAGACCCCGCGGGACTTTCACCCTTTAGGTTTCATTTAAGTTTGGGATTATTCAGGGCGAGAGATCGATCGGGTGCGGGCAGGAGACCACGGGGTGACTGAAGGGCGGGCTCAGGGTCTCCCACGGTCCAGAGGACTCTGGGCTGCGCCGCGGGGCCCGACGGCGCCTCCCCCGCGGGCACGACCAGCTCCCCACGACGGCGCCGGGGACGCGCCCTGGGCGGGGACCTGCGCGCCTGGACCCGGCGGGCCCGCGGCTCAGCTCCCCGGCGCGAGGGGGAGGGGGAAGGTCGGGCAGAGCAGGACGGGAGCAGCCTGGGGGGCGGGTGCGTGGAGGGGCCCCCAGACTCCTGGGGATGGGGAAGGAGGCGCCACAGCTCAGAGGTGAGAGGGCTGCGGGGCCTCTGATCTCCCTGAGGCGCGCACCCCGCAGGGAAATGGAATCATGGTGAGGAAGCGCCCCCTTCTGGCCAGAGAGGGAGCTGTCGGCCACGTTTTCCAGCTCTGGGATGGAGACTGGCCTGGAGGCTCCTACTTTTTCTGAAGGACAGTTTAAGAATAGAAATTCTCCTGAGAAAGAGGGGAGACCATCCCTGAAGTCACCCTTCGCTGGATCTTTTTGACCAGCAGCCATTGTAGGAACAATGAGTTTCTCTCTCGAGATCTTGTTTTTTGGTCAGAGAGCATTTTTGGAGATCTCACTCCTGCCTGCCTGTGTCATCGCCCTCCACCCAAGTCAGCAACAAAATGCTTATAGAGACCTGCATCCCTCCCTGGGCTCCCACCTGCTATCCCAGACTCCCAGAGCAGGCTGGTTTCTGGGTTTGTGCCCCTCCCTCCAAGCATACTGTTCTGTCCACTGCAGGATGGTCACATGAGGCTGCTTCAGTGTCCATGGAGGGAACAAAAAGCATTAAATTTCCATTTCTTCCTACTCAGGCCCCCCAATCGCCATACGTGACCCATCACCCCATCTCTGAGCATGAGGTCACCCTGAGGTGCTGGGCCTTGGGCTTCTACCCTGTGGACATCACCCTGACCTGGCAGCGAGTTGGGGAGGACATGGCCCCAAGAAATGGAGCTTTGAACACCAGGCTGGGAGTAGGGGGGAATGGAAACTACCAGAAGTGGGCGGCTGTGGAGGTGCCTTCTGGAGAGGAGCAGAGATATACATGTCATGTGCAGCATGAAGGCCTGATAGCACCCCTAGTCCTGAGATGGGGTATGAAGGGAAATGTGGGCACAAAGGCTGACTCGGGGCCATCAGAAGCCCTTCTGGAGACCTTCAGAGAGTCAGACCGAGGCCTCAGGCTCAGGGTCTGACCTTCCCTTCCCTTCCAGTGCCACCTCCTCAGTTCTCCATCCTTGCTGTGGTCCTCAATTCCGGCTCTGTTTTCTTTGTTGGTGTGCTCATTGCACACAAGGTGGTTCATATGTGAGGGGGTAGAAGAAGTGCTCAGGTAGGGAAGGGAGTGGGGGATCTTGTCCACTGGGGGCTTTCATGTGCCAGAGAGAATTTGGCCTGCCTGGTTAATGGGAATTATCATCCACACACACGGGTGTTGCCCAGAGGGCATTTGGTCCAGTCCCCCTTCATCTCCTTTCCTCATTTTTCCCAGTCCTGACCTGGGACTTTACTCACAGTTCTGGAAACTTCCCTGTGGTGCAGGATTAGAAGATTCCTTTAGTTAGGCTTCTGACCTGACTACTCCCTGGTCTCACCTGATGCTTCTTCCCACAGGAGGACAAGGAGGAAGCTACACTCAGGCTGCAAGTAAGTGTGGTCAAGGCTTTGATCCCTGAGCCCTGGGAATGGTGTAGATGGAGCCCATGGGGGAGTCACTCTCATCAGTTTCTCCTGTGGTCTCCTCTCACCAAGTTTTGTTGTGTTCTCCCCTGGGCAGCCACAGTCCCTGTGCTCTGAAGTGTATCTCCGCCCCTATAGGTGAGACCATGGAGAATTGCAGTGGGGGTGGGGATTGAGGCAGAGAGGCTGGGACTATGTAATGGGGATGCTTTCAGGAGGACATCTTGGGAATGCAGTGGACCATTGATAATGTTAACACTCGGGTAATGAGGGAGCTGTCAGGGGTGAAGATGCCACCACATCCTAGCAGGGGCCAGTGCAGGAGGAGGGGTCCCGCCCAGTTTCTTACACCTCAAGCCAACCATGAGGTATTTCTAAACCTCCTCCTCTTCTGCAGGTCCAGTGCTTTTTCAGTCCCACTCAGAAGCTTCTTCTCCATGGAATTGTATTTATTGGGGCGTTGTTCTGACACTCTTTACACTGTGTGAGATTTGAATTACTTTATTCTGGGGCTTGATGTTAACTGACTTCCCATCATTTTATATTGTGTACCCTGTCATTCTTGTTACACACACACACACACACACACACACACACACACACGCACATTCCCCTCTCCTTGGGAACCAGCCCCTCACTCAGCACTGGGGTTACTCTGACTCTCTGTCTCTGGTCCCCTCAGAGCCGCCCTCTCTGCAGTGTCTCTACTCAGCGGTGTCTGAGCAGCCCCAGGAGTCCCTGCACCTCCTGCCTCTGACCTTGTGGGAAACCAGCCCCTCACCCTGCATGACAGTGAGGAGGCGAAGGCCAAGTCCTGAGGTCAGTGACCAATGGAGGAGACAATTTACCTTTTTCTTTTCTTTTCCCCCTCATTGTATTATTCAATTGAAGTTAGCATTGGTTTACACACTGCATGTGTTCAGAGGCAAGGGTCACATCTCTTCAGATGTTTGTTACCAAATCACACCCACCCTAAGGGCACCCATAGTCTTCACTATAGTCCGTTGGGCCCTCTCCCTACTTTGTTTCCTACTCTTACCCCCAGCCATAGCTTCAATTCTGCAGTCATATATATATAGAATATGTTTTGGTTGAGTTTCATCTGTCCCAACTTTGTTTCTTTATATTCCAAATATGAATGAAATCATCTGTATGTAACTTTTTCCTTCAAATTTATTTCACTTAGTATAATCCCATCCACATCTATCCATGTTGTTGCAAATTCAATTATTTCATCTTTTTCACAGCTGAGTAGTATTCCATAGTGTGTATAGCTTGTGCTCTTTATCCCCTCATCTGCCGTTGGGCACTTAGTTTGTCTCCATCGCTTGGTTATGGTAGACAGCGCTGCAGTGACCGTAGGAGGCGCACATTCCTCGGAATTAGTGTTTTTACCTTCTTTGGATAAATACCATGGAATGGGTTGCTTGACCATGTGACAGGTCTATTTTGAGGAACCTTCATTTTTTTTTTTTCCATAGGGGCAGGACCAATGTGCTATCCATAGAAAACAGAGGTACCAAGTTACCGCCCTGCCTAAGGAAAGGAGGAGCTAAGCAGGGATGAAAAGCTAAGGAAGAGGAGGAAGACGTGGAGCAAGATGGGGAAAGGAGGCTGGAGGAGGTGCATGGAGCAGAGAGACATGTGAAGAAGAAACCACACCTTGCTTCTCACTTGGACTTGTGCCACGGAGTTGGGGACATGGAAAGAGTCATGTGAAAGAGATTAAAAACATGGGTGAGAGACTCATGGGGAGGCTGACAATGACCGCTGTTATCTTGTTGTGGATTTTGATTTTGTTCTTTTCCTTCCAGACTTGCCTGGCCCCTCCTGCCCCTTTCCCATGGGTCTCTACCAGTAGGTGCCTTAGCCTTGTGGCAGGCGTTCGGGCCCCAGTGGGCCTGCTTTGGGCCCAGCCTGTTTGGCTGGGCATTTACCCTTGAGGGGTGGGTAACTGTGGGTGCTTCACTTGGGAACTATTCTAACTATATTCTTTCTCTTCTTCTCTCTATTGCACACTGATTCTCTGTTTTATAGTAATTGTATTAAAGTTCTTTTCTATTGAAGGTCTTACGCTTTAGTGTATGTTTTGTCTTTATGCAGCTGATGGCAGATCCCATGTAGAGTGTGCAGTTTTGAGGGTCCAGGGAACCCCTCATTCTGCCCACTGACAGGACAAGACATCATTCCCACCCACCATGTGCCAGAATTCCTTTTCCTCCACACCTTTCAATGGGTCATTCTCACAGATGTGAGGTGGGAACTCACTGTGGTTCTATTTATTTTTTAAAGAATTATGTATTTATTTAGTTCTCCACATCGGCTCCAGGACCTTCTCAGGCTCATTCACCAGGCTGAGAGCAGGTCTTGGAACGATGTGGAGAACTAACATTTACAGGTTGGCCCAGTGTGGGTTTTAAGGCTTGGTCTAGCGAGACGAGAAGCTGCCGCAAGTGCACACAGGCAGGGCTGTCATCTTCCTACTGTGGGATTCATTTGTATAGAGACATAAGCAACTGGTCACTGGACTGGCCCAGGTTGGCCCAGAACCCCTAGAGCAAAGCCCTAGTGTCAAAGACCCTCTCATTTCCCTCTCCCAATCCTCGACTCTCCATCCTGCTAGGCCTCACGGGTGTTCCACTCCCTAACGCAGATAACACCCTCTTCTTACTATGGTGGACACCATCACCAGTAGGACAATGGACCTGCCTTTATCTCAAAGATTACTCCACAGGTCTCTTCCCTGGGCCTCACCCGGGAACTACACATTCCCTCCCGACCGCAATCCTCTGGTAAGGGAGAACGGGTAAATGGTCTGACCAGAGACCACCTAACCACTGAGCTGCACAAATCCTGGGTGGAGCTGCTCCCACTGGCTTTAATGCACCTCTGAGCCACACCCTGTGGCCCCTTGTTCCCGAGCCCCCTTGTATGGATGTATGGCAGACCTCCTCTTACTAACCATGAGCTCCCCGTCCAACTTAAACTGTTGGCTGGATATTTTTCATACTTCTCTGCTCAGACAGCTGCTCCAAGAACACACAGACCGTTGTCTGCCACAACCTGTGCCTCGTCCCCTGATGCACCTGTCAACCTGCTGTGCCCTGGAGACCAGGTTCTTCTGAAAGCCATCTCTCCAAAACCACTTTCGCCAAAGTGGACGGGTCCACACACGATCATCCTGACTACACCAACAGCTGTCAAGGTCTTGGGCAACACGTCCTGGCATCAGCTTTGCAGGGTCAAACTGGTCCCTGTGGACAAGCAGTATGTATGCAAGCACATGGGCCAACTCGGGCACGCATCACTGCGCCCCTGGTTCAGGTTCCACTCAGCCTACAGAGCAGAGGCCCTCTGACTCTCCTCCTCTGTTTCTAATCCCATGACTTCAAGCCACTTCCTGTTCTTGTGTCTATACCTGGAGATTCCAGACCAGCACAGCCTCAGGCAAGGTATTAGCACTCACAGGGCCTCTGATCCTGATCTTATTTTTTCTTTTTTGCCCCATTTCATCCAACGCTTACTGTATTTCATCCAACGCTGGATCCAAGACCCGCCCCGTAGCACCTTTCACCAACTCCTCCACCCATGTCCTCGCGCCCCTGCAAAGACCTTCTCATAACCAGGCCTGAGCCCCCACCCCGGTCTTCGCCCCCGTCCAGCAGGAAGTAGCCAAAGAAAGAACCGTCGCCCCTTTTCCTATCAACAAAAGGCTGGTATGAAAGGTCGATGCAGGGGCCAAGAGACTCTTCTCACTCCTCGCCCTCTCCGGACCCCTCTTCTGCGTTCTCTGATCCTCTAGATGTTTAGTCTTCACCTCTTTCAGCTCCCCAGTCCAGCCCCCGCTTCCACCTCCCAGCCAGCACACCTGCTCTCACAATCATCCTCTTTGTCCCCTTAGGGAGGTTGCGGGGACTGAAGGAGCAGGTGGAGTCCACGATCCTTTCCCTCTGTCTGATCTCTCCCAGATGGAAAAGCGTCTCGGCTGTTTCACTAAGGACCCCACTACCTACACCAAAGAATTTCGTTATCTTACCCAAGGTTACACCTAAGGTTACACCTATAACCTTCGGTGTCATGACTACACGTTATCCTCTCTTCCACCCTGACCTCTAATCACAGAGAACGTGTTTTTCAGTCTGCTCGAGGCCACACAGATCAGGCCACTTCACTGACACAACCATGCCCCAGGCCCTGAAGCAGGTCCCCGCCAGGAGCCTGGCTGGGAATCCCAGACTGACACTGACGCGGGTCGCGGGGGCAGGGCTCGCTGAGACGCTTCATCCCCTGCCTCTTAGCTGGGCTCCAAGCAGCAGCCCGTCTCCAAGGCGGTTAGTTTTGACAAGCTGCGAGAGATCACCCAGTTCCACCCCGTACAGAGGAGGACGGTGACTACAAACAATGGCGAAGAGCATATGGCTGCTAGAACTTTTCATAAACCTACCCAGGATGCGTTGGTTGCGTTACAACTGGCGTAGACAGAGGGACAGTTCAAAGCAGGACGGCTCTACGCAGACGAAACCCTTTGGAACCTCTGGAGGGATTGCCGGGTGGCTGGCTAAGAGCAGATGGTACTCCGTGGCCAACCTCCTCGCCAAGTGGGCACCTCCCCAGGAATGGCCAGAGGTAGATGGATCGGCGGGGCAGTTGGAACAGGCCCTGTATGAAATAGAAGAAACCTTGAATGCATGCAGTGCCCGCGAGGCGGCAGGAGCCATGGGATGGGTGTTTCTCACAGCTCTGCTTGAGTCCAGGCAGAAAGAGCAATCTAGAATCCAGCAAGTATGAGATGAGATGCGGAAAGAGATGCGAAAACTACAATTTTGAGGATTCTGGAGGAAGAAGTTCAGAGAAACCAACCCACCATTCGGAGATGCCAGACTCAGAAAGAAAGGAAGGAGAGGGAGGCTGGTCCTTTGCCCCAATCTCAGCCGTTAATGGCAAACCAACCTGCAATGCTGGAGATGCCAGATTCCTATGGAGAGGAGGAGGAGGCTGGTCCCATGCTCTGGGTCCGCCTGGTGGTGACTCTGAAAATGAAGCAGCAGTGATCTATGGCCCCAAGGGGTCAGGCTGCTGGACCACCACAAATGACAGAATTTACTACCTATCGACCATACACCCAGGCAGAACTGGTGGACCTGGGCAAACATTTCCACCAGAAACCAGGGGAAACCCTTGGCAGCCTGGCTGCTATGTTTAGGGGACTGGGGGTGGATGGGATTATTTGCACAGCACAAGAGATGGACATACTTGACTGACTTTACACCCATCCTTGCAACAGAGGCTGCAGAACAGCCGATGGTGTTGCCAGGGCAACCACACCCTCCTGGAATGGATAATGGCTGCCATACGGACAGTATGGGCTGATGCGGGACACGTGCCGGACACAGTAAGCGGATGACAGACGTAAGCCGAGCTGGTACAGGTCCTTCGGGAATTGGGCATGTGGCAGGCCATGTTTTATGTGAATTCCCGTGGTCCTGACGACGAATGTTTCACAGCAGGGATGAGAGACTTGGTATTAAAGAATGCCCCCTCATCCTCATTTGGATCCCTCCTGGCAGTTCTGGCACCCTATGTGGGACGTCAGATACACGACGTCACAAGAATGATAGCCAGCTTGGGCGAAGTAGAGAGCCGGCACTCTCAAACTCAGAAGGGAAAACGGGTACTTGTTGAAAAGTCAAAAGGAATGCCAAGGAGGGAAAGGAAACCTCTTGGCATCAAAGAACCTATTAAAGTCACCCGTAACCAAATGTGGACAGATTTAGTGAGAGCAGGTGCAGATAGCACTAAAATACACGCACAGCCCAATGCATATTTGTTGGAATTATGGCAGCAGCTGCAAGAAGACCAGAGGGTCACGCCCATGAGAAGGACTGCTGGTCAAGTGCAGCCTGGAAGCTCCAGGCCTCAGGAGTGCGCCCTGCGCCTGGAAGACCATTTGCTGCCAACCTCATCCTCGGGTAATGGCCTGATCACCTTCAGTAGGGTGAGGGCCAAGGAACCCGTCCACAGGGACGGGCGGGGACTGGAGGCCACATGTGGAGCTTGCCATCCACTGGTCCCCAACTAACGTGCAAAGCGTTTTAGCTCTGGTAGACACAGGAGCAGAATGTACTCTGCTCTATGGAAATCCAGGAAGATATCATTGGTCTATTTGTTGTATTGATGGCTATGGAGGCCAGAGTGTCAAGGTGACAACAGTGAGACTATCTCTGGGTATTGGGCGATTACCCCGGAAAGAGTATAAAGTATATGTATCGCCCATCCCGGAGTACATCCTGGGGGTGGATGTACTATGTGGCTTATGGCTAGAGACCACAGCCGGAGTGTTTCGCCTTAGAGTGCGTGTGGTAAAGGTAGTGGTCAGAGGACATGCTAAGCATCCAACCATACAACTGCCAGTCCCTAGGCGAGTGACTCATACCAAGCAATATCAGTTGTCCAGAGGGAACAAGGAAATTACGGGCACAATATCAGAACTGGAGAAAGCGGGCATTGTGCGTACTGCCCACAGCCCCTACAATTCGGCGGTGTGGCAGGTGAAGAAGCCGATGGCTCTTGGCGCGTGACAGTAGATTATCATGAGTTCAATAAGCTAGTTCCCGCCTTGCATGCTGCAGTGCCTTCGACAGCAGATTTGGTGGATCATCTGCTGGTGCCAATAAATGTCTTTTGCCGCTAGGTTGGTACCTCGCCTGGACTAACTTGTGTTCTGTTGTATTTTGTTGTTATAGTGTGATGTGTACTATTTACTTTTGTGCGCCATGGCTGCGTTGTTTATGTTTGCTAAGAAACAAAATTGTCTATATGTAGATGGTCTGGCAGAAAACCCTGAGGGGGTGGATTGTAGGGTAAGGTAAAAAATATCAGGCTTTGGGCCTCCCCGGTGGCACAGCGGTTGAGCGCTGGGTTGCGAAGCTGCCAGCGGCCTCTGCGGCGCGGTTCGATCCCCGGCTGCTCCCCGGCCACCGGAGGAGGGTCCCACATGGCGCGCAGACCTCTCGCCGCCCGCGCTCCCTCGTGCTTCGGTCCCCTCAGCAGTGTACTTCAGTCCTTCTGCCTGCTCTGCTCCCCGCTCTGGCTCTGGTGAATTCTCTCACCCTCCCGCGCTTCTGACTGTACCCAGTGCATGTATATAAACCAAACAACAAACAAATAATAAATAAATAAATAAATAAATAAATAAATAAATAAATAAGACATGCCTCTAGAAAATTAAAAAAAAAAAAAAAAAGTATCAGGCTTTCTGCCCTCCCGCCATTAGGAGAGATGACGCATCCCTGCGGGCCTGAACGCAGGCCTGATGGCGGCACCTGGAGTAGGGTGGGGGTGCGGTGTGGAGGGTGGAGGAGGACAGTGGAGTGTGTGGAGGAGAGCGGCGACTACAAACAAGGGCGAGGAGCATGTGGCTGCTAGAACCGTTCATAAACACACCGGAATGGGTTGGTTGCGTTACAGCGGGGTCCTGGGGTTCACTCTGGGAAAGGTGTCTGCAGAGCTCCCCTGTCAGTGGCACACGGCGAGTTTTCAGGGCGAGTTTCTCCACGAGACAGAGACGGTAGTTACATTTAAAGACCAGGTTTATTAGGGAAAGGGGCAGGTTTTGCTAAGCAAGGCCTGCATGGTTGCTGGCGGGCAACCTTGACAGGTCACAGGCGGGCAGGAAGCTGCTGCCCTGAGGAGGGAGGGAGTTGGTAAGAAGAGGCACCTGCACAGTCCAGGTGGGCAGAGGGAGTGCTGCCCTGAGCCAGTGCAGAGACTTTACAGACACAGTCCTCTTCTGTTTGGGGGGGGTCACTCCTTGTGAGCCGTCAGTTGGCTGCTGATTTTGGATAACCACGCAGAATCCAAGAGGGACCGGAGATACCAGGATGGGGAGTGGAGATTCCAGGATGGGCCCAATCTCTGTATCTTTTCCCTCTGGTCTGTGCTCCACTCCCTAGAGCATCTGATCCTGCTTGGGTCTCATGCCTTGTGATAAGGCCCTGGTGCCTAAGGGTCACGACCTCTACAGCTGGGTTAATGGTCATGCTATTACCCTCTATCCCCACCTCCTTGTGAGTCAGCTATGGTCTTAGGGCACCTCCATTCCAGCCTTTCTATTCTGTCCGCCATCAAGGCCATTCCTATTATATTTTGTGAGGGGGGAAGGTGGGTCCAGAATGCTGGGTGAGTATACAGTATGCGGCTCTCGTAGCAATCAGGAAATTCATATCTTGCCAGTGACATCCAGGATTACCCCAGGCTCAACCACAAAGACCTCGTCACTGGGGAGCTGCGACATCCTTGGGCCCTGTCACTTGTCTTCCAGGAGGTGTCAGTTCAGTCTGGTTACGGCCGGAGAAGATCACCCAGACCCCAAAGCTGCTTGCTCTAA
>NW_023602073.1:38599615-38630149 GCF_014898055.3 Talpa occidentalis
CCAGCCTCAAGGGGATCCAGTCAGTGAGGACACCCTCTCCCTTTAGGGCGGCAAAGATGAGCCCCGGGTGCTTGGGATTAGGTGACCTCTGAGGTGGGAGTCCTTCTTTGCCACCGGCTTGCTGGGTGATCCCAGGGAAAGTCACGTCCTTCTCAGGCCTCAATTCCTCAACTGGAAGATGAAGTTTTTGGCCAGATCAGTGTCTTCCAGACTGATTTGGTAGCTTTGATCATCTCTTGGTTCATGTTGCTTCCTGCCGCAGGCGAGGTGTGAGTGCCGTTTGGAAGAAGCACAGGCCGTGGTATGATCCGTCACCATGTCTCAGCATCCATCGTCCAGAGCTGCTCTCTCTTTCCTTCTCTTGACCTTCTTGTCTTCTCTAAGCCGCTTTTCTCTTCTCCCCTTGCCCTTGTTTTTCTCTTTTCACTCCTGTAGATCAGGACATTCTGCAGGTGCTGTGTCCGACCTTAACCGCTCCAATGGGTAGCGCTCCCCATTGGACAGAGGAAGGTTGAGGCCGTGCGGACCCCCTCTCTGGCTTGGCCTCTCAGCGTGCATGCCCGAGGCTTGTCTGCTTGGGTACTTGGCCTCTGGCTGATTTTATGTTCATCATTAACCCTCGTTGTCCACATCTGCTATTTCACCTGCTTGGTTGATCGTTGTTTTCCTTCCCGCACATCTTTATCATCTTGGAGAAGATACAATACACCGTGAAGGGTGAGAGGTCATTTGGAAGAGCTTCCAGAGCAGGGGTGTGAGATTTGGGCCTTCCAAGCTCCAGGGTGAATGCTCAGGGGCCCGTCCTACTAGGAGAGCCTCAAAACCCCGCCCCAAACACGGGGCTTGCCATCTGGGCATGTCCGCAAAGACCAACAGTCCACACTGCAGTTGATTTTCCAAAGTGATGAATTCATTTTAGCTTAGAGTGGGAAATGCAGGCTTAGGAGAAAGGGGCTTTTGTACAGGTGCAAGGACTAGGTGAGTTTTGTAGCAGAACTGCAGTGCGTGAGGTTCACCAGAGATGAGTGACTGGGACATCCTCCCCCACTGTCTTTTAAAAATCAACTGGACTCTTACCATCTCCCATGGGCCCTTGGCAGCAGACCCTTTGTTAGGTGGCAAGGTGGGATGTGGCAACTGAGGGAGCAGTTGGCTCTGAAGGGTCTGGAGGCTGGAGGGGGTGGCCTTTGAGACTGATGTGTAGAGGTGGGCAGTGTTCATCCACGTGGAGAGCGGGTGACGTGGGAGTCCCGGGCAGAGGGTGGGTGCAGGAGATGATTGGATTCGGAGCCCAGAGAGCGCTTGGCAAGAAGGTAAGGAGGCTGGGGTGCCCTGGGCTGGGGGATGACCTCTTCCTGATGTGGGAGGGGACACCGAGCTCTGGGTCTCCAGCTGTATTGGGTGGCGTGTCATTGTTACTTCTGTCTGTCCTGGCCCATCAGAGTATGGAGATGACCGGCTCCCTCCAAACAGAGCAACACACCAAGAGCGAGCTGGCCATGAAACTCGGCCCAGGTACGGGAGAAGCTGGCAGAGCTGAAGGAGCTGGTAAGGCCTGCACCAGCTAGGAAGGGCTCGGAGGCCTCCGGGAGGGAGGTCCTTAGGCCAGGACAGAGATGGCTCCAACTCAGGGCTGGGGGGCACTGAGGACCTTGCAGTCCTGCCAGGTCCGTGACCACCTGTGCCCTAGGATCTGACATGAAGTGGTGGGTTCCTCGGGACTGCAGGTCACTTCCCTGCTTGAGGCATGAGCCAGTAGGGGAGAGACGAGGAGACGTGGAGACATCCTGGTTCCAGACTTGGCTCTGGGTCGCGCTTCACTGAACAGGGCTGAGCCTCAGCATCCTTCACTTCAGAGAGCACTAGAAAGCAGTTCTGCTTCGGTGAGGGAAGGGGTCTGGGCAGGTGGCAAAGTCCCACAGTGCCTGCCTCAGGAAGAGGGGCCTGTGCCTGTCCCCCGCATCTGTGGGCGCAGATCTGGGAGATGACTTGGTGGCGGGAGCCAGCAGCAGCGGTGGTCTCCACTCTGCTGCTCCACCTCAAGTCCGTTGTAGCAGTTGCTCTTCAGAACTGCCCTTTTCTGCATGCTTCCTGGGTTATGGGCAGGACCAATCAGGTGGTCCAGTCAGCCAAGGATGAAGATGGTCCAGGGCCTCCCTGGTGGCCTAGAGGTTAAGTCTCGGCACCATCACCACTGCTGCCTGAGTTTGATCCCTGGCCGGGAGCTGACCCACAGGGCGCAGCAGACCTCTCCTGCCTTGCCGGCTGCTCCCCTCAGCAGTGTGTTTCAGTCAGTCTGCCTGTTCTGCTCACTCTACACCTTTGGCCAATACCCCAGTTCTTCTGCACAAAAAAAGAAAAATAGTCCAACCAGACTTGATGTTGGGACACCCTGAAGAGTAATATAAGCCAGGGTTAGAGGGAGCTGAGGGGCTCTGTTCCAACCTCCAAAGAAAGAAGGGGAAGACTCTGTTCCTGGCCTCTCAAGAAAGGAGGGCCAGAAGCTGAAAGAAGACAAGCAGCATCCAGTAGCCAACCTCTGTGGGAGGAAGAGAGGATGAAGACCTCTGTCAGAGACTGGGCCTCCAGTCCTCAGTCTGACATCACTGGAAAGGAGGAAAGGCTCCGGGCCTCATGTCTGAAAGAGCTGTTTGTTGTTGGTGTTGTCCAGCAACTCATAAAGAGCTTTTAACACTTGGTGTCTCTGACACCGGCTGGGATCCCAGCTGAAATGGGTATTCATGGGGCATGAGGATGGGATGCCAGGATAGGCTGCAGTGGCACCCACCTGCCCGGGCTCTAAGATAAGAGAGCCGCCAAAAGCCCCAAAGCCAAAACCAAGGGCTGGAGCATTACAGTACCCATACGATAGGGGCCTACAGGCTAGAGCCGATGGAAGGATAGTGCCTGGTAGGGGACTCATCACTGTGGTTCTCAACCGTGTGCACAATTGCAAGAGACTTCAGTCTGGAAACAACCACCTTGGGGCCTCTGCTGGTGGTGCAGCAGTTGAGTGCTGGGCTGTGAAGCTGCTGCCTCTGCTGCCCACAGCCTCTGCAGCGCCGGTTCGCTGGCTCGATCCCTGGCCGCTGGTGAGGGTCCCACATGGCGCGAAGGACCTCTCCTGCCACCCGCTGCTCCCCTCAGCAATATACTTCGGTCCTTCTACCTGTTCTGCTCCCTGCTCTGGCTCTGGTGAATTCTCTCACCCTCCCGCGCTTCTGACTTTACCCAGTGCTTATATAAATAAAAAAAAAAAGAAAAAAGTTCTATTTGCAGAACTTCTAACCTCCTGGAATCCCCTGTGCAGAGTAAGCAGGTGCTCTCAGAGACTCAGCTCCCTTTAGGGTGGCAGGTGCCAGCACACCAGCAGAGGACCTTACACTACTTCAAAGGAAATTGGCACCCCCTGATCACTGCAGCACTATTTACAGTAGCCAGGCTGTGGAAGGGGTTGTACATTGATAATAGAATATTACTCATCAAGAAATATAAACTCATGCCATCTGGGGCAACATGGATGGAGCTAATGGAAATAAGCCCAAAGGAGAAAGACAAAAACATCACTTAGATATGGATATAGAGAAATTAAACAAAGGGCTAGATTAAGCTATCCCTTGAGTCTCCCAGGTGGTGCCTGACTACTGGCTGGGGCTGCAGACCAGCCTAGACTTCCTGGCCTGGCAGCACTGGATGGTGGACTGACCCTCTCTAGTTTGACATCAAACTTATTTGACGACAAAGCCTGACTCCTGCTGACTGAGTGTCCCATTGTCTTGTTTCACTTACACCACCACTGGGTCCCCAGCCTCTGCTATTTACTGGGTCTGAGATGGATCTTGTACTTGATGCTGCATGTAATTTTTTGTTTCTTGTTTTTAGATTCATTTTTAATTTATTTATGCATACGAGAAATGGGGTACAGGCCAGAGGTACAGAGGGTGAGAGGATTCACCAGACACAGAGTAGGGAGCAGAATAGTACAATCCACTGAAATCACCTGCTGAGGGGAGTAGTGGGTGAGACAGGAGAGGTCTGCTGCCCCATGTGTGTTGCTCCCTGGTCAGGAATCAAACTCAGGTCTAAGAAGTGATAGCACTCAGACTTAAACCTTATGCCCCCACGGAGGCCCTGGTTTTTTTTTTTTTTTTTTACATCTTTTGATATTATTTAAAATAATAGAAGCACTCCTACTGCTCTACTTTCATAATAAACACGCTCCAGCCCTTGGCTCAGGTCAGGTTTACACGTGTCTTTGTCACCTTTACTCAGTGTCCATCTCTCACGACAGTGCAAGCTCCATGTCTCCAGGGTCCTCTCTCTGCTGCCATTGTATCTGCAGGGGAGGCAGCTTGGGGAGGCAGGAGCCAGCCAGGGAGAGGGATGCTGGCAAGTGAAGAGGAGGCAAAGGCAGAGAACACTTGGGAGATGCTCCCTGGTTCACTGAGAAAAGCATTTCTCAAAGTGTGGTTGTGGAATCCTTGAAGTCACCCAGAGCCTGTCACAGGAGCCACGAGGTCAAAACTATTTTCTCAACGTCACGAAGACACCATTGGCTTTTTCACTATTTTGACATCTGCTGAGGCAAAACTTACTAAAAATGGAGCTTATATTACTAACTGCAGTTATTCTTCACAACTACTTACCTCAGAAACACAACTCAAAGGCAGTGTCTTTCAAAGTGTCTTGGTTGAAGCATTAAAAATTATCTTCATTATTCTGTCATCCTCAAATCCACATTTTACAGCACCTGATGCAATGACACGCAAGTGCACACAGAACACTCCTGTTGCGTCCCCAACTACCATGTGCCAAGGAAAATATTTGCATGAGATGAATTAGGCTGTTTTTCTTTTTTTGTAGTCAATACTGTCTTCACATGAAGGAATGAATGATAAAATCTGTGGCTATTTGATCTGGTTAATGAGCAGACATTGTCCTGAAAATGAGTGTGTGCTCCTTTGAGAAAATCAACTGACAATTGCTAACTGAGAGTAACTTCACCTTGACCAAATATAAGTGCTCAGAAAAAACCAGAATCATGGAAAATTGTGTCCTATCACTAACTTGACAACTTCCAGTACTAGTTTTACTTTTTGGATTTGTGGTGAAAAATAAAATAAATTTTTTAAAATAATTTGATTCCAGTGTAATGAACATTGAAGAGCTTTATAATTTGTGGAACAATATATTACTTTAAAAAAAAATCACACATTAAAACTAACTGCAGTTAGTTTTATGCAAGAGAGAACTATGGAAATGTAACTGAATAAGAAATATTTAATGATATTGTTTCAGGTTTCACTTTGCAAATAACGTGGGAGAAAATGCCAGTGTATAGATTTAATTTAGTATCCAAGTGGAATATTCACGATAATGTGAAAACACTACTTCAACATATTTGTGTAAGGCTGTAGACATCTTTTTAATAAATTTTATTTTTATATTCCCCATACAATTTCAACACCTCCGTTCTGAGCTGTAGACATTTTTTCATAGACTTCAACCAGAACCACAGCTAAATGCAGAAGGAAACATGAAAATCCTACTGTCTTCTAATGAGACAGACAAGAAAAAACAATGAGACAGACAAGAAAGACAACTGCAAACATAAAACACATGAAAGATCCACTCTTCCCATTGCCCTGATTAAAGGAAGTTATTTAACAGGCATTGGTTATTGATTATCTATTAACAGGCATTGGATTATTATTATTATTCTAAATGAAACAACTACATGATCAAACTCGCTTTATTCCCAGTGTGGTAAGTATGGGGAGCGATACCTCCTAAACAAGATTATGCTTGGCGTCCTCCCTAATTTGTCAGACTGGACACGGATCCGGAAGGAAAATACTGAGAATCGCAGACCCAGCGCTTGGGTCATGGAGACAGGGTGAGGAAGCTTTGGGTGAGGACAGGAGGGGCCAGAGCAAAGCCTCAGGTCCCCAGTCTGGTTCTCATAGTTCCAGGCCCCAGGGCTGTGTCTAGGGCAGGAAGGTTACTGTTGGGGATACCCCACTGTCCCCTTAGCCTCCCTTCTGTCTCCACCACCTGTGCTGGGCCCTGGACACTTGTGACTCCTCCCCAGTTCTCAGTCCCCAGTGCCTGGAGGCTCCCAGGGAAGCCAATCAGCATGGCCCCCAGGTAAGTCTCCACCCATCAGCCTGGAGTCAGGAGCTCCCCAGACCCCAGTAGTGCTGGTCATGGGGTCCCCAACCCTCCTCCTGCTGCTTCTCTCCAGGGCTGTGGCCCAAACCTGGGCTGGTGAGAGCAGGGAGGAGGGAAAAGGCTTCTCTGGTGGAGGCTGTTGCCTTAGGCTCCTCTGTCCCCCGAGGCTTCCTCTCAATCCTAGTCCCTTTCTATCCCCCCACCCTAGCGCCCTCTTCTGTCCCCCTGAGTCCCACTCCTTCTCCACCTGATGCCCCTTTTCAAGCTCTCGAGGCTCCTCCCTTCCTGAACACGTTCTCCCCTCATGCCCCATCTCCCTGGGACTCAGGACCAGTGCAGGGAGGAGGTTCAACCCAACTTTCACCCCTTCCTGCCCCCAGGCTCCCACTCTTTAAGGCTTTTAGAAATCAAGACCTCCCAGCCCAGCCTCCAGGAGCCCCGGTACATCACAGTGGGCTACATGGACCACGCACAGTTCAGGAGGTTTGACAGCAACTCTCCAGGTCAGTGTGGAGATGCTGGAGCCCAGGGCGGAGCAGGTGGGGCAGGAGGACCTGGACAAGGAGAGAGAACCAAAGACAATAAGCACAGAGGTTCAAGCTGCCCTAATGGCTCCTGGAGGACCTGCATGGCTGCTACAACCAGAGCTAGGATAGTGAAAAATGCTTGCCCAGGGCCAGGTCATGCTCCCATTCCCCAGAGACCTTTGCCCCTAGCCAGGGTCGCAGTGATTCCCAGAGGCTATGGCACCTGCCATAGTGGAGGAGGGAGTTTGGGTAAAGCACGAAATGAACAACCTGTAGGGCAGGTACTTGGAGTGGATCCCAAGTCTCCTGGAGATGGGGAAGGAGGCGCTGCAGCTCAGAGGTAAGAGGGGCTACAGGGCCTTTGATCTCCCTGAGGCTCACACCCTACAGGGAAAACTGAATGGTCAGAAAAGCGCCCCCTTCTGGTTAGAGAGAGAACTGTCTCTCAAGTTTTCAAGCTCTGGGATGGAGACTGGCCCAGAGGGTCCTATTGTTTCTGAAGGACAGTTAAGGAATCCAGTTTCTCCTGAGAAAGAGGGGAGACCACCCCTGAAATCACCCTGCACAGGACCCTTTTCACCAGCAGCCATCGTAGGAACAATGAGTTTCTCTCTTGAGATCTTGTTTTTTGGTCAGAGAGCATTTTTGGAGATCTCACTCCCGCCTGTCTGTGTTATCACCCTCCACCCAAGACAGCAACAAAATGTTTAGAGACCTGCATCCCACGCTGGGCTCTCACCTGCTATCCCGGACTCCCAGACCAGGCTGGTTTCTGGGGTTTGTGCTACCTCCCAACAAGCATGTTTTCCTGTCCATTCTGAGGATGGTCATGAGGCTGCTTCAGTGACCATAGAGGAAATAGCAACCATAAAATGTCCGATTCTTCCCGCTCAGGCCCCCAAAGGGCATGTGTGACCCAGCACCCCATCTCTGAGCATGACATCACCCTGAGGTTCTGGGCCCTGGGCTTCTGCCCTGACCTGGCCCTGTACATGGAGCTGGTGGAGACCAGGCTTGGCGGATGGAAACTTCCGGAAGTGGGCGGCTGTGGTGGTGCCTTCTGGAGAGGAGCAGAGATACATGTGTATCTTCAGCATGAGGGGCTGCTGGAGCCCCTTATCTTGAGATAGGGTAACTAGGGGGACTTGGGCATGGAGCCTATTCTCAGGAGAATCAGAAGCCCTCTGAGAACTTCTAAGGGTCAGACTAAGGACTGGGGTCTCCCCTTCCCTTCCCTTCCAGTGCCCCCTCCTCAGCCCTCCATCCCCACTGCGGGCATCGCTGCTGGCCTGGTTCTCCTTGGAGCTGTGCTCACTGGAGCTGCGGTGGCTGCAGCTGTGATGTGGAGGAAGAAGCGCTCAGGTGGGGAAGGGAGTGGGGGATCTTATCCACTGGGGGCTTTCATGTCCCAGGGAGAACTTGCCCTGCCTGGTTAATGGGAAGTACCATCCACGCATGTGTGTTGCCCAGAGGGCATTTGGTTCAGTCCCCCCTCACCTCTTTTCTTCATTTTTCCCAGTCCTGACCTGGGTCTTTAGTCACAGTATTCCAGGATTAGAAGATTCCTTTAAGACTGCGTGGGCTGACTCCTCCCTTGTCTCACATGATGATTCTTCCCACAGGAAGACAAGGAGGAAGCTACACTCAGGCTGCAGGTAAGTGTGGATCAAGGGTTGATCCCTGAGGCCCTGAGGATAGTGTTGATGAAGCCATTCAGTTTCCATTCATGGTGGTGATTTTCATGTCTTCAAATCTTAAGGCCACTTATTAATGGCTCAGCTCACCATACAGACATTCACCTCTTCTTTGACTTCAACTGTGGACAATAATTTACATTGTGGGGTAGAATTGGAGGGGCATTCTTCCTTTGAAGGAAAGAGACCACAGTTATGTGAAGAAGGTGACAGAAGAAAAGCACAGCAGCGAGCAGGAAATGGTTGTAAAAATGAGAAATTAGGGCATCGCTGGTGGTGCAGGCAGTTGAGTGCAGTGCTGTGAAGCTGTCCGCAGCCTCTGCAGTGGCACGACAGACCTCTCCTGTCTTGCCCGCTACTCCCCTCAGCAGTGTGTTTCAGTCAGTCTGCCTGTTCTGTTCCCCACTCTGTCCATGGTGAATCCTCTCACCCTCCCGCACATCTGGCCTGCACCCCGGTTCTTGTATAAATAAATCTTAAAAAAAAAAGAGAGAGAGAGAGAGAGAAATTATTCAACGCTGTAAGCAGACCAGGGCCTGGTTCAGCTCCCAGGTGGCCGAAGACTCTAGAATGTGTCTCCAGGTGAGAGAGAGGGGGCTCAGGCCAAGCTGGGGCAGCACAGGTGAGAAGTGGCTCCTTGGAGGTGCAGGGGGCTCCCGAGGACAGCACAGTCCTGTCCTATCTTCCCAGGCCTCATTAGGTGGAGGGCTCTGACTGGGGAGCAGGCTGGGTGAAGCTTTTTCTTCTTTTTTCAATTGAGGTAACATTAATTTACACACTGCATAGATGTGAGGTGTAGAGCTTCTCAGCAGGCAACTGTATATTTCACACATACCCTCTAGCAAAAGTCCAATCACAATCTTTCACCAAGATATTCCCTCCGCCCTCCGTCCCCTCTGGTGACTGCCATTTTGTTGTGGTTGTTGATTGCTTTTTTCCCTTCATATTCCACAAATGAGTCCAATCCTATGGTATCTGTCTTTCTCAATTTGACATAGCATAATTCCCTGAAATTCTATCCACATTGTTGAAAATGGCGAGATTTCTTCTTTTTTGCAGTATCTGAGTACTATTCCATTATGTGTGTGTATGATGTATGTAAATCACATTTTGTTAATCCATTCATCTGTTCTTTAGAACTTGGGTTGTTCCCTATTTTGGCAATTGTAAATAGCACTGCAATGAAAATAGGGGCCCTGTCTCGTTTTGAATAAGTGTTTTCTTATTCATCAGGTCAATATCCAGAGGTGGAAATACTGGATCATATTGCAATTCTTTTTTATTTTTTTGAGAACCACCGTATTGTTCTCCCAAATGGCTGCACCAGTTACATCCAACCAATAGTGCACAAGGGTCCTTTAACCCTTGTTCCTCACAGAATTTATTTCTTGACTTGTGATAATAGACATTTTTACTGGTGTGAGCAGAAATCTAATTGATTTTTTCAAATGTTGACCCATCCTTGTGTTGCTGAGATAAACCCCACTCTGTCATGGTGTGTGATCCTTTTTCATGTGTGATTGAATTTGGTTTGCTAAGGTCTTGTTGAGGATGTTTGCATCTATGTTCATCAGGGATTGGTCTGTAGCTTTCTTTTTGTGTGATGTCCTTCTCTGCTTTTGGTATCAGGGGAATGTTGGGCTCATGAGATGTGATGGCAGCATTCCCTCTTCCTCTGTTTTTTTGAAGAGTTGAGAAGTCAGGTGTTAGTTCATCTTTAAAGAGTTTGTAGAAGTGACTGAAAATGTCTGCTCCTGGACTTTTATTTTCAGGAAACTTTTGATTCATGTTTAATGACTTTGCTTGTAGTTGCTTTGTTCTGAATCTTCCTGACTCAGTCTCAGAAGGTTTGTATACTTCTAAGAATTTGTCACTTTCTTCTAGGTCATTTGAGGTCATTCAATTTATTGACATATAGATATTTGGTATTATGACATATAGATATTTGGTATTATGATCTTTTGTATCCTAATGTGTCTGTTGTAACTTCTCCCCCTTTGTTTTTTATTATATTAGTTTTTTTTTCCTTTATTCCTCCTTGAAAGTGTAGTAAAATATTTGCTCTTTTGTTTATTTTTTTCAAAGAACCATATTTTGGTTTCTTTGATTTTTTTTGTCTGTCTTTGATTTCTCCGTCATTTATTTCTGCTTTAATATTTTTTTCTTTCTACTGTCTCTTGGTTTCATTTGTTCTTTCTAGCTGTTTAGATTCTTTACCTGAGCTCTGTCTTGACTCTACGTGTGGCCTATATTGCTCTATATTCCCCTCTTAGGGCTGCTTGTGCTGTGCCCACTGCTAGGTTGTCATTTGTCTCAAGGTATTTTTTAAATTTCTTGGTTGCTTTCCTTCTTAACCCAAGAGTGATTTGGTAGTGTGTCGTTCAATCTTCACATGTTATTTTTCCCCCTGGTTTCTTTTTATGGTTGATTTGAGTTTGATACTATTGTGATCAGAGGGATACTTGTATGATTTCAGTCATCATGAATTTATGACACTTGTTAGAAGACCCAACAAGTGATGTATTCTGGAGGCTATTCCAGGTGCACCTGACAAGAATATTATTTAGCTTTTTGGAGTGTAGCGCCCTATAAATATCTATTCAGCCCGGATGGTCTAATTTCTCACTTAAAGTTATAGTTTCCCGGAGTTCTGTAGGGTCATGTGTCCTTGATGAAAGTGGAGTGTTGAATTTCTTTACCACTGTTGTGTTGCTGCCAATATCTGTTTTCAGATGTGTTAATAGTTGCCTTATGTATTTTGCTGCTCCTTTGTTTGGTGCATGTGTATTGATGAGTGTTATGTCTTCCT
Organism: Talpa occidentalis; assembly: GCF_014898055.3. Taxonomy (NCBI): domain Eukaryota; kingdom Metazoa; phylum Chordata; class Mammalia; order Eulipotyphla; family Talpidae; genus Talpa; species Talpa occidentalis. The sequence continues at coordinate 38,610,817 of NW_023602073.1, forward strand.
GATGTAGGATTCCTTAATCAGATGATGGTCATCTCTGTCTCTTGTTACCTTTTTTGCTGGAAGCTTATTTTATCTTATATGGCAGCCCCTGCAATTTTTGGGGTGCCCCATTTTCTTGTGTTTTTCCTAAGAACTGTTTTGATCCAGTCTCCTGGAGACAGCATAAAGTTGGGTTTTATTTTTTGGTACAACCAGTCACTCTGTGTCTTTCTCTTTGGTGAGTTCAATTCATTTCCATGAAGGGTGGGGTGATGACATGATGACTTACTACTGCCCTTTTGTCTTTAGTCAAATCCAGCCCAGAAATGTGTGGTATCTGGAGAGGGTGGTGAGGGCTTCAGGGTCCCTGCCTCCTTGGTCCCCTGGTCAGTTAGCAGGATGGTGTCAGGCGAGAGGCCCAGACATTAGCCAGGCAGCTGGGGTTCAGACCTGGACACTGCCATAACCCCTCAGGCTCCATGTCCTTGTTTCTGAAGGGGAATGTGGGGGAGGGGTGTCAGGATAGTATCAATTCCCAATTCACAGAGTGCTGGGGAGGAATCCCCCAGGTGACGCAGAGAAAGTAACTGCTGAGGTATGTAGCCGGCCTTCAGTCAGCTCCCTGAGCCACTTCTGTTCCTGTGCCCACATCTGGCTTTCGAGACCCAACTCCCATGTCCCCTTCCTGCTGAGGAAGGAACCTCCCTGGCTCTGCGTTGGCCCCCTCTGAGGCAGCTACTGCAGCCCTTCTCTCCTCACACACCCCAGGCTGCAGGACCTCCAGGGCGGGGTCACGTGGTTCTCTGTGACCCCAGCACCCTATGGAGTATGTTTCTGGGCAACAGCATGCATTGGACTTGGGGACCCCAAATGCCTGACTGCAAGTTTGTGCCATCAGAGTCACCTGGCGTGTATTTAGAGAGAAGTTCCCAGGCCTGTCCTCAAAGGCAGAGAGTGGGCTCTGGCTGCCCAGGGCTGGGGAGGGGAAGATCCTTCCACGCTGATCACAGTCCTTCAGATCCACCAACATCTCATCCCCATAGCAGCCTCCTGAGACCCAGAGCAGGAGCCTCTGAGCCAGGCCCCTCCTGCTACCTCCCCCTCAGAGACTGTGTAAGTTGCCAGATCTTTGTTTAAGGTGCAAAGGATGAAGTGATTGGTACAAACTATTAAAAAAATTAAGGCAATAAAGTGATCAGTGTCTGTTTTCTTACAAGAAATAGTGGAGACTGAATAAGTCACGTGACAGTCAAGGTCCTGATAGCAATGAGCTGTCAGACAAGGATTCCACGTCCCCTGAAGTGTCCTTCAAAATAAACCTGATTTAAAAAATTATTCCTAGTGTTTTAAGATTCCATTTAATGTTGCTGTTCATTTATTTTTCACACTATCCCCAGAGCGGTTTCTGCAGGATCACGGCACAGAGGGACTGTCAGCAGCCTGGGGCTGTGAGCAGGGTTGACTCTGACCCACCTGCAGGGAGTGGGGCCCTGGAGCCCCAGAATCAGTCCCAAGGGCTGGTCCTCCAGGGCAGCACAGGCCTTGCTCTGCCCTTCTCTTGGCTCCCTGAATCTCCCTGACACCCCAGCATTGGGGAACTGAACAGGGATGTTCTGGATGAGGAAGGGGACTCCCCTTAACTATTTATCTCCCCCATCTCCCTGCCATCCGCAGCATCAAGACAAAACATGTAAGACCTTTAACGGAAAGGATTTTTAATACAGTTAGTGTGCAACAAAGACAAATGAAAGAATAACGTTTCCAAATCAAGCACCAAAGTCACCATTCCCTTGTGGGTAAATGTTCAGCCAAACAGGGTTGGCCCAAGCAGGGCCTGAAAGCCTGTCACAGTCTAAAGCACCTCCTGACGGGACCCATAGAAAAGGGGGGATAGGGCTGACAAGTCTGGAAGGAAAAGAGCAAAATCAAGATAGAAGCTGCCATTGTCACCTCTCAATGGATTTCTTACCCATGTCTGTGTCACCCAGTCCAAGGCCAAGAAGCAAGTGCAGCTTCTTCACGTGTGTCTGTCCCATGTGCCTCCCCCAGGTCTCCTTCTGGTTCCATCCTGCTTCCTCCCTCCTCAGCCTCCTCTCAAGCTTCCTCTCCCTGCTCAGCTCCACCCTTCTTGGGTGGGCCACGAACCCAGATCCTCCCTTGGGGACCCCCCTGTTACAGTCCTCTCTGTCATCAGCATGTGCATATGTGTGGGTGACACCAGCCCTGCAAGGACAGGCAAGGCCCCAGATGTGCGCAGTTCCCTGGGCAGTTACAGGCCAGCACTGCTGCATCCCACAGGGGAGACAGACGCTCCAGCTCCCCAGTGAAAGCCCGTGTCACCCACACAGACCTTCCCCCTCAGTGTCCCCCATGTTGCCCCTTCCCTGCCCGGTCCTCTCTGGCTCCCCCTGCACCCCTTTCCACCTCTGTCCTCTAAAGTCCCCATTTCCATCCTCTGCTCTATTTTCCAGGAGCCTCCCCATCTTCCTAGCCAGTGCCCTGGGGGCTCTCCTAGGCCCTCCCCTCATCCAAAGGATGGAGAATGTCAGGTGATTCCCAGGAGGAGGGGCTTTCGTCCTTGGAAGCAGAGGCAGAAACAAATTACAGGGACCCTGGAATCTAAGTTTTCATACCAAGAGACTGAGGCAATCTATATATTTGGGGATTTGCCCAGAACCTAGGAACCAATTATGTCCTGGAGACCACTGCAGACTAAAAATAAGGACACTGAAACTGACGCAGACTTGGGCGCCCCCTTGTGAGCAGATCCCTGTCCTGCCGCTGGGGGCCCAGGGAGCCTGGGGAGGGCCTGGCTGAGCAGGAGAAAGGGCGGCTCTGGGCTCCTGTGCTCAGCCCTGTGGCCACACGGGGGCGCTGCCGCGCTGCTCCGGATTCTGGTGGAGCCGCCAGGACGGGGCGGGGGCTGAGGTGGGCAGAGTTGGGGGTCCTGGAGGGCGGCGTCCTGGGGTGAGATGCTCTGTGAGGAGTCAGAGCAGCAGGGCTCAGAGGAGAGGAGACTCCGGAGCCTGCCCTTGTGTGAAGTTTCCGTCTTTTCTCCCAGAACCCCTCTCTCCAGTCCCTGGATGGTGATACCTGGGAGAGCTGGAAAAGAGAAAATTTTTTTCTTCTACAACCTATTCAATATTGAGGGCATTTAAAAAAATAATATTTAGGGCCTTCCTGGCGGCTCAAGGAGACAAGACACAGCAGTATGAAGCTCTCCGCAGCCACTACGGCATGAGTTTGATCCCCAGCCAGGGAGCTGCCCATATGGCACGTCAGACCTCTCCTGTCTTGCCCGCTCCTCCCCTCAGCAGTGCATTTCAGTACATCTGCCTGTTCAGCTCCCCACCCTATCTCTGGTGAGTCCTCTCACCTCCACATTTCTGGCCTGCACCCCAGTTCTTGTATGCATAAATAAATCGTTATAAAAAATAAATTGATCTTAAAAAATAACATTTAAAGAATACTGTTAGATTTATAGAAAAGTTGCAAAGGCAGTACAGGTCTTGTTTATCCCACACCATTTCCATTTTGTTAACATCCTACATGAATACTTTTTTTTTTTTTACAACTAATGCAGCTATGTTGACATAATTACTAAATGCCATCTTTGCTACTGTCCATTTTATGCTCCATAATCCCATCCAGTTTGCCTGGATGACAGTTTCTCAGATTTCCCTTGTTTTTATAACACTGACACTGGTGAGGAGTGATGTTTGGGAGAGGTGTTGGGGTCACAGATGAGGGTTCTTGGGTCACCTCTAAGAAAAGCGTCACCAGAGTCCTCCTTTCAGTGGCGTGTGGGCACACACACACAGACACAGACACACACACACAGAAAGAAGAAGAGGATGCTTGTGCAGACACCAGCAGGCAGGAGGAGCTGCCCCTGGAGAGGGCGGGTGTGTGAGGAGAAGCCTGCAGGCCCCAGGCGGAGCCTTGGGAGCAGAGCTGCGTCTTCCCGGGGCAGAAAGGGCCCTGAGGTAGTGTTCTAGTTGGGAGGGCTCCTTCCTTTGTGGGATTGTCATCTGTCCTTAAATTAATTACTTCTATGGTGTGACTAGGCTGATTTGTCAGGAGCAGCAAGTCTCTGCAATGGCTCCATCCCCACATCCCAGCTCTGGTCTGTGCCTCCTTATACTTCCTGTAGCATCTGATACTTGCTATAGCAGTTGGCCCGAAGCGATTTTCATTTCTATAGTTGGTTTAATAACTGTGCTAATAATCACTTCTACCCCCACCTCTAGTTTCTGGTCATGTGACCCCTCCACCCTAAATTTTCTACTCTTAACCTCCATCAAGGAAAACTGCTCAGGACTATTGTCCCTCAACTTAGGTTTTTTTTTCATTGGGACTCTGGGTTTAGGGAAGCAGACCCCAGGGGTGCAGGGCCATTGTCCACTGAACACGTCAGTGCTCATCATGTCCACCTGACTCATCACTGATGGCATTAACCTTCAATGCCAGCCTAAGGCAGTGTTACCCAGGTACCACCTTACACTTGTGAGAATGACCCACTGAAGAGTGTGGAGAAAAAGGAACTCTGGTACATGGTGGGTCAGAATGGAGACTGGTCCTGTTAGCCAGCAGAATGAGGGGTTCCCTGGCCCCTCAAACCTGCGCACTTGACATGAGTTGTGTCATCAGCTGCATAAAGAAAAAACATACTCTAATGCATAACACCTTCATTAGAAAAGAAAATCAATACAAATTAGCGTGCAATAGAGAATTAGTGTGCAATAGCAAAAGAGAAGAGAAAGAATATAGTTAGAATAGTTCCCAAGTGAAGCGCCCAAAGTTACCTGTCCCCTCATGGGTGAGGCCCAGCCAAACAGGCTTGCCCAAAGCAGGCCCGCTGAGGCCCGGAGGCCTGCCACAAGGCTAAGGCACCTACTGTAGAGACCCATGGGAAAGGCGCAGGAGGGGCCAGGCAAGTCTGGAAGGAAAAGAGCAAAGTCAAAATCCACAACAAGATAACAGTGGCCATTATCAGCCTCCCTTTGAGTCTCTCACCCAAGTCTTTGTCTCTTTCACGTGTCTCTTTCCATGTCCCCAACTCCCTGGCACAAGTCCAAGCCTGAGGAGCGAGAGTGGCTTCTTCTTGGAATGTCTCTCTGCTCCATGCGCCTCCTCCAGTCTTCTCTCCCCATCTTGCTCCACGTCTTCCTCCTCTTCTTTAGCTTCTCATCCCTGCTCAGCCCCACCTTTCCTTGGGCGGGGAAGGACACCTGGAACCTCCCTTTTCTATGGATAGCACAAGGGTACAGTCCTGCCCCTGTGGAGAACAAACGAAGGTTCCTCAAAATATTCAAAATAGACCTGCCCCCTGGTCAGGGACTCCATTCCTTGGTATTTATCCAAAGAAGGTAAAACACTAATTCTGAGGAATATGCGCCTCCTCTGGTCACTGCAGCGCTGTCCACCATAACCAAGCTATGGTCACAACCTAAGTGCCCAATGGCAGAGGAGGGGATAAAGAACACAAGCTTTATACCCAGTGGAATACTACTCAGCTGTGAAAAAGATGGAATATTGAATTTGCAACAACATGGACAGATGTGGATGGGATGGCGCTAAGTGCTGTACCTCCCCCTGCAGTGACCTTTTGCGCAGTCTCTCAACCCTGAGACGGCCTCATCGTTCACTGCTGTGCTGGTCTGAGGCAGCTAAGTGAAAAAGTTTGAAGGCGAAAGTTAAATACTGGATGATTTCATTCATATGTGGAATATAAAGAAACAAAGCAGGGACTGGTAAAACTAAACCAAAACAAACTCTAGAACTATAACTGCAAAACTGAAGCTATGGGGTGGGGGTAAGAGCAGGAAACAAAGTAGGAAGAGGGCCCAATGGACTGTGGTAGAGGACTATGGGGGCCCTTAGGTGGGTGGGAAGTGATAATGAACATCTGAAGAGGGTGACCCTGTGCCTCGCACACATGCAGTGTGTAAACCAGTGTTACCTCAACTCAGTAATGCAATGAGGGGAAAAAAGAAAAGTTCTTAAGCAAAAGAAAAAAAGTAACTTGTCTTCTCCGCCAATCACCGGCCTCAGGACTTTGCCTTCACCTCCTCACTGTCATGCAGGCTGAGGGGCTGGTTTCCCACAAGGTCAGAGGCAGGAGGTGCAGGGACTCCTGGGGCTGCTCAGACACTGCTGGGTAGAGACACTGCAGAGAGGGCGGCTCTGAGGGGACCAGAGACAGAGGATCCTGAGCGAGGATCTGGTTCCCAAGGAGAGGGGAGTGTGTGTGTGTGTGTGTGTGTGTGTGTGTGTGTAACAGCAGAGACAGGATACACAACATAAGATGATGGGAAGTCAATTAACATCAAGCTCCAGAATAAATTAATTCAAATCACACACAGAGTAGAGAGTGTCAGAACAACACCTCAGTAAATACAGTTCCACGGAGAAGCAGCTTTTGAGCAGGACTGAAAAAGCATTGGACCTGAAGAAGAGGAGGAGGTTTAGAAATACCTCATGGTTGGCTTGAGGTGTAAGGAGCTGGGCAGGAACCCCCTCCAGGCCCCGCCCACAATATGGTGGCACCTTCACCCTGACAGCTCCCTCCCCCAAACCCCAATTTTTCTCTCCTTTGGAGTCACCATAGAAAACCCACTGGCCTCAGAGTCAGGGAGCACCATGGGCTGCAGCTACTTTCTCTCTAGACCAGAGCAGGAGGGAGCCACACAGGGGGAGGGGGGAGTGTGTGCCCTGCTGGCCTGGTCCAGGGGCAGGATTAGCCCAGGTCACCCCAGTTCCTGAGCTGAGCCTTTGTCCACAGTCCAGGAAGGGAGGGAGAGATGGAGCAGGGTCTCCCTCAGCTCCTGGAGGAAGGTGTAACGTTAGGTGGGTGAACTTAGGTTTCTTTCTCATTCTGGGCTCCCCCATCTCCCCAGGTACCCCTCCATGTGCAGCAGGGAGAGGATCTCAGATAAACCCAGGCTGGATCCCGCACCTCCCTCCCCACTATAGTGTTCAGGATGAATCCCCTTGTATTCATGGCTACACTGGAGGAGAGCACAGAAAGGTAAGTATTATTATTGTATTTGCAAGTGATTAGAAGTAAGATTTTTTACTATAAATGCTCTTTTATTTTTGTTGTTGCTGTAACAGTGCTGTGCAATCAGAAAAAAAACCTGGGAGAGGGAGAAAGTGTGGAATTGAGTTTTCATGATGCAAACAAAAAAAAAAAAGGGAAAAAAAAAGCCAAAAATAAAAATAAGACAAACATGGATTATTCAGTTTAACCCATGACACCCTGGAAGTTGCCAGATATCATGATCCCAGAGCAATTCATGACTGTGGGGAGTGAGACTCAAAAGCCCAGCCCAGGAAACACAGCGGGGGATGCAGGGCTCTGACCAGCCCAGGGCCCCCCTGCTGTGGCAGCTGCAGTGGGGGAGGGTCTCGGAGCTGAGGAGTCTGGGAACTCAGTGTGGTCACATCCACTGGAAACATCCAGAGTGAGGTTGGGTCATCCTAGTGACAGCTGCCTCACTACCAGCCCAGGCCGTCCTACTATTGATAAGTCGAATTTAAAAATTCCTCCCTGGAGGGAAAGTGTCAGGGAAAGGTGGTGGTGTCCATGCAGGCGCTTCCCTCACAGCCCGGCCCAAGGAGAGTCCCCGAGTGTTTCCTCAGGGGCCTCTGCTGCCTCCTCTAGTGAGCAGAGGACTCATGTCACGGGGGAGGGAGACCTGCCCTGCCATGTCTTCCCTCCTGGGGATCATGTGGGGAGTGAGCCCCCGAGCACGTGTGCAGACAGCTCGGGACCCAGCACAGGGACTGCTTGATCCTGAGGGCTCCTAGGGCCTTTGTGGGAAGGAACTTGACATATAATTTGGTCTCCCCAGCTTCTCCTGGAGGTCCCAGAGGGACAGGGCTGTGCACACAAGGGGGAGCCGCATCCAGAGTGAGGTTCTGTGTCTTAATTGTCTCCCCAAGAGGACATTGCCTGCTCCCTAGAAGCTTCCTGGAGTGCTTGGATATCTAAATAACATTAAAATATTACGAAAATCGAAGCTCCACCATCCGGGTGGCTAGCTCATCCCAAACCTGGCATTTATCCTAAAGACAGGCCTCCTAAGACATTCAGGCACCCGAGCTCAGAACGCCCCACCCACTGCCTTCTCAAAACAGGACCATGTCTTGACAACATCTTATTGACAAGGGAAAGGAAGGCTAAGGCCTAGGGTAAGGCCAAACTTTATTCTTTGCTCCCTCTAAGGAGCCATGTGGAATGGGGGATGGTGAGAACCTGAGGTTTAAGGAAAACACGGCATTTGGGGATGACCTGACAGTTTGACTTATAAGTTATGGTTTTCAGGAAAGAATATTGAACTTAAAAGGGTGTTCATAAGTTTGTGAAATCGCCACTGGGTGGTAAAAACATCCATCGTGAGGTTGAAAAACGACGCCTCTGGTGTGTTTCAGTCCCTAAACTGATGTTTGCAGGAAGTTTGCCTTTTCTTTCTTCTGGATTGTAGAATCAAGTGCCAGGTATCAACTTTCATTCCATTTTTTTCCCAGTGGGAAATTTTCTTCAATTCTCAAGTCAGGATTTAATAATATTTGAAGCTGCTGTCACCTGATGATTTTGGAACTGATTTCCCCAACCTTCTTCATTCCAGGACACATTTCAAAATCCTTCATACTTAGAATCTTCACCCTGAAGATTTCCTCTGTGAGGGCTGTGATAACCGACTCTTTGAAATAGAAAGTTGTGGGCCTCCCTGGTGGTGCAGCGGGCGGAGCACTGCGCTGTGAAGCTGTCCGCAGCCTCTGCAGTGTGGGTTCGATTCCCGGCCGCCCAGGGAGAAACCCACATGGCACGGCAGACCTCTCCTGCCTCTCCCGCTGCTCCCCTCAGCAGTGTCTTCTGTCTGTCAGCCTGTTCTGCTCCCCACTCTGTCTCTGGTGAATTCTTTCACCCTCCCAAGCCTCTGACTATACTCCAGTTCTTATATAAATAAATAAATCTTTAAAAAGAAATAGAAAGTTGCCTATATTTTCCAAAATTCAAATCCTAATTCATAAAAGGGCTTCAATCACTTTCCCCACCTCTCAAAAACACTGTCCCAATTCCTTCCCACTGCACGGTCTGGTTAGGAACTGAACCAAGCTATATTGAGGACAATTATAAATGAAAGACTTGAAACAGTGGATCAGAGGGAGGGATAGTGACGGAAAGAAAATTCTGAATAAACGGCTTCATTCCTCATAGGGCCCAAATCAGCCTTTGGAACACATCAGCCAATTTAATTCCTCTTGTTTTCTCTCATAAGTGAGAATTTTGAGGCAATACCAAATGCCTGAGAGTTTAGGACATTTTTTTTCTTTTTCTCCAAGTGGGAGTTGGAGTTATGTGATTTCAGCAAGGTTGGAGGATGGTGTGTGAGGATAGCAAGAGGTTCCAGTGGAGCTCAGACTGAAGTCCAGCCCTTGCTATGCAACTAGTGGGCTCTGCTCCTGCCTTGACACTTCTTTTGACAAGGTAAAACTTCTATTTACTTCCATAGGGAAGGGTATGCTTTTTGGCTTCAGGAAAAAAGATTTTTATGTGTAGATGTCTAAAGTGAGAAATCCCACCTTGTCTCATTATTTGTGCTCCCATTTTTACTGTGTTTCTCTAATTATATTATGTAAATATCACACATTCATTGTGAACAACTCAAACCATTTATAAAATATGAAACTTCTGAAATATAAAAATGTAATAAAAATTATCTTGTCATCTTACCATAATAATAAACATTAATATTTTGGTGACATTTTTGCATGCATCTCTTTACATATCTATGTGTTTTTACATAAACAGCATTTAGCATAAATGATAATTTTCCTGTGGATACCTTTCCACACCCATCTCAGCAGCTTAATCCCCATCTCCATTTTCCGCAAGTAACACACATATCTTAGCCAGAAAAAAAAAAATTGAGATTTTGCATGCAAATAGTTTATTTGGGTTCATTACCACGGGAACAGGAAACATAAAGCAGGGAGTGGAAGAAAAGTTGATACCAGGGAGCTTTACTGACCTGGGTACTGCCATGGGCAACTGGGGTTCAATCTCCCTGACAAATAAGGTGCAACTGGACTAAGATGGTGGAAGGTTATACCTGCATGAAACTGGTTACTATGAAACAATAAACTATAGCAGTAAAAAGGTGAACTGAAGGGATAGAAGACATGAGGCCTGAGAAATGTCCAATACAGTCTACTCCTTACACCACTAAGATCTTTTCACGCGCTCTGCAGAGTCCAGTCAGTCACAGAGTCTTTGATGTGGTGGCCAGTGACAAGCTCTACAAAAGACTCAGTTAATGGACCAAACCTCCACAGATGCATGTGGTCACAACACCATTATTAATGTGCTTTGTCTCTTTCCCACACAGCCATTCCAGATTCCCCTCCCCCTGGAGCAAACCTACATTCTTCATCCGTGCAGAGTGGGAGGCTGAGTCCCTCACCCCCATCAGGACATGGTTGCTGCATGGCCTCTTTGTATTTCTACTTGGCAAGAAGCCCCAGTTCTCCAGAGTTTCTACACGTGCTCCTTTCTTACTCCATTGTGCAGCAGCAACCCTAGCTCCTCATAGTAATCAGGGTCAATTATCCTGAAAACGATCACAATAGAGTTCATTATGGTTCACTGGCTCAAGGAATATAAATGCTTAGGAAGTAGATATAACATCAAATCCAGCAGAACCTTGCTGGTACAAATATGCCTCCCAACCTCCCACCGCACGTCCCTGGAGAGCCTCTAAACTAATAGGGTGAAAGGCGTAGGGTGAGAAGGATAAATTCCTCCAGTGCATCATTAGGAGTAATGGTGAGAGTGGCTGATCCTTCTTCACCTCTTAGTTGCAGGATCCATGCTTTCTCGATATTGGAACACAGATTATATATTGGCCATTACTTCAATGTGTATAACACATGTTGAAAGCTGCCTTCCACCATCTCAGAGTGTTTTGCCCAAGATAAAATGTTAAAAGTTTTTAATGTCTCTCCTCCTTCAATTATGCTGTCAACTTCCAAGTGACATGCTGTGTGGTAGAATCAGTGATTCCTGCAGACATGCTGCCAATGTCATACTTACTTCACCATAAAATGTGCCCCTTATCAGAGGCAATGTTATATAGGCTCTATGCTGGTGAATCAGGCAATCTGTTGGCTCTTGAATGGAGATGCTGGCAGTCAGGGAAGGGAATCTTACATCCAGAATGGATGTCAATTCTTGAGAACAAATCTCTCTCCATAACAGGGTAAACAGGGTGAAGAAATCCACCTGTTACCATGTAGCTGTCTGGTCTACTTAAGTGATGTTATCACAGCAAGAGCTTGACTGTGATTTCTTTGACTGGAAATCTGGACATTGGTGAGTGACAGTGACTGATGAATCTCCCATGATGAGAAGAAACTCATGTTACTGCACTCAGGTATGATCAAATCACCCTTGATCTCGATTTCTATAACTTTCAGGGACTGTTGAATAAGCCCTGGGATGACCAACGAGAGAGGCTGAGTGTTATCCACACAAAGGGGACATTATCTGTGGTAGGTGCTCTCTGAGGTGAGAACTCACATGAGACACAAAGGTCTTACACCCTGTGTCCACTCCCATGGACAAAAATGCATTTCCTAACTTCCTTTGACGTTCATCTTCTCATCTTGCTCCTTCTCAGCACTGAATCATTCAGAAAGTCACAAACCACTGCCAGGAGTCTATTTTATAGCCGAAACGGAGGGAGGTCAACATTGCCACCATCCAAATTAAGTCATCAGGGCACTGCCTGCAGCTCTTGTCACTGCAGCACTCCTCACTGTCTCATTGGGCGCTCCTGGGTGAGGCTATTTAATGAAATTGTAGCCCTGGATATCCCATTACATCTCTAATCTTAATATCTTCCTCCTAAAACATATGTTCTTATAAATGGATGTCCTAACATGGACTGATATAGACATTAATAATGATTTCTTGATTATACTTATGTAATGACATATGGCTGATTTGATAGATATTGCTCATTTACAAAACCCTACTGTTTAACTAAAATTCAATATCCCCAATTTTTTTTTTCTTTCTGCATAGAAGAAGTAGAGTATAGGCTTGAAGCATAGGGATAAGAGGATTCAGCAGAGACAGAGTGGGACGCAGAACAGGTAGATTTACTGAAATACAGTGTTAAGGGGAGCATCTGGTGAGATAGGAGAAGTCTGCTGAGCCCTAGCAGGGTCAGCTCCCTGAGCTGGGCTAGATTCAGGCCTCAGTGGTGACAGAGCTGAGACTTCACCCCTAGGACACCAGGGAGGCCCAACAAACCAAATTTGCATTACACCTACCATGTGTACTACCTCTATTGTGTACTTGGGAAGATCCCAGGTCACCACTTATTTGGTTCCTTCTCTGTAAAACGCCCAGGTAGAATTCAGAACAGAGGCAGCAGACATGTGAAGGAATCAGGGCCTGAGGGGCCTGGGCAGTGAGTGGTTTGGCTAAAGGGTTTACACTAGTTGTAGATCTTCTGCAAAGGCCATAGCAAGAAGGAGGCCAGCACTATGACAGAACTGGACGCAAAAGGAGTGAAAAAATTTGGGTGATACAAAACAAACTTTATTAGTATTTCTATAATGAACAAGAAACCCTGGAGGAAATAAAATGAAAACAACTTGAAATCAATTAGGAAACAAAGATTTTGAACTACAAGAGGAGGGTCAGGTGTCAGTGGGTGGAGGGATAGTAGAATTTAAACAAGGATATGTGGCTAGAGAGGTGGGTGAGGAGAGGTTTGGGGTCAGCGGTGCTTAGTCAGCACCAGAGGTGGGCAGGCAGGACAGGGGTCAGGGGATGGGACCCTGGAGGAATGGCATCAGGTGAGCACCTCTGCATATGTTGTATCAGAGCAACAGGAGAGCCCAGCAGGCTTGCTGGGTCAGACAGACAATGCCCAGGGTACTGTAGCTGTTCCTGGGCACTCTGAGCTCACTAAACCCCTACATAGCCTGAAACTCCCCAGATTCCAGCAGGATGTCCCCAGGCTGCTGAGCTAATACCAGCCCTTCTGGGGAAACCAGGCCAGGACCTGCAACCTGTAGGAAACTCTGCTGGGCATAAGCACACACCACCTGTTTGCGGGGAGCCAGGCCCTAGCCAGGCCCCAGAAGGGCACGCTGGCAGTGGTGTGTTTACACCAGCCCCACTGTGGGAGACAGGTAGAGGCCAGGATGCTTCAGGAGCTGCCCAGTGTGGGCAGTTCACACCCGCCCCTTCTGGGGAAGCCAAGACTGGCGCAGGATCCCAAAGACTTCTTTGAGGATTCTGAGATAAGAGGAGTGCTGCAGGAGGAACCAGACAATGACCAGGATGCTGCACCCCATGGGGACAGTGCTGAGCTCACTCCACCCCTGCTGGGACAGCCAGGCCCTGGCCAGGAGAATGCAGCCTATGCAAGAGCGTCCTGTGCTCAAACCATGCCTGTGGGAGGAAGCCACCTCTGGCCAACATCCTGCAGGTTCCAGTGAGGGTGCGAAGGCAGCAGCAGCCCTGCCTGGGGAACCAGCCCCTGCAGGGATCCTGCAGCACAAGCAGAGACAACCCCGGTGTCTGCTTCTCTCCAATCAGCAACTTGGCTGGGCTCTGGCCTGTCCCATGGGCTGCAGGGGTGCCCGACTGTACTCCTTGAGAAGCGGCTAGAGATGCGAGAGGACAGGCCATCAGCCACACACCAGATGGCCACTTGCCTTTTCAAACAGACCACATGCTAGAGCCCTGAGCAGGGACCAGCCTAAAATAGGGGGCCCTTGGGATTCTGTTCCTCATATTAGGCAGTTGCAGATGCCAGGTCAGACTGCTTGTGGTCCAAATCTAGCCCGTGTGGTCTCCTCCAAGGAGCACCTGACCCTACCCCGCCCAGCCGGGCCCATGCACCAGCCTGGGCCACTCACCCTCGGACGGCTCCTCCAGGGATTTCGTGTACTGCAGCCAGTTCCTTTGGACATGTGCCCCAATCTCAAAGTTGCAGGTGCACTTCAACCTGGGCTCTGTGCTGGGACAGATCCCACACTGGGCTGTGGGGGTACAGTCGGGGAATTGCACTCTCTGGATCTCTTCACCTTCCTGGACACAAAAGACCTCCTGGGAGTAAACAGACACACCTGCTGGGTCACAACCAGCTGGGGCAAGAGGGAGCAGCCATGACTCTCTGGGTCCCACCACCAGCCAGGCTGGTTCTGGTGTAGACATGAGCAGACTCCTGGGTGGGCCAGACCCTCCTTCCTTGAGCAGGCTCACACTCACTCTCACCGCTCGCACACCCGCACTCACAGTGGGGAGGGAGGAGTGGGGGCATCAGAGCCCTGGTGTGGCCTGACCTGTCCCCAGGGCCCCCCTAGTTACCTCAGGGGCAGTGCTGGTGCTGGCCTGAGGCATACGCACAGGCTCCTCATGCCTTTCAGCAGAGTGTGACACGAGTTTTGGGGACCTTTTTTGGGTCCACTGCGGGGAGACCTGGGCAAGCAGTAAGAAAACGTGGGGCCGGGTCCAGGCCCACCAGGCAAGTGAGCTGGGTCAGGTTTGGTTCAGAACCAACTGCTGGGGACCAGGGTTCCGAGGTGATGTGTGCCCTGTCATCACGCGGAGGTGATGTCACTTCCTGGGTCCCCTTCCCTGGACTTCCTGCTCAGACAGATGTCCCCCCGCACCCCCCCCCGCCCGCCACATGGCTGCCTGGGCCACTTCCTCTTGGCCCTCCATGCCACGCTCATCTCACAACACTGACAGCAGCACAGCCTCCCAGAGACCTTGGATGGTGCCATGCAGCCAGGGACAACCTAGGGACCCAGGTCTCTGGCTGCTGACCTGGCTCATCCTCCCTGCCAGGGAGCAGGCCCTGCAGCATCGGCAACTCCAGGCTCCTGTCTCCCATGGGCCCAGAGGAGCTCCAGAGTGTGGAGCCTCTCCCTGGGGCGGTCCTGGGGAGTGGGCCACACCTCTCTGCTGCTCTTGGAGGGGAGGCTGGTGTCAGGCTCACAGCACTTGGTGGGTCCCACCCGGGGGAGGGCACCTGCACACGCCTCACCCAGGCTTGGCCAGCCCTGCTGGGCGCTGAGAAATCTCCCACCCAGTGTGCCTGTCAGCCCTGCTCCTCTCTGGCCGTGCCCTACAGGGCCTTGCGGGCCCAGTGAAGGTGCCAGGGCCACAGGCAATGCACATGTGCCGGCCACAGACTTCTCAGGGCCCCCTCCCTGCTCACACACCTGCCCACCTGCCTGGAGGTTGTATCGACTTGGGACTGGGTTCTGATTGGGACGAGGCCGCCCAAGGCACATGGGGTGTCCACTCCAACAGTGACTGATGCCAGCGAGGCCTCTTCTGTCTCCTTCCCTGTCCTCACTGGCTGACTCTCCCTTTCTCTTTCTGTATGTCCCTCTGATGTTCTCTCTCCCCCTCTTGGTCTGTCCTCATCTCACTCTCTGTGTGTGTCACTGTCCCTCTCGGCCTCTCTGTCCCTGCCCCATTCCTCTGTGTCCCTGTCTCAGTCTCTCTCTGATCCCCAGTGTGCAGAGGACCAGAGGGAGGGAGGGAGGAGCACAGGGGACTGAGGTGATGGTGCACGGGTGCCTTGGAGAAGGAAACTCTATGGGGACTACACCTGAGGGGGTGGGGGAAAACAAATAGTCTTTACAAGTGAAAAGTGAAGTTAAAAAATAAAAAAAAAGAAGAATATAAAAAAAAAAGTACAATCACGCCTGCAGGATCCTCATCCTGTCTTGGCTTCTCCAGCAGTGGGGGTGTGAACTGCCCACACTGGGCAGCTCCTGAAGCATCCTGGCCTATTCCTGTCTCCCGCAGTGGGGCTGTTTTGATCCTGTCTCCTGGAGACAGCATAAAGTTGGGTTTTGTTTTTTGGTACAACCAGTCACTCTGTGTCTTTCTCTTTGGTGAGTTCAATTCATTTCCATGAAGGGTGATGACATGATGACTTACTACTGTGCTTTTGTCTTTAGTCAAATCCAGGCAAGAAATGTGTGGTAGGGCCTCCCTGGTGGCGCAGCGGTTGAGCGCTGGGTTGCAAGGCTGCCTGCAGCCTGTGCAGTGTCGGTTCGATCTCTGGCTGCTCCCCGGCCACCGGAGGAGGGTCCCACATGGCGCGCAGATCTCTCCAGCTGCCCGCTGCTCCCCTCAGCAGTGTACTTCGTCAGTCTGCCTGTTCTGCAACCTGATCTGGCTCTGGTGAATTCTCTTACCCTCCTGCACTTCTCACTGTACCCAGTGCTTGTATAAATAAATAAAGAAAGAAATCTTTAAAACAAAGTTTTATCTCAATAAATTTGCATTAAAAACATAACAAAATGGGTCTACAAGTTGCCTTGCATCTGTCCTACACAGTATCCTCATCGAGGGCTTGTGGGACAGGGAACTGCCTGAGCCCACGAGGAGCTGAGCACAGACGGCTTCACTGCACAGATGCTGTCAAGGCGCCTCCTCTGACTGGTCCTGAGTCACGCGATGAGATGCTGACATCACGCTGCTTCTGTGATGGGAAAGACTTTTAGGGGCCTTGGGTGGGAAGCAGCTTATTTTTCATGTGGGCAGAATGAAAAATAATGAGTGTCCAGAAGGTCTACTGTGTTGGTTTTCAATTTTCCACCAGTTCTGGGATACACAGGAGGGGAGACAGTTCCCCCCGTGAGTGTGTCTGACTCGCTGGCTCTTCCTCCTGAGGAGAATGAAGCAGAAGGGACACGCCAAGTCACAGAGTCAGGCTCACAGGGGCTGAGAATTCCCGTCCCCTCCTGGACCCTCTCTGGGGTGACTCCCTGCACACGGTGGACCCTCAGCTAAGGGGACACCCACAGGACTAGGACCTGAGGGTTTTCTCCAGGAGCCACATGCAGGAGCTCTGAGGCAGGTCCTTCCACGCTGATCACGGCCATTCAGAGTCGCCAACATCTCGTCCCCATCGCTGCCTCATGGGACCCAGAGCTGGAGCCTCTGAGTGAGGCCCCTCCTGCTGCCTCCCCCTTAGAGACTGTGGAGACGCCAGATCTTTGTTTTAGGTGCAAAGGAGGAAGTGATTTGGTACAAACCAGTAAAATATTCAGGCGATAAAGGGATCAGTGGCTGTTTTCTCACAAGAAACAGTGGAGGCCAGAGTAGCTCACGTGACGGTCAAGGTCCTGATTGCAATGAGCTGTCAGACAAGGAATCCACATCCCCTGAAGTGTCCTTCAAGATATGTGATTTTTAAAAATCAGTTCTACCGTTTTCAGATTCCCATTTAATTTTGCTGTTTTGTTTTCTTTATACTATCCCCAGAGCGGTGTCTGCAGGGTCACGGCACAGAGGGGCTGTCAGCAGCCTGGAGCTGTGAGCAGGGCTGACTCTAACCTGCTAGCAGGGAGTGGGGCCCTGGAGCCCCAGAATCAGACCCCAGGGCTGGCCCTCCAGGGCAGCGCAGGCCTTTCTCCTCTTGATTCCCTGAATCACCTCCTCTTGATTCCAGGAATCTCCCTGCCACCCCAGCATTGGGGAGTTGGGGAGGATGTTGTGGCTCAGGAAATGGGGGCCTCCTCCTAACCATCTGTCCTCTCCTCCTCTCTCTCCTTCATCAGCCTGAGTGTGCGTGTTTGAGTCACACCAGCCCTGCACAGACAGGAAAGGCCCAGAACTTAAGTGACTCCCTGGTCAGTTAAGTGATTCCCTGGTCAGTTACAGCACCAGCCCCTCTGCACCAGAGACTCTCCCAGCCCCAGCCAGAGCCTTGTCACCCACACAGACCTTCCCCTCACAGTGTCCCCGATGCTGCCCCTTCCTGGCCCCACCCTTCCTGGTGCCCCCACCACTCCTTTTGGGCCCCATCCCCTAGTCCCCATTTTCATCCTCTGCTCCATTTCCAGGAGCCTCCCCGTCTTCCTAGTCATGCCCTGGGGGCTCTCCTCAACCTCCCCTCATTCAGGGATGGAGAATTTTTAAAAGATGTATATTTGTTTATTTATTTCCTTACAGCGTGGGTCATCTTTCTATAGTTACTGTTCCTCTTAGGTGCGGCCCTTCCACCAATGATCCACCACACACCACCACCAGCTCCCCGGGTCTCTCCCCGGCTCTGATCACTCCTGCTCCCCCCTGCTGCAAGACGTGGATGGGTGGTTGGCCCACGGGTCTTGGCGTTTCCTGGAACCTTGTCCTTTTCTTGGGCGAGGACCTGAGCTCCTGGGTAGAACTGAATGTTAATTCCCAGGAGGAGGCGCTTTCACCCCTGGAAGCAAATGACAGAGACGCTGGAGATCCTTGGTGGAGTCCAAGGATCCACCCAAGACGGAAGGAACCTCTATATTTGAGGATCAGCCCATAATCTGGGAATCAGCTGTTTTGACCTGGAAACCTGCTTTTGTCCTTTGTCCACAGGACTAAGAAAATTTGGGGACTTCTGACCTGACACTGGACTTGGGCGCCCCCTTGTGTGCAGATCCCTGTCCTGCCGCTGGGGGCCCAGGGAGCCTGGGGAGGGCCTGGCTGAGCAGGAGAAAGGGCGGCTCTGGGCTCCTGTGCTCAGCCCTGTGGCCACACGGGGGCGCTGCCGCGCTGCTCCGGATTCTGGTGGCGCCGCCAGGACGGGGCGGGGGCTGAGGTGGGCAGAGTTGGGGGTTCTGGAGGGCGGCGTCCAGGGGGTGAGATGCTCTGTGAGGAGTCAGAGCAGCAGGGCTCAGAGGAGAGGAGACTCCGGAGCCTGCCCTGTGTGTGAGGTTTCCAGCTTTTCTCCTCAGAACGCTTTTCCCCCCGTCCCTGGATGTTGATCCCTGGGAAAACTGGAAAAGAGAAAATATTTCCTTCTATAACCTATTAAATATTGAGAGTATTTTAAAAAATAAAATTTAAAGAATAATGTTCGATTTACAGAAAAGTAGCAAGGCGGTGCAGGTCTTGTTTATCCCACACTATTTCCATTTTGTTAACATCCTGTAACAGGGTGGTCCCCAGGAAAGGGGGAGGTTCTAGGTTTCCTGCCCCACCCAAGGGAGGGTGGAGCTGAGCAGGAAGAGAAGAGGCTGCAGAGGAGACTGAGGAAGGCAGCAGGATGGAGCCAGAAGGAGACCTGGAGGAGGCACATGGAGCAGAGAGACACGTGAAGAAACTGCACTTGTCTTTTGGTCGTGGACTGGATGACACAGATGTGGGTGAGACCCGTGGGGAGGTGACAATGGCAGCTTTTATCTTGATGTTGATTTTGCTCTTTTCCTTGCGGGCTTCTCTGGTTGTTTCTGATCCTTTTCTGTGGGTCCCCCTGGAAGATGCCTTAGACTTGTGGCAGGCTTTGGGGCCTTGCTCTGGGCCAATCCCATTTGGATG
>NW_023602073.1:38630249-38657701 GCF_014898055.3 Talpa occidentalis
TGTGTGTTCACACTCAGAGTGTGCTCTGCCTTTATGAGGCAGATGGCAGAAGCCATTTGGAGCATACAGATTTTGGGTGTACCAGTGCCCCTCATTCTGCCTAACTGATTGAGGGGTTTTCTCTGATCAGGACTCATTTCCCTTCTCTACTGCTCTGCCTCCACTGGATCCTCACCCAGAGACAGGAATCCCCCAGGAGGAGGAATAAGCCCTCAGTGGGGATCTGACCAGGTTCCTGCTGTTTTGAGGCAGGACCTTGTCTTCAGCCCTGGCAGGTCAGGCTGGGAGGGACTGACCTTCAGGTAAACTAAAGGAGCAGACAGAGCAGAATAGAATAGGGGCCTGTGGGGGACCCCAACTCCTTGGGGACAATATTGTGTGTCCTGATGCTTCTCCATGACACCTGCTCACACTGAGGGGCATAGGACCACAAGCAGGTGCTGGCCTGTCCTTCATGGGGGGCCTGGTCTGGGCCTCTGACCTGGGAAGTCACTGGGTGATGAGGAGGAGGAAGAGCAGTTTGCAGCCGGGACCAGGTGCTGGGAATGGAGGGGGTCCAGTGTTTTGAGCAGAGTGGGTCTGGGGTGTGGGTTCCATGGGTGGGAAGGGAAGGAGGACGTTTTTTTCCAATAAACCTCTGGTCTCTAGCAGCACAGAGGCTCAGCAGCCCTGAGAGGAGCCAGGTCTGTCCTTGGTCTCAGGGCCTAAGGAGTCACCAGGAAGGCCGTGCTCCTGCTGGTGGGGGTCCCTGGGCCCTTCTCCCCCCTGAGCCCAGAGCTCCTGGCTGCCCTGCTCCTCTGTGTGGGCCTGGCTGCCTCTTGCCCTGTTTCTCCCCAGCCCTGAGGAGATGGCGCCTGCTCTTGTCCCAGCTCTGTGCTCTTTGGGGACAATAGCATCAGCCTTGTCCCAGCTCTGCCTCCTCCCCTCCGTGCTGCTCCTCCTCCAGCCCCTCCCCGGGGTCCAAACGTGAGTGTGATGACCGAAGGGCATGATGGCTCAGAGTAGGATCTCTATGAACCCATGCCGAAGTGTGAAGGAGTCCTCGAGCCCTCAGTGGCTTTTTCAGGCTTTCATTGGGGATTCAGGCTCTTATTGGGCACACCCCTGCCTGCCATGTGCCTGGGGGCCAGGAGGCTGGCAGGCCTCATAGCTCCCCGGTGAATCTTTCACTTTTTTTTTTTTTTGCTCCCCACAGCAGTGTATTTCAGTCAATCTGCCACTCTGTCTCTGGTGGATCCTCTCACACCTTCCCCCTTTCCTCATCGCAGGCCTTACCCCAGCTCTTGTATGCATAAATAAATAAATCTTTGAAAAAAAAAAGAAAAAGACTCTTCACTCTTTCTGGGCGCTCCAGCATTCTCTCATGGTCTTGTTCTCTCACTTCTGGTCGTTTTCCTTTCTGCGACACCGCCCTTACAAGCCCCGTCTCAGCCCAGGTGCACCCACCTGTGCATGCCACACCCTTCTCAGGTGCCCGCCATCAGACGTGCATTCAGGACCACAGGGATCCATCATCAATCCTAATGGCGGAAGAGCAGAAAAGTCTGACAATCATTTACCCTACAGTGTCCCTCCCTGTTCTGTTGAAGTGGAAACTGTCCAAAGTAAAAACTGATGGTGAAGGGGAAAGCAATGAAACAACTGATGCAGTAAAAGGGCCCATCACACCCGCCTGGCACAATTAGCACATTTACCATCTTAGCATTTGCCAGTTCCCCTCTGAGCAATTTATGACTTGACTCTTTTTTTTTTTTAAGATTTTTATTTTATTTATACAAGAACTGGGGTACAGGCCAGATGCGCGGGAGGGTGAGAGGATTCACCAGAGACAGAGCGCGGAACAGAACAGGCAGACTGACGAAATACACTGCTGAGGGGAGCAGGGGGCGAGCCAGGAGAGGTCTGCTCGCCAGGTGGGTTGCTCCAAGGCTGGCGGGGATCAAAGCGGCACTGCAGAGGCTGCGGACAGCTTCACAGCGCTGCGCTCAACCGCCTGAGCCACCGGGGAGGCCCTGGTCTCTATCTTAACTGGGCCTCATTCCAAAAGAAAGGAGTCAAGTGGCTGGCTCCTTCCCCTCCCATAGCACAGATCCTTGTCTAACCACCCCCCACCCCCGCCTTTGTCTAAACAGCCCTGTGCTCTACCAAATGGCCTGTGCACTACAAAAAAAATGAAATATGTGAAATTTATCAGTGTAACGAATGCTGAAATTCCTGAGTATAAATGGAAATCTTTGTGTATGTTGGTGGCCCAGATCTTAGGGGGAGACTCTCCTGTCTGGTGCCCACTAGTGTGATAATAACAAAACCTGTACCCACTTGTCCTTGGAGTGCCCTTTGGTCCTTTCTAGCCTGGCAAAATAGTTTTCGAGTAGGTAGGCCCTGGGGTCTGGAGCACTTCCTTCAGGAATGATGGCTGTGTGGGGGGACCCTGGCTCTAGAAAAATTGGGGTACTTCCCAGGGGAGGGAGAGGGATCGAAACAGAAGAGAGAAGAACACAAAGGACAATGCTGAAGGTGCGTGGGTGAACTGGTGGTGGGAATTTTAAGGGGACTAGACCTGAGAGTGTTACAGGGCAGGGAGAGGGGCACCCCAGAACCCCCAAACCTGCCTGCTCTAAATAGGTTCCACCATCTGCCTCATCAACACAAAACATATAAGACTTTAATGGAAAGGAGCTTTAATACAATTAGTAAACAATACAGAAAAGACAAAGACTATAGTTTCTAAATCAAGCACCTAAAGTTACCCGTCCCCTCGTGGGTAAAAGTTCACCCAAACAGGATTGGCCTCGAGCAAGGCCTGCAAGCCTGCCCCAAGTCTAAGGCACCTTCTGGTGGGGACCCACAGAAAAGGATCAGAAACAACCAAACAAGTCTGGAAGGAAAAGAGCAAAATCAAAATCAAGACAAAAAACACCGTTGTCACCTCCCCATGAGTCACCCACATCTAACAAGTCCACGACCAAAAGGCAAGCACAGTTTTTTCACAGTTCTCTCTGCTCCATATGCCTCTTCCAGGTCTCCTCCTGGCTCTCTGTCCTCCAGCTTCTGCTCCTCCCTGCTCAGCTCCACCCTACCTTGGGTGGGGCAGGGAACCTGGAACTTCTCCTTTCCGTGGGCACTACCCTGTTACAAGAGGAGAAAGCATATATTCCACAAAAATGTAGAATGATGTGGTAGATAGATAGATAGATAGATAGATAGATAGATAGATAGATATAAAAGATGGGGGTGCTCTCCAAAAACTATTGTAATGACACAGTTAAGAGCAGTCTCTGAGCTGCAACAAGAGGGGGAGGGATGACCATTGCTCAGTCAGGGGTTATGATGTTTCAAAAAGTGAACTATCAAAAATGTGAAAATACCTATCCCCTCATTTTTTACTTTTGATTTATTTGTATCAAACACTTGTCAGTTAACTTAGGGGGAAGAAACAGATACCTTATAAGGGAAAACCAATCAGGTTAACTTCAGACTTCTCTGAAGAAACAATAACAATAATAACAGTACAAAACAATAAAGCAAAAACAGACAATTATAAATGAGAGACATCCTGCAGGGGAGGAGGAGGGAGAGGGATCAGAGGGAGGAAGGGAGGAACACAGGGGTCTGTGGTGATGGTGGACGGATACATTGGTGAAAGAAATTCTATGGGGACTACACCTGAGGGTGGGGGAGCAAATATTTTTTTAAAAATGAACAATGTTGTAAAAAATAAAAAAAATTAAAAAATTAAAAAGAAAAGAAACACTTGTCAGTTACTAATTCATTTAACTCCACCAATATTTGTATGTTATGTGCTTGGTGCTGTGTACAAAACAGAGACATTCCCTAACTTCAGAGAGCTACTTTCATGCAGGAGACAGTGAATAATAAAGACAAGAAACCCACCCCATCCTGTAGAGGGGCTGAGAGGAGGGACAGGCAGGGAGCAGTTGGGGCAGCAAGAAAGGGGGGTGTGGGGGCAGCTGTGTCCATCAAGGGGGTCAGTGCAGAAGGTGGGATGGAAGCAAAGCCCTGGGAAGGGGATATTCGGGAGTGAGGTTCCCATGGAAGGAACATCCTGTGGGGGGCTGGCTGGTGCCCGGGGTGCAAGGGCAGAGGGGGTGAGGATCAGCTAGAGCAGAGGGAGATGGAGGGACTCAGGAGTGGGTGTGAGAGGCCTGGGAAGGGGCCCCCCTGTGAGGCTGGGGGTAACTGTGGGGATGGGGAGCCCCTGCCAGGCTGTGAGCAGAACAGGGCCTGGTTCAGCTCCCAGGTGGCAGAAGAGACTAGTCTGTGTGTCTCCAGGTGAGACAGGAGGGGCTCAGGCCAAGCTGGGGCAGCACAGGTGAGAAGTGGCTCTTTGAAGGTACAGGGGGCTCCCGAGGACGGTAGAGTTCTGTCCCATCTTCCCAGGCCTCATCAGGTAGAGGGCTCTGACTGGGGAGCAGGCTGGGTGAAGCTCTCTTCTTTTTTCAATTGAGGTAACATTAATTTACACACTGCATAGATGTGAGGTGTAGAGCTTCTCAGCAGGCAACTGTATATTTCACACACACCCACCAGCAAAAGTCCAATCACAAGTCCAATGCCATCCTGTTCCCTGACTGCTAAGAGTCTATGCTTTTAGAGCTTCCATATGATCCAGCAATTCCACTCCTAGGTATTTACCCAAAGGACACAGAAACATCAATTCCAAAGAAAACCTGCACCCCTATGTTTATAGCAGCACTATTTACAATAGCTAAGCTTTGGAAACAGCCCAAATGCCCAAAAATAGATGACTGGATCAAGAAGATGTGGTACATATATACCATGGAATATTACTCAGCATTCAAAAAAGATAAACATGCAATTTGCAGCAACATGGATGGCGCTGGAAGGGATCATACTCAGCGAAATAAGCCAAAAAGAAAAAGAAAAATAAAAATACTGGATGGTCTCACTCATAGCAGGAATCTAGAAAACTTAAATAAGGGACCAGGAAAATGAATAACTATAAGAAAGTGAAAATCAAAATCAACAAAAACTATGAACCAGAGACACTTTTTGGGGGGTGGGGGGCGGGAGGGGAGGGATTGGGGTCAGAATGGGGGGTTTGCAATTGTATGGGGGAATATAAAAATAAAATTTATTATTTAAAAAATAAATAAATAAAAAAATAAAATTTTAATTATAAAAAAAAAGAAAAGAAAGTTAATACAAATTAGCGTGCAATAGAGAATTAGTGTGCAATAGCAAAAGAGAAGAAAGAATATAGTTAGAATAGTTCCCAAGTGAAGCACCCAAAGTTACCCGTCCCCTCATGCGTGAGGCCCAGCCAAATAGGCTTGCCCAAAGCAGGCCCGCTGAGGCCCGAAGGCCTGCCACAAGGCTAAGGCACCTACTGGTGGAGACCCATGGGAAAGGCGCAGGAGGGGCCAGGCAAGTCTGGAAGGAAAAGAGCAAAGTCAAAATCCACAACAAGATAACAGCGGTCATTGTCAGCCTCCCCTTGAGTCTCTCATGCACGTCTTTGCTCTTTCACGTGTCTCTTTCCATGTCCCCAACTCCCTGGCACAAGTCCAAGCCTGAGGAGCGAGAGTGGCTTCTTCTTGGAATGTCTCTCTGCTCCATGCGCCTCCTCCAGTCTCCTCTCCCCATCTTGCTCCAAGTCTTCCTCCTCTTCCTTAGCTTCTCCTACCTGCTCAGCCCCACCTTTCCTTGGGCGGGGCAGGACACCTAGAACCTCCCTTTTCTATGGAGAGCACATGGTATATCCCTGCCCCTGTGGAGAACAAACGAAGGTTCCTCAAAATATTCAAAATAGACCTGTCACCTGGTCAGGGACTCCATTCCTTGGTGTTTACCCAAAGAAGGTGAAACACTAATTCCGAGGAATATGCGCCTCCTCTGGTCACTGCAGCGCTGTCCACCATAACCAAGCTATGGACACAACCTAAGTGCCCAGCGGCAGAGGAGGGGATAAAGAACACGAGCTTTATACCCAGTGGAATACTACTCAGCTGTGAAAAAGATGGAATATTGAATTTGCAACAACATGGACAGATGTGGATGGGATGACGCTAAGCGCTGCACCTCCCCCTGCAGTGACCTTTTGCGCAGTCTCTCAACCCTGAGACGGCCTCATCGTTCACTGCTGTGCTGGTCCGCGGCAGCTAAGTGAAAAAGTTTGAAGGCGAAAGTCAAATGCTGGATGATTTCATTCATATGTGAAATATAAAGAAACAAAGCAGGGACTGGTAAAACTAAACCAAAACAAACTCTAGAACTGTAACTGCAAAATTGAGGATATGGGGTGGGGTGAGAGCAGGAAACAAGGTAGGAAGAGGGTCCCATGGACTGTGGTGGGGGACTATGGGGGCCCTTAGGTGGGTGGGAAGTGATAATGAACATCTGAAGAGGGTGAGCCTGGGCCTCTGCACACATGCAGTGTGTAAACCAATGTTACCTCAACTCAATAATACAATGAGGGGAGAAAAGAAAAGTTCTTAAGCAAAAGAAAAAAAGTAACTTGTCTTCTCCATCAATCACCGGCCTCAGGACTTTGCCTTCGCCTCCTCACTGTCATGCAGGCTGAGGGGCTGGTTTCCCACAAGGTCAGAGGCAGGAGGTGCAGGGACTCCTGGGGCTGCTCAGACACTGCTGAGTAGAGACACTGCAGAGAGGGCGGCTCTGAGGGGAACCAGAGACAGAGGGTCAGAGTAACCCCAGTGCTGAGTGAGGATCTGGTTCCCAAGGAAAGGGGAGTGTGTGTGTGTTTGTGTGTGTGTGTGTGTAACAGCAGAGACAGGATACACAACATAAGATGATAGGAAGTCAATTAACATCAAGCTCCAGAATAAATGAATTCAAATCACACACAGAGTAGAGAGTGTCAGAACAACACCTCAATAAATACAGTTCCACGGAGAAGCAGTTTTTGAGCAGGACTGAAAAAGCATTGTACCTGAAGAGGAGGAGGAGGTTTAGAAATACCTCATGGTTGGCTTGAGGTGGAAGGAGCTGGGCAGGACCCCACTCCAGGCCCCGCCTACAATGGTGGCACCTTCACCCTGACAGCTCCCTCCCCCAAACCCCAATTTTTCTATCCTTTGGAGTCACCATAGAAAACCCACTGGCCTCAGAGTCAGGGAGCACCATGGGCTGCTTTCTCTCTAGACCAGAGCAGGAGGGAGACACACAGGGGAAGGAGGAGTGTGTGTCCTGCTGGCCTGGTCCAGGGGCAGGATTAGCCCAGGTCACCCCAGTTCCTGAGCTGAGCATTTATCCACAGTCCAGGAAGGGAGGGAGAGATGGAGCAGGGTCTCCCTCAGCTCCTGGAGGAAGGTATAACGTTAGGTGGGTGAACTTAGGTTTCTTTCTCATTCTGGCCTCCCCCATCTCCCCAGGTACCCCTCCATGGGCAGCAGGGAGAGGATCTCAGATAAACCCAGGCTGGATCCCGCACCTCCCTCCCCACTATCGTTTTCAGGATGAATCCCCTTGTATTCATGGCTACACTGGAGGAGAGCACAGAAAGGTAAGTATTATTATTGTATTCGCAAGTGATTAGAAGTAAGATTTTTTACTATAAATGCCCTTATTTTTGTTGTTGCTGTAACAGTGCTGTGCAAGCAGAGAAAAAAAAAAAACCTGGGAGAGGGAGAAAATGTGGAATTGAGTTTTCATGATGCAAACAAAAAAAAAAAAGGGAAAAAAAAGCCAAAAATAAAAATAAGACAAACATTGATTATTCAGTTTAACCCATGACACCCTGGAAGTTGCCAGATATCATGATCCCAGAGCAATTAATGTCTGTGGGGAGTGAGACTCAAAAGCCCAGCCCAGGAAACACAGCGGTGGATGCAGGGCTCTGACCAGCCCAGGGCCCCCCTGCTGTGGCAGCTGCAGTGGGGAAGGGTCTCCCAGCTGAGGAGTCCGGGAACTCAGTGTGGTCACATCCACTAGAAACATCCAGAGTGAGGTTGGGTCATCCTAGTGACAGCTGCCTCACTACCAGCCCAGGCCGTCCTACTATTGATAAGTCGAATTTAAAAAATTCCTCCCTGGAGGGAAAGCGTCAGGGAAAGGTGGTGGTGTCCATGCAGGCCCTTCCCTCACAGCCCGGCCCAAGGAGAGTCCCCGAGTGTCTCCTCAGGGGCCTCTGCTGCCTCCTCTAGTGAACAGAGGACTCACGTCAGGGGGGAAGGAGACCTGCCCTGCCATGTCTTCCCTCCTGGGGATCATGTGGGGAGTGAGCCCCCAAACAAGTGTGCAGGCAGCACGGGACCCAGCGCAGGGAGTGCTTGATCCTGAGGGCTCCTAGGGCCTTCGTGGGAAGGAACTTGAAACATAATTAGGTCTCCCCAGCT
The DNA here is from genome assembly GCF_014898055.3 of Talpa occidentalis. NCBI lineage: Eukaryota > Metazoa > Chordata > Mammalia > Eulipotyphla > Talpidae > Talpa > Talpa occidentalis. The sequence continues at coordinate 38,638,589 of NW_023602073.1, forward strand.
TCTCCTGGAGCTCTAAGAGGGACAGGGCTGTGCACACAAGGGGGAGCCGCATCCAGAGTGACGTTCTGTGTCTTAATTGTCTCCCCAAGAGGACATTGCCTGCTCCCTAGAAGCTTCCTGGAGTGCTTGGATATCTAAATAACATTAAAATATTATGAAAATCGAAGCTCCACCATCCGGATGGCTAGCTCATTCCAAACCTGGGATTGATCCTGAAGACAGGCATCCTAAGACATTCAGGCACCCGAGCTCAGAACGCCCCACCCACTGCCTTCTCAAAACAGCACCATGCCTTGAGAACATCTTACTGACAAGGTAAAGGAAGGCTAAGGCCTAGCGTAAGGCAAAACTTTATTCTTTGCTCCCTCTAAGGAGCCATGTGGAATGGGGGATGGTGAGAACCTGAGGTTTAAGGAAAACCCGGCGTTTGGGGATGACCTGACAGTTTGACTTACAAGTTATGGTTTTCAGGAAAGAATATTGAACTTAAAAGAGTGTTCATAAGTTTGTTTAATCGCCACTGGGTGGTAAAAACATCCATCGTGATGTTGAAAAACGACGCCTCTGGTGTGTTTCAGTCCCTAAACTGATGTTTGCAGGAAGTTTGCCTTTTCTTTCTTCTGGATTGTAGAATCAAGTGCCAGGTATCAACTTTCATTCCTTTTTTTTCCCAGTGGGAAATTTTCTTCAATTCTCAAGTCAGGATTTACTCATATTTGAAGCTGCTGTCACCTGATGATTTTGGAACGGATTTCCCCAACCTTCTTCATTCCAGTACACATTTCAAAATCCTTCATACTTAGAATCTTCACCCTGAAGATTTCCTCTGTGAGGGCTGTGATAACCGACTCTTTGAAATAGAAAGCTGCGGGCCTCCCTGGTGGTGCAGCGGGTGGAACACTGCACTGTGAAGCTGTCCGCAGCCTCTGGAGTGTGGGTTCCATTCCCGGCCGCCCAGGGAGAAACCCACATGGCACGGCAGACCTCTCCTGCCTCTCCCGCTGCTCCCCTCAGCAGTGTCTTCTGTCTGTCTGCCTGTTCCGCTCCCCACTCTGTCTCTGGTGATTTCTTTCACCCTCCCAAGCCTCTGACTATACTCCAGTTCTTATATAAATAAATAAATCTTTAAAAAGAAATAGAAAGTTGCCTATATTTTCCAAAATTCAAATCCTGGTTCATAAAAGGGCTTCAATCACTTCCCCCACCTCTCAAAAACACTGTCCCAATTCCTTCCCACTGCATGTTCTGGTTAGGAACTGAACCAAACTATATTAAGGGCAATTATAAATGAAAGACTTGAAACTGTGGGTCAGAGGGCGGGATAGTGGAGGAAAGAAAATTCTGAATAAACGGCTTCATTCCGCATAGGGCCCAAATCAGCCTTTGGAACAATAAGCCAATTTAATTCCTCTTGTTATCTCTCATAAGTGAGAATTTTGAGGCAATACCAAATGCCTGAGAGTTTAGGACATTTTTTTTTTTCTTTTTCTCCAAGTGGGAGTTGGAGTTATGTGATTTCAGCAAGGTTGGAGGATGGTGTGTGAGGATAGCAAGAGGTTCCAGTGGAGCTCAGACTGAAGTCCAGCCCTTGCTATGCAGCTAGTGGGCTCTGCTCATGCCTTGACACTTCTTTTGACAAGGTAAAACTTCTATTTACTTCCATAGGGAAGATTTTGCTTTCTGGCTTCAGGAAAAAAAGTTTTTTATGTGTAGATGTCTAAAGTGAGAAATCCCACCTTGTCTCATTATTTGTGCTCCCATTTTTACTGTGTTTCTCTAATTATATTATGTAAATATCACACATTCATTGTGAACAACTCAAACCATTTATAAAATATGAAACTTATGAAATATAAAAATGTAGTAAAAGTTATCTTGTCATCTTACCATAATAATAAACATTAATATTTTGGTGACATTTTTGCATGCATCTCTTCACATATCTATGTGTTTTTACATAAACGGCATTTAGCATAAATGATAATTTTCCTGTGGATACCTTTCTACACCCATCGCAGCAGCTTTATCCCCATCTCAATTTTCCCCAAGTAACACACATATCTTAGCCAGAAAAAAAAACTTGAGATTTTGCATGCGAATAGTTTATTTGGGTTCATTACTCTGGGAACAGGAAGCGTAAAGCAGGGAGTGGAAGAAAAGTTGATACCAGGGAGCTTTACTGACCTGGGCACTGCCATGGGCAACTGGGGTTCAATCTCCCTGACAAATAAGGTGCAACTGGACTAAGGTGGTGGAAGGTTATACCTGCATGAAACTGCTCACTATGAAACAATAAACGATAGCAGTAAAAAGGTGAACTGACAGGATAGAAGACATGAGGACTGAGAAATGTCTAATACAGTCTACTCCTTACACCACTCAGATCTTTTCACGCGCTCTGCGGAGTCCAGTCAGTCACAGGGTCTTTGATGTGGTGGCCAGTGACAAGCTCTACAAAAGACTCTGTTAATGGACCAAGCCTCCACAGATGCATGTGGTCACAACACCATTATTAATGTGCTTTGTCTCTTTCCCACACAGCCATTCCAGATTCCCCTCTCCCTGGAGCAAACCTACATTCTTCATCCGTGCAGAGTGGGAGGCTGAGTCCCTTAGCCCATCAGGGCATGGTTGCTGCATGGCCTGTTTGTATTTCTACTTGGCAAGAAGCCCCAGTTCTCCAGAGTTTCTACACGTGCTCCTTTCTTACTCCATTGTGCAGCAGCAACCCTAGCTCCTCATAGTAATCAGGGTCAATTATTCTGAAAACGATCACAATAGAGTTCATTGTGGCTCACTGGCTCAAGGAATATAAATGCTTAGGCAGTAGACATAACATCAAATCCAGCAGAACCTTGCTGGTAAAAATATGCCTCCCAACCTCCCACTGCACGTCCCTGGAGAGCCTCTAATCTAATAGGGTGAAGGTGTGGGGTGAGAAGGATAAATTCCTCCAGTGGATCATTAGGAGTAATGGTGAGAGTGGCTGATCCTTCTTCACCTCTTAGTTGCAGGATCCATGCTTTCTCGATATTGGAACACAGATTATATATTGGCCATTACTTCAATGTGTATAACACATGTTGAAAGCTGCCTTCCACCATCTCAGAGTGTTTTGCCCAAGATAAAATGTTAAAAGTTTTTAATGTCTCTCCTCCTTCAATTATGCTGTCAACTTCCATGTGACATGCTGTGTGGTAGAATCAGTGATTCCTGCAGACATGCTGCCAATGTCATACTTATTTCACCATAAAACGTGCCCCTTATCAGAGGCAATGTTATATAGGCTCTATGCTGGTGAATCAGGCAATCTGTTGGCTCTTGAATGGAGATGCTGGCAGTCAGGGAAGGGAATCTTACATCCAGAATGGATGTCAATTCTTTTTTTTTTTTTTTAGATTTATTTATTTATACAAGAACAGGTGTACAGGCCAGATGAATGAGAGGGTGAGAGGATCCACCAGAGACAGAGCGGGGAACAGAACAGGCAGACTGATGAAATACACTGCTGAGGGGAGCAGCGGGCGAGACAGGAGAGGTCTGGTGCACCAAGTGGGACGCTCGCCCGCCGGCCGGGATCAAACTGGCACTGCAGAGGCTGCGGACAGCTTCACAGCGCTGGAGCTCAACCCCCTGCGCCACCAGGGGAGCCCCTCCCCACATTCTTTATAGCCAAAGACCCTCTTTGTAGTGACACGTCTCTGATACATTTTGTGTAAGAAATATAAGATGTGTCAGAAGGTTTATGATGGATTTATATTTTCTCATGCTCAGTAAAAACACATTTTAGACATTTCACCACATGTATATTATTGAAAAATATTCTCTCCTAACAGAGTTCTCTTAAGCTGACTGACATGAAATTTAAAGCTGAGTTTACCCCCACTTTCATTACATTTATGCTGTTTGTCTTCAAAATGTTGACGAAGATTCAAATGTACTGGTTTCTCATCAATACGTTTCCTCCTTTTGTTACTTGTACAGAGAGTGTCCCCTATTTGAGTTATATCATCTGATGACTATGATGCTCAGGATACCTGACAGTTTCCCTAGTCATACTAAGACCTCAAGTTTCTTTGTAGCACGCATCTCATGAGGCTGAGCAGGGATAAACATGTTCTTACATACAGCAAAATTCTCAGGCATCGATGCTGAAATGTTTCCATTTCTGCTATTCAGGTTCAAGGTATGACTTGAGTCCAAATTATTTGTTTTCCCAAAGTTCCTCCATGGTTGACGTTTTGCTGTTGACAACAACAACTTGCCACAAACATCTGTCCTGATTTGGCTGGTTGGCTTTAATCAGGTACTCCACAGTACAGGCATCTGGGAGGAGGACGGGATTTGCACTTCTCTTCACATCCCAGGGCTTCATTTTTTTGCTCCAACAAGATGACCAGCTCGGGCGTAGACACAGCGAGACCCAAGGACACCAGGTTCCTGTAGGTCTCAAACATCACGTCCGAGGACAAATCCCACTGCTCCTGGTCCAGGCAGTCCTACTAATGCAAGAATTCTACGGCCACATCTCTGAAGGTCAAGGGTTCCAGAGAGTCATCCATTGTCCGCTGCTCTCAAAGATGCCAGAGGACTCTGGAGGCGGCGCTGGGAGAGGTGATGGAGTCCCGCAGGAAAGGACGGAGGCAGCGGGTCCCGGGTCTGGAGTCTCCTGTCCAGAGCGCTCCACACACCGGCCCAAGCCCAGCCTCGGCGACAAGGCCGCTCGCAACCCGCGGGGGGGGGGGGGGCAGCAGTGACAGCGGAGGCCCCGGGGCACCGGGGCCCCGGGAAAGACGGGGAGGACGCGGGGCCGCGCCTGCTGGATGTCAATTCTTGAGAACAAATCACTCTCCATAACAGGGTAAACTCAGTGAAGAAATCCACCTGTTACCATGTAGCTGTCTGGTCTACTTAAGTGATGTCATCACAGCAAGAGCTTGACTGTGATTTCTTTGACTGGAAATCAGGGCATTCGTGAGTGACAGTGACTGATGAATCTCCCATGATGAGAAAAAACTCATGCTACTGGACTCAGGTATGATCAAATCACCCTTGATCTCGATTTCTATGACTTTCAGGGACTGTTGAATAAGCCCTGGGGTGACCAATGAGAGAGGCTGAGTGTTATCCACACAAAGGGGACATTCTCTGTGGTAGGTGCTCTCTGAGGTGAGAACTCACATGAGACACAAAGGTCTTAAACCCTGTGTCCACTCCCATGGACAAAAATGCCTCATTTCCTAACTTCCTTTGACGTTCATCTTCTCATCTTGCTCCTTCTCAGCACTGAATCATTCAGAAAGTCACAAACCACTGCCAGGAGTCTATTTTATAGCCATAACGGAGGGAGGTCAACATTGCCACCATTCAAATTAAGTCATCAGGGCACTGCCTGCAGCTCTTGCCACTCCTCACTGTCTCATTGGGCGCTCCTGGGTGAGGCTATTTAATGAAATTGTAGCCCTGGATATCCCATTACATCTCTCATCTTAATATCTTCCTCCTAAAACATATGTTCTTACAAATGGATGTCCTAACATGGACTGATGTAGACATTAACAATGATTTCTTGATTATACTTATGTAATGACCTATGGCTGATTTGATAGATATTGCTCATTTACAAAACCCTACTGTTTAACTAAAATTCAATATCCCCAATTTTTTTTTTTCTTTCGGCATAGGGATAAGAGGATTCAGCAGAGACAGAGTGGGAAGCAGAACAGGTAGATTTACTGAAATACACTGCTAAGGGGAGCATCTGGTGAGACAGGAGAAGTCTGCTGAGCCCTAGGAGGGTCATATCCCTGAGCTGGGCTAGATTCAGGCCTCAGTGGTGACAGCGCTGAGACTTCACCCCTAGGACACCAGGGAGGCCCAACAAACCAAATTTGCATTACACCTACCATGTGTACTACCTCTATTGTGTACTTGGGAAGATCCCAGGTCACCACTTATTTGGTTCCTTCTCTGTAAAACGCCCAGGTAGAATTCAGAACAGAGGCAGCAGACATGTGAAGGAATCAGGGCCTGAGGGGCCTGGGCAGTGAGTGGTTTGGCTAAAGGGTTTACACTAGTTGTAGATCTTCTGCATAGGCCATAGCAAGAAGGAGGCCAGCACTATGACAGAACTGGACGCAAAAGGAGTGAAAAAATTTGGGTGATACAAAACAAACTTTATTAGTATTTCTATAATGAACAAGAAACCCTGGAGGAAATAAAATGAAAAAAACGTGAAATCAATTAGGAAACAAAGATTTTTGAACTACAAGAGGAGGGCCAGGTGTCAGTGGGTGGAGGGATAGTAGAAGTTAAACGAGGATATGTGGCTAGGGAGGTGGGTGAGGAGAGGTTTGGGGTCAGCGGTGCTTAGTCAGCAGCAGAGGTGGGCAGGCAGGTCAGGGTCAGGGGGTGGGACCCTGGAGGAATGGCATCAGGTGAGCACCCTCTGCATATGTTGTTCCAGAGCAACAGGAGAGCCCAGCAGGCCTGCTGGGTCAGACAGACAATGCCCAGGATGCTGTAGGTGTCCTGGGCACTCTGATCTCACTAAACCCCTGAGTAGTCAGCCTGAAACTCCCCAGATTCCAGCAGGATGTCCCCAGGCTGCTGAGCTAATACCAGCCCTGCTGGGGAAACCAGGCCAGGACCTGCAACCTGTGGGACAATCTGCTGGGCATAAGCACACACCACCTGTTTGTGGGGAGCCAGGCTATAGCCAGGCCCCAGCAGGGCATGCTGGCAGTGGTGTGTTTACACCAGCCCCACCGCGGGAGACAGGTAGAGGCCAGGATGCTTCAGGAGCTGCCCAGTGTGGGCAGTTCACACCCCACCCTTCTGGGGAAGCCAAGACTGGCGCAGGATCCCAAAGACTTCTTTGAGGATTCTGAGATAAGAGGAGTGCTGCAGGAGGAACCAGACAATGACCAGGATGCTGCACCCCATGAGGACAGTGCTGAGCTCACTCCACCCCTGCTGGGACAGCCAGGCCCTGGCCAGGAGAATGCAGCCTATGCAAGAGCGTCCTGAGCTCGAACCACACCTGTGGGAGGAAGCCACCTCTGGCCAACATCCTGCAGGTTCAAGTGAGGGTGCGAAGGCAGCAGCAGCCCTGCCTGGGGAACCAGCCCCTGCAGGGATCCTGCAGCACAAGCAGAGACAACCCCGGTGTCTGCTTCTCTCCAATCAGCAACTTGGCTGGGCTCTGGCCTGTCCCATGGGCTGCAGGGGAGCCCGGCTGTGCTCCTTGAGAAGCGGCTAGAGATGCAAGAGGACAGGCCAACAGCCACATGCCAGATTGCCACTTGCCTTTAAAAACAGACCACATGCTAGAGCCCTGAGCAGAGACCACCCTAAAATAGGGGGCCCTTGGGATTCTGTTCCTCAAATGAGGCAGTTGCAGATGCCAGGTCAGACTGCTCGTGGTCCAAATCTAGCCCGTGTGGTCTCCTCCAAGGGCCACCTGACCCTACCCCGCCCAGCCGGGCCCATGCACCAGCCTGGGCCACTCACCCTCGGACAGCTCCTCCAGGGATTTCGTGTACTGCAGCCAGTTCCTTTGGACATGTGCCCCAATCTCAAAGTTGCAGGTGCACTTCAACCTGGGCTCTGTGCTGGGACAGATCCCACACTGGGCTGTGGGAGGACAGTCGGGGAATTGCACTCTCTGGATCTCTTCACCTTCCTGGACACAAAAGACCTCCTGGGAGTAAACAGACACACCTGCTGGGTAGCAACCAGCTGGGGCAAGAGGGAGCAGCCATGACGGTTTGGGTCCCACCACCAGCCAGGCTGGTTCTGGTGTAGACATGAGCAGACTCCTGGGTGGGCCAGACCCTCCTTCCTGGAGCACGCACACACTCACTCTCACCGCACGCACACCCACACTCACAGGGGGAAGGGAGGGGTGGGGGCATCAGAGCCCTGGCGTGGTCTGACCTGTCCCCAGGGCCCCCTAGTTACCTCAGGGGCAGTGCTGGTGCTGGCCCGAGGCGTACGCACAGGCTCCTCATGCCTTTCGGCAGAGTGTGACACGAGTTTCGTGGACCTTTTTTGGGTCCACTGCGGGGAGACCTGGGCAAACAGCAAGAAAACGTGGGGCCGGGTCCAGGCCCACCAGGCAAGTGAGCTGGGTCAGGTTTGGTTCAGAACCAACTGCCTGGGGACCAGGGTTCCGAGGTCATGTGTGCCCTGTCATCTCGCGGAGGTGATGTCACTTCCTGGGTCCCCTTACCTGGACTTCCTGCTCAGACAGATGCCCCCCCGCTCCCCCCCACCAGCCCGCCACATGGCTGCCTGGGCCACTTCCTGTTGGCCCTCCATACCAGGCTCATCTCACAACACTGACAGCAGCACAGCCTCCCAGAGACCTTGGATGGAGCCATGCAGCCAGGGACAACCTGGGGACCCAGGTCTCTGGCTGCTGACCTGGCTCATCCTCCCTGCCAGGGAGCAGGCCCTGCAGCATCGGCAACTCCAGGCTCCTGTCTCCCATGGGCCCAGAGGAGCTCCAGAGTGTGGAGCCTCTCCCTGGGGAGTGGGCCACTCCTCTCTGCTGCCCTTGGAGGGGAGGCTGGTGTCAGGCTCACAGCACTTGGAGGGTCCCACCCGGGGAAGGGCACCTGCACACGCCTCACCCAGGCCTGGCCAGCCCTGCTGGGGGCAGAGACATCTCCCACCCGGGGTGCCTGTCCTCCCACCCAGTGTACCTGTCAGCCCTGCTCCTCTCTGGCCGTGCCCTACAGGGCCTTGCGGGCCCAGTCAAGGTGCCAGGGCCACAGACAGTGCACACCTGCCGGCCACAGATTTCTCAGGGCCCCCTCCCTGCTCACACACCTGCCCACCTGCCTGGAGGTTGTATTGACTTGGGACTGGGTTCTGAGTGGGACAAGGCCACCCAAGGCAGGGGGTGTCCACTCCAACAGTGACTGATGCCAGCGAGGCCTCTTCTGTCTCCTTCCCTGTCCTCACTGGCTGACTCTCCCTTTCTCTTTCTGTATGTCCCTCTGATGTTCTCTCTCCCCCTCCTGGTCTGTCCTCATCTCACTCTCTGTGTGTGTCCCTGTCCCTCTTGGCCTCTCTGTCCCTGCCCCATTCCTCTGTGTCCCTGTCTCAGTCTCTCTCTGATCCCCAGTGTGCAGAGGACCAGAGGGAGGGAGGGAGGAGCACAGGGGACTGAGGTGATGGTGCACGGGTGCCTTGGAGAAGGAAACTCTATGGGGACTACACCTGAGGGGGTGGGGGAAAGCAAATAGTCTTAACAAGTGAAAAGTGAAGTTAAAAAATAAAAAAAAGAAGATTATAAAAAAAATACAATCACGCCTGCAGGATCCTCATCCTGTCCTGGTTTCTGCAGCAGTGGGGGTGTGAACTGTCCACACTGGGCAGCTCCTGAGGCATCCTGGCCTATTCCTGTCTCCCGCAGTGGGGCTGTTTTGATCCTGTCTCCTGGAGACAGCATAAAATTGGGTTTTGTTTTTTGGTACAACCAGTCACTCTGTGTCTTTCTCTTTGGTGAGTTCAATTCATTTCCATGAAGGGTGATGACATGATGACTTTCTACTGTGCTTTTGTCTTTAGTCAAATCCAGGCAAGAAATGTGGTAGGGCCTCCCCGGTGGCGCAGCGGTTGAGCGCTGGGTTGCAAGGCTGCCCGCAGCCTCTGCAGCATCGGTTCGATCTCTGGCTGCTCCCCAGCCACCGGAGGAGGGTCCCACATGGCGCACAGACCTCTCCAGCTGCCCGCTGTTCCCCTCAGCAGTGTACTTCGTCAGTCTGCCTGTTCTGCAACCTGATCTGGCTCTGGTGAATTCTCTCACCCTCCTGCACTTCTCACTGTACCCAGTGCTTGTATAAATATATAAATAAATATTTTTTTTAAAAGTTGTATCTCAATAAATTTGCTTTAAAAACATAACAAATAGGGTCTACAAGTTGCCCTGTGTCTGTCCTCCACAGTGTCCTCATCAAGGGCTTGTGGGGCAGGGAACTGCCTGAGCCCATGAGGAGCTGAGCACAGACGGTTTCACTGGACAGAAGCTGTCAAGGCGCCTCCTCTGCGTGGTCCTGAGTCACGCGATGAGATGCTGACATCACGCTGCTTCTGTGATGGGAGAGACTTTAGGGGCCTTGGGTGGGAGGCAGCTTATTTTTCATGTGGGCAGAATGGAAATAATGAGTGTCCAGAAGGTCTACTGTGTTGGTTTTCAATTCTCCACCAGTTCTGTGATACACAGGAGGGGAGACAGCTCCCCCCGTGAGTGTGTCTGACTCGCTGGCTCTTCCTCGTGAGGAGAATGAAGCAGAAGGGACGCGCCACGTCACAGAGTCAGGCTCACAGGGGCTGAGACTTCCCGCCCGGGCTCCCCTCCTGGTCCCTCTCTGGGGTGACTCCCTGCACACGGTGGACCCTCAGCTAAGGGGACGCCCACAGGACAAGGACCTGAGGGTTTTCTCCAGGAGCCACATGCAGGAGCTCTGAGGCAGGTCCTTCCACGCTGATCACGGCCATTCAGAGTCGCCAACATCTCGTCCCCATCGCAGCCTCGTGGGACCCAGAGCTGGAGCCTCTGAGTGAGGCCCCACCTGCCGCCTCCCCCTCAGAGACTGTGGAGACGCCAGATCTTTGTTTTAGGTGCAAAGGAGGAAGAGATTTGGTACAAACCAGTAAAATATTCAGGCGATAAAGTGATCAGTGGCTGTTTTCTCACAAGAAACAGTGGAGGCCAGAGTAGCTCACGTGACGGTCAAGGTCCTGATTGCAATGAGCTGTCAGACAAGGAATCCACGTCCTCTGAAGTGTCCTTCAAAATATGTGATTTTTAAAAATCAGTTCTAACGTTTTCAGATTCCCATTTAGTTTTACTCTTTTGTTTTCTTTATACTATCCCCAGAGCGGTGTCTGCAGGGTCACGGCACAGAGGGGCTGTCAGCAGCCTGGAGCTGTGAGCAGGGCTGACTCTAACCTGCTAGCAGGGAGTGGGGCCCTGGAGCCCCAGAATCATTCCCCACAGATGGCCCTCCAGGGCAGCACAGGCCTTTCTCCTCTTGATTCCCTGAATCACCTCCTCTTCATTGCAGGAATCTCCCTGCCACCCCAGCATTGGGGAGTTGGGGAGGATGTTGAGGCTCAGGAAATGGGGGCCTCCTCCAAACCATCTGTCCTCTCCTCCTCTCTCTCCTTCATCAGCCTGAGTGTGCGTGTTTGAGTCACACCAGCCCTGCACGGACAGGAAAGGCCCAGAACCTAAGTGATTCCCTGGTCAGTTACAGCTCCAGCCCCTCTGCAGTCCCACCAGGGGAGACAGAGACTCTCCCAGCCCCAGCCAGAGCCGCGTCTCCCACACAGACCTTCCCCTCACAGTGTCCCCGATGCTGCCCCTTCCTGCCCCACCCTTCCTGGTGCCCCCACCACTCCTTTTGGGCCCCATCCCCTAGTCCCCATTTTCATCCTCTGCTCCATTTCCAGGAGCCTCCCTGTCTTCCTAGTCATGCCCTGGGGGCTCTCCTCAACCTCCCCTCATTCAGGGATGGAGAATTTTTAAAAGATGTATATTTGTTTATTTATTTCCTTACAGCGTGGGTCATCTTTCTATAGTTATTGTTCCTCTTAGGTGTGGCCCTTCCACCAATGATCCACCACACACCACCACCAGCTCCCTGGTCTCTCCCCGGCTCTGATCACTCCTGCTCCCCCCTGCTGCAAGACGTGGATGGTGGTTGGCCCCGGGTCTTGGTGTTTTCCTGGAACCTTGTCTTTTCTTGGGCGAGGCCCTGGGCTCCTGGGTAGAATTGAATGTTAATTCCCTGGAAGCAGAAGCAGAAACAAAGTACAGAGACTCTGGAGTCCAAGGATCCATCCGAGACTGAAGGAACCTCTATATTTGGGGATCAGCCCATAGTCTGGGAATCAGCTGTAATGACCTGGAAACCTGCTTTTGTCCTTTGTCCATAGGACTAAGAAAATTTGGGGACTTCTGACCTGACACTGGACTTGGGCGCCCCCTTGTGAGCAGATCCCTGTCCTGCCGCTGGGGGCCCAGGGAGCCTGGGGAGGGCCTGGCTGAGCAGGAGAAAGGGCGGCTCTGGGCTCCTGTGCTCAGCCCTGTGGCCACACGGGGGCGCTGCCGCGCTGCTCCGGATTTGGTGGCGCCGCCAGGACGGGGCGGGGGCTGAGGTGGGCACAGCTGGGGATGCTGGAGGGTGGCGACCTGGGGGTGAGATGCTCTGTGAGGAGTCAGAGCAGCAGGGCTCAGAGGAGAGGAGACTCCGGAGCCTGCCCTGTGTGTGAGGTTTCCAGCTTTTCTCCCAGAACCCCTCTCTCCAGTCCCTGGACGGTGATACCTGGGAAAACTGGAAAAGAAAAAATTTTTCTTTATATAACCTATTAAATATTGAGAGTATTTTAAAAAATAACATTTAAAGAATACTGTTCGATTTACAGAAAAGTTGCAAAGGCAGTACACGTCTTGTTTATCCCACACCATTTCCCTTTTGTTAACATCCTACATGAGTACAGATTTTTTTTTTTTACCACTAATGCAGCAATGTTGACATAATAACTAAACGCCATACTTTAATTCGTTTTTGCTAATGTCCATTTTATGCCCAATAATCCCATCCAGTTTGCCTGGATGACAGTTTCTCAGACTTTCCTTGTTTCCTTGGGAGAGGTGTTGGGGTCACAGATGGGGGTTCTTGGGTCACCTCTAAGAAAAACTTCACCAGAGTCCTCCTTTCAGTGGGGTGAGGGCACACACACACACGCACACATATGAAAAGAAAGAAGTCCATGCTTGCACAGACACAAATTGGCAGGAGGACCTGATCCTGGAGGGGGGGGTGTGTTGGGGAAGCCTGTTAGTGGAGGCTCATTAGAACTCTGTTGGTGTGTGTGGTGTGGAATTACACATTTTAATAGGTGTGAAGCTGTACTCCAAAAATTTATACAGTGTTATAAACTAGTGTAACACACGCATATATATATTAATTATTGCTTTTGGGTGTTTTGCTTACATTACTGCTAAAGCCATGATCCATTACGGAGGTCTTACTAAGTGGGCCTCTTAGTTGAATCATAGTCTCTGGTATACTATCAGCTTTCCAATCCTCAGATATGGAGGAAATTTCTAATTCCATTTATACCACATCTAGGTCATGGGTAAGAAAATGTTTGCTCCTCAGTTGATCTATGTAGCCAACATCTGCATCAGTAATATAGAAAATCCTTGAATTTCCTCAAATTATGTCCTGGTAAACGTTCCTCAAATTATGTCCCCTGCAGTTATTTCATTGTTTTCCTTTCCTTTCCAGTCTGATTTGGCTAATTTTAATGCCATTCCAATAGGGAACAGTGGTAGAGAAAGAAATAGATGAGATAGTAATACATCACTCCTTAATTCTTGTAGCCCTAGGAAAATCAAGTGTTCTCTATGGTGGTGAAAAGAGGAGATTATTTCCTGATGCAGGAGCACTCACAATGTAATGGAAATGCAGGGTTGTATTGCCATGGTTTGATCCATAGCACATTTTGGAATAGTGCCCAAGTCCTGTTTCATAAGCCTAAATAACTAACCTGGACCCGGGTTCCAAGGAGGACCATGAATTTGTGGCTCATGCGTGCACACTCCTCTGCCCCACGGGGGGCATATTGTGGCAACACCCTTGTAGAGACTTTGTTTCCTGTGGTTTCCTGAGGGAGGTTCCCCGAACTGTGTTTGCATGGAATAGCTGTGAGCCATCTACAAACTTCCATAATGGAGTTTCCCTTCATGTATTTAAGCTGTATTCTGTTGTATAGTGATTTGTGGACCAGACAATGTAGCAGAAGTACACTGAAGCAAGTTGATTAAGAGTTGATAAATGAATGTAATGTAACAGAATTAGCTGACTGATTTATTCTCAAATGTTTATACTTCAGTTAGTTTATGCTTTAGTTTGAATTACCATGTTAATCCTTCATCATATTGCTCTGTACTATTCTCAAATAGTTTCTCATTAAAGTCTTTTCTCCTTGATCTGCTTTGCAGACTTTCCAAACAAAGACTGCCACCTTTTTCCAATGTATGTTTTTCAAGCATCACAGAACTGGGGTGTAGACCAGAGGTGCAGTGGTTGAAAGGATTCACCAGAGAGAGTGGGGAGCAGAACAGGCAGATGTACTGAAATACACTGCTCCAGGGAGCAGCAGGCATGACAGGAGAAGGCTGCTGTACCCTATGTGGCTTAGCTCCCTCGTGGGGAATTGAACTCAGGCCACAGCAGTGATAGAGCTGAGACTTACTCTCAAAGCCAACAGCGTGGCCCCTTTCCCAATAATTTCTCACTGCACCATTGGCCATATAGAATTTAATATAAAATGAATGTGTCTTTACTGATCAATGAATCATGTCACAGGCAAGTTTTAGATTTAAATTAATTGGTATGCATGTGTAAGGACTATATACTACATGGTTACTATGAATAGTTTTTTCTGAAATTGAAAAGACTTTTTGGTAAATGTCAAAGTAAAAACTAATATGAAAATATTTAACCTTTCGTTCTTATTATAACAAAATGGAAATAACAAATGACAGGGTTTCACATGGTAGCCCTGAAGGATAATGCTTTTCAGATCCCTTTTATCCATCTCTTTTAATAAATAGCCCTTCATTACCTTTTTATGTTACAAGTTTGCATACTGAACCAGATTGCAATGAAATAACAGTCTAAAAAAACATTATGTTTGAAATAGATGTAGTTCATTCTGTGCCCATAAATTTTTAAGTAGTTGATGGAAAATTGGTCTCTCTAAGTAAGAGATTTTTGTTTTATTTTCAAGTTAGGCTATAGTTTTGGATCTGTGGACAAACCATTTACTCTCCCTGGTATTATCTTTCTTCTAGCTAATTCTGTGAGTCATAGTCTCTTCTGGTACCATCGATATTATTGCAAAGAGGAAGATTTAATCCGGTGGGGTTTTTTTAGTAGCTGAGTAGTATTTGTGTGTTGTGCGCCATATTTTTGTAACCAACTCATCTATTGTTGGACCCTTAGGTTGCTTCTATCACTTTGGTATTGAAAATACTATTACAATGAACATAGGAGTGCACATATCCCTTCATATTAGTGGTTTTGTATACTTCAGAGAGATATCTAAGAATGGGATTGCTGGATCATCAGGTAGAACTATTTTTAGTATTTTCAGAAATACCTATCCTACTTTTCTAGGAAAGGAAACAGTCTTCATTTCCACCAACAGTGGAGTAAAGACATGGATATAAGTTCTGAAATCACAAAATACACAGAAAAACAAAAATGACACAGTTCCTTAATCAGCCTTAGAGATGACTTTTGTCAATCGGATTACATTGGCAAAGGAAACAAAAGCAAATATAAACAAATGGGACAATATTAAACTAAAAGGTTTCTATAGAGTGAAAGAAACCACCATTAAAAAAGCTAATGATTTGGAGAAAATACTTACATATGTCAGACAAGGGCTTAATATAGAAATTTTATAAAGAACTCATTAAACTCATCACCAAAAGAACAAATGTCCCCATTGAAAAGTGGACAGAGATGTTGAAGAGCGCCTTGTCCACAGGAGACAGAGATGGCAGCAGGCCCATGAACGTGTGTTCTTCCTCTCCTATTCAGAAAGCAAATCAGAAGCAAAATGAGCGATCATCTCCTATCTGTTAAGAGGGTTATTATCAAAATAGACAAGAAACAAGTGATGGTAAATTGTGGAGAGAAAAAATTCTTTGTAGATGTTGTTACAAATTTAAACTGTTCTAATCATGGAAATAGTGTGGCAATCCCTCAACAAAATTAAGAAAAGAAATATCACATGACCCAGCTAGCTGACTTCTCTTTAGTTGTCAAGCTTTACCACAAAAATATACAAACTTAAATTCAAAGAGATATATGGAACACCATGTTCATCATAACATTATTCACAACACTCAAGACAGAGAAACAAACTCAGAGCCCACTGATAGATGATAAAATAAAAAAAAAGTGATATATATGATATATATATATCATATATATATATACAGTGGGAGACTACTCAGCTATAAAGAAGATGAAATCCTGCTGTTTGCAACAACATGGACTGACCTAGAGTATCTATATTTTGCTATCTAAAATAAGTCAGAGGGATAATAAAAGCACCATATGATTTTGTTACAGGGCAAGGAGAGGGGTAGCCCAGACACCACAAACCTACCTGCTCTAAATGGGTTCTGCCGTCCACCGCATCACCACAAACATATGAGACTTTACTGGGAAGGAACTTCAATACAATTAGGAAACAATATAGGAAAGGCAGAGACTACAGTTTCTTTTTTTTTAAATATTTTATTTTATATAATTCTTACATCATTTTTCATCTTGGCACAATGTATGCATTTTCATTTTGGTTATATTCCCAATACAATTGCACCCCCCCCTTATTTTGACTCTAGTCCTTCCTCTCCCTGCCCTCCCTCCCTCCCCCCACCCCGCACCCCTCCCCCTGCATTGTGTCTCTATAGTTTCTAAATAAAGTATCCAATGTTACCAGTCCCCTTGTTGGTAAAAGTCCATCCAAAAGGGATTGGCCCAGAATAAGGTCCCAAAGCCTGCCACAGGTCTAAGGCATCTTCCAGTGGGGACCCATAGAAAAGGATCAGAAACCACCAGACAAGTCTGGAAGGAAAAGAGTAAATTATCAAAAGCAAGACAAAAACCGCCATTGCCACCTCCCCACGGGTCTCTCGCCCACATCTGTGTCACCCAGTCCACGACCAAAGGCAAGCGTGGTTTCTTCACGCGTCTCTCTGCTCTACGTGCCTCCTCTGGGTCTCCTTCTGGCTCCATCCTGCTTCCTTCCTTCCTCAGTTTCCTCTGCAGCTTCTTCTCTCCCTCCTCAGCTCCACCCTCCCTGGGTGGGGTGGGAACCTGGAACCTCCCCCTTTCCTGGGGACCACCTGTTACAATTTCACTCCTATATGGATGATAGAGAAACAAAACAAATGAACAAACAAAACAAACCAAAAACAACATCTTAGTCTGTAAGAACAAAATATTTGCTGCCAGAGGGAAACAGGAAAGGGGCTGAGGAATTTGGGTGAAGGAGTTCTTGTATGGTGAAGAATAGAAACTGTTTATTCAATGTTAATTTTTAATGTACACCAAAACTATCGCTATATAATGGTACAAACCAGTGGAACTTCAGTAAAAATTAAAAGAAATGAGTGAAACACAAAGATGTTTATTAGAGCTCATGAAATTTGTGATAATTCCGAAGCTCCGTTTGTATATATATGTAAAAAAGTAAAAGCTATTCTGAGATATTTTGACTTGCTCTCTTATATGCAATCCTCATACTTTTCCTTTTTTTAAATTTTTTCTCCCTCAGCAGTTAATTTTTAAAAACAATGGAATCAACTGATGGCCTATGAAGGGACATTTCAAGGTCTTAATTTCAGAGGACATTTATTCTGATTGCTGTGTGTTCTTTACAGTTTTTGCTCTAATACATGGGAGTCAGAATCTCCAAATGGATGAGGGTTCTCAAAGACCACATTTTGATGCAAATTTCCTAAGTCATCCTAAATTCCAGCCACTTCAAATTCATGGAGCAAACCCAAAGATGTAAATTGTGGAGAAAAGGGAAATGATTTCCTTAGAACAAGAAAATGACACCTCAGGCTAAATTCAACTTGTAAATACATGAAAAACAGCCACATTCATTTGTTAATTGTCTTGGCTATCTCCTTGCTGTAGTGCAGATTTTAGTAGTTGCAAAAGGAACTACAATATATGGTAAATAGTTTGAAATATTTATTCTTTGAGGAGAGGAAATTTGTCAATCCTTGTTCTACAGTCTGATTTGTAAACATTCAAGCGCAGCTTCTCTGGCATAGGGAGGGTGAAGAAAGAGATCTGAGCCTGTGTTTTCTTCCTTATCAGGTCTCTGAATCTACAGAAAATAAGGGAACTTTTCAGAGTTTGAAAATCAGTGAATTTATCTTTAATTGCCCCATCAATATTAGCTTGCTAATGCTGTTAATAACATTTATATCAGAAATAATAATAATTCAGGGTCAGTGATATAAGCGATGATTGGATAGTTCGTTAAGTGGAACAAACATTATTAAGCAGTCTTTGTGGTGGAGCCATAGCTGGGGGAGGCGTGAGGTATGGGGGTGTAAGAGTGCGGCAGAGATGGAGTAGAGAACAGAAAAGGAGGATTTATGAAATACCCTGCAAGGGAAGGGGGCAAGAGGGAGCTATACAGCTGTGTGTGAAGGATTTGAGACTTTTACACTAGGGTTCCATAGGTTTTTACTTGGGGAGCCAGTTTGCACAGGTTATCGGCTGGGGTGTTGCTCTTGGGTGCAGACCCTTGACACAGACACTGTGCCAGGCCCTGCCTCTGCATTCCTGGAGTTGGGCTGGTTTATCTGCCATGGCGGTCAGTCTAGCGGCCCAGTTCCTGGCAGCCTTATTGATGCCTTCTCTGCTCAAGTCTCTCAAACATGACTGTGGGTAAGAGTGAGAGCTTAGTTTTTAACTTATGAAATGAAACCCTGACACCGTGTTGGGCCAGATGTATACTGCAGGAGTGACAACATAATCCTTTCTCTGGAAATCACAGTTTTTTCCTTTTTCCAGAATTTATACTATTTTTGCTGATTTGATGGGCTCATGTTTTAATATTTGGTAATTAAACATGGTTTTGACAGGGAATGAGTAATAATAAATAAAGCAACCCAATTCAACCCCTTTTGCTCTTTTGATTGTACCATAACTACAACTTAATTGTCAGAAATTCTCTCTTAAGAAATGTAGAATTGCTTCGTGTTTAGCCTTTGGGGATTTGGGGTTCCCTTTTGGTAATTTACTTGACTCTTATTGATATAAGAGTGTTAAGTCATAAAGTGCATGCTTTGAATTGTTTCTGTCAGTAGAGACTTCCAAATTTAATGGATCAGACAGGTGAAGACCAGAAGAGGGAATGTAAATAATATAGGAAATTATCCACTGTGGGCAAAAACAGAAACCAAATGGTGGGGTAGTGTTAAATAAGGTTAAAATTAAGCCCTACCCCCTTGCCCAGCAGGAAGGTTTGGGAGGCTTGAACACA
>NW_023602073.1:38657801-38685161 GCF_014898055.3 Talpa occidentalis
AATTAAAGATAAATTCACTGATTTTCAAATTCTAAAAGTTCCTTATTTTCTGTAGATTCAGAGACCTGATAAGGGAAGAAGGACACAGGCTCAGATCTCTTTCTTCACCCTCCCTATGCCAGAGAAGCTGTGCTTGAATGTTTACAAATCATGACTGTAGAACAAGGATTGACAAATTCTCTCTCCTCAAAGAAATAAATATTTCAAACTTTATTTACCATATATTGTAGTTCCTTTTGCAACTACTAAAATCTGCACTACAGCAAGGAGATAGCCAAGGACAATTAACAAATGAATGTGGCTGGTTTTTCATTGTATTTACAAGGTTGAATTTAGCCTGAGGGTGTCATTTCCTTGTTCTCAGGAAATCATTTCCCTTTTCTCCACAATTCTACATCTTTAGGTTTGCTCCATGAATTTTGAAGTGGCTGGAATTTAGGGTGACTTAGGAAATTTGCATCAAAATGTGGGTCTTTGAGCAACCCTCATCCATCTTGTAGATTCTGACTCCCATGTATTAGAGCAAAAACTGTAAAGAACACACAGCAATCAGAATAAATGTCCTCTGAAATTAAGACCTTGAAATTTCCCTTCATAGGCCATCAGTTGATTCCATTGTTTTTAAAAATTAACTGCTGAGGGAGAAAAAAATTAAAAAAGGAAAAGTATGAGGATTGCGTCTAAGAGAGCAAGTCAAAATATCTCAGAATAGCTTTTACTTTTTTACATATATATACAAATGGAGCTTCGGAATTATCACAAATTTCATGAGCTCTAATAAACATCTTTGTGTTTCACTTCATTTTCTTTTCATTTTTACTGAAGTTCCACTGGTTTGTACCATTATATAGTGATAGGTTTTGGTGTACATTAAAAATTAACATTTAAATAAACAGTTTCTATTCTTTCTTCACCATACAAAAACTCCTTCACCCAAATTCCTCAGCCCCTTTTCCTGTTTCCCTCTGGCAGCAAATATTTTGTTCTTACAGACTAAGATGTTGTTTTTGGTTTGTTTTGTTTGTTCATTTGTTATGTTTCTCTATCATCCATATAGGAGTGAAATTGTAACAGGGTGGTCCCCAGGAAAGGGGGAGGTTCCAGGGTCCCACCCCACCCAAGGGAGGGTGGAGCTGAGCAGGGAGAGAAGAAGCTGCAGAGGAAACTGAGGAAAGAAGGAAGCAGGATGGAGCCAGAAGGAGACCCAGAGGAGGCACGTGGAGCAGAGAGACGCGTGAAGAAACCACGCTTGCCTTTTGGTCGTGGACTGGGTGACACAGATGTGGGCGAGAGCCCGTGGGGAGCTGGCTATGGTGGTTTTTGTCTTGCTTTTGATAATTTACTCTTTTCCTTCCAGATTTGTCTGGTGGTTTCTGATCCTTTTCTATGGGTCTCCCCTGGAAGATGCCTTAGACCTGTGGCAGGCTGGGGCCTTATTCTGGGCCAATCCCTTTTGGATGGACTTTTACCCCAGGAGGATTGGTAACTTTGGGTATTTTATTTAGAAACTATAGAGAGACACTGCAGGGGGGGGGGGGGTGGGGGGGAGGCGGGGGGGAGGCAGGGAGAGGAAGGACTATAGTCAAAATAAGGGGGGGGGTGCAATTGTATTGGGAATATAACAAAAATGAAAATGCATACATTGTGCAAAGATGAAAAATGATGTAAGAATTACATAAAAAAAATATTTTAAAAAGAAACTGTAGTCTTTGCCTTTCTTGTATTGTTTCCTAATTGTATTGAAGTTCCTTCCCAGTAAAGTCTCATATGTTTGTGGTGATGCGGTGGACGGCAGAACCCATTTAGATCAGGTAGGTTTGTGGTGTCTGGGCTGCTCCTCTCCTTGCCCCGTAACAAAATCATATGGTGCTTTTATTATCCCTCTGACTTATTTTAGATAGCAAAATATAGATACTCTAGGTCAATCCATGTTGTTGCAAATGGCAGGATTTCATCTTCTTTATAACTGAGTAGTCTCCCACTATAATATATATATATATATATATATATCACATTTTTTTTTATTTTATCATCTATCAGTGGGCTCTGAGTTTGTTTCTCTGTCTTGAGTGTTGTGAATAATGTTGTGATGAACATGGTGTTCCATATATCTCTTTGAATTTAAGTTTGTATATTTTTGTGGTAAAGCTTGACAACTAAAGAGAAGTCAGCTAGCTGGGTCATGTGATATTTATTTTCTTAATTTTGTTGAGGGATTGCCACACTATTTCCATGATTGCAACAATTTAAATTCATAACAACAATCTACAAAGATTTTTTCTCTCCACAACTTTACCATCACTTGTTTCTTGTCTATTTTGATAATAACACTCTTAACAGATAGGAGATGATCGCTCATTTTGCTTCTGATTTGCTTTCTGAATAGGAGAGGAGGAACACACGTTCATGGGCCTGCTGCCATCTCTGTCTCCTGTGGACAAGGCGCTCTTCAACATCTCTGTCCACTTTTCAATGGGGATATTTGTTCTTTTGGTGACGAGTTTAATGAGTTCTTTATAAAATTTGTATATTAAGCCCTTGTCTGACATATGTAAGTATTTTCTCCAAATCATTATCTTTTTTAATGGTGGTTTCTTCACTCTATAGAAATTTTTTAGTTTAATATTGTCCCATTTGTTTATATTTGCTTTTGTTTCCTTTGCCAATGTAATCCGATTGACAAAAGTCATCTCTAAGGCTGATTAAGGAACTCTTGTCATTTTTGTTTTTCTGTGTATTTTGTGATTTCAGAACTTATATCCATGTCTTTACTCCACTGTTTGTGGAAATGTAGACTGTTTCCTTTCCTAGAAAAGTAGGATAGATATTACTGAAAATACTAAAAATAGTTCTACCTGATGATCCAGCAATCCCATTCTTAGATATCTCTCTGAAGTATACAAAAACACTAATATGAAGGGATATGTGCCCTCCTATGTTCATTGTAATAGTATTTTCAATACCAAAGTGATGGAAGCAACCTAAGGGTCCAACAACAGATGAGTTGGTTACGAAGATACGGCGCACAACACAACAATACTACTCAGGTGCTAAAAAACCCCACTGGATGAAATTTTACTATTTGCAATAATATCGATGGTACCGGAAGAGACTATGACTCACAGAATTAGTTTGAAGAAAGATAATAGCAGGGAGAGTAAATGGTTTGTCCACAGATCCAAAAATATAGCCTAACTTGAAAATAAAACAAAAATCTCTTACTTAGAGAGACCAATTTTCCATCAACTACTTAAAAATTTATGGGCACAGAATGACCTACATCTATTTCAAACATAGTGTTTTTCATTAGACTGTTCTTTCATTGCAATCTGGTTCAGTATGCAAACTTGTAACATAAAAAGGTGATGAAGGGCTATTTATTAAAAGAGATGGATAAAAGAGATCTGAAAAGCATTATCCTTCAGGGCTACCATGTGAAACCCTGCCATTTGTTATTTTCCATTTTGTTATAATAAGAACAAAAGGTTAAATATTTTCATGTTAGTTTTTACTTTGACATTTACCAAAAAGACTCTTCAATTTCAGAGTCACTTAAAAACCAGAAAAACTGTTCATATCAACCATGTAGTATATAGTCCTTACACATGCATGCCAATTAATTTAAATCTAAAACTTGCCTGTGACATGATTCATTGATCAGTAAAGACACATTCATTTTATAGTAAATTCTATATGGCCAATACTGCAGTGAGAAATTATTGGGAAAGGGGCCTCACTGATGGCTTAGGGAGTAAGTCTCAGCTCTGTCACTGCTGTGGCCTGAGTTCAATTCCCCACGAGGGAGCTAAGCCACATAGGGTGCAGCAGCCGTCTCCTGTCATGCCTACTGCTCCCTTGAGCAGTGTATTTCAGTACATCTGCCTGTTCTGCTCCCCACTCTCTCTGGTGAATCCTCTCAACCACTGCACCTCTGGTCTACACCCCAGTTCTTCTATGCTTAAAAAAAATACATTGGAAAAAGGTGACAGTCTTCGTTCGGAAAGTCTGCAAAGCAGATCAAGGAGAAAAGACTTTAATGAGAAACTATTGGAGAATAGTACAGAGCAATATGATGAAGGGATTAACATGGTAATTCCAACTAAAGCATAAACTAACTGAAGTATAAACATTTTGAGAATAAATCAGTCAGATAATTCTGTTACATTACATTCATTTATCAACTCTTAATCAACTTGCTTCAGTGTACTTCTGCTACATTGTCTGGTCCACAAATCACTATACAACAGAATACAATTTAAATACATGAAGGGAAACTAGATTATGGAAGTTTGTAGATGGCTCACAGCTATTCCATGCAAACACAGTTTGGGGAACCTCCCCTCAGGAAACCACAGGAAACAGGTCTTGGGCCCAAAGTCTCTACAAGGGTGGTGCCACAATATGCCCCCATGGGGCAGAGAAGTGTGCAGGCATGAGCCACAAATCCATGGTCCTCCTTGGAACCTGGGTCCAGGTTTGTTATTTAGGCTTGTGAATCAGGACTTGGGCACTATTCCAAAATGTGCTATGGATCAAACCCATGGCAATACAACCCTGCATTTCCATTACATTGTGAGTGCTCCTGCATCAGGAAATAATCTCCTCTTTTCACCACCATAAAGAACACTTGATTTTCCTAGGGCTAAAAGAATTTAGGAGTGATGTATTACTATCTCGTCTATTTCTTTCTCTACCACTGTTCCCTATTGGAATGGCATTAAAATTAGCCAAATCAGACTGGAAAGGAAAGGAAAACAATGAAATAACTGCAGGGGACATAATTTGAGGAACATTGTCCAGGACATAATTTGCGGAAATTCAAGGATTTTCTATATTATTGATGTAGATGTTAGCGACATAGATCAACTGAGGAGCCAACATTTTCTTACCCATGACCTAGATGTGGTATGAACGGAATTAGAAATTTCCTCCATATCTGAGCACTGGAAAGCTGATAGTATACCAGAGACTATGATTCAACTAAGAGGCCCACATAGTAAGACCTCAGCAATGGATCATGGCTTTTAGCAGTTATGTAAGCAAAATACCCAAAAGCAATAATTAATATATATATATGAGTGTGTTACACTAGTTTATAACACTGTATAAATTTTTGGAGTACAGCTTCACACCTATTAAAATGTGTAATGCCACACCACACACACCAACAGATTTCTAATGAGCCTCCACTAACAGGCTTCCCCAACACCCCCCCCCCACTCCAGGATCATGTCCTCCTGCCAATTTGTGTCTGTGCAAGCATCAACTTCTTTCCTTTCGTGTGTGTGTGTGTGTGTGTGTGCCCTCACCCCACTGAAAGGAGGACTCTGGTGAAGTTTTTCTTAGAGGTGACCCAAGAACTCCCATCTGTGACACCAACACCTCTCCCAAGGAAACAAGGAAAGTCTGAGAAACTGTCACCCAGGCAAACTGGATGGGATTATTGGGCATAAAATGGACATTAGCAAAAACAAATTAAAATATGGCGTTTAGTTATTATGTCAACATTGCTGCATTAGTGGTAAAAAAAAAAAAAAAATTGTACTCATGTAGGATGTTAACAAAATGGAAACGATGTGGGGTAAGCAAGACCTGTACTGCCTTTGCAACTTTTCTGTGAATAGAACAGTATTCTTTAAATGTTATTTTTAAAAATAATCTCAATATTTCATAGGTTATAGAAGGAAAATTTTTTTTTTCCAGTTTTCCCAGGTATCACCATCCAGGGACTGGAGAGAGGGGTTCTGGGAGAAAAGCTGGAAACCTCACACACAAGGCAGGCTCCAGAGTCTCCTCTCCTCTGAGCCCTGCTGCTCTGACTCCTCACAGAGCATCTCACCCCAGGACGCCGCCCTCCAGCATCCCCAGCTGTGCCCACCTCAGCCCCCGCCCCGACCTGGCAGCTTCACCAGAATCCGGAGCAGCGCGGCAGCGCCCCCGTGTGGCCACAGGGCTGAGCACAGGAGCCCAGAGCCGCCCTTTCTCCTGCTCAGCCAGGCCCTCCCCAGGCTCCCTGGGCCTCCAGCGGCAGGACAGGGATCTGCACACAAGGGGGCGCCCAAGTGCTGTGTCATGTCAGAAGTCCCCAAATTTTCTTAGTCCTGTGGACAAAGGACAAAAGCAGGTTTCCAGGTCATAATAGCTGATTCCCAGATTATGGGCTGATCCCCAAATATAGAGGTTCCTTCAGTCTTGGATGGATCCGTGGACTCCAGAGTCTCTGTACTTTGTTTCTGCTTCTGCTTCCAGGGGTGAAAGCGCCTCCTCCTGGGAATTAACATTCAATTCTACCCAGGAGCCCAGGTCCTCACCCAGGAAAAGGACAAGGTTCCAGGATAACGCCAAGACCCGGGGCCGACCACCCATCCACGTCTTACAGCAGCGGGGAGCAGGTGTGATCAGAGCCGGGGAGAGACCTGGGGAGCTGGTGGTGGTGTGTGGTGGATCATTGGTGGAAGGGCCGCACCTAAGAGGAACAATAACTATAGAAAGATGACCCACGCTGTAAGGAAATAAATAAACAAATATACATCTTTTAAAAATTTTCCATCCCTGAATGAGGGGAGGTTGAGGAGAGCCCCCAGGGCATGACTAGGAAGATGGGGAGGCTCCTGGAAATGGAGCAGAGGATGAACATGGGGACTAGGGGATGGGGCCCAAAAGGAGTGGTGGGGGCACCAGGAAGGGTGGGGCCAGGAAGGGGCAGCATTGGGGACACTGTGAGGGGAAGGTCTGTGTGGGTGACGCGGCTCTGGCTGGGGCTGGGAGAGTCTCTGTCTCCCCTGGTGGGACTGCAGAGGGGCTGGTGCTGTAACTGACCAGGGAATCACTTAAGTTCTGGGC
Organism: Talpa occidentalis; assembly: GCF_014898055.3. Taxonomy (NCBI): domain Eukaryota; kingdom Metazoa; phylum Chordata; class Mammalia; order Eulipotyphla; family Talpidae; genus Talpa; species Talpa occidentalis. Next base: position 38,664,645 of record NW_023602073.1, read on the forward strand.
CTTTCCTGTCCGTGCAGGGCTGGTGTGACTCAAACACGCACACTCAGGCTGATGAAGGAGAGAGAGGAGGAGAGGACAGATGGTTAGGAGGAGGCCCCCATTTCCTGAGCCACAACATCCTCCCCAACTCCCCAATGCTGGGGTGGCAGGGAGATTCCTGGAATCAAGAGGAGGTGATTCAGGGAATCAAGAGGAGAAAGGCCTGTGCTGCTCTGGAGGGCCAGCCCTGGGGGCTGATTCTGGGGCTCCAGGGCCCCACTCCCTGCAGGCGGGTCAGAGTCAGCCGGGCTGCTCACAGCTCCAGGCTGCTGACAGCCCCTCTGTGCGGTGACCCTGCAGACACCGCTCTGGGGATAGTATAAAGAAACAAAAGAGCAAAATTAATTGGGAATCTAAAAACGGTAGAAATGATTTTTTAAAATCACATATTTTGAAGGACACTTCAGAGGACTTGGATTCCTTGTCTGACAGCTCATTGCAATCAGGACCTTGACCATCACGTGAGCTACTCTGGCCTCCACTGTTTCTTGTGAGAAAACAGCCATGATCACTTTATCACCTGAGTATTTTACTGGTTTGTACCAAATCACTTCCTACTTTGCACCTAAAACAAAGATCTGGCGTCTCCACAGTCTCTGAGGGGGAGGTGGCAGGAGGGGCCTCACTCAGAAGCTCCAGCTCTGGGTCCCATGAGGCTGCGATGGGGACAAGATGTTGGCGGATCTGAACGGCCGTGATCAGCGTGGAAGGACCTGCCTCAGAGCTCCTGCATGTGGTTCCTGGAGAAAACCCTCAGGTCCTTGTCATGTGGGCGTCCCCTTAGCTGAGCGTCCACCATGTGCAGGGAGTCACCCCAGAGAGGGACCAGGAGGGGAGCCCGGGCGGGAAGTCTCAGCCCCTGTGAGCCTGACTCTGTGACGTGGCGCGTCCCTTCTGCTTCATTCTCCTCAGGAGGAAGAGCCAGGGAGTCAGACACACTCACGGGGGAACTGTCTCCCCTCCTGTGTATCCCAGAATTGGAGGAAAATTGAAAACCAACACAGTAGACCTTCTGGACACTCAATATTTCCATTCTGCCCACATGAAAAATAAGCTGCCTCCCACCCAAAGCCCCTAAAAGTCTCTCCCATCACAGAAGCAGCGTGACGTCAGCATCTCATGGTGTGACTCAGAACCACGCAGATGAGTCGCCTTGAGAGCATCTGTGCAGTGAAATTGTCTGTGCTCACTCCTCGTGGTCTACAGCTGTTTTCCCATAAGTCTCTGGTGAATCCTCTTATCCCCATGCTTCAAGCCTATACTCTAGTTCTTCTATGAAGAAAGAATAAAAAAATTGGGGATATTGAATTGAAGTTAATCAATAGGGTTTTGTAAATGAGCAATATTTATCAAATCATCCATATGTCATTACATAAGTATAATCAAGAAATCATTATTAATGTCTATATCAGTCCATGCTAGGACATCCATTTATAAGAACATAAGTTTTAGGGGGAAGATATTAAGATTAGAGATGTAATGGGATATCCAGGGCTACAATTCATTAAATAGCCTCACCCAGGAGCGCCCAATGAGACAGCGAGGAGTGGTAAGAGTTGCAGGCAGTGCCCTGATGACTTAATTTGAATGGTGGCAATGTTGACCTCCCTCCATTATGGCTGTGAAATAGACTCCTGGCAGTGGTTTATGACTTTCTGAATGATTCAGTGCTGAGAAGGAGCAAGATGAGAAGGTGAACATCAAAGGAAGTTAGGAAATGAGGCATTTTTGTCCATGGGAGTGGACACAGGGTGTAAGATCGTTGTGTCTCATGTGAGTTCTCACCTCAGAGAGCACCTACCACAGAGAATGTCCCCTTTGTGTGGATAACAGTCAGCCTGTCTCCTTGGTCACCCCAGGGCTGATTCAACTGTCCCTGAAAGTCATAGAAATAGAGATCAAAGCTGATTTGATCATACCTGAGTCCAGTAGCATGAGTTTCTTTCTCATCATGGGTGATTCATCAGTCACTGTCACTCACGAATGCTCAGATTTTCAGTCAAAGAAATCACAGCCAAGCTCTTGCTGTGATAACATCACTTAAGTAGACCAGACAGCTACATGGTAACAGGTGGATTTCTTCACCCAGTTTACCCTGTTATGGAGAGTGAATTGTTCTCAAGAATTGACATCCATTCGGATGTAAGATTCCCTTCCCTGACTGCCAGCATCTCCATTCAAGAGCCAACAGATTGCCTGATTCACCAGCATAGAGCCTATATAACATTGCCTCTGAATAGGGGCACATTTTATGGTGAAATAAGTATGACATTGGCAGCATGTCTGCAGGAATCACTGATTCTACCACACAGCATGTCACTTGGAAGTTGACAGCATAATTGAAGGAGGAGAGACATTAAAAACTTTTAACATTTTATCTTGGGCAAAACACTCTGAGATGGTGGAAGGCAGCTTTCAACATGTGCTATACACATTGAGTAATGGCCAATATATAATCTGTGTTCCAATATTGAGAAAGCATGGATCCTGCAACTAAGAGGTGAAGAAGGATCAGCCACTCTCACCATTACTCCTAATGATGCACTGGAGGAATTTATACTTCTCACCCCACACCTTCACCCTATTAGTTTAGAGGCTCTCCAGGGACATGAGGTGGGACGTTGGGAGGCATATTTGTACCAGCAAGGTTCTGCTGGATTTGATGTTATATCTACTGCCTAAGCATTTATATTCCTTGAGCCAGTGAGCCATAATGAACTCTATTGTTATTGTTTCCAGAATAATTGACCCTGATTACTATGAGGAGCTAGGGTTGCTGCTGCACAATGGAGTAAGAAAGGAGCACGTGTAGAAACTCTGGAGAACTGGGGCTTCTGGGCAAGTAGAAATACAAAGAGGCCATGCAGCAACCATGTCCTGATGGGGGTGAGGGACTCAACCTCCCACTCTGCAGGGATGAAGAATGTAGGTTTGCTCCAGGGAGAGGGGAATCTGGAATGGCTGTGTGGGAAGGAGACAAAGCACATTAATAATGGTGTTGTGACCACATGCATCTGTGGAGGCTTGGCCCATTAACTGAGTCTTTTGTAGAGCTTGTCACTGGCCACCACATCAAAGACCCTGTGACTGACTGGACTCCACAAAGCCCATGAAAAGATCTGAGTGGTGGAAGGAGTAGACTGTATTGGACATTTCTCAGTCCTCATGTCTTCTATCCCTTCAGTTCACCTTTTTACTGCTATAGTTTATTGTTTCATAGTAAGCAGTTTCATGCAGGTATCAACTTCCACCACCTTAGTCCAGTTGCACCTTATTTGTCAGGGAGATTGAACCCCAGTTGCCCGTGGCAGTACCCAGGTCAGTAAAGCTCCCTGGTATCAACTTTTCTTCCACTCCCTGCTTTATGCTTCCTGTTCCCACAGTAATGAACCCAAATAAACTATTCCCATGCAAAATCTCAAGTTTTTTTTCTGGCTAAGATATGTGTGTTACTTGGGGAAAATGGAGATGGAGATAAAGCTGCTGAGATGGGTGTAGAAAGGTATCCACAGGAAAATTATCATTTATGCTAAATGCTGTTCATTAAAAACACATAGATATGTAAAGAGATGCATGCAAAAATGTCACCAAAATACTAATATTTATTATTATGGTAAGATGACAAGATATTTTTTATTACATTTTTATATTTCAGAAGTTTCATATTTTATAAATGGTTTGAGTTGTTCACAATGAATGTGTGATATTTACATAATATAATTAGAGAAACACAGTAAAAATGGGAGCACAAATAATGAGACAAGTGGTATTTCTCACTTTAGACATCTACACATAAAAGTCTTTTTTTCCTGAAGCCAGAAAGCAAACCCTTCCCTATAGAAGTAAATAGAAGTTTTACCTTGTCAAAACAAGTGTCAAGGCATGAGCAGAGCCCACTAGTTGCATAGCAAGGGCTGGACTTCAGTCTGAGCTCCACTGGAACCTCTTGCTATCCTCACACACCATCCTCCAACCTTGCTGAAATCACATAACTCCAACTCCCACTTGGAGAAAAAGAAAAAAAAATGTCCTAAACTCTTAGGCATTTGGTATTTCCTCAAAATTCTTACTTATGAGAGATAACAAGAGGAATTAAATTGGCTTATGTGTTCCAAAGGCTGATTTGGGCCCTATGAGGAATGAAGCCGTTTATTCAGAATTTTTTTCCGTCACTATCCCTCCCCCTGATCTACTGTTTCAAGTCTTTCATTTATAATTGTCCTTAATATAGTTTGGTTCAGTTCCTAACCAGAACGTGCAGTGGGAAGGAATTGAGACAGTGTTTTTGAGAGGTGGGGGAAGTGATTGAAGCCCTTTTATGAATTAGGATTTGAATTTTGGAAAATATAGGCAACTTTCTATTTCTTTTTAAAGATTTATTTATTTATATAAGAACTGGAGTATAGTCAGAGGCTTGGGAGGGTGAAAGAAATCACCAGAGACAGAGTGGGGAGCAGAACAGGCAGACAGACAGAAGACACTGCTGAGGGGAGCAGCGGGAGAGGCAGGAGAGGTCTGCCGTGCCATGTGGGTTTCTCCCTGGGCGGCCGGGAATGTAACCCACACTGCAGAGGCTGCGGACAGCTTCACAGCGCAGTGCTCCGCCCGCTGCACCACCAGGGAGGCCCGCAACTTTCTATTTCAAAGAGTCGGTTATCACAGCCCTCACAGAGGAAATCTTCAGGGTGAAGATTCTAAGTATGAAGGATTTTGAAATGTGTACTGGAATGAAGAAGGTTGGGGAAATCCGTTCCAAAATCATCAGGTGACAGCAGCTTCAAATATGAGTAAATCCTGACTTGAGAATTGAAGAAAATTTCCCACTGGGAAAAAAATGGAATGAAAGTTGATACCTGGCACTTGAATCTACAATCCAGAAGAAAGAAAAGGCAAACTTCCTGCAAACATCAGTTTAGGGACTGAAACACACCAGAGGCGTCGTTTTCCAACATCACAATGGATGTTTTTACCACCCAGTGGCGATTAAACAAACTTATGAACACCCTTTTAAGTTCAATTATTCTCTATTGGAAACCATAACTTATAAGTCAAACTGTCAGGTCATCCCCAAACGCCGGGTTTTCCTTAAACCTCAGGTTCTCACCATCCCCCATTCCACATGGCTCCTTAGAGGGAGCAAAGAATAAAGTTTTGCCTTACCCTAGGCCTTAGCCCTCCTTTACCTTGTCAATAAGTTGTTCTCAAGGCATGGTCCTGTTTTGAGAAGGCAGTGGGTGGGGTGTTCTGAGCTCGGGTGCCTGAATGTCTTAGGAGGCCTGTCTTTAGGATAAATGCCAGGTTTGGGATGAGCTAGCCACCCAGATGGTGGAGGCTTCGATTTTCGTAATATTTTAATGTCATTTAGATATCCAAGCACTCCAGGAAGCTTCTAGGGAGCAGGCAATTTCCTCTTGGGGAGACAATTAAGACACAGAACCTCACTCTGGATGCGGCTCCCCCTTGTGTGCACAGCCCTGTCCCTCTGGGAGCTCCAGGAGAAGCTGGGGAGACCTAATTATGTTTCAAGTTCCTTCCCACAAAGGCCCTAGGAGCCCTCAGGATCAAGCACTCCCTGTGCTGGGTCCCGAGCTGTCTGCACACGTGCTCGGGGGCTCACTCCCCATATGATCCCCAGGAGGGAAGACATGACAGGGCAGGTCTCCCTCCCCCGTGACATGAGTCCTCTGCTCACTAGAGGAGGCAGCAGAGGCCCCTGAGGAGACACTCGGGGACTCTCCTTGGGCCGGGCTGTGAGGGAAGGGCCTGCATGGACACCACCACCTTTCCCTGACACTTTCCCTCCAGGGAGGAATTTTTTAAATTCGACTTATCAATAGTAGGACGGCCTGGGCTGGTAGTGAGGCAGCTGTCACTAGGATGACCCAACCTCACTCTGGATGTTTCCAGTGGATGTGACCACACTGAGTTCCCAGACTCCTCAGCTCGGAGACCCTTCCCCACTGCAGCTGCCACAGCAGGGGGGCCCTGGGCTGGTCAGAGCCCTGCATCCCCCGCTGTGTTTCCTGGGCTGGGCTTTTGAGTCTCACTCCCCACAGACATGAATTACTCTGGGATCATGATATCTGGCAACTTCCAGGGTGTCATGGGTTAAACTGAATAATCCATGTTTGTCTTATTTTCATTTTTGGCTTTTTTTCCTTTTTTTTTTTTTTGTTTGCATCATGAAAACTCAATTCCACACGTTCTCCCTCTCCCAGGTTTTTTTTCTGATTGCACAGCACTGTTACAGCAACAACAAAAATAAAAGAGCATTTACAGTAAAAAATCTTACTTCTAATCACTTGCAAATACAATAATAATACTTACCTTTCTGTGCTCTCCTCCAGTGTAGCCATGAATACAAGGGGATTCTGAACACTATAGTGGGGAGGGAGGTGCGGGATCCAGCCTGGGTTTATCTGAGATCCTCTCCCTGCTGCACATGGAGGGGTACCTGGGGAGTTGGGGGAGCCCAGAATGAGAAAGAAACCTAAGTTCACCCACCTAACGTTACACCTTCCTCCAGGAGCTGAGGGAGACCCTGCTCCATCTCTCCCTCCCTTCCTGGACTGTGGACAAAGGCTCAGCTCAGGAACTGGGGTGACCTGGGCTAATCCTGCCCCTGGGCCAGGCCAGCAGGGCACACACTCCTCCTCCCCCTGTGTGGCTCCCTCCAGCTCTGGTCTAGAGAGAAAGTAGCTGCAGCCCATGGTGCTCCCTGACTCTGAGGCCAGTGGGTTTTCTATGGTGACTCCAAAGGAGAAAAAAATTGGGGTTTGGGGGAGGGAGCTGTCAGGGTGAAGGTGCCACCATATTGCAGGCGGGGCCTGGAGGAGGGTCCTGCCCAGCTCCTTACACCTCAAGCCAACCATGAGGTATTTCTAAACCTCCTCCTCTTCTTCAGGTCTAATGCTTCTTCAGTCCTGTTCAAAAACTGCTCCTCCATGGAACTATATTTACTGAGGTGTTGTTCTGACACTCTCTACTCTGTGTGTGATTTGAATTAATTTATTCTGGAGCTTGATGTTAATTGACTTCCCATCAACTTATGTTGTGTATCCTGTCTCTGCTGTTACACACACACACACACACACACACACTCCCCTCTCCTTGGGAACCAGATCCTCACTCAGCACTGGGGTTACTCTGGCCCTCTGTCTCTGGTCCCCTCAGAGCCGCCCTCTCTGCAGTGTCTCTACTCAGCGGGGTCTGAGCAGCCCCAGGAGTCCCTGCACCTCCTGCCTCTGACCTTGTGGGAAACCAGCCCCTCAGCCTGCATGACAGTGAGGAGGCGAAGGCAAAGTCCTGAGGTCAGTGATTGATGGAGAGGACAAGTTACTTTTTTTCTTTTGCTTAAGAACTTTTCTTTTTCCCCTCGTTGTATTACTGAGTTGAGGTAACATTGATTTACAAACTGCATGTGTGCAGAGGCACAGGGTCACCCTCTTCAGATGTTCATTATCACTTCCCACCCACCTAAGGGCCCCCATAGTCCTCCACCACAGTCCATTGGGCCCTCTTCCTACCTTGTTTCCTGCTCTCACCCACCCCATAGCTTCAATTTTGCACTCATATTTCTAGAGTTTGTTTTGGTTTAGTCTCATCTGTGCCTGCTTGGTCTCCTTATATTCCACATATGAATGAAATCATCCAGTATTTAACTTTCTCTTTCAAATTTTTTCACTTAGCGTCATCCCATCCACATCTATCCATGTTGTTGCAAATTCAATATTTCATCTTCTTCACGGCTGAGTAGTATTCCACTGGGTATAAAGCTTGTGTTCTTTATCCCCTCCTCTGCCGTTGGGCACTTAGGTTGTGTCCATAGCTTGGTTATGGTGGACAGCGCTGCAGTGACCACAGGAGGTGCATATTCCTCGGAATTAGTGTTTTACCTTCTTTGGATAAATACCAAGGAATGGATCCCTGACCAGGGGACAGGTCTATTTTGAATATTTTGAGGAACCTTCGTTTGTTCTCCACAGGGGCAGGACTGTACCATGTGCTCTCCATAGAAAAGGGAGGTTCCAGGTGTCCTGCCCCGCCCGAGGAAAGGTGGGGCTGAGCAGGGAGGAGAAGCTAAGGAAGAGGAGGAAGACGTGGAGCAAGATGGGGAGAGGAGACTGGAGGAGGCGCATGGAGCAGAGAGACATTCAAAGAAGAAGCCACTCTCGCTGCTCAGGCTTGGACTTGTGCCAGGGAGTTGGGGACATGGAAAGAGACACGTGAAAGAGACAAAGACGTGCATGAGAGACTCAAGGGGAGGCTGACAATGGCCGCTGTTATCTTGTTGTGGATTTTGACTTTGCTCTTTTCCTTCCAGACTTGCCTGGCCCCTCCTGCGCCTTTCCCATGGGTCTCTACAGTAGGTGCCTTAGCCTTGTGGCAGGCCTCCGGGCCTCAGCGGGCCTGCTTTGGGCAAGCCTGTTTGGCTGGGCCTCACCCATGAGGGGACGGGTAACTTTGGGTGCTTCACTTGGGAACTATTCTAACTATATTCTTTCTCTTCTCTTTTGCTATTGCACACTCATTCTCCATTGCACACTAATTTGTATTAATTTTCTTTTCTAATGAAGGTGTTATGCATTAGAGTATGTTTTTTCTTTATGCAGCTGATGACACAACTCATGTCAAGTGCGCAGGTTTGAGGGGCCAGGGAACCCCTCATTCTGCTGGCTAACAGGACCAGTCTCCATTCTGACCCACCATGTACCAGAGTTCCTTTTTCTCCACACTCTTCAGTGGGTCATTCTCACAAGTGTAAGGTGGTATCTGGGTAACACTGCCTTAGGCTGGCATTGAAGGTTAACACCATCAGTGATGAGTCAGGTGGACATGATGAGCACTCACGTGTTGAGTGGACAATGGCCCTGCACCCCTGGGGTCTGCTTCCATAAACCCAGTGTCCCAATGAAAAAAAAAAAAAAAAACTAAGTTGAGGGGCAATAGTCCTGAGCAGTTTTCCTTGATGGAGGCTAAGAGTAGAAAATTTAGGGTGGAGGGGTCACATGACCAGAAACTAGAGGTGGGGGTAGAAGTGATTATTAGCACAGTTATTAAACCCACTATAGAAATGAAAATCGCTTCGGGCCAACTGCCATAGCAAGTATCAGATGCTACAGGAAGTATAAGGAGGCGCAGACCAGAGCTGGGATGTGGGGATGGAGCCATTGCAGAGACTCGCTGCTCCTGACAAATCAGCCTAGTCACACCATAGAAGTAATTAATTTAACAACAGATGACAATCCCACAAAGGAATGAGCCCTCCCAACTAGAACACTACCTCAGTGCGCTTTCTGCCCCAGGAAGACGCAGCTCTGCTCCCAAGGCTCTGCCTGGGGCCTGCAGGCTTCTCCTCACACACCCGCCCTCTCCAGGGGCAGCTCCTCCTGCCTGCTGGTGTCTGCACAAGCATCGTCTTCTTTTTTCCGTGTTTGTGTGTGTGTGTGTGTGTGTGTGTGCCCACACGCCACTGAAAGGAGGACTCTGGTGACGCTTTTCTTAGAGGTGACCCAAGAACCCCCATCTGTGACCCCAACACCTCTCCCAAACATCACTCACCAGTGTCAATGTTATAAAAACAAGGAAAGTCTGAGAAACTGTCATCCAGGCAAACTGGATGGGATTATGGAGCATCAAAAGGACAGTAGCAAAAATTAATGAAAGTATGACGTTTAGTAAATATGTCAACATTGCTGCATTAGTTGTAAAAAAATAAAAGTATTCATGTAGGATGTTAACAAAATGGAAATGGTGTGGGATAAACAAGACCTGTACTGCCTTTGCAACTTTTCTATAAATCTAGCAGTATTCTTTAAATGTTATTTTTTAAGATCAATTTATTTTTTTATAACGATTTATTTATGCATACAAGAACTGGGGTGCATTCCAGAAATGTGGAGGTGAGAGGATTCACCACAGATAGGGTGGGGAGCAGAACAGGCAGATGTACTGAAATGCACTGCTGAGGGGAGGAGCGGGCGAGACAGGAGAGGTCTGACGTGCCATATGGGCAGCTCCCTGGCTGGGGATCAAATTCATGCCTTAGTGGCTGCGGAGAGCTTCATACTGCTGTGTCTTAGCTCCTTGCTCCGCCAGGGAGGCCCTAAATATTTTTTTTTTTTAAATGCCCTCAATATTGAATAGGTTGTGGAAGAAAAAAATTTTCTCTTTTCCAGTTCTCCCAGGTATCACCATCCAGGGACTGGAGAGAGGGGTTCTGGGAGAAAAGACGGAAACTTCACACAAGGGCAGGCTCCGGTGTCTCCTCTCCTCTGAGCTCTGCTTCTCTGACTCCTCACAGAGCATCTCACCCCAGGACGCCGCCCCCCAGGACCCCCAACTCTGCCCACCTCAGCCCCCGCCCCGTCCTGGCGGCGCCACCAGAATCCGGAGCAGCGCGGCAGCGCCCCCGTGTGGCCACAGGGCTGAGCACAGGAGCCCAGAGCCGCCCTTTCTCCTGCTCAGCCAGGCCCTCCCCAGGCTCCCTGGGCCCCCAGCGGCAGGACAGGGATCTGCACACAAGGGGGCGCGCAAGTCCAGTGTCAGGTCAGAAGTCCTTATTTTTTTTTTTTTTTATAAATTTTATTTTTATATTCCCCATACAATTGCCACCCCCTTATTTTGACCCCAATCCCTCCCCTCCCCTCACCCCACTCCTCACAGAGTGTCTCTGGTTCATACTTGTTTGTTGATTTTGATTTTCACTTTCTTAGAGTTATTCATTTTCCTGGTCCCTTATTTAAGTTTTCTAGATTCCTGCTATGAGTGAGGCCATGCGGTATTTTTCTTTTTCTTTCTGGCTTATTTCGCTGAGCATGATCCCTTCCAGCGCCATCCATGTTGCTGCAAATTGCATGTGTTTATTTTTTTTGTGTGCTGAGTAATGTTCCATGGTGTATATGTACCACATCTTCTTGATCCAGTCATCTATTTTTGGGCATTTGGGTTGTTTCCAAAGCTTAGCTATTGTAAACAGTGCTGCTATAAACTTAGGGGTGCAGGTGCCATTTGGAATTGATGTTTCTGTGTCCTTTGGGTAAATACCTAGGAGTGGAATTGCTGGATCACATGGGAGCTCTATGTTTAGTAGGTCAAGAAATCTCCACACAGCTCCATAGTGGTTGGACCAGTTTGCTCTCCCACCAGCAGTGCAGGAGAGCTCCTTTTTCTCCACAACCTCCCCCAACATTTGTTGTTGCTAGTTTTTTTAATATGTGCCATTCTCACTGGTGTAAGATGGTATCTCATGGTAGTTTTGATTTGCATTTCCCTCATTACAAGTGATGTTGAACATTTTTTCATGTGCCTGTTGGCCATTTGCATTTCCTCTTCAGAGAAGTTTCTTTTTATCTCTTCTGCCCATTTTTTGACTGGATTATTTTCTTTGTTGTTGTTGAGTCTCATTAGCTCTTTGCAGATTTTTGTGATCAGTCCTTTATCATTAGTGTTGTGTGCAAAAATATTCTCCATTCGGTGGGATTTCTCTTTGTTTTTGTTATTGTCTCTTTCGCTGTGCTGAAGCTCTTTAATTTGATGTAGTCCCTTACTCATGGATTGGAAGAATAAACATTATTAAAATGGCCATCCCACCAAAAGCAATATACAGATTCAATGCTATTCCAATAAAAATTTCAATGTCATTCTTCAAAGAAATAGAACAATTATTGATGAGATTTATATGGAATCACCAAAAGCCCCGAAATAGCCAAAGCTCTTCTGAAAAAAAAAAAAAAAGAAGAAGGGAATGGAGGTATCACACCCCCAGATTTCAAACTATACTGCAAAGCCATAATCATCAAAACTGCATGGTATTGGAACAAGAACAGACACACAGACCAATGGAATCAAATAAAAAATCCAGAAATAAACCCACAGATTTATGGTCAACTAATCTTTGACAAAGGAGCAAAGAATATGCATTGGAGCAAAGAAAGTTTGTTCAATAAATGGTGCTGGGAAAACTGGGTCACTACATGTAAAAGAATGAAGCTTGACCACTATCTCACACCATACACAAAAATCAACTCAAAATGGATTAAAGAACTAGACATAAGACCTGAAACCATAAAATACATAGAAGGAAATATAGGCGAAACACTACGTGATATGCACATCAAAGACATCTTTACAGACACATCACCCAAAGCAGTGATAGTGAAGGCAAAGATCAGTGTCCTTATTTTTAGTTTCCAGTGGTCTCCAGGATATAACTGGTTCCTAGGTTCTGGGCAAATCCCCAAATATAAAGATTGCCTCAGTCTGTTGGGATGAAAACTTAGATTCCAGTGTCCCTGTAATTTGTTTCTGCTTCTGCTTCCAACGACGAAAGCCCCTCCTCCTGGGAATTGCCTGACATTTCCTATCCTTTGGATCAGGGGAGGGCCTAGGAGAGCCCCCAGGGCACTGGCTAGGAGGATGGGGAGGCTCCTGGAAAAGAGAGCAGAGGATGGAAATGGGGACTTTAGGGGACAGAGGTGGAAAGGGGTGCAGGGGGAGCCAGAGAGGACCGGGCAGGGAAGGGGCAGCACGGGGGCCACTGAGGGGGAAGGTCTGTGTGGGTGACATGGGCTCTCACTGCGGGGCTGGAGCATCTGTCTCACCTGGGGGGATGCAGCAGTGCTGGCCTGTAACTGCCCAGAGGACTGCGCACATCTGGGGCCTTGCCCATCCTTGCAGGGCTGGTGTCACCCACACACAGGCACATGCTGGTGATGGAGAGGACTGTAACAGGGGGGTCCCCAGGGGAGGATCCAGGCTCCTGCCCCACCCAAGGAGGGTGGAGCTGAGCAGGGAGAAACAGCTGGAGAGGAGGCTGAGGAGGAAGGAAGCAGGATGGAGGCAGGAGACCTGGGGAGGCACATGGGGCAGAGAAGCTGCACTTGCTTCTTGGCCTTGGACTGGGTGACACAGATGTGGGTGAGAAATCCATGTGGAGGTGACAATGGCAGCTTCTATCTTGATTTTGCTCTTTTCCTTCCAGACTTGTCAGCCCCGTCCACCCTTTTCTATGGGTCCACACCAGGAGGTGCTTTAGACTGTGACAGGCTTTCAGGCCCTGCTTTGGGCCAACCCCGTTTGGCTGAACATTTACCCATGAGGGGATGGTGACTTTGGTGCTTGATTTGGAAATTTATTCTTTCCTTTTTCTTTGTTGCACACTAATTGTAATGAAGTTCCTTTCCATTAAAGGAACTTAGATGTTTTGTTTTAATGCTGCAGATGGCAGAGAGATGGGGGATATAGATGTATACATGAAGCCCCCAATGCAGAATATCCCCCTCAGTGCATGAATGCTGGGGTGCCAGGGAGATTTGGGGTTCCAAGAGGAGAGCAGAGCAAGGCCTGCGCCGCCCTGGAAGACCAACCCTGGAGGCTGATTCTGGGGCTCCAGGGCTCCACTCCCTGCAGGTGGGTCAGAGCAGCCCCGCTCACATCTGCAGGAAGCCAGAGAGCCCCTCTGTGCCATGACTCTGCAGACACTGCTCTGGGGATAGTGTGAAAAATAAATGAACAGCAAAATTAAATGGAATCTAAAAGCAGTAGAAATAGTTTTTACAATCACATTTATTTTGAAGGACACTTCAAGGGACATGGAATCCTGGCCTGACAGCTCATAGTTATCAGGACCTTGACTGTCACGTGAGCTAGTCTGGAGCACCTGTTTCTTTTGAGAAAATAGCCACTGATCACTTTATCGCCTTAATTTTTTTAATGGTCTGTACCAAATCACTTCATACTTTGCACCTAAAACAAAGATCTGGCATCTCCACAGTCTCTGAGGGGGAGGCGGTAGGAGGGGCCTCACTCAGAGGCTCCAGCTCCAGGTCCCACGAGGCTGCTATGGGGACGAGATATTGGCGGATCTGAAGGGCTGTGATCAGTGTGGAAGAGGGAATGCTGCCATCACATCTCATGAGCCCAACATTCCCTGGATGCCAAAAGCAGAGAAGGACATCACACAAAAAAGAAAGCTACAGACCAATCCCTGATGAACATAGATGCAAACATCCTCAACAAGACCTTAGCAAGCCAAATTCAATTACACATGAAAAAGGATCACACATCATGACAGAGTGGGGTTTATCTCAGCAACACAAGGATGGGTCAACATTTGAAAAAAATCAATTAGATTTCCACTCACACCAGTAAAAATGTCTATTATCAAAAGTCAAGAAATAAATTCTGTGAGGAACAAGATTAAAGGACCCTTGTGCACTATTGGTTGGATGTAACTGGTGCAGCCATTTGGAAAAACAATACGGTGGTTCTCAAAAAATAAAGAATTGCAATATGATCCAGTATTTCCACCTCTGGATATTGACCTGATGAATAAGAAAACACTTATTCAAAACGAGACAGGGCCCCTATTTTCATTGCAGTGCTATTTACAATTGCCAAAATAGGGAACAGCCCAAGTTCTAAAGAACAGATGAAAGGATTAACAAAATGTGATTTACATACATCATACACACACATAATGGAATAGTACTCAGATACTGCAAAAAGAAGAAATCTCGCCATTTTCAACAATGTGGATAGAATTTCAGGGAATTATGCTATGTCAAATTGAGAAAGACAGATACCATAGGATTGTACTCATTTGTGGAATATGAAGAGAAAAAAGCAATCAACAACCACAACAAAATGGCAATCACCAGAGGGGACGGAGGGTAGAGGGAATATCTTGGTGAAGGATTGTGATTGGACTTTTGCTGGTGGGTGTGTGTGAAATATACAGTTGCCTGCTGAGAAGCTCTACACCTCACATCTGTGCAGTGTGTAAATTAATGTTACCTCAATTGAAGAAAGAAGAGAAAGCTTCACCCAGCCTGCTCCCCAGTCAGAGCCCTCCACCTGATGAGGCCTGGGAAGACAGGACAGGACTGTACTGTCCTCAGGAGCCCCCTGAACCTCCAAAGAGCCCTTCTCACCTGTGCTGCCCCAGCTTGGCCTGAGCCCTCCTCTCTCACCTGGAGACACACAGGCTAGTCTCTTCTGCCACCTGGGAGCTGAATCAGGCCCTGGTCTGCTCACAGCCTGGCAGGGGCTCCCCATCCCCACAGTTACCCCCAGCCTCACAGGGTGGCCCCTTCCCAGGCCTCTGACACCCACTCCTGTGTCCCTCCCTCTCCCTCTGCTCTAGCTGATCCTCACCCCCTCTGCCCTTGCACCCCTGGCACCAGCCAGCCCACCACAGGCTGTTCCTCCATGGGAACCTCACTCCCGAACATCCCCTTCCCAGGGCTTTGCTTCCATCCCACCATTTGCACTGACCCCCTTGATGGACACAGCTGCCCCCACAACCCCCTATCTTGCTGCCCCACCTGCTCCCTGCCTGTCCCTCCTCTCAGCCCCTCTACAGGATGGGGTGGGTTTCTTGTCTTTATTATTCACTGTCTCCTGCATGAAAGCAGCTCTCTGAAGTTAGGAATGTCTCTGTTTTGTACACAGCACCAAGCACATAACATACAAATATTGGTGGAGTTAAATGAATTAGTAACTGACAAGTGTTTCTTTTTTTTAATTTTTAAAATTTTTTTATTTTTACATCATTGTTCATTTTTAAACAATATTTGCTCCCCCACCCTCAGGTGTAGTCCCCATAGAATTTCCTTCACCAATGTATCCATGCACCAGCACCACAGACCCCTGTGCTCCTCCCTCCCTCCCTCTGATCCCTCTCCCTCCTCCTCCCCTGCAGGATGTCTCTCATTTATAATCCTCTGTTTTTGCTTTATTGTGTTTTTTACTGTTGTTATTGTTTCCTCAGAGAAGTCTGAATTTAACCTGATTGTTTTTCCCTTATAAGGTATCTGCTTCTTCCCCCTAAGTTAACTGACAAGTGTTTGATACAAATAAATCAAAAGTAAAAAATAAGGGGATAGGTATTTTCACATTTTTTTTAATTTTTATTTATTTTATTTTAAAGATTTATTTATTTATTTATACAAGTGCTGGGTACAGTCAGAAGCGAGGGAGGGTGAGATAATTCACCAGAGCCAGAGCGGGGAGCAGAGCAGGCAGAAGGACCGAAGTACACTGTGAGGGGAGCAGCGCGAGGCAGAGAGGTCTGCGCGCCATGGGACCCTCTCCAGTGCCGGGGAGCAGCCGGGGATCGAACCTGCGCTGCAGAGGCTGCGGGCAGTTTCGCAACCAGCGCTCAACCACTGCGCCACCGGGGAGGCCCTATTTTCACATTTTTGATAGTTCACTTTTGAAACATCATAACCCCTGACTGAGCAATTGTCATCCCTCCCCCTCTTGTTACAGCTCAGAGACTGCTCTTAACTGTGTCATCGCAATAGTTTTTGGGGAGCACCCCCACCATTATATTTATCTTCTCTCTATCTATCTCTCTATCTATCTATCTATCTATCTATCACATCATTCTTCATTTTTGTGGAATGTATGCTTTCTTCTCTTGTAACAGGGTAATGCCCAGAAAAGGGGAAGTTCCAGGTTCCCTGCCCCACCCAAGGTAGGGTATTGCTGATCAGGGAGGAGCAGAAGCTGGAGGAGGAAACTGGAGAAGGAAGGAAGCAGGACAGAGAGCCAGAAGGAGACCTGGAAGAGGCACATGGAGCAGAGAGAACTGTGAAAAACTGTGCTTGCCTTTTGGTCATGGATTGGTTGACACAGATGTGGGTGACTCATGGGGAGGTGACAATGTGTTTTTTTGTCTTGATTTGATTTTGCTCTTTTCCTCCCAGACTTGTTTGGTTGTTTCTGATCCTTTTCTGTGGGTCCCCACCAGAAGGTGCTTTAGACTTGGGGCAGGCTTTCAGGCCTTGCTCGAGGCCAATCCTGTTTGGGTGAACTTTTACCCACGAGGGGACGGGTAACTTTAGGTGCTTGATTTAGAAACTATAGTCTTTGTCTTTTCTGTATTGTTTACTAATTGTATTAAAGTTCCTTTCCATTAAAGTCTTATATGTTTTGTGTTGATAGCCAAATGGCAGAACGTATTTAGAGCAGGCAGGTTTGGGGGTTCTGGGGTGCCCCTCTCCCTGCCCTGTAACACTCTCAGGTGTAGTCCCCTTAAAATTCCCCACCACCAGTTCACCCACCCATCATCAGCATTGTCCTTTGTGTTCTTCCCTCTTCTGTTTTGATCCCTCTCCCTCCCAGGGAAGTACCCCAATTTTTCTAGAGCCATGGTCCCCCCAACAGCCATCCTTCCTGAAGGAAGAGCTCCAGACCCCAGGGCTCTACCTACTCGAAAACTATTTTGCCAGGCTGGAAAGGACCAAAGGACACTCCAAGGACAAGTGGGTACAGGTTTCATTATTATCACACTAGTGGGCACCAGACAGGAGAGTCTCCCCTCTAAGATCTGGGCCACGAACATACACAAAGATTTCCATTTATACTCAGGAATTTCAGCATTTGTTATGCTGATAAATTTGACAGATTTCCTTTTTTTGTAGTGCGCAGGCCATTTGGTAGAGCACAGGGCTGTTTAGACAAAGGCGGGGGAGGGGTGGTTAGACAAGGATCTGTGCTATGGGAGGGGGAAGGAGCCAGCCACTTGACTCCTTTCTTTTGGAATGAGGCCCAGTTAAGATAGAGACCAGGACCTCCCTGGTGGCGCAGGCGGTTGAGCTCAGCACTGTGAAGCTGTCCACAGCCTCTGCAGTGCCAGTTCGATCCCTGCCGGCCTCTGAGCAACCCACCTGGCGAGCAGACCTCTCCTGTCTCACCCCCTGCTCCCCTCAGCAGTGTATTTCGTCAGTCTGCCTGTTCTGTTCCGCGCTCTGTCTCTGGTGAATCCTCTCACCCTCCCACGGATCTGTCCTGTACCCCAGTTCTTGTATAAATAAAATAAAAATCTTTAAAAAAAAAAAAAAAGTCAAGTCATAGATTGCTCAGAGGGGAACTGGCAAATACTAAGATGGTAAACGTGCTAATTGTGCCAGGCGGGTGTGATGGGCCCTTTTACTGCATCAGTTGTTTCATTGCTTTCCCTCACCATCAGTTTCAACATTACTTTGGACAATTTCCACTTCCACAGAACAGGGAGGGACACTGTAGGGTAAATGATTGTCAGGCTTTTCTGCTCTTCCACCATTAGGATTGATGATGGATCCCTGCGGTCCTGAATGCATGTCTGATGGCGGGCACCTGAGAAGGGTGTGGGCATGCGCAGGTGGGTGCACCTGGGCTGAGAGGGGCCTTGTAAGGGCGGTGTCGCACAATGGAAAATGACCAGAAGTGAGAGACAAGACCATGAGAGAATGCTGGAGCGCCCAGAAAGAGTGAAGATTCTTTTTCTTTTTTTTTTTTAAAGATTTATTTATTTATGCATACAAGAGCTGGGGTAAGGCCTGCGATGAGGGAAGGGGTGGGGGTGAGAGGATCCACCAGAGACAGAGTGGCAGATTGACTGAAATACACTGCTGTGGGGAGCAAAAAAAAAAAAAAAAAAAGTGAAGATTCACCGGGGGCTAGGAGGCCTGCCAGCCTCCTGGCCCCCAGGCACATGGCAGGCAGGGGTGTGCCCAATAAGAGCCTGAAAATCCCAATAAAAGCCTGAAAAAGCCACTGAGGGCTCAAGGACTCCTTCACACTTCTGCATGATTTCATAGAGATCCTACTCGGAGCCATCATGCCCTTCCTCATCACACTCACACTTTGGACTCTGGGGAGCAGCTGGAGAGGAGCAGCAGGGAGGGGGGAGGCAGAGCACAGAGCTGGTACAGGAGCAGGCTTCATGTTCTCAGGCTGGGGAGAGACAGGGCAAGAGGCAGCCAGGCCCACACAGAGGAGCAGGGCATCCAGGAGCTCTGGGCTCAGGGGGGAGAAGGGCCCAGGACCCCCACCAGCAGGAGCAGGGCCCTTCCTGGTGACTCCTTAGGCCCTGAGACCAAGGACAGACCTGGCTCCTCTCAGGGCTGCTGAGCCTCTGTGCTGCTAGAGACCAAGAGGTTTATTAGAAAAAACATCCTCCCTTCCCTCCCCCCCCACCATGGAACCCTCACCCCAGACCCACTCTGCTCAAAACACTGGACCCCTCCATTCCCAGCACCTGGTCCGGGTGCAAACTGCTCTACCCTCCTCTCATCCCCAGTGACTTCCCAGGTCAGAGGGCCCAGACCCAGGCCCCCCATGAAGGACAGGCCAGCGCCTGCTTGTGGTCCTATCCCCCCTCAGTGTGAGCAGGTGTCATGGAGAAGCATCAGGACACACAATATTGTCCCCAAGGAGTTGGGGTCCCCCCCCACAGGCCCCTGTTCTATTCTGCTCTGTCTGCTTCTTTAGTTCACCTGAAGATCAGTCCCTCTCCAGCCCTGACCTGCCAGGGCCAAAGACAAGGTCCTGCCTCAACAGCAGGAACCTGGTCAGATCCCCACTGCGGGCTTATTCCTCCTCCTGGGGGATTCCTGTCTCTGGGTGAGGATCCAGTGGAGGCAGAGCAGTAGAGAAGGGAAATGAGTCCTGATCAGAGAAAACACCCCAATCAGTTAGGCAGAATGAGGGGCACCCTGGTACACCCAAATCTGTATGCTCCAAAGGGCTTCTGCCATCTGCCTCATAAAGGCAGAGCACACTCTGAGTGTGAAAGAACACACCAGAGGAGCGCCAGAGGGGAAGGGTAGAGGATGTTACAGGGCAGGGGACGGGCACCCTGACCCTGCAAACCTGCCTGCCTAAATAGTGGTCTCTGCCATGCGCCCCATCAACACAAAACATATGAGACTTTAATGAAATGTAAATTTAATACAATTAGGGAACAATACAGAAAAGACAAAGAATATAGTTTCTAAATCAAGCACCCAAAGTTACCCATCCCCTCGTGGGTAAAAGTCTACCCAAACGGGATTGGCCCCGAGCAAGGCCCCAAAGCCTGCCCCAAGTCTAAAGCATCCTCCAGTGGGGACCCACAGAAAAGGATCAGAAACAACCAGACAAGTATGGGAGGAAAAGAGCAAAATCACAATCAAGGGATAAGCTGCGCCATTGTCACACCCCAGGTCACCTCTCACTCCACATCTATGTCACCCAGTCCACGACCAAAAGGCAAGTGCAGTTTCTTCACATGTCTCTCTGCTCCATGTCTCTCCTCCAGTGTCCTCCTCTCTCCTCTGCTCCATTCTTCTTCCTCAGATTCCTCTGCAGCTTTTCTCTGCTGCTCAGCTCCACCCTCCTTTTGGGTGGGGCAGGGAACCTGGAAGCTCCCCCTTTCCTGGAGACCACCCTGTTACATGGGATAAAGTTTCCCAACAAAACACTGAAAGTTACCCACCCTGCCTGCAGGTAAATGATTGTCAGGCTTTTCTGCCCTCCTGCCATCAGCACCACATGCCTGATGGAACACCTGCATTTTGTTACATACATTGTTATATCAATTGTTTTGTTTACTTTGTGTGGGCCAGGGCTGCAGTATTTATATTGGCTGAGAGAAGCAGAGAACACAGGAGAGGGAGAACTGCCAGAGAGCCCAGTAAAGAGTGCCAGCTCCTGGCACCCCAGCACCCC
>NW_023602073.1:38685261-38741313 GCF_014898055.3 Talpa occidentalis
ATTATGGGCTGATCCCAAATATAGAGGTTCCTTCAGTCTTGGATGGATCCGTGGACTCCAGAGTCTCTGTACTTTGTTTCTGCTTCTGCTTCCAGGGGTGAAAAGCGCCTCCTCCTGGGAATTAACATTCAATTCTACCCAGGAGCCCAGGTCTCACCCAGGAAAAGGACAAGGTTCCAGGATACAGCAAGACCCGGGGCGACCACCATCCACGTCTACAGCAGCGGGGGAGCAGGTGTGATCAGAGCCGGGGAGAGACCTGGGGAGCTGGTGGTGGTGTGTGGTGGATCATTGGTGGAGGGCCGCACCTAAGAGGAACAATAACTATAGAAGATGACCCACGCTGTAAGGAAATAATAAACAATATCATCTTTTAAAAATTTTCCATCCGAATGAGGGGAGGTTGAGGAGAGCCCCAGGGCATGACTAGGAAGATGGGGAGGCTCCTGGAAATGGAGCAGAGGATGAACATGGGGACTAGGGGATGGGGCCCAAAAGGAGTGGTGGGGGCACCAGGAAGGGTGGGGCCAGGAAGGGGCAGCATTGGGGAACTGTGAGGGGAAGGTCTGTGTGGGTGACGCGGCTCTGGCTGGGGCTGGGAGAGTCTTCTGTCTCCCCTGGTGGGACTGCAGAGGGGCTGGTGCTGTAACTGACCAGGGAATCACTTAAGTTCTGGGCTTTCCTGTCCGTGCAGGGCTGGTGTGACTCAAACGCACACTCAGGCTGATGAAGGAGAGAGGGAGGAGAGGACAATGGTTAGGAGGAGGCCCCCATTTTCTGAGCCACAACATCCTCCCCAACTCAATGCTGGGGTGGCAGGGAGATTCCTGGAATCAAGAGGAGGTGATTCAGGGAATCAAGAGGAGAAAGGCCTGTGCTGCTCTGGAGGGCCAGCCCTGGGGCTGATTCTGGGGCTCCAGGGCCCCACTCCCTGCAGGCGGGTCAGAGTCAGCCGGCTGCTCACAGCTCCAGGCTGCTGACAGCCCCTCTGTGCGGTGACCCTGCAGACACCGCTCTGGGATAGTATAAAGAAACAAAAGAGCAAAATTAATTGGGAATCTAAAAACGGTAGAAATGATTTTTTAAAATCACATATTTTGAAGGACACTTCAGAGGACTTGGATTCCTTGTCTGACAGCTCATTGCAATCAGGACCTTGACCATCACGTGAGCTACTCTGGCCTCCACTGTTTCTTGTGAGAAAACAGCCATGATCACTTTATCACCTGAGTATTTTACTGGTTTGTACCAAATCACTTCCTACTTTGCACCTAAAACAAAGATCTGGCGTCTCCACAGTCTCTGAGGGGGAGGTGCAGGAGGGGCCTCACTCAGAGGCTCCAGCTCTGGGTCCCAGAGGCTGCGATGGGACGAGATGTTGGCGATCTGAATGGCCGTGATCAGCGTGGAAGGACCTGCCTCAGAGCTCCTGCATGTGGCCTGGAGAAAACCCTCAGGTCCTTGTCCTGTGGGCGTCCCCTTAGCTGAGGGTCCACCATGTGCAGGGAGTCACCCCAGAGAGGGACCAGGAGGGGAGCCCGGGCGGAAGTCTCAGCCCTGTGAGCCTGACTCTGTGACGTGGCGCGTCCCTTCTGCTTCATTCTCCTCAGGAGGAAGAGCCAGGGAGTCAGACACACTCACGGGGGAACTGTCTCCCCTCCTGTGTATCCCAGAATTGGAGGAAAATTGAAAACCAACACAGTAGACCTTCTGGACACTCAATATTTCCATTCTGCCCACATGAAAAATAAGCTGCCTCCCACCCAAAGCCCCTAAAGTCTCTCCCATCACAGAAGCAGCGTGACGTCAGCATCTCATGGTGTGACTCAGAACCACGCAGATGAGTCGCCTTGAGAGCATCTGTGCAGTGAAATTGTCTGTGCTCAGCTCCTCGTGGTCTATAGCTGTTTTCCCATAAGTCTCTGGTGAATCCTCTTATCCCCATGCTTCAAGCCTATACTCTAGTTCTTCTATGAAGAAAGATAAAAAAATTGGGGATATTGAATTGAAGTTAATCAATAGGGTTTTGTAAATGAGCAATATTTATCAAATCATCCATATGTCATTACATAAGTATAATCAAGAAATCATTATTAATGTCTATATCAGTCCATGCTAGGACATCCATTTATAAGAACATAAGTTTTAGGGGGAAGATATTAAGATTAGAGATGTAATGGGATATCCAGGGCTACAATTCATTAAATAGCCTCACCCAGGAGCGCCCAATGAGACAGCGAGGAGTGGTAAGAGTTGCAGGCAGTGCCCTGATGACTTAATTTGAATGGTGGCAATGTTGACCTCCCTCCATTATGGCTGTGAAATAGACTCCTGGCAGTGGTTTATGACTTTCTGAATGATTCAGTGCTGAGAAGGAGCAAGATGAGAAGGTGAACATCAAAGGAAGTTAGGAAATGAGGCATTTTTGTCCATGGGAGTGGACACAGGGTGTAAGATCGTTGTGTCTCATGTGAGTTCTCACCTCAGAGAGCACCTACCACAGAGAATGTCCCCTTTGTGTGGATAACAGTCAGCCTGTCTCCTTGGTCACCCCAGGGCTGATTCAACTGTCCCTGAAAGTCATAGAAATAGAGATCAAAGCTGATTTGATCATACCTGAGTCCAGTAGCATGAGTTTCTTTCTCATCATGGGTGATTCATCAGTCACTGTCACTCACGAATGCTCAGATTTTCAGTCAAAGAAATCACAGCCAAGCTCTTGCTGTGATAACATCACTTAAGTAGACCAGACAGCTACATGGTAACAGGTGGATTTCTTCACCCAGTTTACCCTGTTATGGAGAGTGATTTGTTCTCAAGAATTGACATCCATTCGGATGTAAGATTCCCTTCCCTGACTGCCAGCATCTCCATTCAAGAGCCAACAGATTGCCTGATTCACCAGCATAGAGCCTATATAACATTGCCTCTGAATAGGGGCACGTTTTATGGTGAAATAAGTATGACATTGGCAGCATGTCTGCAGGAATCACTGATTCTACCACACAGCATGTCACTTGGAAGTTGACAGCATAATTGAAGGAGGAGAGACATTAAAAACTTTTAACATTTTATCTTGGGCAAAACACTCTGAGATGGTGGAAGGCAGCTTTCAACATGTGTTATACACATTGAAGTAATGGCCAATATATAATCTGTGTTCCAATATTGAGAAAGCATGGATCCTGCAACTAAGAGGTGAAGAAGGATCAGCCACTCTCACCATTACTCCTAATGATGCACTGGAGGAATTTATACTTCTCACCCCACACCTTCACCCTATTAGTTTAGAGGCTCTCCAGGGACATGAGGTGGGACGTTGGGAGGCATATTTGTACCAGCAAGGTTCTGCTGGATTTGATGTTATATCTACTGCCTAAGCATTTATATTCCTTGAGCCAGTGAGCCATAATGAACTCTATTGTTATTGTTTCCAGAATAATTGACCCTGATTACTATGAGGAGCTAGGGTTGCTGCTGCACAATGGAGTAAGAAAGGAGCACGTGTAGAAACTCTGGAGAACTGGGGCTTCTGGGCAAGTAGAAATACAAAGAGGCCATGCAGCAACCATGTCCTGATGGGGGTGAGGGACTCAACCTCCCACTCTGCAGGGATGAAGAATGTAGGTTTGCTCCAGGGAGAGGGGAATCTGGAATGGCTGTGTGGGAAGGAGACAAAGCACATTAATAATGGTGTTGTGACCACATGCATCTGTGGAGGCTTGGCCCATTAACTGAGTCTTTTGTAGAGCTTGTCACTGGCCACCACATCAAAGACCCTGTGACTGACTGGACTCCACAAAGCCCATGAAAAGATCTGAGTGGTGTAAGGAGTAGACTGTATTGGACATTTCTCAGTCCTCATGTCTTCTATCCCTTCAGTTCACCTTTTTACTGCTATAGTTTATTGTTTCATAGTAAGCAGTTTCATGCAGGTATCAACTTCCACCACCTTAGTCCAGTTGCACCTTATTTGTCAGGGAGATTGAACCCCAGTTGCCCATGGCAGTACCCAGGTCAGTAAAGCTCCCTGGTATCAACTTTTCTTCCACTCCCTGCTTTATGCTTCCTGTTCCCAGAGTAATGAACCCAAATAAACTATTCGCATGCAAAATCTCAAGTTTTTTTTCTGGCTAAGATATGTGTGTTACTTGGGGAAAATGGAGATGGGGATAAAGCTGCTGATATGGGTGTAGAAAGGTATCCACAGGAAAATTATCATTTATGCTAAATGCTGTTTATTAAAAACACATAGATATGTAAAGAGATGCATGCAAAAATGTCACCAAAATACTAATGTTTATTATTATGGTAAGATGACAAGATATTTTTTATTACATTTTTATATTTCAGAAGTTTCATATTTTATAAATGGTTTGAGTTGTTCACAATGAATGTGTGATATTTACATAATATAATTAGAGAAACACAGTAAAAATGGGAGCACAAATAATGAGACAAGGTGGTATTTCTCACTTTAGACATCTACACATAAAAGTCTTTTTTCCTGAAGCCAGAAAGCAAACCCTTCCCTATAGAAGTAAATAGAAGTTTTACCTTGTCAAAACAAGTGTCAAGGCATGAGCAGAGCCCACTAGTTGCATAGCAAGGGCTGGACTTCAGTCTGAGCTCCACTGGAACCTCTTGCTATCCTCACACACCATCCTCCAACCTTGCTGAAATCACATAACTCCAACTCCCACTTGGAGAAAAAGAAAAAAAATGTCCTAAACTCTTAGGCATTTGGTATTGCCTCAAAATTCTCACTTATGAGAGATAACAAGAGGAATTAAATTGGCTTATGTGTTCCAAAGGCTGATTTGGGCCCTATGAGGAATGAAGCCGTTTATTCAGAATTTTTTTCCGTCACTATCCCTCCCTCTGATCCACTGTTTCAAGTCTTTCATTTATAATTGTCCTTAATATAGTTTGGTTCAGTTCCTAACCAGAACGTGCAGTGGGAAGGAATTGAGACAGTGTTTTTGAGAGGTGGGGGAAGTGATTGAAGCCCTTTTATGAATTAGGATTTGAATTTTGGAAAATATAGGCAACTTTCTATTTCTTTTTAAAGATTTATTTATTTATATAAGAACTGGAGTATAGTCAGAGGCTTGGGAGGGTGAAAGAAATCACCAGAGACAGAGTGGGGAGCAGAACAGGCAGACAGACAGAAGACACTGCTGAGGGGAGCAGCGGGAGAGGCAGGAGAGGTCTGCCGTGCCATGTGGGTTTCTCCCTGGGCGGCCGGGAATCGAACCCACACTGCAGAGGCTGCGGACAGCTTCACAGCGCAGTGCTCCGCCCGCTGCACCACCAGGGAGGCCCGCAACTTTCTATTTCAAAGAGTCGGTTATCACAGCCCTCACAGAGGAAATCTTCAGGGTGAAGATTCTAAGTATGAAGGATTTTGAAATGTGTACTGGAATGAAGAAGGTTGGGGAAATCCGTTCCAAAATCATCAGGTGACAGCAGCTTCAAATATTAGTAAATCCTGACTTGAGAATTGAAGAAAATTTCCCACTGGGAAAAAAATGGAATGAAAGTTGATACCTGGCACTTGATTCTACAATCCAGAAGAAAGAAAAGGCAAACTTCCTGCAAACATCAGTTTAGGGACTGAAACACACCAGAGGCGTCGTTTTCCAACATCACGATGGATGTTTTTACCACCCAGTGGCGATTAAACAAACTTATGAACACCCTTTTAAGTTCAATATTCTCTATTGGAAACCATAACTTATAAGTCAAACTGTCAGGTCATCCCCAAACGCCGGGTTTTCCTTAAACCTCAGGTTCTCACCATCCCCCATTCCACATGGCTCCTTAGAGGGAGCAAAGAATAAAGTTTTGCCTTACCCTAGGCCTTAGCCCTCCTTTACCTTGTCAATAAGTTGTTCTCAAGGCATGGTCCTGTTTTGAGAAGGCAGTGGGTGGGGCGTTCTGAGCTCGGGTGCCTGAATGTCTTAGGAGGCCTGTCTTTAGGATAAATGCCAGGTTTGGGATGAGCTAGCCACCCAGATGGTGGAGGCTTCGATTTTCGTAATATTTTAATGTTATTTAGATATCCAAGCACTCCAGGAAGCTTCTAGGGAGCAGGCAATGTCCTCTTGGGGAGACAATTAAGACACAGAACCTCACTCTGGATGCGGCTCCCCCTTGTGTGCACAGCCCTGTCCCTCTGGGAGCTCCAGGAGAAGCTGGGGAGACCTAATTATGTTTCAAGTTCCTTCCCACAAAGGCCCTAGGAGCCCTCAGGATCAAGCACTCCCTGTGCTGGGTCCCGAGCTGTCTGCACACGTGCTCGGGGGCTCACTCCCCACATGATCCCCAGGAGGGAAGACATGGCAGGGCAGGTCTCCCTCCCCCGTGACATGAGTCCTCTGCTCACTAGAGGAGGCAGCAGAGGCCCCTGAGGAGACACTCGGGGACTCTCCTTGGGCCGGGCTGTGAGGGAAGGGCCTGCATGGACACCACCACCTTTCCCTGACACTTTCCCTCCAGGGAGGAATTTTTTAAATTCGACTTATCAATAGTAGGACGGCCTGGGCTGGTAGTGAGGCAGCTGTCACTAGGATGACCCAACCTCACTCTGGATGTTTCCAGTGGATGTGACCACACTGAGTTCCCAGACTCCTCAGCTCGGAGACCCTTCCCCACTGCAGCTGCCACAGCAGGGGGGCCCTGGGCTGGTCAGAGCCCTGCATCCCCCGCTGTGTTTCCTGGGCTGGGCTTTTGAGTCTCACTCCCCACAGTCATGAATTGCTCTGGGATCATGATATCTGGCAACTTCCAGGGTGTCATGGGTTAAACTGAATAATCCATGTTTGTCTTATTTTCATTTTTGGCTTTTTTTCCTTTTTTTTTTTTTTGTTTGCATCATGAAAACTCAATTCCAC
This sequence comes from Talpa occidentalis, assembly GCF_014898055.3. Lineage (NCBI taxonomy): Eukaryota > Metazoa > Chordata > Mammalia > Eulipotyphla > Talpidae > Talpa > Talpa occidentalis. The sequence continues at coordinate 38,692,158 of NW_023602073.1, forward strand.
ACTTTCTCCCTCTCCCAGGTTTTTTTTCTGATTGCACAGCACTGTTACAGCAACAACAAAAATAAAAGAGCATTTACAGTAAAAAATCTTACTTCTAATCACTTGCAAATACAATAATAATACTTACCTTTCTGTGCTCTCCTCCAGTGTGGCCATGAATACAATAGTGGGGAGGGAGGTGCGGGATCCAGCCTGGGTTTATCTGAGATCCTCTCCCTGCTGCACATGGAGGGGTACCTGGGGAGTTGGGGGAGCCCAGAATGAGAAAGAAACCTAAGTTCACCCACCTAACGTTACACCTTCCTCCAGGAGCTGAGGGAGACCCTGCTCCATCTCTCCCTCCCTTCCTGGACTGTGGACAAAGGCTCAGCTCAGGAACTGGGGTGACCTGGGCTAATCCTGCCCCTGGGCCAGGCCAGCAGGGCACACACTCCTCCCTCCCCCTGTGTGGCTCCCTCCAGCTCTGGTCTAGAGAGAAAGTAGCTGCAGCCCATGGTGCTCCCTGACTCTGAGGCCAGTGGGTTTTCTATGGTGACTCCAAAGGAGAAAAAAATTGGGGTTTGGGGGAGGGAGCTGTCAGGGTGAAGGTGCCACCATATTGCAGGCGGGGCCTGGAGGAGGGTCCTGCCCAGCTCCTTACACCTCAAGCCAACCATGAGGTATTTCTAAACCTCCTCCTCTTCTTCAGGTCTAATGCTTCTTCAGTCCTGTTCAAAAACTGCTCCTCCATGGAACTATATTTACTGAGGTGTTGTTCTGACACTCTCTACTCTGTGTGTGATTTGAATTAATTTATTCTGGAGCTTGATGTTAATTGACTTCCCATCAACTTATGTTGTGTATCCTGTCTCTGCTGTTACACACACACACACACACACACACACTCCCCTCTCCTTGGGAACCAGATCCTCGCTCAGCACTGGGGTTACTCTGACCCTCTGTCTCTGGTCCCCTCAGAGCCGCCCTCTCTGCAGTGTCTCTACTCAGCGGGGTCTGAGCAGCCCCAGGAGTCCCTGCACCTCCTGCCTCTGACCTTGTGGGAAACCAGCCCCTCAGCCTGCATGACAGTGAGGAGGCGAAGGCAAAGTCCTGAGGTCAGTGATTGATGGAGAAGACAAGTTACTTTTTTTCTTTTGCTTAAGAACTTTTCTTTTTCCCCTCGTTGTATTACTGAGTTGAGGTAACATTGATTTACAAACTGCATGTGTGCAGAGGCCCAGGGTCACCCTCTTCAGATGTTCATTATCACTTCCCACCCACCTAAGGGCCCCCATAGTCCTCCACCACAGTCCATTGGGCCCTCTTCCTACCTTGTTTCCTGCTCTCACCCCACCCCATAGCTTCAATTTTGCACTCATATTTCTAGAGTTTGTTTTGGTTTAGTCTCATCTGTGCCTGCTTTGTCTCCTTATATTCCACATATGAATGAAATCATCCAGTATTTAACTTTCTCTTTCAAATTTTTTCACTTAGCGTCATCCCATCCACATCTGTCCATGTTGTTGCAAATTCAACATTTCATCTTCTTCACGGCTGGGTAGTATTCCACTGGGTATAAAGCTTGTGTTCTTTATCCCCTCCTCTGCCGTTGGGCACTTAGGTTGTGTCCATAGCTTGGTTATGGTGGACAGCGCTGCAGTGACCAGAGGAGGCGCATATTCCTCGGAATTAGTGTTTTACCTTCTTTGGATAAATACCAAGGAATGGATCCCTGACCAGGGGACAGGTCTATTTTGAATATTTTGAGGAACCTTCGTTTGTTCTCCACAGGGGCAGGACTGTACCATGTGCTCTCCATAGAAAAGGGAGGTTCCAGGTGTCCTGCCCCGCCCGAGGAAAGGTGGGGCTGAGCAGGGAGGAGAAGCTAAGGAAGAGGAGGAAGACGTGGAGCAAGATGGGGAGAGGAGACTGGAGGAGGCGCATGGAGCAGAGAGACATTCAAAGAAGAAGCCACTCTCGCTGCTCAGGCTTGGACTTGTGCCAGGGAGTTGGGGACATGGAAAGAGACACGTGAAAGAGACAAAGACGTGCATGAGAGACTCAAGGGGAGGCTGACAATGGCCGCTGTTATCTTGTTGTGGATTTTGACTTTGCTCTTTTCCTTCCAGACTTGCCTGGCCCCTCCTGCGCCTTTCCCATGGGTCTCTACAGTAGGTGCCTTAGCCTTGTGGCAGGCCTCCGGGCCTCAGCGGGCCTGCTTTGGGCAAGCCTGTTTGGCTGGGCCTCACCCATGAGGGGACGGGTAACTTTGGGTGCTTCACTTGGGAACTATTCTAACTATATTCTTTCTCTTCTCTTTTGCTATTGCACACTCATTCTCTATTGCACACTAATTTGTATTAATTTTCTTTTCTAATGAAGGTGTTATGCATTAGAGTATGTTTTTTCTTTATGCAGCTGATGACACAACTCATGTCAAGTGCGCAGGTTTGAGGGGCCAGGGAACCCCTCATTCTGCTGGCTAACAGGACCAGTCTCCATTCTGACCCACCATGTACCAGAGTTCCTTTTTCTCCACACTCTTCAGTGGGTCATTCTCACAAGTGTAAGGTGGTATCTGGGTAACACTGCCTTAGGCTGGCATTGAAGGTTAACACCATCAGTGATGAGTCAGGTGGACATGATGAGCACTGACGTGTTGAGTGGACAATGGCCCTGCACCCCTGGGGTCTGCTTCCATAAACCCAGAGTCCCAATGAAAAAAAAAAAAAAAAACCTAAGTTGAGGGACAATAGTCCTGAGCAGTTTTCCTTGATGGAGGCTAAGAGTAGAAAATTTAGGGTGGAGGGGTCACATGACCAGAAACTAGAGGTGGGGGTAGAAGTGATTATTAGCACAGTTATTAAACCAACTATAGAAATGAAAATCGCTTCGGGCCAACTGCCATAGCAAGTATCAGATGCTACAGGAAGTATAAGGAGGCGCAGACCAGAGCTGGGATGTGGGGATGGAGCCATTGCAGAGACTCGCTGCTCCTGACAAATCAGCCTAGTCACACCATAGAAGTAATTAATTTAACAACAGATGACAATCCCACAAAGGAATGAGCCCTCCCAACTAGAACACTACCTCAGTGCGCTTTCTGCCCCAGGAAGACGCAGCTCTGCTCCCAAGGCTCTGCCTGGGGCCTGCAGGCTTCTCCTCACACACCCGCCCACTCCAGGGGCAGCTCCTCCTGCCTGCTGGTGTCTGCACAAGCATCGTCTTCTTTTTTCCGTGTTTGTGTGTGTGTGTGTGTGTGTGTGCCCACACGCCACTGAAAGGAGGACTCTGGTGACGCTTTTCTTAGAGGTGACCCAAGAACCCCCATCTGTGACCCCAACACCTCTCCCAAACATCACTCACCAGTGTCAATGTTATAAAAACAAGGAAAGTCTGAGAAACTGTCATCCAGGCAAACTGGATGGGATTATGGAGCATCAAACGGACAGTAGCAAAAATTAATGAAAGTATGACGTTTAGTAAATATGTCAACATTGCTGCATTAGTTGTAAAAAAATAAAAGTATTCATGTAGGATGTTAACAAAATGGAAATGGTGTGGGATAAACAAGACCTGTACTGCCTTTGCAACTTTTCTATAAATCTAACAGTATTCTTTAAATGTTATTTTTTAAGATCAATTTATTTTTTATAAAGATTTATTTATGTATACAAGAACTGGGGTGCAGGCCAGAAATGTGGAGGTGAGAGGATTCACCAGAGATAGGGTGGGGAGCAGAACAGGCAGATGTACTGAAATGCACTGCTGAGGGGAGGAGCGGGCGAGACAGGAGAGGTCTGACGTGCCATATGGGCAGCTCCCTGGCTGGGGATCAAACTCATGCCGTAGTGGCTGCGGAGAGCTTCATACTGCTGTGTCTTAGCTCCTTGCTCCGCCAGGGAGGCCCTAAATATTTTTTTTTTTTTTAAATGCCCTCAATATTGAATAGGTTGTGGAAGAAAAAAATTTTCTCTTTTCCAGTTCTCCCAGGTATCACCATCCAGGGACTGGAGAGAGGGGTTCTGGGAGAAAAGACGGAAACTTCACACAAGGGCAGGCTCCGGAGTCTCCTCTCCTCTGAGCTCTGCTTCTCTGACTCCTCACAGAGCATCTCACCCCAGGACGCCGCCCCCCAGGACCCCCAACTCTGCCCACCTCAGCCCCCGCCCCGTCCTGGCGGCGCCACCAGAATCCGGAGCAGCGCGGCAGCGCCCCCGTGTGGCCACAGGGCTGAGCACAGGAGCCCAGAGCCGCCCTTTCTCCTGCTCAGCCAGGCCCTCCCCAGGCTCCCTGGGCCCCCAGCGGCAGGACAGGGATCTGCACACAAGGGGGCGCGCAAGTCCAGTGTCAGGTCAGAAGTCCTTATTTTTTTTTTTTATATAAATTTTATTTTTATATTCCCCATACAATTGCCACCCCCTTATTTTGACCCCAATCCCTCCCCTCCCCTCACCCCACTCCTCACAGAGTGTCTCTGGTTCATACTTGTTTGTTGATTTTGATTTTCACTTTCTTAGAGTTATTCATTTTCCTGGTCCCTTATTTAAGTTTTCTAGATTCCTGCTATGAGTGAGGCCATGCGGTATTTTTCTTTTTCTTTCTGGCTTATTTCGCTGAGCATGATCCCTTCCAGCGCCATCCATGTTGCTGCAAATTGCATGTGTTTATTTTTTTTGAGTGCTGAGTAATGTTCCATGGTGTATATGTACCACATCTTCTTGATCCAGTCATCTATTTTTGGGCATTTGGGTTGTTTCCAAAGCTTAGCTATTGTAAACAGTGCTGCTATAAACTTAGGGGTGCAGGTGCCATTTGGAATTGATGTTTCTGTGTCCTTTGGGTAAATACCTAGGAGTGGAATTGCTGGATCACATGGGAGCTCTATGTTTAGTAGGTCAAGAAATCTCCACACAGCTCCATAGTGGTTGGACCAGTTTGCTCTCCCACCAGCAGTGCAGGAGAGTTCCTTTTTCTCCACAACCTCCCCCAACATTTGTTGTTGCTAGTTTTTTTAATATGTGCCATTCTCACTGGTGTAAGATGGTATCTCATGGTAGTTTTGATTTGCATTTCCCTCATTACAAGTGATGTTGAACATTTTTTCATGTGCCTGTTGGCCATTTGCATTTCCTCTTCAGAGAAGTTTCTTTTTATCTCTTCTGCCCATTTTTTGACTGGATTATTTTCTTTGTTGTTGTTGAGTCTCATTAGCTCTTTGCAGATTTTTGTGATCAGTCCTTTATCATTAGTGTTGTGTGCAAAAATATTCTCCCATTCGGTGGGATTTCTCTTTGTTTTTGTTATTGTCTCTTTCGCTGTGCTGAAGCTCTTTAATTTGATGTAGTCCCTTACTCATGGATTGGAAGAATAAACATTATTAAAATGGCCATCCCACCAAAAGCAATATACAGATTCAATGCTATTCCAATAAAAATTTCAATGTCATTCTTCAAAGAAATAGAACAATTATTGATGAGATTTATATGGAATCACCAAAAGCCCCGAATAGCCAAAGCTCTTCTGAAAAAAAAAAAAAAAGAAGAAGGGAATGGAGGCATCACACCCCAGATTTCAAACTATACTGCAAAGCCATAATCATCAAAACTGCATGGTATTGGAACAAGAACAGACACACAGACCAATGGAATCAAATAAAAATCCAGAAATAAACCCACAGATTTATGGTCAACTAATCTTTGACAAAGGAGCAAAGAATATGCATTGGAGCAAAGAAAGTTTGTTCAATAAATGGTGCTGGGAAAACTGGGTCACTACATGTAAAAGAATGAAGCTTGACCACTATCTCACACCATACACAAAAATCAACTCAAAATGGATTAAAGAACTAGACATAAGACCTGAAACCATAAAATACATAGAAGGAAATATAGGCGAAACACTACGTGATATGCACATCAAAGACATCTTTACAGACACATCACCCAAAGCAGTGATAGTGAAGGCAAAGATCAGTGTCCTTATTTTTAGTTTCCAGTGGTCTCCAGGATATAACTGGTTCCTAGGTTCTGGGCAAATCCCCAAATATAAAGATTGCCTCAGTCTGTTGGGATGAAAACTTAGATTCCAGTGTCCCTGTAATTTGTTTCTGCTTCTGCTTCCAAGGACGAAAGCCCCTCCTCCTGGGAATTGCCTGACATTTCCTATCCTTTGGATCAGGGGAGGGCCTAGGAGAGCCCCCAGGGCACTGGCTAGGAGGATGGGGAGGCTCCTGGAAAAGAGAGCAGAGGATGGAAATGGGGACTTTAGGGGACAGAGGTGGAAAGGGGTGCAGGGGGAGCCAGAGAGGACCGGGCAGGGAAGGGGCAGCACGGGGGCCACTGAGGGGGAAGGTCTGTGTGGGTGACATGGGCTCTCACTGGGGGCTGGAGCATCTGTCTCACCTGGGGGGATGCAGCAGTGCTGGCCTGTAACTGCCCAGAGGACTGCGCACATCTGGGGCCTTGCCCATCCTTGCAGGGCTGGTGTCACCCACACACAGGCACATGCTGGTGATGGAGAGGACTGTAACAGGGGGGTCCCCAGGGGAGGATCCAGGCTCCTGCCCCACCCAAGGAGGGTGGAGCTGAGCAGGGAGAAACAGCTGGAGAGGAGGCTGAGGAGGAAGGAAGCAGGATGGAGGCAGGAGACCTGGGGGAGGCACATGGGGCAGAGAAGCTGCACTTGCTTCTTGGCCTTGGACTGGGTGACACAGATGTGGGTGAGAAATCCATGTGGAGGTGACAATGGCAGCTTCTATCTTGATTTTGCTCTTTTCCTTCCAGACTTGTCAGCCCCGTCCACCCTTTTCTATGGATCCACACCAGGAGGTGCTTTAGACTGTGACAGGCTTTCAGGCCCTGCTTTGGGCCAACCCCGTTTGGCTGAACATTTACCCATGAGGGGATGGTGACTTTGGTGCTTGATTTGGAAAATTTATTCTTTCCTTTTTCTTTGTTGCACACTAATTGTAATGAAGTTCCTTTCCATTAAAGGAACTTAGATGTTTTGTTTTAATGCTGCAGATGGCAGAGAGATGGGGGATATAGATGTATACATGAAGCCCCCAATGCAGAATATCCCCCCTCAGTGCATGAATGCTGGGGTGCCAGGGAGATTTGGGGTTCCAAGAGGAGAGCAGAGCAAGGCCTGCGCCGCCCTGGAAGACCAACCCTGGAGGCTGATTCTGGGGCTCCAGGGCTCCACTCCCTGCAGGTGGGTCAGAGCCAGCCCCGCTCACATCTGCAGGAAGCCAGAGAGCCCCTCTGTGCCATGACTCTGCAGACACTGCTCTGGGGATAGTGTGAAAAATAAATGAACAGCAAAATTAAATGGAATCTAAAAGCAGTAGAAATAGTTTTTACAATCACATTTATTTTGAAGGACACTTCAAGGGACATGGAATCCTGGCCTGACAGCTCATAGTTATCAGGACCTTGACTGTCACGTGAGCTAGTCTGGAGCACCTGTTTCTTTTGAGAAAATAGCCACTGATCACTTTATCGCCTTAATTTTTTTAATGGTCTGTACCAAATCACTTCCTACTTTGCACCTAAAACAAAGATCTGGCATCTCCACAGTCTCTGAGGGGGAGGCGGTAGGAGGGGCCTCACTCAGAGGCTCCAGCTCCAGGTCCCACGAGGCTGCTATGGGGACGAGATATTGGCGGATCTGAAGGGCTGTGATCAGTGTGGAAGAGGGAATGCTGCCATCACATCTCATGAGCCCAACATTCCCTGGATGCCAAAAGCAGAGAAGGACATCACACAAAAAAGAAAGCTACAGACCAATCCCTGATGAACATAGATGCAAACATCCTCAACAAGACCTTAGCAAGCCAAATTCAATTACACATGAAAAAGGATCACACATCATGACAGAGTGGGGTTTATCTCAGCAACACAAGGATGGGTCAACATTTGAAAAAAATCAATTAGATTTCCACTCACACCAGTAAAAATGTCTATTATCAAAAGTCAAGAAATAAATTCTGTGAGGAACAACGATTAAAGGTCCCTTGTGCACTATTGGTTGGATGTAACTGGTGCAGCCATTTGGAAAAACAATACGGTGGTTCTCAAAAAAATAAAGAATTGCAATATGATCCAGTATTTCCACCTCTGGATATTGACCTGATGAATAAGAAAACACTTATTCAAAACGAGACAGGGCCCCTATTTTCATTGCAGTGCTATTTACAATTGCCAAAATAGGGAACAGCCCAAGTTCTAAAGAACAGATGAAAGGATTAACAAAATGTGATTTACATACATCATACACACACATAATGGAATAGTACTCAGATACTGCAAAAAGAAGAAATCTCGCCATTTTCAACAATGTGGATAGAATTTCAGGGAATTATGCTATGTCAAATTGAGAAAGACAGATACCATAGGATTGTACTCATTTGTGGAATATGAAGAGAAAAAAGCAATCAACAACCACAACAAAATGGCAATCACCAGAGGGGATGGAGGGTAGAGGGAATATCTTGGTGAAGGACTGTGATTGGACTTTTGCTGGTGGGTGTGTGTGAAATATACAGTTGCCTGCTGAGAAGCTCTACACCTCACATCTGTGCAGTGTGTAAATTAATGTTACCTCAATTGAAGAAAGAAGAGAAAGCTTCACCCAGCCTGCTCCCCAGTCAGAGCCCTCCACCTGATGAGGCCTGGGAAGACAGGACAGGACTGTACTGTCCTCAGGAGCCCCCTGAACCTCCAAAGAGCCTCTTCTCACCTGTGCTGCCCCAGCTTGGCCTGAGCCCCTCCTCTCTCACCTGGAGACACACAGGCTAGTCTCTTCTGCCACCTGGGAGCTGAATCAGGCCCTGGTCTGCTCACAGCCTGGCAGGGGCTCCCCATCCCCACAGATACCCCCAGCCTCACAGGGTGGCCCCTTCCCAGGCCTCTGACACCCACTCCTGTGTCCCTCCCTCTCCCTCTGCTCTAGCTGATCCTCACCCCCTCTGCCCTTGCACCCCTGGCACCAGCCAGCCCACCACAGGCTGTTCCTTCCATGGGAACCTCACTCCCGAACATCCCCTTCCCAGGGCTTTGCTTCCATCCCACCATTTGCACTGACCCCCTTGATGGACACAGCTGCCCCCACAACCCCCTATCTTGCTGCCCCACCTGCTCCCTGCCTGTCCTCCTCTCAGCCCCTCTACAGGATGGGGTGGGTTTCTTGTCTTTATTATTCACTGTCTCCTGCATGAAAGCAGCTCTCTGAAGTTAGGAATGTCTCTGTTTTGTACACAGCACCAAGCACATAACATACAAATATTGGTGGAGTTAAATGAATTAGTAACTGACAAGTGTTTCTTGTTTTTTAATTTTTTAATTTTTTTATTTTTTACATCATTGTTCATTTTTAAACAATATTTGCTCCCCCACCCTCAGGTGTAGTCCCCATAGAATTTCCGTCACCAATGTATCCATGCACCAGCACCACAGACCCCTGTGCTCCTCCCTCCCTCCCTCTGATCCCTCTCCCTCCTCCTCCCCTGCAGGATGTCTCTCATTTATAATCCTCTGTTTTTGCTTTATTGTGTTTTTTACTGTTGTTATTGTTTCCTCAGAGAAGTCTGAATTTAACCTGATTGTTTTTCCCTTATAAGGTATCTGCTTCTTCCCCCTAAGTTAACTGACAAGTGTTTGATACAAATAAATCAAAAGTAAAAAATAAGGGGATAGGTATTTTCACATTTTTTTTAATTTTTATTTATTTTATTTTAAAGATTTATTTATTTATTTATACAAGTGCTGGGTACAGTCAGAAGCGAGGGAGGGTGAGATAATTCACCAGAGCCAGAGCGGGGAGCAGAGCAGGCAGAAGGACCGAAGTACACTGCTGAGGGGAGCAGCGCGAGGCAGGAGAGGTCTGCGCGCCATGTGGGACCCTCCTCCAGTGGCCGGGGAGCAGCCGGGGATCGAACCTGCGCTGCAGAGGCTGCGGGCAGTTTCGCAACCCAGCGCTCAACCACTGCGCCACCGGGGAGGCCCTATTTTCACATTTTTGATAGTTCACTTTTTGAAACATCATAACCCCTGACTGAGCAATTGTCATCCCTCCCCCTCTTGTTACAGCTCAGAGACTGCTCTTAACTGTGTCATCGCAATAGTTTTTGGGGAGCACCCCCACCATTTATATTTATCTATCTCTCTATCTATCTCTCTATCTATCTATCTATCTATCTATCACATCATTCTTCATTTTTGTGGAATGTATGCTTTCTTCTCTTGTAACAGGGTAATGCCCAGGAAAAGGGGAAGTTCCAGGTTCCCTGCCCCACCCAAGGTAGGGTATTGCTGATCAGGGAGGAGCAGAAGCTGGAGGAGGAAACTGGAGAAGGAAGGAAGCAGGACAGAGAGCCAGAAGGAGACCTGGAAGAGGCACATGGAGCAGAGAGAACTGTGAAAAACTGTGCTTGCCTTTTGGTCATGGATTGGTTGACACAGATGTGGGTGACTCATGGGGAGGTGACAATGGTGTTTTTTTGTCTTGATTTGATTTTGCTCTTTTCCTCCCAGACTTGTTTGGTTGTTTCTGATCCTTTTCTGTGGGTCCCCACCAGAAGGTGCTTTAGACTTGGGGCAGGCTTTCAGGCCTTGCTCGAGGCCAATCCTGTTTGGGTGAACTTTTACCCACGAGGGGACGGGTAACTTTAGGTGCTTGATTTAGAAACTATAGTCTTTGTCTTTTCTGTATTGTTTACTAATTGTATTAAAGTTCCTTTCCATTAAAGTCTTATATGTTTTGTGTTGATAGCCAAATGGCAGAACGTATTTAGAGCAGGCAGGTTTGGGGGTTCTGGGGTGCCCCTCTCCCTGCCCTGTAACACTCTCAGGTGTATTCCCCTTAAAATTCCCACCACCAGTTCACCCACCCATCATCAGCATTGTCCTTTGTGTTCTTCCCTCTTCTGTTTTGATCCCTCTCCCTCCCCAGGGAAGTACCCCAATTTTTCTAGAGCCATGGTCCCCCCAACAGCCATCCTTCCTGAAGGAAGAGCTCCAGACCCCAGGGCTCTACCTACTCGAAAACTATTTTGCCAGGCTGGAAAGGACCAAAGGACACTCCAAGGACAAGTGGGTACAGGTTTCATTATTATCACACTAGTGGGCACCAGACAGGAGAGTCTCCCCTCTAAGATCTGGGCCACGAACATACACAAAGATTTCCATTTATACTCAGGAATTTCAGCATTTGTTATGCTGATAAATTTGACAGATTTCCTTTTTTTTGTAGTGCGCAGGCCATTTGGTAGAGCACAGGGCTGTTTAGACAAAGGCGGGGGAGGGGTGGTTAGACAAGGATCTGTGCTATGGGAGGGGGAAGGAGCCAGCCACTTGACTCCTTTCTTTTGGAATGAGGCCCAGTTAAGATAGAGACCAGGACCTCCCTGGTGGCGCAGGCGGTTGAGCTCAGCACTGTGAAGCTGTCCACAGCCTCTGCAGTGCCAGTTCGATCCCTGCCGGCCTCTGAGCAACCCACCTGGCGAGCAGACCTCTCCTGTCTCACCCCCTGCTCCCCTCAGCAGTGTATTTCGTCAGTCTGCCTGTTCTGTTCCGCGCTCTGTCTCTGGTGAATCCTCTCACCCTCCGCGCATCTGGCCTGTACCCCAGTTCTTGTATAAATAAAATAAAAATCTTTAAAAAAAAAAAAAGAGTCAAGTCATAGATTGCTCAGAGGGGAACTGGCAAATACTAAGATGGTAAACGTGCTAATTGTGCCAGGCGGGTGTGATGGGCCCTTTTACTGCATCAGTTGTTTCATTGCTTTCCCCGTCACCATCAGTTTCAACATTACTTTGGACAATTTCCACTTCCACAGAACAGGGAGGGACACTGTAGGGTAAATGATTGTCAGGCTTTTCTGCTCTTCCACCATTAGGATTGATGATGGATCCCTGCGGTCCTGAATGCATGTCTGATGGCGGGCACCTGAGAAGGGTGTGGGCATGCGCAGGTGGGTGCACCTGGGCTGAGAGGGGCCTTGTAAGGGCGGTGTCGCACAATGGAAAATGACCAGAAGTGAGAGAACAAGACCATGAGAGAATGCTGGAGCGCCCAGAAAGAGTGAAGATTCTTTTTCTTTTTCTTTTTTAAAGATTTATTTATTTATGCATACAAGAGCTGGGGTAAGGCCTGCGATGAGGGAAGGGGTGGGGGGTGAGAGGATCCACCAGAGACAGAGTGGCAGATTGACTGAAATACACTGCTGTGGGGAGCAAAAAAAAAAAAAAAAAAAAAGTGAAGATTCACCGGGGGCTAGGAGGCCTGCCAGCCTCCTGGCCCCCAGGCACATGGCAGGCAGGGGTGTGCCCAATAAGAGCCTGAAAATCCCAATAAAAGCCTGAAAAAGCCACTGAGGGCTCAAGGACTCCTTCACACTTCTGCATGATTTCATAGAGATCCTACTCGGAGCCATCATGCCCTTCCCTCATCACACTCACGTTTGGACTCTGGGGAGCAGCTGGAGGAGGAGCAGCAGGGAGGGGGGAGGCAGAGCACAGAGCTGGTACAGGAGCAGGCTTCATGTTCTCAGGGCTGGGGAGAGACAGGGCAAGAGGCAGCCAGGCCCACACAGAGGAGCAGGGCATCCAGGAGCTCTGGGCTCAGGGGGGAGAAGGGCCCAGGGACCCCCACCAGCAGGAGCAGGGCCCTTCCTGGTGACTCCTTAGGCCCTGAGACCAAGGACAGACCTGGCTCCTCTCAGGGCTGCTGAGCCTCTGTGCTGCTAGAGACCAAGAGGTTTATTAGAAAAAAACATCCTCCCTTCCCTCCCCCCCCACCATGGAACCCTCACCCCAGACCCACTCTGCTCAAAACACTGGACCCCTCCATTCCCAGCACCTGGTCCTGGGTGCAAACTGCTCTACCCTCCTCCTCATCACCCAGTGACTTCCCAGGTCAGAGGCCCAGACCCAGGCCCCCCATGAAGGACAGGCCAGCGCCTGCTTGTGGTCCTATCCCCCTCAGTGTGAGCAGGTGTCATGGAGAAGCATCAGGACACACAATATTGTCCCCAAGGAGTTGGGGTCCCCCCCCACAGGCCCCTGTTCTATTCTGCTCTGTCTGCTTCTTTAGTTCACCTGAAGGTCAGTCCCTCCCCAGCCCTGACCTGCCAGGGCCGAAGACAAGGTCCTGCCTCAAACAGCAGGAACCTGGTCAGATCCCCACTGCGGGCTTATTCCTCCTCCTGGGGGATTCCTGTCTCTGGGTGAGGATCCAGTGGAGGCAGAGCAGTAGAGAAGGGAAATGAGTCCTGATCAGAGAAAACACCCTCAATCAGTTAGGCAGAATGAGGGGCACCCTGGTACACCCAAATCTGTATGCTCCAAAGGGCTTCTGCCATCTGCCTCATAAAGGCAGAGCACACTCTGAGTGTGAAAGATCACACCAGAGGAGCGCCAGAGGGGAAGGGTAGAGGATGTTACAGGGCAGGGAGACGGGCACCCTGACCCTGCAAACCTGCCTGCTCTAAATAGGTTCTGCCATGCGCCCCATCAACACAAAACATATGAGACTTTAATGAAATGTAAATTTAATACAATTAGGGAACAATACAGAAAAGACAAAGAATATAGTTTCTAAATCAAGCACCCAAAGTTATCCATCCCCTCGTGGGTAAAAGTCTACCCAAACGGGATTGGCCCCGAGCAAGGCCCCAAAGCCTGCCCCAAGTCTAAAGCATCCTCCAGTGGGGACCCACAGAAAAGGATCAGAAACAACCAGACAAGTATGGGAGGAAAAGAGCAAAATCACAATCAAGGGATAAGCTGCCATTGTCACCTCCCCACGGGTCTCTCATCCACATCTATGTCACTCAGTGCACGACCAAAAGGCAAGTGCAGTTTCTTCACATGTCTCTCTGCTCCATGTGCCTCCTCCAGGTCTCCTCTGGCTCCATTCTCCTTCCTCAGATTCCTCTGCAGCTTTTTCTCTTGCTGCTCAGCTCCACCCTCCTTTTGGGTGGGGCAGGGAACCTGGAAGCTCCCCCTTTCCTGGAGACCACCCTGTTACAATGGGATAACAGTTTCCCAACAAAACACTGAAAGTTACCCACCCTGCAGGGTAAATGATTGTCAGGCTTTTCTGCCCTCCTGCCATCAGCACCACATGCCTGATGGAACACCTGCATTTTGTTACATTGTTATATTCAATTGTTTTGTTTACTTGTGTGGGCCAGGGCTGCAGTATTTATATTGGCTGAGAGAAGCAGAGAACACAGGAGAGGGAGAACTGCCAGAGAGCCCAGTAAAGAGTGCCAGCTCCTGGCACCCCAGCACCCCTGTCTGCCTTGTACCTGGTTGCTGCTCTACATGTAAAAGTTCAATAAAAGCCTGAGAAAGCCACCGAGGGCTCCAGGGCTTTTCTTTACACGTTTGCTCAGATCATAGAGAATCAGCTCTGTGCCTTTCTGGCACTACCACGCCCCCTCTCTCAGGGTAGATGACCAGCCAGACTTCCTGGGGGGAGAGGCTGCAGGTGCAGGATGTACCCCACCCCCACCCCAGCTCTCAGCACAGTGCAGCCCCTAAATCCACCCACCTCATGGGAGGGGAGCAGGAAGTGACTGGGACTCAAAACTGCCCCAGGAGGACACAGGTCTCCCCATTAATGCTTCCTTTTGTTCCAAGTGGAGAGGGAAAAGAGGGGGGTACAGAGCACAGGGCAGGTGTCCCTGGACAACACTAGGGGATCCTGCACACCCTGCAGGAAGGACACTCACCCCCTCACTGCCTCTCCCAGCCCTTCAGGGCCTGTTCCTGCTGCTCTGTCAGCCCACACTCTTCCTTGTTCTGTCTTGTCAGATATTAATGGTCCTGATCCAGATGGGTTCATCACTTACTTTCCTCTTTAATGGACATATGCCTCTAATCTTTCGATTGTTTCAAGTGCTTTTGAAATAGTTCCAGGTAAATACCTAAGGTTGCTGAAAGACAATGGAGAACGTAAAATGAATTGTAATTTTAAAATACAACTACGGATGGGAAGAAGTAAACCCCTTTCTCCAACGTGCCATCCAGTGAAGTTTATGTAGACAAGGTTAAGATGAGGGGTCACAAGGAAAGGATCTTCGATAAACGGTGCTGGGGACACTGGACAGCCACGTGCAAAAGAATGAAACTAGACCACTGTCTCCCACCTCACACAAAAATCAACTCAAAATGGATAATAGGCTGGGACTTAAGACCAGAAACCATAAAATACATCGAAGAAAACAAGGACAGAATGTGTCATGACATACAAAAAAAAAAAAAATAATGTGCTCAGTCTTTCTAAAGTCAGTGTTGAATAATCTCTCTCTCTCTCTCTCTTTTTAAAGATTTATTTATACAAGAACCAGGGTGCAGGCCAGATGTGCGGGAGGGTGAGAGGATTCACCAGGGACAGAGTGGGGAACAGAACAGGCAGACTGACTGAAATAAACTGCTGAGGGGAGCAGCGGGCAAGACAGGAGAGGTCTGCCGTGCCACTGCAGAAGCTGCGGACAGCTTCACAGCACTGTGCTCAACTGCCTGCACCACCAGCGATGCCCTAATTTCTCATTTTTACAACCATTTCCTGCTCGCTGCTGTGCTTTCCTTTGTCACCTTCTTCACATAACTGTGGTCTCTTTCCTTCAAAGGAAGAATGCGCCTCCAATTCTACCCCACAATGTAAATTATTGTCCACAGTTGAAGTCAAAGAGGTGAATGTCTGCATGGTTAGCTGAGCCATTAATAAGTGGCCTTAAGATTTGAAGGCATGAAAATCACCATCATGAATGGAAACTGAATGGCTTCATCAACACTATCCCCAGGGCCTCAGGGATCAAACCCCTGATCCACACTTACCTGCAACCTGAGTGTAGCTTCCTCCTTGTCTTCCTGTGGGAAGAATCATCATGTGAGACAAGGGAGGAGTCAGCCCACGCAGTCTTTAAGGAATCTTCTAATCCTGGAATACTGTGACTAAAGACCCAGGTCAGGACTGGGAAAAATGAAGAAAGGAGGTGAGGGGGGACTGAACCAAATGCCCTCTGGGCAACACACATGCGTGGAAGGTACTTCCCATTAACCAGGCAGGGCAAGTTCTCCCTGGGACATGGAAGCCCCCAGTGGACAAGATTCCCCCACTCCCTTCCCCACCTGAGCGCTTCTTCCTCCACATCACAGCTGCAGCCACTGCAGCTCCAGTGAGCACAGCTCCAAGGAGAACCAGGCCAGCAGTGATGCCCGCAGTGGGGATGGAGGGCTGAGGAGGGGGCACTGGAAGGGAAGCGAAGGGGAGACCCCAGTCCTTAGTCTGACCCTTAGAAGTTCTCAAAGGGCTCCTGATTCTCCTGAGAATGGGCTCCGTGCCCAAGTCCCCCTAGTTACCCTATCTCAAGATAAGGGGCTCCAGCAGCCCCTCATGCTGAAGATACACATGTATCTCTGCTCCTCTCCAGAAGGCACCACCACAGCCGCCCACTTCCGGAAGTTTCCATCCGCCAAGCCTGGTCTCCACCAGCTCCATGTAAAGGGCCAGGTCAGGGCAGAAACCCAGGGCCCAGAACCTCAGGGTGATGTCATGCTCAGAGATGAGGTGCTGGGTCACACATGCCCTTTGGGGGCCTGAGCAGGAAGAATCGGACATTTTATGGTTGCTATTTCCTCTATGGTCACTGAAGCAGCCTCATGACCATCCTCAGAATGGACAGGAAAACATGCTTGGAGGGAGGTAGCACAAACCCCAGAAACCAGCCTGGTCTGGGAGTCTGGGATAGTAGGTGAGAGCCCAGCATGGGATGCAGGTCTCTAAACATTTTGTTGCTGTCTTGGGTGAAGGGTGATGACACAGACAGGCAGGAGTGAGATCTCCAAAAATGCTTTCTGACCAAAAAACAAGATCTCAAGAGAGAAACTCATTGTTCCTACGATGGCTGCCGGTGAAAAGGGTCCTGTGCAGGGTGATTTCAGGGGTGGTCTCCCCTCTTTCTGAGGAGAAACTCGATTCCTTAACTGTCCTTCAGAAACAATAGGACCCTCTGGGCCAGTCTCCATCCCAGAGCTTGAAAACTTGAGAGACAGTTCTCTTTCTAACCAGAAGGGGGCGCTTTTCTGACCATTCAGTTTTCCCTGTAGGGTGTGAGCCTCAGGGAGATCTAAGGCCCTGTAGCCCCTCTTACCTCTGAGCTGCAGCGCCTCCTTCCCCATCTCCAGGAGACTTGGGATCCACTCCAAGTACCTGCCCTACAGGTTGTTCATTTCGTGCTTTACCCAAACTCCCTCCTCCACTATGGCAGGTGCCATAGCCTCTGGGAATCACTGCGACCCTGACTAGGGGCAAAGGTCTCTGGGGAATGGGAGCGTGACCTGGCCCTGGGCAAGCATTGTTCACTGTCCTAGCTCTGGTTGTAGCAGCCATGCAGGTCCTCCAGGAGCCATTAGGGCAGCTTGAACCTCTGTGCCTATTGTCTTTGGTTCTGTCTCCTTGTCCAGGTCCTCCTGCCCCACCTGCTCCGCCCTGGGCTCCAGCATCTCCACACTGACCTGGAGAGTTGCTGTCAAACCGCCTGAACTGTGCGTGGTCCATGTAGCCCACTGCCATGTACCGGGGCTCCTGGAGGCTGGGCTGGGAGGTCTTGATTTCTAAAAGCCTTAAAGAGTGGGAGCCTGGGGGCAGGAAGGGGTGAAAGTTGGGCTGAACCTCCTCCCTGCACTGGTCCTGAGTCCCAGGGAGATGGGGCATGAGGGGAGAAAGTGTTCAGGAAGGGAGGAGGCTCCAGAGCTTGAAAAGGGGCATCAGGTGGAGAAGGAGTGGGACTCAGGGGGACAGAAGAGGGCGCTAGGGTGGGGGGACAGAAAGGGACTAGGATTGAGAGGAAGCGTGGGGGGACAGAGGAGCCTAAGGCAACAGCCTCTACCAGAGAAGCCTTTTCCCTCCTCCCTGCTCTCACCAGCCCAGGTTTGGGCCACAGCCCTGGAGAGAAGCAGCAGGAGGAGTGTTGGGGACCCCATGACCAGCACTACTGGGGTCGGGGGAGCTCCTGACTCTAGGCTGGTGGGTGGAGACTTACCTGGGGGCCATGCTGATTGGCTTCCCTGGGAGCCTTCAGGCACTGGGGACTGAGAACTGGGGAGGAGTCACAAGTGTCCAGGGCCCAGCACAGGTGGTGGAGACAGAAGAGAGGCTAAGGGGGCAGTGGGGTATCCCCAACAGTAACCTTCCTGCCCTAGACACAGCCCTGGGGCCTGGAACTATGAGAACCAGACTGGGGACCTGGGGCTTTGCTCTGGCCCCTCCTGTCCTCACCCAAAGCTTCCTCACCCTGTTTCCATGACCCAAGCACTGGGTCTGTGATTCTCAGTATTTTCCTTCTGGATCCGTGTCCAGTCTGACAAATTAGGGAGGACGCCAAGCATAATCTTGTTTAGTAGGTATCGCTCCCCATACTTACCACACTGGGAATAAAGCGAGTTTGATCATGTAGTTGTTTCATTTAGAATAATAATAATAATCCAATGCCTGTTAATAGATAATCAATAACCAATGCCTGTTAAATAACTTCCTTTAATCAGGGCAATGGGAAGAGTGGATCTTTCACGTGTTTTATGTTCGCAGTTGTCTTTCTTGTCTGTCTCATTGTTTTTTCTTGTCTGTCTCATTAGAAGACAGTAGGATTTTCTTGTTTCCTTCTGCATTTAGCTGTGGTTCTGGTTGAAGTCTATGAAAAAATGTCTACAGCTCAGAATGGAGGTGTTGAAATTGTATGGGGAATATAAAAATAAAATTTATTATTAAAAAAAAATGTCTACAGCCTCACACAAATATGTTGAAGTAGTGTTTTCACATTATCGTGAATATTCCACTTGGATACTGAATTAAATCTATACAGGTGGTATTTTCTCCCAGGTTATTTGCAAAGTGAAACCTGAAACAATATCATTAAATATTTCTTATTCAGTTACATTTCCATAGTTCTCTCTTGCATAAAACTAACTGCAGTTAGTTTTAATGTGTGATTTTTTTAAAGTAATATATTGTTCCACAAATTATAAAGCTCTTCAATGTTCATTACACTGGAATCAAATTATTTTAAAAAATTTATTTTATTTTTCATCACAAATCCAAAAAGTAAAAGTAGTACTGGAAGTTGTCAAGTTAGTGACAGGACACAATTTTCCATGATTCTGGTTTTTTCTGAGCACTTACATTTGGTCAAGGTGAAGTTACTCTCAGTTAGCAATTGTCAGTTGATTTTCTCAAAGGAGCACACACTCATTTTCAGGACAATGTCTGCTAATTAACCAAATCAAATAGCCACAGATTTTATCATTCATTCCTTCATGTGAAGATGGTATTGACTAGAAAAAAAGAAAAACAGTCTAATTCATCTCATGCAAATATTTTCCTTGGCACATGGTAGTTGGGAACGCAGCAGGAGTGTTGTGTGTGCACTTGCGTGTCATCGCATCAGGTGCTGTAAAATGTGGATTTGAGGATGACAGAATAATGAAGATAATTTTTAATGCTTCAACCAAGACACTTTGAAATGAAACTGCCTTGGAGTTGTGTTTCTGAGGTAAGTAGTTGTGAAGAATAACTGCAGTTAGTAATATAAGCTCCATTTTTTAGTAAGTTTTACCTCAGCAGATGTCAAAATAGTGAAAAAGCCAATGGTGTCTAAGTGACGTTTAGAAAATAGTTTTGACCTCGTGGCTCCTGTGACAGGCTCTGGGTGACTTCAAGGATTCCACAACCACACTTTGAGAAATGCTTTTCTCAGTGAACCAGGAAGCATCTCCCAAGTGTTCTCTGCCTTTGCCTCCTCTTCACTTGCCAGCATCCCTCTCCCTGGCTGGCTCCTGCCTCCCCAAGCTGCCTCCCCTGCAGACACAATGGCAGCAGAGAGAGGACCCTGGAGACATGGAGCTTGCACTGTCGTGAGAGATGGACACTGAGTAAAGGTGACAAAGACACGTGTAAACCTGACCTGAGCCAAGGGCTGGAGCGTGTTTATTATGAATGTAGAGCAGTAGGAGTGCTTCTATTATTTTAAATAATATCAAAAGATGTAAAAAACAAAACGAAACAGGGCCTCCATGAGGGCATAAGGTTTAAGTCTGAGTGCTATCACTTCTTAGACCTGAGTTTGATTCCTGACCAGGGAGCAACCCACATGGGGCTGCAGACCTCTCCTGTCTCACCCACTACTCCCCTCAGCAGTGGATTTCAGTGGATCGGCCTATTCTGCTCCCTACTCTGTGTCTGGTGAATCCTCTCACCCTCTGCACCTCTGGCCTGTACCCCAGTTCTCGTATTCATAAATAAATTAAAAATGAATCTAAAAACAAAGAAACAAAAAATTACATGCAGCATCAAGTACAAGATCCATCTCAGACCCAGTAAACAGCAGAGGTTGGGGACCCAGTGGTGGTGTAGGTGAAACAAGACAATGGGGCACTCAGTCAGCAGGTGTCAGGCTTTGTCGTCAAGTAAGTTTGATGTCAAACTAGAGAGGGTCAGTCCACCATCCAGTGCTGCCAGGCCAGGAAGTCTAGGCTGGTCTGCAGCCCCAGCCAGTAGTCAGGCACCACCTGGGAGACTCAAGGTATAGCTTAGTCTAGCCCTTTATTTAATTTCTCTATATCCATATCTAAGTGATGTTTTTGTCTTTCTCCTTTGGGCTTATTTCCATTAGCTCCATCCATGTTGCCCCAGAGGGCATGAGTTTATATTTCTTGATGAGTAATATTCTATTATCAATGTACAACCCCTTCCACAGCCTGGCTACTGTAAATAGTGCTGCAGTGATCAGGGGGTGCCAATTTCCTTTGAAGTAGTGTAAGGTCCTCTGCTGGTGTGCTGGCACCTGCCACCCTAAAGGGAGCTGGAGTCTCTGAGAGCACCTGCTTACTCTGCACAGGGGATTCCAGGAGGTTAGAAGTTCTGCAAATAGAACTTTTTTCTTTTTTTTTATTTATATAAGCACTGGGTAAAGTCAGAAGCGCGGGAGGGTGAGAGAATTCACCAGAGCCAGAGCTGGGAGCAGAACAGGTAGAAGGACCGAAGTATATTGCTGAGGGGAGCAGCGAGTGGCAGGAGAGGTCCTTCGCGCCATGTGGGACCCTCACTAGCGGCCAGGGATCGAGCCGGCGAACCGGCACTGCAGAGGCTGCGGGCAGCAGAGGCAGCAGCTTCACAGCCCAGCACTCAACTGCTGCACCACCAGCAGAGGCCCCCAAGGTGGTTGTTTCCAGACTGAAGTCTCTTGCAATTGTGCACACGGTTGAGAACCACAGTGATGAGTCCCCTACCAGGCACTATCCTTCCATCGGCTCTAGCCTGTAGGCCCCTATCGTATGGGTACTGTAATGCTCCAGCCCTTGGTTTTGGCTTTGGGGCTTTTGGCAGCTCTCTTGTCTTAGAGCCCGGGCAGGTGGGTGCCACTGCAGCCTATCCTGGCATCCCATCCTCATGCCCCGTGAATACCCATTTCAGTTGGGATCCCAGCCGGTGTCAGAGACACCAAGTGTTAAAAGCTCTTTATGAGTTGCTGGACAACACCAACAACAAACAGCTCTTTCAGACATGAGGCCCGGAGCCTTTGCTCCTTTCCGGTGATGTCAGACTGAGGACTGGAGGCCCAGTCTCTGACAGAGGTCTTCATCCTCTCTTCCTCCCGCAGAGGTTGGCTACTGGATGCTGCTTGTCTTCTTTCAGCTTCTGGCCCTCCTTTCTTGAGAGGCCAGGAACAGAGTCTTCCCCTTCTTTCTTTGGAGGTTGGAACAGAGCCCCTCAGCTCCCTCTAACCCTTGCTTATATCACTCTTCAGGGTGTCCCAACATCAAGTCTGGTTGGACTATTTTTCTTTTTTTGTGCAGAAGAACTGGGGTATTGGCCAAAGGTGTAGAGTGAGCAGAACAGGCAGACTGACTGAAACACACTGCTGAGGGGAGCAGCTGGCAAAGCAGGAGAGGTCTGCTGCGCCCTGTGGGTCAGCTCCCGGCCAGGGATCAAACTCAGGCAGCAGTGGTGTTGGTGCCGAGACTTAACCTCTAGACCACCAGGGAGGCCCTGGACCATCTTCATCCTTGGCTGACTGGACCACCTGATTGGTCCTGCCCATAACCCAGGAAGCATGCAGAAAAGGGCAGTTCTGAAGAGCAACTGCTACAACGGACTTGTGGTGGAGCAGCAGAGTGGAGACCACCACTGCTGCTGGCTCCCGCCACCAAGTCATCTCCCAGATCTGCGCCCACAGATGCGGGGGACAGGCACAGGCCCCTCTTCCTGAGGCAGGCACTGTGGGACTTTGCCACCTGCCCAGACCCCTTCCCTCACCGAAGCAGAACTGCTTTCTAGTGCTCTCTGAAGTGAAGGATGCTGAGGCTCAGCCCTGTTCAGTGAAGCGCGACTCAGAGCCACTTCCTATATTGGTCACACACACACTTAAGTTCATATAGGCAAGCCAACCCCAGGTTCCCAAAGTACCTCCGACTAAAGACAGCCACTGAGACTTGTCTTACCCGGGCCTTCCACCTAGGTGGATGTTCTCTGGCTGTGGAAGTCTCTAGGATCGAGGGCCCGCACAGCAGATGGTCACGCAGGGTGTTGAGCTGATAGGCCGCTTGTGCCGCTGTCAGGGAGCAGGCCGTCAGGGAGCCTTCGAAATTCAAGCTGGAGGTGCAGCCCCCATCCCCAGATGTGAGTGTGCTGCTGGGGCAGGGCAGCCACCTTGGGAGCTTTGGAACCATATCCACCACAGGGCAGAGGAGGTCTGACCCCTCCTCCTTATTGTGGCAACTGAGTTGCCTTCAGGAAGGCTCAGGTTGTCTGATGGCTTTGGAAAGCCTGAGGGTCCAAGCCACACCTTCGGCCCGCAGCCACCTTGCAACCAGGCAGGCCACAGAGCGCCTTGCCCTCCATGCCTGCTGTTGCTGTTCCCACCAGCACAGGGCCAAGGCAGTCCCTGTGCCCCAGGTGAAGCACCGAAGCCTGCCTGCAGGCCCGTGGACCTGGGCCTGTTGTTC
This sequence comes from Talpa occidentalis, assembly GCF_014898055.3. NCBI lineage: Eukaryota > Metazoa > Chordata > Mammalia > Eulipotyphla > Talpidae > Talpa > Talpa occidentalis. Next base: position 38,715,148 of record NW_023602073.1, read on the forward strand.
CATAGTGTCACTTCTCCTTTTTCAGCCAGGGGACCTCAGTGTCTGCTGACCTGGGCAAGTCGGCTTCTCTGAGTTCTACCCCAGCTGGTCAGTAAAACTTGCCCCACAGACCTGCCTGCCCCCGCACCCCTACACTGATGCTTGCTCTTCTGCTTTTCCACACCAGGAAGGGCCCAGCCTCACCAACACGACCTGTGGTCCCCCAGCCTGCTGAGGCTCCCCTCTTAGACTTATAAGCCTGTGGCCACTAGCATCTGGCCTCCTGCCCTCCCTGCCTCCCCAGGGTCCATATGGGGAACTACTGTGCTTTCTGCCTACCCCAGGGAGCCCCCGGTGCTCCCTCCAGCCATCCTCTCAGCTATGCCCTCCCAGGGCAAACAGTGGTATTCCGCCTGTCTTTCTCCATCAGAAATGGTGGAGTCACATGGGGCCCGAGGCCCCCTACTCCTGACACTAAGGGTGACCCTGGGCTGGTGGGTTGAAAGACAGGGGAACAGAGAGGAGGGAGCCGGAGGGGGCCGATCACATGTCTGGCACACGGGTGAACTGTCTCGTGTGTGTGAGAGGCCGGCGAGTGAGCAGGGAGAGGCTCCAGCTCCTGCTCCTGCATCCCCCCTCCCTGTCCCCCCTCTCCTCTCATCCAGAACCCCTGCCCACACCCTCCCCTGCTTCGTCTTCCCTCCCCACCTCCCCCCCAGTGCTGCAGCCCAGGCTGCACCTGCCTTCCCAGCTCTCCCCCTTCTCTGCCCTCCCCTGTTTTCTCTCTGCTTCTCTCCAGCTGCCAGCTGATCGGGTCAGGCAAGTCCATCCCATCCTGAGAGCCCCAGGGCCCCCTTCGACCTCTAACCAGACCCCTCCTCTTCCTGGGACACCTCTCTTCCCAGGCCTGCCTGGGTGGCTGTTCTGTGACTTGGCCCCCGGCCCCCAAGCCTCCCCCTTCATCTGTGACTTTAGTCTGTTGTGGCGGTGAGCTGACACCCCAGGCGTGACCTCGGTGACTCTTGTGCCCCCTCGGTGGTATTGCTCCTGCCCTGCTCTATACATGTCTATAAATACACGGGCACACACACACACGTGCAAGCGCGCATCTCTGGTGCTGGGAACCGCCGGCTGTGCTGTCCTTCTGAGTCTTGTGGCCCAACTACAAGCAAACACTGTCACCCCAGCCGCCCCCGCCAACACGTGCCACCTCCGACGAGCCTCCCTGCCATTCCCGGCCTGTGCACAGTCAGCCCCCCCAGCCACCTTCCTGCCCCTTCCCCGAGCATGGGGGCGCTGTCCCGGCAGCTGTGTGCTTCTGGCCGCGACCAGTCCTGCTGTCTCTTGGCTGAGAATGAAACCCATTTCTGAACAATGGGGAGCAATGTGTTGTGTGCTGGCTGTGTTCTGTGGCGTTCAGGGGGAAGGGAAGGTTTAAGCATGGGGGCGCAGGGGTGCCTGGGAGGCCCCAGTTTTTCCCAGGCTGCTCGGGAAAGCACCTGGACTTAGCTGGTCTTCATCTGAACCCTGCTGTGGCCACCAGGGAGTGCCAGCCTGGAGGACTCATGGGGCCTGGGTGGGGGCCCCAGAGGAACAGGGTGAGAGGAGAAATGCCTAGGCTGGAAGCCAGTACTCTGGCCCTCCCGGGGCGGCACGCAGCCCACAGGCCTGACAGGTCAGAGAGCTGAGGGTATTGGATGCCCTGACAGGCAGCGCCAATGTGCACCTTGCACCCCGAAGCCAGCCCTCTGCTGGCAGGACCCACACCCAGCGCAGCGCCTGAGCCCAGATCCCAGGGCCCGACCACGAGGTGAGTTCGGTTTATTCAGAAACAAAAGTGAAACACCAGGAACCACTCCCTGGCCTTGCCTCCTTCCTCTGTCCTGGGCGATCTATAAATAAGTTTCCTCGATGTCAACTGATTCATAGAAACCTCCTCTCCCAGGGGCCACCGCAGCCTCCGCTGTGATACAGGGGCCATCTCAGCCCCATGTACACACGTCCCAGCACAGTATGTACACCGCGGGGCGCCTGCACGCCTTCCGCCTGGCCTCCACCAGCCACCCCGGCCCGGCTTCTGGCCAAGCCCAGTTTTCCACAGGGTTGGGGGAGTGTGTACCCCCAAATTGCCTGAGTAAGCCATGCATCCCCTCTATGGGGACTTTCTGTAAAAGAAGCAGTGAAGGCCACCTCTCTGCAAATCCGGGGTGGCCCCAAGATAATCAGGCACAGAGGCCCACGGGGCTTTTGCAAAGACAGCAAGTGGAGGCCACCCCCTTGTGGACTGCGGTGGCCTCATACCTGTGGGACATTCAAGAGGAGCGACGGGGGAGGCCACCCCTTTGCGGATTGGGGTGGCCTCATGCCTGCAGGACTTTTGTGAGGAGGAGGATGGGGGAGTTCTCCCCTTTGTGGATTGGGGTGGCCTCATACTTTTGTGAGGGGGCAAGGGGGAGACCACCCCTTTGTGCACTGGGGTGGCTTCATGCCTGTGGATCTTTTGTGAGGGGTGGGACGGGAGAGGCCACTCCTCTGCAGATTGGGTGGCCTCATGCCCATGGGCCTTTTGTGAGGGGGGAAGGAGGAGGCCACCCCTTTGCACATTGGGGTGGCCTCATGCCTGTGGGACTTTTGTGAGGACAGCGGAAGCCACCCCTTTGTGGATTGGGGTAGCCTCATGCCCGCAGGGCTTGAGGGGTGATGGGGGAGGCCACCCCTTTGCAGATTGGGGTGGCCTCATGCCCGCGGACCTTTTGTGAGCGGGGACAGGGGAGGACACCCCTTTGAGGACTGTGGTGGCCTCATGCCCTCGGGACTTTTGTGAGTGGGACAGGGTAACCTCAAGCTGCAAGACATGTGTAGTGAGCAGAGCCCGCCCTTAACAGGTGGATTCCCACAAAATAATCGGGCACACATGCCCATGGGGACTTTTGCTAGGTAGTAGGAGAGGCCTCCCCTTTGCAGATAGGGATCACCTCCAGAATAATTGGGTGCAACAAAAAGTAAAAATAAAAAAAAATAAAAAAAATAAAAACAATTATTGGGTCCAACAAAAAATTAAAAACAAAACAAAGAAAAACAAAAACAAAATTGGGTGCAAAGGCCCATGGGGAAATTTCAAAAGGGAGCAGGGGAGGCCACCCCTTTGTGGATCTGGGTGGTCTCAAATAAACCACTGCTATCTCTGTGGCTACACTCTAGACAGGTGTTGGTGCCCACCTGCCCCAGCTGATATCTCTGTCTGCACTTAGCCCCCGTGCTGGGCTTTCAAAGTGCTGCCCCGCTCGACATGGTTGGGGTGAGGTGGGGGGCACGTGGCCCAAAATTGCCTAATATAACCTAGGCCCTCTGCAAGAAGGCCTGGTAAGGATTCAATTGGTCATTCAAGGAGCCCCTATACTGTAGAACGGAGCGCCCTAAATAACTAGCTGGATATTTCTAGCTCCTTGCCTCTGGAAGTATGATTAGTCCAGAGTTAAATTAAGACACAGCCCTAACCTCAGAGGCTAGGGTCTGCACCTATTTCACCCTATTAGATGGGGGAGTTGTTGGACCCCTTTTTTAAGCCGAGGGATGAAAGGACGACTGGGAAGGAGAGCCAAAGGATGGGGGTGGGGGAAGCCTGGGGAACAGGGATGGGTTGGTGAGGGCCAGGTGGGGGCAGAGCCTCCGGCCCCATGCCGGTGGCCTAGACCACCATTATCTTCACCTCGTTGTCATCAGCCTGGTAGAAGAAGGGAAGGCATGGGCTGTTTCCAATGGTGACGCCTTCCTGGGAGTTCTGCATTTCTTGAAGCAGCTGAACAACCTGTTGCGCAGAGGCGTTCTCGAGGGGAGTCAGGCCCAGCTGGGCCTCACCCTGGGTCGGCTGCACATCGTGGACAAGGCTCACCTTACTTGGTTCTTTAGAGAGAGTAAGGCCAGGAGCAGGGCACAGCGCAGGTGTAGGGTAAAGAAAATATCAGGCTTTTCTGCCCTTCCGCCATCAGGATAGATGATGGATCCTTGTCCTGAATGCATGCCTGATGGCGGGCACCTGGAGTAGGGTGTGGGCATAGGTAGATGGGATTCAGCTGAGCTAAGACTGTGCTTTTAAGGGCGGCGTCACGGGCGGGACGCTAGCAGCACCAGCACCAGCAGCAGCAGCAGCCGCAGCCGCAGCCGCAGCCGCAGCCGCAGCCGCAGCCGCAGCCGCAGCCGCAGCCGAAGCCGAGAAGCAGCAGAACGAACGCTAGAGAGCCCAGATAGAGTGAAGACTTGCTGGGGGCTGGGAGGCCTGCCAGCCTCCCAGCCCCCCAGCCAGCACCCCTGCCTGCCATATGCCTGGTGAACCCCAAATAAAAAACCTGCAAAACTACTGAGGACTCTGACTCCTCCTTTACCTGGTCTGCATGGGATCAGAAAACCTGCATTGTGTCCGGTCCTGCCCTTACAATTGGCGTATGTCGGCAAGATCCATGCAGACGGGTATTGGAGCCCTCCGAAGACCTGGAGGGACTAAGGAGAACAGACTTTGCCTGTGACGACGCTGGAGGCACCATGGCGGTATAGAAGATGGATACGTCCACGAGCTACAGGATGAGACCTGGCGTGAAGGAGACGCCCGAAAGGACCAGCCAACGACACCGGAAAGGACCAGCCAACGACACCGGATAGGACCAGCCAACGACACCGGATAGGACCAGCCAACGACACCGGATAGGACCAGCCAACGACACCGGAAAGGACCAGCCAATGACCCCTGAGGCAGCAGGCCATTGCTGAAGCAGGGAGAGGCCAATGGACTGATAGACTGATGAACTGATGATTTTGGACTGACAGTCCCGCCAGAAGGCGGAGGACCTTAGCAGGTTATGTTTATTTTTTGAGAATCTGGGGGTGGCCAGTGGGCCTAGATGGCCAAAGGCAGCCTGTGTATGCCCAGTGGCCAGGTGGAGGAGAAAAGCCAACTAAGGTGGCAAAAGCTGGTACTGATGCTAAGTTGAGAAGCCCTAAAGCGGCTGTTAAGCAGCCTGGGTATGCTGAAGCCCTGTGAGTCTCGTAAAATCACCTATGGGTGATGCCCTGCTCATTCTTGAGTGAGGGTGAGGAGCTGAGGAGGCCGTCCTTGGGGGACGGGTGGGGAATGTGGCTTGGGGTAGAGCCCAAGCCAAATGCAAAGTTTGGATCCCCAACCCATGTGCTTGTGCAGTGGGTTGGCTTGAGAGCAGGGGTCTGTGAGTCGCATGGGTGGCCGTGAAGGCCGAGTGTTGGAGCGACTGCAGACAGAAACCCTGAGGGTTGGCGATTACCCCCAACAGAATAAAATTGCCAATCCCAGAGCTAGTGCATCCTGGGGGTGGATGCTGTGTGTGCCTTGTAGCCGAGACTACAGCCAGAGAAGGCCAGGAAGCCTGACGGCTCCTGGTGTGTTATAGCAGATGCCGTGTGTGATTTCCCTCCCTCGTATGAGCAGTGCCTTCGGCAGCAGATTTGGTGGCTCATCTGCTGGTACCAATAATTGTCTTTTGCACTTGGTTGGTGCCCTGCCTGGACTTATTTGTGTTCTGTTGTATTTTGTTATGTTGTATTTTGTTATTTGATGTATTTGCTTTTGTGGGCCATGGCTGCATTGTTTGTTTGCTTAGAAAATTGTGTATATATGTATAGACTGTATGGCAGAAAACCCTGAGGGGGTGGACTGTAGGGTAAAGAAAATATCAGGCTTTTCTGCCCTTCCGCCATCAGGATAGATGATGGATCCTTGTCCTGAATGCATGCCTGATGGCGGGCACCTGGAGTAGGGTGTGGGCATAGGTAGATGGGATTCAGCTGAGCTAAGACTGTGCTTTTTAAGGGCGGCGTCACGGGGGGGACGCTAGCAGCACCAGCAGCAGCCGCAGCCGCAGCCGAAGCCGAGAAGCAGCAGAACGAACGCTAGAGAGCCCAGATAGAGTGAAGACTTGCTGGGGGCTGGGAGGCCTGCCAGCCTCCCAGCCCCCCAGCCAGCACCCCTGCCTGCCATATGCCTGGTGAACCCCAAATAAAAAACCTGCAAAACTACTGAGGACTCTGACTCCTCCTTTACCCGGTCTGCATGGGATCAGAAAACCTGCACCTGTGCCCATGTCCTGCCTTTACAGCAGGTTTTCTGATCCCATGCAGACCGGGTAAAGGAGGAGTCAGAGTCCTCAGTGGATTTGCAGGTTTTTTATTGGGGTTCACCAGGCATATGGCAGGCAGGGGTGCTGGCTGGGGGGCTGGGGGGCTGGGAGGCCTGCCAGCCTCCCAGCCCCCAGCAAATCTTCACTTTATCTGGGCTCTCTGGTGATCTCGGCTTCTCTTCCGGCTTCAGCTTCGGCTTCTACTGCTGCTGCTGGCATCCCTGTGATGCCGCCCTTAAAAGCACAGTCTTAGCTCAGCTGAATCCCATCTACCTATGCCCACACCCTACTCCAGGTGCCCGCATCAGGCATGCATTCAGGACAAGGATCCATCATCTATCCTGATGGCGGAAGGGCAGAAAAGCCTGATATTTTCTTTACCCTACAGAGAGACAGAGACAGGATGCTGTGTGCCTGGCGGAGTGTGCTCTTCCTGACCAGCCGCCCGTTAGGGGCTTTCCTTACCTTGGACGTTGGCGGTGCCAAGCTCGTTGGGGACTAGGCATGCGCTAGTGGGCTCAGCAGCAGGGTTCTGGGCAGGTGCTCAGGGCTTCGCCCGCCATTCGTTGTGCACCTCCACCAGCCACAAAACCAGCTCTTGCAGCGCTAACAGCTTCACCTGGAAGCAGAGATGCTCAGAAGCCAGCCCTGCCCCCAGCCGCACCACGATGGAGCCAGAGCTCTGACTACCTTCATCTCCTCTTTGTCCTGGGCCAGCTGGCTTATGGACTCCTCCTTCTCTTGGTGCTCCTCCCTCATCACCGCTCTCTGGTTCTGGTAGAGAGCGATGTATTCTCCTAGGGGGAGGGCGCGCAACAGCTCAGCTGCTGGGGTCTCCCCAGCCTCTGCATAGCACCCCAGCTGCAGGGCACAAGCCTCCCCGCTCACCGATGGTGTCAGTCTCTCCAGACATCTGGATACATCGATGCTCCAGCTCCTCCATCCAGTCCTGTAAGCCCACTTTCTCCTGCATGAGCTCGGTAAAGCGGCCCTCGGGCAGACAGCGGGCTCAGGGGCTCAGCAGTGCCGGCCTGCCCAGCACCCAGCCCACCCAGCCCTCCGGACAACCACACTGTAGGGAAAGATAAAACTATCAGGCTTTTCTGCCCTCCCGCCTTTAGGATAGATGAGGGAACCCTGTGGTCTGAATGCAAACCTGACACAGGCACCTGGAGTAGGGTGTGGGCATATGTAGATGGGATTCACCTGGGCTAAGACTGGGCTTTTAAGGGTGGCATTCACAGCAAAAGCAGAGAAATGTAAGCAGAACCGAGAGAGCAGAGCAGCAGAGACCACCAGAGAACGCCTGAGAGCCCAGAAAGAGTGAAGACTTGCTGGGGGCTGGGAGGCCTGCCAGCCTCCTGACCCCCTAGCACCCCTACCTGCCATGTATCCAGTAAATCCTAATAAAAGCCTACAAAAGCCACTGAGGCTTCCAGGACTCTCTTCTCCTGTACCCAGTCTGCTGGATCAGAAAACCTGCCCCGTGTCCATTCCCTCCTCTCTTACAATTGGTGTAAGTCAGCAAGATGATCCATGTAGACCGGTATGGAGCCCTCCGAAGACCGGGAGGGACTGAGGAGCAGCAGACAGTGTTTGCCTGTGACAGCGCTGGACGTGTCATGGCGGGACAGGGGAAGGGCAAAGTCCGGGAGCTGCGGGATGAGACCTCGCCTGGAGGAGGAGATGCCCGAGAGGACCAGCCAACAATCCCCGCCTAGGCAGCAAGAATCATCGTGGGAGAAAGGACCACGACTCAGAGCTCCCCAGTGTGGACAAAGGGAAAAGCCGATGACCTTGGACTAATGGACTAACAATCCCGCCAGAAGGGGGAGGACCTTGGCAAGTTTGATATGTTTTGGGGACCCTGAGGAAGGATGGGATTGTCCACCCCCAGAGATGGGAGTCTGGGGGTGTCAGTGGGCCTTGGTGGCCAAAGGCAGCCGGTGTACTGCCCAGCAGCTAAGCAGAGGAGAAAAGCCAACTGAGAAGGCAAAAGCTGGTGCTAAGTTCGGGAAGCCCTGAGCGGCTGTTAAGCACTACGTAAGCTAAAGGCCAGTGAACCTTTTAAAATCACCTGTGGGTGATGCCCTGCTCATAGTTGAGTGAGGGGGAGGAGCTGAGGAGCCCATCTTTGGGGGATGGGTAGGGAACGTGGCTTGTGGTGGAGCCCACAGCCAAAGAGGGGACCCAAGAGAGGCTGCATGTGGACTTGTATCCACGGATCCCCGACCCATGTGCTTGTGCAGTGGGTTGGCCTGAGTGCAGGGGCCTGCATGTTGGAGCGTTGGAGCGACCACAGATAGAAAACCCTGAGGGATGGGCGATTACCCCCAAAGAGTACAGAATCGCCAACCCAAGAGTGAGTGCATCCTGGGAGTGGATGCGGTGTGTGGCTTGTGGCCGAGACTGCAGCCGGAGGGGGCCGGGAGGCCTGATGGCTCCCGGCATGTGACAGCTGATGCCTGAGTGGTTCCCTCCCTCGCATGAGCAGTGCCTTCGGCAGCGGAAGTGGTGGATCATCTACTGGTGCCAATAATTGTCTTTTGCCACTAGGTTGATGCCCTGCCTGGACTTATTTGTGTTCTGTTATATTTCATTGTGATATATTTCATTTGCTTTTGTGGGCCATGGCTGCAGTGTTCCTATTCGTCAAGAGAAACGTGTGTATCACTTGTATAGACTGTCTGGCAGAAAACCCTGAGGGGGTGGATTGTAGGGTAAGGTAAAAGTATCAGGCTTTTCTGCTCTCCCGCCCATAGGATGGATGATGGAACCCTGCGGTCCCGAATGCATGCCTGATGCGGGCACCTGGAGTAGGGTGTGGGCATAGGTAGATGGGATTCCCCTGGGCTAAGATGGGCTTTTAAGGGTGGCGTCACGGGGACGCCAGCAGAAGCAGAGAAGCAGAAGCAGAACCAAGAGAGCAGAGCAGCAGAGACCACCAGGGAACACCGGATAGCCCAGAAAGAGTGAAGTCTTGCTGGGGGCTGGGAGGCCTGTCAGCCTCCTGGCCCCCTAGCACCCCTACCTGCCATGTATCTGGTAAATCCCAATAAAGTCTGCAAAATTCACTGAGGCTTCCAGGACTCACTTCTCCTGTACCTGGTCTGCTGGATCAGAAAACCTGCCCTGTGGCCATTCCTTCCTGTCTTACACACACTCACCTGCAGTTTCTCCATGGCTCCCTGAAGGGCCTGGTGGGTCTCCCCAGGCACACTTTCCCCCCGGGGGCTGGGGCCTCCATCTTCTCAGGCTCCTGGTCCATGGGGCTACCTGCTGAGCCAGGAGCCAGCAGAGCAGCTTTTGCTCCTTTAGCTGCCTGTGCAGCCGCGCCTGTTCTTCCTCAGCACTGGCCAAGGCCGAGTTACAAAATGCCACCTGTGGTCCAGAGGTGCAGGGTGCCCCTGTGGGCCCGGCAGGAGGTTGGGAGGCACACCTCTCAGGGCCTCCGTGGGCACACCTGAGATTCGAGGATGGCGTTGTTGTCTACCCACTAGCTCCCAGCAGAGGTGGGTGAAAGCTTAATCAAAGGGAGGGGAACCAAGAAGAAGGGTGTGCTGGTGGGAGGGGGAAGGTGGGGCAGGGAAGGGGCCCCAGGGCCGAGCTCACCATGGCCTCGCAGCTGTCTAGATCATCCGGGATGCTTAGTTTTGTCAGGGGACCCTTGTCCTCCTCTTCCTCCTCCTCTTCACTGTTCAGTCCATTTACTGTTGGGGGGGCAGCCAGAGGGGCTCAGAGAACCCCTGGGTTCTGAAGCAGCCCTGAAAGCCAGCAAGATCTGCCCCCTCCTCTCTGTGCAACCCCGCGCCAGCAAGTCCCCAAAGGAGAAGGATCCGAGTTGTCCTAAGGGTGGCTTCCATCTCTTTGGAGTGCTCCTTTAGGGGTGTCGGAAACTGTTCACCAGACTGAGACTGGCACTGGAGACAACACTCCACCAGAGTGTTGATGCTGTGTTGCTGGGCACTGTCCCTTACAGTTCCCTCCCTCTGTATTTACTTAGTTCCAACAGGGAATCAGTTAGTTGGTGATTTTGTTCTGGTCATGAGGTGGCACCAGAGACCTGTCCTTGCTGACCTTTGCTTTTTCCTAGTGGTTCTGGGCTGGCCTTAGACTATTTGTAGGTCACCATGGAATCCTTGTCTTCCTCTGATGGCGCCCGGAGCCGCTCGATCACCTCTGTGGTGATTTCTTCACCGTTCTCCACAGTTCCCATTTGTGGGGTGCGGTGCCTGAAATAGTTCCTCTCTACTCAGTGTCCCACTTGATCTGTAGTTCGTTCTTGCAGTTTTTTTTTTTTTTCCCTCCTTTCCGTTGGTCGGAGAGAGCCTACTCAGTGGGTGGGGGAGGGTAGCAGGCTTCTGACTCTCCCTTTTTTTAAAAAAAATATAATAAAACTTCTCTTTGGCAGAGACAAAAAGTCTCTGTCTTGTGGGGAAACTCACTGTGTATGTGAAAGGGGGAATCTGGTGAAACTTTTCTCAGACGTGACCCAAGAACCCCAACTGTGAACCCAACACCTCTCCAAAATATCACTCCTCACCAATGTCAACGTTATAAAAACAAGCAAAGTCAGAAAATGTCAGCAAGAGGCACATCGAGGAGAACTGGCTGTAACTGAGTGAGGCAATTTGGATTATGGAACATAAAATGTACATTAGGAAGAACTGATGAAATTAAGCACAGAGTTTGGTCACTGTGTCAACATTGCTTCATTAGCTGTGAAAAAAAAAAGACAACTGTATTCATGTAAGATGTTAACAAAGTGGAAATGGTGTGGGATGAATAAGAACTGTACTATCTTTGCAACTTTTCTGTAAATTTAACAGTATTCATTAAATGTTATGTTTTTTTTTTTAAAGTCCTCAATCCTAAATAGGTTGTAAAAGGAAAAAATGATCTACTTTTCTGTTTCCCCAGGTTTTGTTATCCAGAGGCTGGAGAGAGGGGTCCTGGTGGGAAAAGCTGGAAACCTCACACCCAGGGCATTCCCCCGAGTCTCCTCTCCTGTGAGCCCTGCTTCTCTGACTCCTCACAGAGCATCTCACCACCAGGATGCCGCCCTCCAGGACCCCCAACTCTGCCCATCTCAGAACCGGCCCTGTCCGGGCAGCTCCACCAGAATCCGAAACACTCCACCAGAATCGGGAAACAGTCAGACAACCCTTTTTATACCAGGGCTGCCCTGTAACAGTTTGGCGCAGTAAAGAAAAGGGGAGCCAAGCTAAACTTCCTCAAAGGAAGGGACAATTCATTGCGCCCCCAGGCAAGCGTCGTACCCAAGATGGGTGTCCCTGAAATCGTGCCCGTTGTGGGGGGAGATGTCATTTCATAGGGTGAGGAGAGGTTAGGCAGGAAAACTGGGTTGGCAGGGGGGGAAACAGGCTTAGGGGGAACTAAGTTGTTTTTTCGTGGAGCCGAGTTGTTTTCTCCTGCTTATGGCTTCAGTTTTGGTTTGATGGAATCAGGGGTACTGGTGTCAGGGCCATCTTGTTGTTTGTATGTGGGCTTCCCCATTCCTGGCCCCTGCATCGACCTTTCATACCAGCCTTTTGTTGAAAAGGGGCAATGGTTCTCTCTTTGGCTACTTCCTGCTGGACAGGGGCGAAGACCAGGGTGGGCGCTCAGGCCTGGTTATGAGACAGTCTTTGCAGCGCGAGGATATGGGTGGAGAAGGAGTTGGTTAAAGGTGGTATGGGACAGTTCTTGGATCCAGTGTTGGATGAAATGGACTAAGCATGGGGCAAACAGAAAAAATGAGGAGATTAGGATAAGAAGCCCTATGAGTGGAAATACTTTGCCCGAGGCTGTGCTGAACTGGAATTGCCAGGCATAGACAGAAGACCTGGAAGTGGCTTGACGAGATGGGATTAGAAACAGAGGAAGGAGAGGGGCCTCCCCGGTGGCGCAGCGGTTGACAGTTGAGCGCTGGGTTGTGAAGCTGCCCACAGCCTCTACAGCACCGGTTCAATCCCTGGCCTCAAGGCGAGGGTCCCACATGGCGGGCAGACCTCTCCTGCCGCCCACTGCTCCCCTCAGCAGTGTGCTTCGTCAAGTCTGCCTGTTCTGCTCTTCGCTTTGTCTCTGGTGAGTTCTCTCACCCTCCTGTGCTTCTGACTGTACCCAGTGCTTGCATAAATAAATCTTTAAAAAAAAGAAACAGAGGAAGGAGAATCAGAGGGCCTCTACGCTATAGGCTGAGTGGGATGTGGACCAGGGATGCATTGATGCAAACCCGAGTTGGGCCCATGTGCTTGTATACATACTGCTTGTCCACAGGGACCACTTTGACCCTGGACAGCTGATGCCTTGACAGCCATTGGTGTAGTCAGGATGATGGTGTGGACCCATCCACTTTGGCGGAAGTGGTTTTGGAGAGATGGCTTTCAGAAGAACCTGGTCTCCAGGGCACAGCAGGTTGACAGGTGCATCAGGGGACGGAGGCACAGGTTGTGGCAGACAAAGGTCTGCGTGTTCTTGGAGCAGCTGTCTGAGCAAAGAGAAGTATGGAAAATATCCAGCCAACAGTGTAGGTTGGACGCGGAGCTCATGGTTAGTAAGAAGAGGTCTGCCATACATCCGTTCAAGGGGGCTCAGGAAAAAGGGGCCATGGGGAGTGGCTCGGAGGTGCACTAAAGCCAGTGGGAGCAGCTCCACCCAGGATTTGTGGGCTCTGTGGAGAGTTTGGCTAGGTGGTCTCTGGTCAGACCATTTACCCGTTCTCCCTTACCAGAGGATTGCAGTCGGGAGGGAATGTGTAGTTTCCAGGTGATGCCCAGGGAGGAGACCTGTGGAGTAATCTTTGAGATAAAGGCAGGTCCACTGTCCGACTGGTGATGGTGTCCACCGTAGTAAGAAGAGGGTGTTACCTGCGTTAGGGAGTGGAACACCCGTGAAGCCTGGCAGGATGGAGAGTCGAGGATTGGGAGAGGGAGATGAGAGGGTCTTTGACAAAGAGAGTAGAAATCTAACAGACAAGAGGGTGATGGAGGGGAGAGAGCCTGATGAGTGAGCAGGTCCTGGAGCCGATGTGGAGAACTAACATTTACAGGTTGGCCCAGTGTGGGTTTTAAGGCCTTAGGTCTAGCGAGACGAGAAGCTGCCGCAAGTGCACGCAGGCAGGGCTGCCATCCTCTTACAGTGGGATCCATTTGTTTAGAGAAATAAGCAACTGCTCGCTGGACTGGCGTAGGTTGGCCCAGAACCCCTAGAGCAACGCCCTGTTCCTCATCTGTCAATAACAGGAATGGCTTTCCCGGGTCTGGGAGAGTGAAGGCTCATCTCAGAGAGCTTTTCCTGGATAAAGCAGAGAAAATGGGGTGTAGAAACAAATAAAAGCATGATCATGATCACCAGGCCTACTATGGGAAGGATCCATGGCAGTAAGGGAGAGTTGGTCCAAGTTTGGATGTCCTGGCCCCAGCTTCAGCTGACAAAAGGTCAGTCAGAGGGGGCTTTGCTGGTCAGATGAGCAAGCCCATGAATGTGTTGGAGGAGGGGGACACCTGAGTACACACGATTTCTCACCAAAATCTCTCTCGGACCTTCAACACTTTCTTTTGCTTGCTTTCATTCTAATGCCATTTCATTTTACCCATCCGGCTTTACATTATCTTAAGGCCCTTCAGAATATCCCTCTTCCATACATTTCTTTTTTCAAACACACATACCTCACCTCACTTGCATTTACCAGACTTAGCAAAACCTTAGTTTTAGAAGGGAATTGAACACCATCTAAACAATGATGAAAAAACACAAATTTAAGGTAGACAGCCCCTGTAGTTTTTCGTTCCTGTACCCAGTGATTTAATTGGCAGAGACTGGTGTCCAAAGCCTGCATCTGTTGGGCGATATTAATGTTTCCAATTTGGCTAAGGTCACCCTGCAGGGTTTGAATCCAGGGAGGAGGAAGGGTGGGTAGCCGTCTGGAGAGGATTTTTAAAAGGAGAAATTCCAGCTGGACTGACACTGTGTAAGAATCCCAAGTTGCAAAATCCCTTCTGCACGTACTCCATGACGAGCTGCAGCTTCGGCCCAGGGGACACTGGACACCTAGGTGTGCTCACTGCGGGACTGAGACTGATCATAGCCTAGGCTTCGTGGAGCAGGAAGATGTGCGGATTTTCCAGCTGAGCAGGTCATGGTGGATTAGGGCTGCTCTGTGAATAACCTCTGCCCACCTTGGAGAGTCCCGTTTGGATTCTAATATACTGGTCCCAGAGTCTTTCTTAAGGGGAGCTAGAGAGCCTATCTATGTGCTCCTTGCAATCTGCACGATTTACCACCCAGGCCCAAGCCTTTGCAAGAGCTCCTGCATCCTCTGCACCATCCGTGTGCCCGGGGTGAGCAGCAGGTCTCTCCCACCAAGGGGGCAGTATCTAAGATGGGGGAGAGAGGCCCAGGGTTCCTTGCCTGTGGCCCTGGGACCTCTGGAGGCTCTGCCCACACAGCCCCACACCCCTCTCCTGGTCCTGTACCTGCTCAACTCTCCCCAACCCCTCCGCACGCCAACCCTCACCCGCTCTGCTCCTCTCCAGATGCTTCACCAGTTTCGTTGCCTGCCTGGTCCTTCACCTGCTCTGCTCCAGGGACATCAGTGCTGCCCAGACTTCTGTGCTGCAGTCCTGTGAGTCTCATGCTGCTCCTGGCCCCTCTGACTGGGCCCAGCCCCGGAGCCTCTCCAGAGCCTCAACCTTCCCTGGTGTACTCCTGTTCACCATGGCCACTGAGTGGTTGTGCTTTGGGGGTGGGGGGTCTTCTGCCGGGTATGGCGCTATTTTTAATCTTTGTTGCTCTCCAGTTCCAATGCTGCACAGCAGCAACAAAATTCTAGGATAATTTCTAATACTCTATCTCTGGCCCTGATGATTGCTGAAGGGGCCACTGCACTGGAAGGCCAGTCACATATTGGGGGACGTCTTAGGGTGGTGCTGGAGGGCTGGGGAGCTGGACTGATCGTGCTGGCCCTGCTTTCCTGGTCCCTCTCCAGCTGGGGGCCTGTCTCAGTGGTGCTATCGTGCTCCCCAGTGTCCTCCAGCTGGAGGACTGACACCGTGGTGCTGCTGTGCTCCCTGGTGTCTCCTGCTGGGGTCTAGCCACAGAGGTGCTGGTGTGCCCCCAGCCATCCTCCAGCTCTGGGCCTAGCGCAGAGGGACTGCCCTTTGGGGTGTCCTCTAGCAGGGGGCTTGGTGCTGCTGCGCATCCTCCAGCTCAGGGACCTGGTGGAGATGACCCTGTTGTCCGGGGTGACATCCTTTCCCCTCTTTTGGACTTCCTGCTTTCGCAGGATACCTGGCCTTGGGGCATTCCCCAAAACCTCAGGCTGAGGGAGTGGGGGTGGGTATCCTTTTCAATCTTCTGCACTGGGTGCTTTCCCAGGATGCCCGGCCTTGGGGTATTCCCCGAAACCTCAGGTGCCGGCGGGGTGGGGGTGGGTGGGGAGTCCTTGTAATCAGGGTAACCGGGATCCCGGAAGGTGACGCGCTTCGGCACCTGGAAGGTAATGCGCCTGGGCCGCTCCTCGCCCTCCTCCTCATAGTCCTCCTCCCCCGCCTGCTTCCTGGAGCGGAGGATCAGGTAGGTGGCCATGACCTCGCGGTACTTGGTAGTGTCAATGGCCTCCCGAATTTCCTGCCTCTGGTAGCCCAGGCGCTCCATACCTTTGGTTATGGCCAGGTCCTGGGGGCAGAGCGACGGCTCGCTGAAGGACAGAGTCCCCTGCTCGTTTCTGCTACCCAGGCGTGCTGCTGGATGCTCTCCAGGGTGCTGCGCCTCCAGGGGTCCCGTGCCAGCATTTTGGCCAGCAGGTCCCCACCTGGACCATGAAGTAGGTGGTCTGGTGGACGTTCCCACCCAGGACGCACTCCCTGATTGCCCTGAGGCTGGGCCCCCTGAAGGGCCATGTGCCGGTCACCATTTGGTAGGGCATGATGCCCAGGCTCCACATGTCCACCTTGGGGCTGTTGTACTGCTGGCCAAGGTAGACCTTGGGGGCCCTGTATTCTGGGCGACAGCAGCACGTGCTCAGCGCCTGGGGGAAGCCTTGGACACTGAGCCCGAAGAGGTAAAGGACCTATACAAAGAAAACTATAAAACACTGTTAAAAGAAATAGAAGACACAAAGAAATGGAAAGACATCCCCTGCTCATGGATTGGTAGAATAAACATTATTAAAATGGCCATCCTACCAAAAGCAATATACAGATTCAGTGCTATTCCAATCAAAATCTCAATGTCATTCTTCAAAGAACTAGAACAATTATTGATGAAATTCATATGGAATCACAAAAAACTCCGAATAGCCAAGCTCTCCTGAAAAAAAAAAAAAAAGGAATGGAGGCATCACACTCCCAGACTTCAAACTCTACTACAAAGCCATAATCATCAAAACTGCATGGTATTGGAACAAGAACAGACACACAGACCAATGGAATCGAATAGAAAATCCAGAAATAAACCCACAGATTTATGGTCAACTAATCTTTGACAAAGGAGCAAAGACTATGCATTGGAGCAAAGAAAGTTTGTTCAATAAATGGTGCTGGGAAAACTGGGTTGCCACATGCAAAAGAATGAAGCTTGACCACTACCTCACACCATACACAAAAATCAACTCAAAATGGATTAAAGAACTAGACATAAGACCTGAAACCATAAAATACATAGAAGGAAATATAGGCGAAACACTACATGATTTGCACATCAAAGACATCTTTACAAACACATCACCCAAAGCAGTGATAGTGAAGGCAAAGATAAACAGCTGGGACTACATCAAATTAAAGAGCTTCTGCACAGCAAAAGAGACAATAACAAAAACAAAGAAACCCCACCAACTGGGAGAACATTTTTTTACACAACACTAATGATAAAGAACTGATCACAAAAATCTGCAAAGAGCTGATGAGACTCAACAACAACAAAGAAAATAATCCAGTCAAAAATTGGGCAGAAGAGCTAAAAAGAAACTTCTCTGAAGAGGACATGCAAATGGCCAACAGACATATGAAAAAATGTTCAACATCACTTGTAATCAGGGAAATGCAAATCAAAACTACCATGAGATACCATCTTACACCAGTGAGAATGGCACATATTAAAAAAACTAGCAACAGGGCCCCCCCGGTGGCACAGCGGTTGAGCACTGGGTTGCTAAGCTGCCTGCAGCCTCTGCAGCGCCGGTTCAATTCCTGCTCCCCGGCCACCGGAGGAGGGTCCCACATGGCGCGCAGACCTCTCCTGCCGCCCGCTGCTCCCCTCAGCAGTGTACTTCGGTCTTTCTGCCTGCTCTGCTCCCCGCTCTGGCTCTGGTGAATTCTCTCACCCTCACGCGCTTCCGACTGTACCCAGTGCTTGTGTGAATAAATAAATAAATAAATAAATCTTAAAAAAAAAAAAAAAAAAAAAAAAAACTAGCAACAACAAATGTTGGCGAGGGTGTGGAGATAAAGGAACTCTTCTGCACTGTTGGTGGGAGTGCAAACTGGTCCAACCACTATGGAGAGCTGTGTGGAGATTTCTGGACCTACTAAACATAGAGCTTCCATATGATCCAGCAATTCCACTCCTAGGTATTTACCCAAAGGACACAGAAACATCAATTCCAAAGAGCACCTGCACCCTTATGTTATAGCAGCACTGTTTACAATATCTAAGCTTTGGAAACAACCCAAATGCCCAAAAATAGATGACTGGATCAAGAAGATGTGGTACGTATATACCATGGAATATTACTCAGCATTCAAAAAAGATAAACACATGCAATTTGCAGCAACATGGATGGCGCTGGAAGGGATCATGCTCAGCGAAATAAGCCAAAAAGAAAAAGAAAACTACCGGATGGTCTCACTCATAGCAGGAATCTAGAAAACTTAAATAAGGGACCAGGAAAATGAATATAAGAAAGTGAAAATCAAAATCAACAAAAAACTACGAACCAGAGACACTTTTTGGGGGTGGGGGGCGGGAGGGGAAGGATTGGGGTCAGAATGGGGGGTGTTTGCAATTGTTGGGGAATATAAAAATAAAATTTAATATAAAAAAAATTAAAAAAATAAATATTGAAAAAAAAATTTATTATTAAAAAAAAAGAATAACTTTTTAAAACTAATGCACATGACCAAAGTTTTAAAAAAAATCAAAAAATCTGTTTCTATCACTATCTAATGCCTTAGGAGTATTAGTTATAAATGACAACTATAAAAAGTCTAATAAAAAATTCCCAATTTTGAGATCAGAATTTAAGATTTTGGTAATCAAAAACTAGATCAAAACTTAATGGTTGAATTTGTAGCATGCAAGCCTTACAGTTTTCATGTTGAGTATCAATATTTTATGTTGAAATGTTTCTATTTTCAAAAGGAAGCACACAGTATTCAGGAAAAACAAAAGAGTAATTGACCTAGTCTACATCAAAAAAGATAAGTTTGCATTTTGATGATGATTAGACCTAAATCTCTTGATAAAATTCTTTTCCAGAAAAATCCCAGATTGACTTCTTTCTTTCCCCTTGTCCTAGCAAAAACTAGCCTCATGGGCAAGTTCCTTAGCAACACTGTGTTCCTCACAGGTATGTAGGAAATGTATATGATATTAAGTCTCTCTTATTTTTCTTGGTTTTCATCAATCTATGTAGTACTTGCCTAAGAAAGAAATTTGGTTTTTGGGATGTTAGAATTTGCAACTCTGAAATTAATTTAAAATTCCTGTCCTAAGAAAAACTAACAGCTACAATTGGTATCTCTCCCTTAAATTTTTTCTTTTATCATTATTTAAATGGTGGCCAAATTTCATATAAAACTAAGGTCTTATTAAGTTTAAGAATGAGAATGTTAAACAATATCACTTTCTCTAAATATTGTTGAGCTTGCAGGTTTATTTTTTGCTTCTTATAAGAAAACTAAAATTTAATGACATCTCACTTAAACAAATTAAGACAGTTAAAATATGTGTTTCTCTATGAGATATCCAAGATAATAGGGTGGTCCCCAGGTAAAGGGGAAGTTCCAGGTTCCCTGCCCAACCCGAAGGAAGAGAGAGAAGGGAGCTGAGAAGGGAGAGAAGAAGCTGCAGTGGAGACTGAGAAGGAAGGAAGCAGGATGGAGCCAGAAGGAGACCTGGAGGAGGCACGTGGAGCCGAGAGACACGTGCAGAAACTGCACTTGCCTTTTGGTCGTGGACTGGGTGACAACAGCATGGGCGAGAGACCGGTGGGGAGGTGACAATGGTGGTTTTTGTCTTGATTTTGATTTTGCTCTTTTCCTCCCACACTTGTCTGGTTGTTTCTGATCCTTTTCTGTGGGTCTCCACTGGAAGGTGCTTTAGACTTGGGAGAGGCTTTCAGGCCTTGCTCTAGGCCAATCCTGTTTGGGTGGACTTTTCCCCACAAGGGGACAGGTAACTTTGGATGCTTGTTTTAGAAACTATATTCTTTACCTTTCCTGCATTGTTTACTAATTGTATTAACGTTCCTTTTCATTTAAGTCTCATATGTTTTCTGTTGATGCGGGGGATGGCAGAACCTATTTAGAGCAGGCAGGTTTGTGGTGTCTGGGCTGCCCTTCTTCCTGACCTCTAACAGATTCTTTGTCTTTTCTGTATTGTTTACTTATTGTGTTAAAGTTCCTTTCCATTAAAATTTTACATGTTTTGTGTTGATGCGGCAGATGGCAGAACCTATTTAGAGTAAGCAGCTTTGGGGGTTCTGGGGTGTCCTTCTCCGGCCCTGTAACAGACTGACTACTGCCACCTCCTGGAAGACAAGTGACAGGGACCAAGGAGGTCGTCAGCTCCCCAGTGACGAGGTCTTTGTGGTTGAGCCTGGGGTAATCCTGGATGTCACTGGCAAGATATGAATTTTCTGATTGCTACGAGAGCCGCATACTCTGTACTCACCCAGCATTCTGGACCCAACTTCCACTCCTCACAAAATATAATAGTAATGGCCTTGATGGTGGACAGAATAGAAAGACTGGAAAGGAGGTGCCCTAAGACCATAGCTGACTCACAAGGAGGTAGGGATAGAGGGTAATAGCATGACCATGAACCCAGCTGTAGAGATTGTGACCCTTAGGCACCAGGGCCTTATCACAAGGCATGAGACCCAAGCAGGATCAGATGCTCTAGGGAGTGGAGCACAGACCAGAGGGAAAAGATACAGAGATTGGGCCCATCCTGGAATCTCCACTCCCCATCCTGGTATCTCTGGTCCCTCTTGGATTCTGCGTGGTTATCCAAAATCAGCAACCAACTGACGGCTCACAAGGAGTGACCCCCCCAAACAGAAGAGGACTGTGTCTGTAAAGTCTCTGCACTGGCTCGGGCAGCACTCCCTCTGCCCACCTGGGACTGTGTAGGTTCCTCTTCTTACCAACTCTCTCCCTCTGCAGGGCAGCAGCTTCCTGCCCGCCTGTGACCTGTCAAGGCTGCCCGCCTTCAACCATGCAGGCCTCTCTCAGCAAAACCTGCCCCTTTCCCTTTCCCCAATAAACCTGTTTTTTAAATATAACTACCGTCTCTGTCTCGTGGAGAAACTCGCCTGGGAAACTCGCCGTGTGCCACTGACAGGGGAGCACTGACACCTTTCCCAGAGTGAACCCCAGGACCCCGCTGTAACGCAACCAACCCATTCCGGGTGGGTTTATGAACGGTTCTAGCAGCCACATGCTCCTCGCCCTTGTTTGTAGTCGCCGCTCTCCCCCACACACTCCACTGTCCTCCTCCACCCTCGACACCGCACCCCCACCCTACTCCAGGTGCCGCCATCAGGCCTGCGTTCAGGCCCGCAGGGATGCGTCATCTCTCCTAATGGCGGGAGGGGAGAAAAGCCTGATGCTTTTTACCTTACCCTACAATCCACCCCCTCAGGGTTTTCTGCCAGACCATCTACATATAGACAATTTTGTTTCTTAGCAAACATAAACAATGCAGCCATGGCCCACAAAAGTGAATAGTGTACATCACACTATAACAACAAAAGACGACAGAACACACGTTAGTCCAGGCGAGGTACCAACCTAGTGGCAAAAGACATTCATTGGCACCAGCAGATGATCCACCAAATCTGCTGCCTAAGGCACTGCAGCATGCAAGGCGGGAACTAGCTTATTTAACTCATGATAATCTACTGTCATGCACCAAGAGCCATCGGCTTCTTCACTGGCAACACCGGTGAATTGTCGGGGCTGTGGGCAGTACGCACAATGCCCGCTTTCTCCAGTTCTGATATTGTGCCCAATTTCCTTGTAGCCTCCGGGCAACTGATATTGGTTGGTATTAGTCACTCGCCTAGGGACTGGCAGTTGTGTGGGCAGATGCTTAGCGTGTCCTCTCACCACTGCCTTTACCACACGCACTCTAAGGTGAAACTCTCCAGCTGTGGTCTCTCGCCATAAGCCACATAGTACATCCACCCCCAGGATGTACTCCAGGACAGGCGATACATATACTTTATACTCTTTTGGGGGTAATGGCCCAATCCCCAGAGATAGTCTCACTGATATCACCTTGACACTCTGGCCTCCAGAGCCATCAATACAAGTAGACCTGTGAAATCTTTCTGGATTTCCATAGAGCAGAGTACATTCTGCTCCTGTGTCTGCCAGAGCTAAAACCCTTTGCATGTTAGTTGGGGACCAGTGGATGGCGAGCTCCACATGTGGCCTCCGGTCCCCGCCCATCCCCTGTGGACAGGTTCCTTGGCCCTCACCCTATTTGAAAGCGATCAGGCCATCACCCGAGGATGGGGTTGGCAGCAAGTGTGTTCCAGGCACAGGGCGTGTGCCTGAGACCTGGAGCTTCCAGGCTCCCCCTGAGCAGCAGTCCTTCTCATGGGCATGAACCTCTGGTCTTCTTGCAGCTGCTGCCATAATTCCAACAAATATAGATTGGGCTGTGCATGTATTTTACTGCTATCTACACCTGCTCTCACTAAATCTGTCCACATTTGGTTATGGGTGACTTTAATAAGTTCTGTGATGCCAGAGGCTTCCTTTCCCTCCTTGGCATTCCTTTTGACTTTTCAACAACTACCCATATTCCCTTCTGACTTTGAGAGCACCGGCTCTCAACTTCGCCCAAGCTGGCTATCACTGTTGTGACGTCGTGTAGCTGACGACTCACATGGGGTGCTACAACTGCCATGAGGGATCCAAATGAGGATGAGGGGACATTTTTTAATACCAAGTCTCTCATCCCTGCTGTGAAACGCTCATCATCAGGACCACGGGAATTCACATTAAACATGGCCTGCCGCATCCCCAATTCCCGAAGGACCTGTACCAGCTCGGCGTACGTCTGCCATCCACTTACTGTGTCCGGCACGTCTCCTGCATCAGCCAGACTGTCCGTATGGCAGCCATTATCCATTCCCGGAGGGTGTGGTCGCCCTGGCCATACTGCTGGCTGTTCTGTAGCCTCTGTCGCAAGGATGGGTGTAAACCATGGAGGCCAGTCTCTCCATCACTTGTGCCGTGCAAATAATCCCATCCAGCCCCAGGCCCCACAAATGTAGCAGCCAGGCTGCCAAGGGTTCCCCTGGTTTCTGGTGGAAACTGTTTGCCCAAGTCCACCAGTTCCGCCTGGGTGTATGGTTGATAGGAAGTAAATTCTGTCATTTGTGGTGGTCCAGCAGCCTGACCCCCCCCACCCCCCACGCTGGGACCATGGGTGGCTGCCGCTTTATTTCTGAGTCACCACTTGGTGGGCCCGGAGCATGGGACCAGCCTCCACCTCCTCTCCAGAGGAGTCCGGCATCTCTGGGGTCGCAGGTTGGTTTGCCACTACCGGTTGCGATTCGGGCAAAGGGCCAGCCTCCCTCTCCTTCCTTTCTGAGCGGGAGTCTGGCATCTCCAGAATGGTGGTTGGTTTCTCCGAACTTCTTCCTCCAGAATCCTCAAACATTGTTGCAGTTTCCGCATCTCTTCCCGCATCTCATCCCATACTCGCTGGACTCTAGATTGCTCTTTCTGCCTGGACTCAAGCAGAGCTGTGAGAAACACCCATCCCACGGCTCCTGCCGCCTCGCGGGCACTGCATGCATTCAGGGTTTCTTCTATTTCATACAGGGCCTGTTCCAACTGCCCCGCCGATCCATCTACCTCTGGCCATTCCTGGAGAGGTGCCCACAGGGCGAGGAGGTTGGCCACCGAGCACCATCTGCTCGTGGCCGGCCACCTGGCAATCCCTCCCCAGGTTCCAAAGGGTTTCATCCTGCTTTGAACTGTCCTGCCCTCTACGCCAGTTGTAAAGCAACCAACCCATCCCGGGTAGGTTTATGAGCGGATCTAGCAGCCACATGCTCTTCATCGCTGTTTGTAGTCCCCGTCCTCCTCCATAGGGTGGAACTGGGTGATCTCCGCAGCTTGTCAAAATTAACTGCCTTGGAGACCGGCTGCTGCTTGGAGCCCAGCTAAGAGGCAGGGGATGAAGCGTCTCAGCGAGCCCTGCCCCCGCGACCCGCGTCAGTGTCAGTCTGGGATTCCCAGCCAGGCTCCGGGCGGGGACCTGCTTCAGGCCTGGGGGCATGGTTGTGTCAGTGAAGTGGCCTGATCTGCGTGGCCTCGAGCAGACTGAAAAACACGTTCTCTGATTAGAGGTCAGGTTGGAAGAGAGGATAACGTGTAGTCATGACACCGAAGGTTATAGGTGTAACCTTAGGTGTAACCTTGGGTAAGATAACGAAATTCTTTGGTGTAGGTAGTGGGGTCCTTAGTGAAACAGCCGAGACGCTTTTCAATCTGGGAGAGATCAGACAGAGGGAAAGGATCCTGGACTCCACCTGCTCCTTCATCCCCGCAACCTCCCTAAGGGGACAAAGAGGACGATTGTGAGAGCAGGTGTGCTGGCTGGGAGGTGGAAGGGGGGGCAGGCTTGGGGAGCTGAAGGAGGTGAAGACTGAACATCTAGAGGATCAGAGAATGCAGAAGAGGGTCCGGAGAGGTGAAGAGTGAGAAGAGTCTCGAGACTTGGGAAGTAGAACTTGTTTGCAGGAGGGAGGGACGGAGCGCACGAGAAAGCAAGCCTGGACATGAGGGATCTGACCATGTTCCATTGCGGTGACAGAGACTGTTTAGGTCTGTAAGGACCGTGAAATGGAAAGCGCCATGTCCCGGCCAGTGAGAGCCATTCTCCAATGGGCACTGAGGCCGGGCAGTGTTGCAGAAGATGAGACGCTGAGGTGCAGATCTGGCCTGAGTCCCAGAGGATCGAGGTTTGAGAGAAGGCGTCCCCAGAGGGGTGGCCGGGCTCGGCTTGGAATTGTGGACCCCTGGTTAAGTCGGCTCCTCTCCCCAACGAATGGGGGTACAGACTCAGGACCGAGCGTCCCACGACCTGATCTGACCTTTGGGGCCCAGACCCGAATCCCAGCAACACACGACCTGGTCCTGGCCTATGGAATGGGGGCAGGTGAGCGAGGGTGACGTCCCCACCGCTCGGTTGTCCCCTGGACTGGGACACCTGGACTGGACGGGCGTCCCCAAATCAGAACCAGGAGCAATGGGGGTCGGCTGGCGTAGGCCGCGGTTTATGGAACAGTAACCAGGATGGGGGTGAGGAGAGGAGCCGGGTAACCAGGGTGAGGGCCTCCCAGGAAGGAGGGTCAACAGGTGACTCACCCAAGGATCAAGGCCGGTGGTGGATGTGAGGCGTCTGCCATGGAGAGGAGAGTCCCAGGGACGGGAAGGCGGCCCCAGCGCCAAGGAACACAGCCTTTCGGGTTTCGGGCACCAAGATGAAAGGTTTGGGCGCGGTAAAGAAAAGGGGAGCCAGGCTAAACTTTCTCAAAGGAAGGGAACATCATTGTGCCCCCAGGCGAGCTTTGCTGATTCAAGGTGGGGTGTCCCTGAAGTCACGCCCGTTGTGGGGGGAGATGTCATTTCATAGGGTGAGGAGAGGTTAGGCAGGAAAACTGGGTTGGCAGGGGGGGAAACAGGCTTAGGGGGAACAAAGTTGTTTTTCGTGGAGCCGAGTTGTTTTCTCCTGCTTATGGCTTCAGTTTCGGTTTGATGGAATCAGGGGTACTGGTGTCAGGGCCATCTTGTTGTTTGTATGTGGGCTTCCCCATTCCTGGCCCCTGCATCGACCTTTCATACCAGCCTTTTGTTGATAGGAAAAGGGGCGACGGTTCTTTCTTTGGCTACTTCCTGCTGGACGGGGCGAAGACCGGGGTGGGGCTCAGGCCTGGTTATGAGAAGGTCTTTGCAGGGACACGAGGACATGGGTGGAGGAGTTGGTTAAAGGTGCTACGGGGCGGATCTTGGATCCCGTGTTGGATGAAATGCAGTAAGCATGGGGCAAAAAGAAAAAATAAGGTTAGGATCAGAGGCCATGTGAGTGCTAATACCTTGCCTGAGGCTGTGCTGATAGGAATCTCCAGGCATAGACAGAAGAACTGGAAGTGGCTTGAAGTGATTGGATTAGAAACAGAGGAGGGAGAGTCAGAGGGCCTCTGCTCTGTAGGCTGAGTGGAACCTGGACCAGGGGCGCAGTGATGTGTACCCGAGTTGGGCCCAGCACTCGCATACATACTGCTTGTCCACAGGGACTGGTTTGAACCTGCAAAGCTGATGCCAGAACGTGTTGCCCAAGACCTTGACAGCCATTGGTGTAGTCAGGATGATCGTGTGTGGACCCATCCACTTTGGAAGTGGTTTTGGAGAGATGGCTTCAGAAGAACCTGGTCTCCAGGACACAGCAGGTTGACAGGTGCATCAGGGACGGAGGCACAGGTTGTGCAGACAATGGTGTGCGTGTTCTTGGAGCAGCTGTCTGAGCAAAGAGAAGTATGAAAATATCCAGCCAACAGCGAAGGTTGGACGGGGAGCTCATGGTTAGTAAGAGGAGGTCTGCCACACATCCGTTCAAGGGGGGTCAGGAACAAGGGGCCAAAAGGGGTGGCTCGGAGGTGCATTAAAGCCAGTGGGAGCAGCTCCACGCAGGATTTCCGCAGCTCAGTGGAGAGTTTGGTTAGGTGGTCTCTGGTCAGACCATTTACCCGTTCTCCCTTACCAGAGGATTGCGGTCGGGAGGAATGTGTAGTTTCCAG
>NW_023602073.1:38741413-38764421 GCF_014898055.3 Talpa occidentalis
GGGAGGGGAGGCTGGGCACTGTGTGACAGTAGGTCAGACAGTAAACCACGCGTCCGGTTAGAAGTGGGTAAGGGATGTGGGAAGGCGACAGGATGGTTTTCTTCCCAGTGTGGTCAGTGTGGTTCTCACTGAAGTGACTTTTGAGAAAAAGTCTGATGAACACGTTGCTCACAGGATGTCACATGCAGAGACTTCAGTCCAAACAGGACAACCTCCAGTGCAGATGCCTGAGCAGGACTGTGTCTGTGTGACTGACATGAGCAAGGAGGCCAAGGGCTGGAGCACAGCCAATTGAGATGGGACCTGTGTGCACCCAGATCATGCAGGCCTTGAGGATGTTGGGAGGGTCTGACTCTCTAAGTAAGATGCAGGGTGACAAGACCTTCTGAACAGATAGACACTTGTGGGACTTCTTTCTGGTAGCCTCAGTCTGGCAGCTGTGCAGCATGAAAGGGTGAGAGATGGGAAGAAAAATGGGGGAAACCAGTGCAGGTTCCAGGAGAGAGAGGTTGGTGGCTTCATTGGAGGTGAACAGAGTGACATGGAAAGACTCCGAAGAACCATATGTGGGCATCCTAGGCATTCAATTTAGGAAATTCGAATCAGATCCATTAAAATTGAAAGTGATATTGGCAATTGGACAGACAAGTCTGGGGCACAGGTGAAATGTCTGAGGTAAGAAATAGATCTGGGAGATGATGTGATGTCAATGATATTTAAAGTCTTGAGCATGTAAGAGTCACCCAGAAAGTGATGACTAAGCAAGAGAAAGGAGCAGAATTGAACCCCAGATTCCACAGTGACGAGCAATCAGAGCAGACACCTCCAGAGCTGACTGCACTGTCTGACCCCACACGGAGAAGACAAAGAGACCATGGAACTCCCACTTCAGTGAGCACAGGTGTCACCTGGACGCTCATGAAGACTCAGAAGGTCTAGAACAGCCTGATATTCTGTTATTTGGCTCCTCTCCTCACCCTAGGGATGGAAAATTTGGGGCTGATGCTCAGGAAGAGGCACTTTCATCCCTGGAAGGAGAAAAGAATAACAGGGACTCTGGAGTCCAAGTTCCCATCTTCTGATGACACTGTGAACAGAGCTTCTCAGGCACAATGGCCTCAATTTGAGGCTGTTCTCCATCAGATTGTTGGAACCTGTATAATTTGGGGACCCAGAACTGGGGGAGCAACTGTTATGACCTACACACCTGGCTCTTCCCTGACGCCTGCACCCATAGTTACTCACTAGGGGATCAATTTGAGGACCACTAACCTGACAGTGGACCTCTTCTGCCTCTGGGAGCCCAGGGAGCCTAGGGAGCCTGGGGAGGGCCTGGCTGAGCAGGAGAAAGGGCGGCTCTGGGCTCCTGTGCTCAGCCCTGTGGCCACACGGGGGCGCTGCCGCGCTGCTCCGGATACTGGTGGAGCCGCCAGGACGGGGCGGGGGCTGAGGTGGGCAGAGTTGGGGGTCCTGGAGGGCGGGGTCCTGGGGGTGAGATGTTCTGTGAGGAGTCAGAGCAGCAGCGCTCAGAGGAGAGGAGACTCTGGAGCCTGCCTTGTGTGTGAGGTTTCCAACTTTTCTCCCCAGAACTCCTCTCGCCAGTCCCTTGAAAGCAATACCTGGGAAAACTGGGCAGTTCATCATTTTTCCTTCTACAACCTATAACTTTGTTGAGGGCTATTTTTAAAATGTTATTTTAATTTCAAACAACATTAAAAAAATACTGTTAGATTTACAGAAATGTGGCAAAGGTAGTGGAGTTCCTATATAACCCACATGGTTTCCAAATTGTTAACATCTCATGTGACCCCAGTGCATTTGAGCAGCTAAGGAAGCAATACTGATGCACTTTCACTGAACTCTGCACTGTAGTTGGATCATTAATTTTCCTAATGCTCTTTTCATGCTCCGACATCCCACCCAGGATACCACATGAAGGTCCAACCACATCTCCTTAGTGCCTTTCGCAGACAGTTTCTTAAACTGTCTCTGCTGATGACATCTGTGAGCAGAGCTGCTCAGGCACATTGGCCTTAATTTGAGGCCGGTCTCCATCAGCACATCAAGTGTACAAATATCCACTTTTATTTTCTCTCTTTAGTTATCCTTGTCTTTGGAAGGAAGTCACTATGGGCAGCTCACACTTAGAGGGGGTTCTCTTATAAACATTTGCTTCCATGAAGGGTTTTTTGGTTTGTTTTTTATTGTTTGTTGTTTTGCAAATATAAGTTTTCAGATTAATTGGGTAAATAGCAGGGACAGTGCTCACTGGAATATATGGTTGGTCTGTGTTTGGCTTTAAAAGAAATATCAGACCTTCCTAGTGACTGTGTCATCCTATCTTGCCAGCAATGACGAGGGGTCCTATTGCTGCAGTCAGCACTTGGGGTTGCCCACTTTAGGGGGACTTTTGCCTTCTAATAAGCATTTAATGGCATCACTGTTGTCTTTAGTCTGTCTTTCCCTAATAACCTATGCTATTGAGCATCACAGTTATTTGGCATCTGTATCCTTCATTGGTGATGTCTATTGTCCACTTTTTGCATTGGATCATTTCTTTTCTCATTGTTAAGTTGTAAGACTGCATTTATAATATCAATGCTTTCCTTTATCAGATACATGATGTGATTTGCAATCATTTCTCCCTCTCTGTGTCTTACACTCTTGTTCTTATCCAATAGTATACACAGTGACTAGATACAGGCATCAATATATTTTTCTGGAAAGAGGAATGATAAATTTATTTTTTTAAGATTTATTTTATTTATACAAGAACTGGGGTATAGGTCTGAGGTGCAAGAGGGTGAGAGAATTCACCAGAGAGAAAGAGCGGGGAGCAGAACAGGCAGACAGACTGAATACACTGCTGAGGGCAGCAGCAGGTGAGGCAGGAAAGGTCTACCATGCCATGTGGGTATCTCCCTGGCCAGTCTGGAATCAAACCTGCACTGCAGAGGCTGCAGACAGCTTCACAGCGCTGCATTCAACCCACTGCACCATCAGGGAGGCCCAGAAATGATAAATTTCTAACTAATTCTGAGCAAATGACCTGGCTCACTGGAGGGTTATGGTGGGAAGGGGGTGTAATTTATTTTGCTACATAAATTCTTGAGTATAAAATTTTCTTATGTGCTCATGAAATAATACTTTTAAAATTAAATCCTACTACAATCCCTTCAACTGTATAACACTTCACAGATCATGTCCTAATCACATGCTAAGCCCAAAGAGCACATCTGTCACATGATGAACCTGCTCATCATCATCTCTCACAGCCCGTGGCTGCACATTGGGGTCACTCTCGGTGGTGTCCGTGCTGTGGGTTTTAGACAAATGTGCAATGATGTGGACACCATATTGTGTCCTACACAGTAGACTCACTGCCCTCAATATCATCTGTGCTCCAAGAAATCAGAAGCAAAGAGAGACCAGTAGGGACACATCAAACTGCAAGCTTCTGCCCAGCGAAGATAACTGTCATTACATGTACAGACACCCTATTGGCGGGGGGGAGAAATAATTTGCATATCATACATCCAGGATATACGGATAATACACATAACTCAACAACCAGAAAATAGCCCTATCAAAGTTGGGGAGAGGAGCTAAATGGACACTTCTTCAAGGAAGATACAGATGGCCACAGGCACATGGAAAATGCTCCCATCACACATCATCAGGGGATGCGGATCAGAATCACAATGAGACACCACCTCGCACCTGTGAGGGGCTCGTATTAAAAAGACCAGAAACAAGTATTGGTAAGGTGTGGCGGAAAAAAGAACCTTCATACACTATTGTGGGAACTGGTCCAGCCCCTGCAGAAAACAGTATGGAGTTTCCTCAAAATATTAAACAGATCTGCAAGAGGCCCCAGCATCCACTCCTTGGGGTTTATCCAAAGACTGCAAAAGCTCATTTGAAGTGATATGTGTGCTCTCGTGTTCATGCAACAATATTTACTATAGCCAAATTATTGAAACAATCCATGTGCATAAAATAGATGAATGGAACTATTGTGGCAGGCACGAGAAATCTTGAGTTTACCACAACATGGATGGAAATGGGTAAAAGTATGCTAAGTGAAATAAATCAGGAGAACCACAAACACCAGATGACATGACTCATGTGTGTAATACACAGAAACCAGCAAAGGATCAGATAAAACCTAACCAAGGCCATGGAGTCTGGCTGCAGAACAGAGACTTCCAGAGGGGCTTGAGGATGGGGACAAAAGGAGTAAGAAGATCCAGAGGAATATAGTGGAGGACTCTGGGTGCACTGGAGGTGGGGGGGTTAGGGAACCTGCATCTGAGGAGCTGAGTCTCTGACTTTGACTCATGTGCAGTGCGTAAATGCGTGTTACCTCAAAAAATACAGCAAGAAAAAAACTATTTTAAACCAAGAGGAAAAAAAATAACTTGTCTTCTCCATCAAACACTGACCTCAGGACTTTGCCTTCACCTCCTCACTGTCATGCAGGTTGAGGGGCTGGTTTCCCACAAGGGCAGAGGAAGGAGGTGCAGGGACTCTGGGGCAGCTCCGACATCACTGAGTAGAGACACTGCAGAGAGGGCGACTCTGAGGGGACCAGAGACAGAGGGTCAGAGTAACCCCAGTGCTGAGTGAGGATCCAGTTCCCAAAGAGAGGGGAGTGTGTGTGTGTATAACAGGAGAGACAGGGCACACAACCCAAGGCAATGGGAGGAAAATTGCACATCAAGCTCCAGCATAAATTAATTCCAGTCCCACAGAGTGAAGAGTGTCAGGCAACAACCCAATAAATACAGTTCTGTGGAGAAGCAGATTTGGAGCAGGACTTGAGGCAGCAGAGGATCTGGAGACAGGAGGGGGTTGGGACTATTCCCATGTTAGATGTAAGGAGCCTGGGTGGGGCCCTGCTGGGCTGTGGGGGCAGCCCTTCCCGCCCCCCTTTCCCCCCAGCAGCTCCCTCTCTCCTCCTCTAATGCTCACTCCAGGCTCATCTCCTTTGGAGTCAGGGAGCTCTAGCTCCAGGGGGTCACTGCCTCCTGGGCTGCAGCTACTCTCTCTCTAGAGCAGAGCTGGAGGGAGTCCCACAGTGGTAGGAAGGAGTGTGTATCCTGCTGGCCTGGCCCAGGGGCAGGATTAGCCCAGGTCACCCCAGTTCCTGAGCTGAGCCTTTGTCCACAGTCCAGGAAGGGAGGGGAGATGGAGCAGGGTCTCCCTCAGCTCCTGGAAGAAGGGAAAATGTTAGAGTGGATGAAATTACTGTTTTTCATTTCTGGGGCTCTCCCATCTCCCCAGGGTCACCCTCCATGTGCAGCAGGGAGAGGATCTCAGATAAACCCAGGCTGGTTCCCCCACCTCCCTCCCTCCCTGCCTCACCACTGTGCTCAGGATGACTGTCCTGGTCCCCACTGGAAGAGGAGGCAGAAAAAGAGTGTTGTTAGCACGTTAGCCACCAGGATTGGATGTAAGTGTTTTCCTTTTTACTGTAAAAGTTCTATTATTTTTTGTGGTTATAATGTGAAATAGAAAATTGTGGGGAAGGGAGAAAATGTTAACCCCAGCAAACAATGAAAGCAGGACAAAAAGGCAAAAATGAAACAAAATAAACATTTCACCTCAGAGCCCCCCTGCTGTGGCAGCTGCAGTGAGGAAGGGTCTCAGAGCAGAGGGGGCTGAGGCCTCAGTGTGGTCACATCCCCTGGAAACATCCAGAGTGAGTGTTGTGTCCTCTTAGTGATGGGGTCTCACTACTTGCCCAGGCAGCCATATGTGATTAAGTTGAATTTAAAAATTCCTTCTGATGTTGCTCTTGTGATGGAGGGAGACGAGGGGAGAGAGGAGGTGATGACAGAGGCTGGGCCTGAGACTCCTGCAGACATGACCAGGTTCTGACCTCTGTGTTCAAACAGAGTAAATATAAATCTTCACATAATAGCCCTTGAAATATCTGAAATTGTGTTCTTGAGGAGGGTAAATGCCACCAGTAGACATTGTTTTCAGTATGTGTTTGATGGAAATGTCCCAACCAGACATTACCAGAAACAAGAGTCCTCCTGAGCTGCTTTTTGTGTAATTGTGTTATATATGGCATTTGAGTTAAGAAATTAACACAATTACACTGAGGCTCTGGGGGGGAGTCCTTGTGCAGGTCCCACCCATGTATTTAGGTTTGGGGTACCACCCTCCAGGTACTGGGGCACAGAGTGAGCGGTCCCAGGACTCTGTCTGTAACTCAGGGTCCAGCTGAAGACGGGCCAGGGAGCACAGTGCGAGGGGTTCCTGACTTGGGAGCTACTGGGCCTCCTCCCTGAGAAAATGAGAGGTGGCCTGAGCCCCAGAGGGAGCAGGAGATGACAGGGAGGTGAGTTATCCCGAGGAGACAGGGTGAGGGTCCTGGGTGTTGGGCGTGGGGTAGGTCCAGGGCTGGGCACGGGCAGGAGCTGGAGCCGCTGCAGTGGGTGCTGAGGGGCGTGGGCCTCACCCTGGGCCTGGACTCCAGCCCGTCCCCCCAGCACGCAGGTGGGACCCACACAGGGACTCACCCCCCAGAGCCTCAGTTTCCTCACCTGTGTGTGGTGAGGTTAGGGATGCAGTGAGGGTGATGAGCTGATGCCTGTGAGTCTCAGGTCAGGGCCTGGCACATCGTGGGTGCTCAGTCTCTGTCTGCTCTCCTGGCTGCAGGGAAAGGAGGTGGGAGAGAAAGTGGAGGTGATGCCAGGTCCTGTGAGCCCTCCCTGCCTGGTGTGGAGAGCAGAGAAAGCAGGTGAGGGTCCGTGTTGAAAAAGGCCTGGGGTGCCGCGGGGAGCAGAGGCTGGAGAGGGTGAGAGTGTGCGGGGCCAGGGAGGAGGATCCTACAGCATGACCAGGGCAGGTCTGTTCACCTCCACCCTGAGTGTCTCCTCTGCCCTCCCTTTGTTTGCCTTCCTCACCCAACTTGCGAGACAGTCATGACCTCGGGGCCACAACTGGACCCTCCTGGCAAAGGTGACCTGCAGCGTCTTCCTGGAGACAGGCGCCCAGGGAGCACCTCCTGTGGCCACAGCTTCTGCCAGGCCTGTCACAGCCGAGTCACTCTCAGACCTGCCGAGGGGCCACGTGCTGTCCATGCTGGCAGGAGCCACCCCAGAGGGAACAGCAGCTCCAGTGGGTTTGTCCTCTGGGGGCAGATTGTCCTTTGGGGGCAGAATTGGCCAGTAGTCATTTTCCAGTAGCTAAATAAATGAGGATCCCTGAAACCTGGTGCAGTCAGTGGGGTGTGACAGACTTTGCTGAGGCCGCTTCAGCAGCAAGGTTTGACATAAGCCAAGGGGAGAGAGGCTCATGTTGTGCCCGGCCCCAAGCTCAGCGTGTAGACTGTGGGCATCCTTGAGCTCTGGCAGCATTGTCCTGGGCTGTGTTGCGGCAGGTGGTAGACCAGCCTGGTGGGCTGTGATAGAGGGGTGCCTGCTCTGGATGCTCAGCTGAGCATCTGGCCCTGCTGTGATCCCTGATGCCGTGGGGAGAGGGGACCTTACTGTGGGTAGCCCGTGGGCCTGTCAGATGGGCTCTGATTGACAGCGGCCTGCACTCCAGGGTGAGACTACCTGACCTCAGGCATCTGGACACAATGGCAGGTGTTTCATTTATGAATACAGTGCCAGACTTGCAAATGGACCAATCAGAATCGAGCTCTCACAGGTGCCATTCAAGGTTTATGAGGCCATTCATGGCTTTAAATGGACCAATTTGATTGGAGCTCAGCTGGTACCAACCAAAGAGCTGACTCACTCTCAGACCCATGGAGGTGTCACGTGCTGTCCATGCTGTCAGGAGCCACCCCAGAGGGAACTGCAGCCCCACTGAGTCCTGGTCAGTTTGTGCTCTGGCCCCCAGCTCTGGAATCCAGGGGAGAGAACCCAGCACAGAATGGGGTTTTGTGAGCAGCATGGGAAAAGGTATTTTTCTATTTTTGGAGGACGAGGAAGGTGTGGTTTACAACAATCTTAACCACAAAGGTCACCCAGTGCTGCAGAGGGGGAAGGTTCTGGGTCTTATAAGGTGAAGTCTATTACTGTCATTCTGCATTTGTGACAAATCTCTGGTGACTTGCTCCATTATGGATTAATCCATACTATTCTAGACAGATAAAGTTCTGCATTTTTACTTTGCATTGAAAAACTTTATATTTATTTTTTATATTTATTTTCTTATGTCGTTGTTAACTTTTAGACAGTATTTGATTTCTCCCCTCAGGTGTAGTTCCCGCGGTTCTCCTCCACCCCGGCATCTGTGATCCACAACGCAGTGCTCTTCCCTCCCCTGTGTGACTCCTATGCCTTCCCTGCTCTGGTGTGTGCATCAGATCTACGTCAACTTGTGAGGTTTATCTTCTTCCTGATCTTTGTTCATTTCTCTAATTCTCCTTATAAGTGAAACCATCTGACTTTTATCTTTTTCCTTCTGACTAGTTTTGCTTAACATAATCCTTCTAGCTCCATCCATGTTGCTGCAAATGATGAAGTTTATCTTTTTTGATCTCTGAGTAATATCCCATTGTGTCTATACCTCATCTTCCTGACCTACTCATCTGTGCAAATCAAAAGCACAATGAGACACCAGCACACACCTGTAAGAATGGCCCATATTAAAAACAAACAAACAAACAAACAGAAACAACACATGCTGGTGAGGATGCGGTAGGAATGGAGCCTCTTCCACTGCCAGTATGATTGCAAACTGGTCTGGCCAGTCAGTTCCAGGAATGATACTGGGTCTTCTGTCTCCCTCATCCTATTTCCTCAGCTTGTCAAGGAGGAGGGTCTGTTCATCAGAGGCCGCTCACAGGTGCCAGCAGGAGGGTCTCTCAGTTTGGGGACCTCTGACCCTGAGATGGGGTGCGTAGGGGCCATCAAATTACTGACCTTTCTTTCCCTCAGGTGGAAGGGGGTGTAGTTTCCAGTCCTATAGCTGTGTCCTCAAGATGCTCACATGACTTATTAGCCTTCATGGTACTCATCATTAGAGATATCATAATACTTATTATGTTATAAGGTGGCACTGTTGAGCAGAGTCAGGATTCAAACTCAGTTTTCCATCATTTGAGATCATGTTCTTTGCTGCATCATGTTCTCCAGCTTTTCACAGTGATCTGACTAAAACAACAGAATCTGGTTGAGCTTATGAGCCTACTGAAAAAAAACTTTCCCTTAATATATTCACCCAATGGCAGAGTCACTCCACACAGGTTTCTGCCCCTTCTCCCTCCTTTAGGTGAATCTCCCTCCGCGGTGAACAACCCTCCATTTCTTCTTCCAGAGACCACGTCCTTTGACTGGGGGCAACACCAGGAAAATCCGGGAGCAGTTTCAGCAGCAGGAACAAGCACCAGGACCCCAAGGTGAAGCCCCTGGTGAGCTAAAGAGTGTGAGTCACCCCCGGGCCATAACCTGAGGAGGCTTCTACTTCCCTCTGAATGATGGACACTGGGAGCTGGTCGGCACCTCCCTCCCCACTCTGTGGAAGGTTCTGGTGCTAGGATCCCCACAGGCCTAGGAGAGAGGAGCCTCCTGAGACGCGAGTGTCCCTGAGAGTCGTTCTCAGAGTTTACAGGGAGATAAACTGTAGGTCTTGAGAAAAAGGCATCGTGACTACCTCTGTGAATTTTAATTATATATGAAAAAACTTTTGTAAGATTAGAGAATGTAAGTTTGTCATGTCACTGATCTCTGTCTCTACTTGAAATCTTCTTCGATATTCTCCAACCATAAGATGTAGAATTCCCACCCGGTAAAAGAACAAAGAAATACTTTGCAACAACTAGGTCTAGGCCACTTCTAAGTATAATAAGTGAGATTGTAACAGGGTGGTCCCCAGGAAAGGGGGAGGTTCCAGCTTCCCTGCCCCACCCAAGGAAGGGTGGAGCTGAGCAGGGAGAGAAGAAGCTGCAGAAGAGACTGAGGAAGGAAGGAGCAGGATGGAGCCAGGAGACCTGGAGGAGGTGCATGGAGCCTAGAGACACGTGAAGAAACTGCGCTTGTCTTTTGGTCGTGGACTGGGTGACACAGATGTGGGTGAGACCCGTGGGGAGGTGACCATGGCAGCTTTTATCTTGATGTTGATTTTGCTCTTTTCCTTCCGGGCTTGTCCAGTTGTTTGTGACCCTTTTCTGTGGGTCCCCACTGGAAGATGTTTTAGACTTGTGGTAGACTTTGGGGCCTTGTTCTGGGCCGATCCCATATGGATGGACTTTTACCCACGAGGGGATGGGTAACTTTGGGTGCTTCATTTAGAAACTAGACTCTTTGCCTTACCTGTATTGTTTCCTAGTTTAATTAAAGTTCCTTCCCATTAAAGTCTCCTATGTTTTGTGTTGATGCGGCGGATGGCAGAACCCATGTAGAATAGGCAGGTTTGCAGGGTTTGGGCTGACCCTCTCCCTGTCCTATAACAAGATCACGGTCAAACTAGGAGAATCAATAAAAGAAAATTTAAAGGAGTACATTCAAGTTTTGTGGAGATTACAAATCTACTAAACAAAGTACTTCTTCATGTGCCCAAGGAAGTGTGTTGTAATTTACTGGACAGCTGTGATGCCAAAAACTGGCCTCTGTTAACCTCAGCCAACAAAAGGAAACAGAGTTTGAGGAGAAGGAAAGTAGTTTAATTTACCTACAAAGTGAGGATGGCAGCAGGCTTGTGTCTGAAATACCACTTTCCTGCTCTTTGGCAGAAGGCAGGGGTATTTATGCAAAGGAGTAAAAAATAGGGGAGATGGGAAAGGGCCTGCAAAGGGGAGTCAGGAAGGGTAGGCATGTGCTTTTGAAGCAGGCATATGGAGATCTGGGGGGATTGGCAAAAGTCACTCTGCTTTGTTAACCCTCTGGTGTTTAATTTCCATATTATCTTCTTAGGAATGTTCCTTCTTTTCCTTAGAATACAGGAAGACAAACTTATTAAACAAACAAACTTGTTTAGAGAAAAGAGACACTCACCAAAATAAACACCTACTGATTGGGAGAAAATTTTTGCACACAATACAACAGGTAAGGGACTGGTTACAAAGATCTACAAAGAGCTCATAGGATTCAACAAAAACAAAGTAAATAATCCTGTCAGAAAATGGGCAGAAGAACTTAAAAGACACTACTCAAAGAGGAAATGCAAATGGCCAATAGGTATATGAAAAAATGTTCAACATCACTTATAATCAGGGAAATGCAAATCAAACCACAGTGAGATACCACCTTACACCAGTTGGAATGGTACACATGAAAAAATGGAAACAGGGGGCCTCCCCTGGTGGCGCAAGTGGTTGAGCGCAGTGCTGTGAAGCTATTCGCAGCCTCTGCAACGCCCGTTCTATCCCAGCCGGCCGGCAAGCATCCTACATGGAGCAGCAGACCTCTCCTGTCTCACCCGCTGCTCACCTCAGCAGTGTATTTCATCAGTCTGCCTGTTCTGTTCCCCACTCTGTCTCCGGTGAATCTTGTCACCCTCCCATAAATCTGGCCTGTACCCCGGTTCTTGTATAAGTAAATCTTTAAAAAAAAAATGGAAGCAGGGTCCTCCCTGGTGGTGCAGGTGGTTGAGCGCTGCACTATGAAGCTGTCCACAGCCTCTGCAGCAGTTTCAACGAGTCCACAACCGAAAGGCAAGTGTAATTTCTTCACACGTCTCTCTGCTCCATGTCCCTCCTCCAGGTCTCCTTCTGGCTCCACCCTGCTTCCTTCCTTCCTCAGTTTCCTCTGCAGCTTCTTCTCTCTCTGCTCAGCTACACCCTCCCTTGGGTGGGGCAGGAAACCCCGAACCTCCCCCTTTCCTGGGGATCACCCTGTTACACAACCACTATAGAAAGCTGTCTGGCAGTTCCTCAGTCTACTAAAAATGGAGCTACCATATGATCCAGAATTCCACTCCTAGGAATCTTCCCATAGGACACAAAAACATTAATCCAAAAGGATACCTGCACCCCTATGTATATTGCAGCACTGTTTACAATAGGTAAGCTATGGAAACAAACCAAATGCTCCAAAACAGATGACTGGATCAAGGAGATGTAGTTCATATATATATATAATGGAATACTATTCAGCAATCAAAAAGATAAACTCATGCCAATTGCAGTAACATGGATGGAGCTGAAAGGGATGATGCTCAGGAAATAAGTCAGAAGGAAAAAGAAAAATATCAGATGGTTTCACTTATAGGAGGAATATAGAGGAACCATATAAAGGATCAGGGGAAAAAAACAATAATAATAATTTAAGAAAACAATAAAATTAGCAGGCAACCGTAAATCAGAGACATTCTGCCAGGAAGGGGGAGGAAAAGGGATCAAAACAGGGGAGAGAGGAACACAGGGGACTATGGTGATGGATCACAGGGGAATTGCTGGTGGGAATTTTATGGGCAATACACAATGGTGTAAAAGATATAAATAAAAAAATAAATGAATAAAAAAGTTTAGTTATAAAAAGAGACTCAGGATGCTTCTCTGGAGGGGCAGGAAGAAAAACTGTCATTGTGAGACAGGGCAAGCTAGGGTTATTAGGCAGTTTTAGGGACAGTGCAGGAGGGACCTCTGAAGAATTTAGGGAGGCTTCAGAGATAAGGACAAGCAAGGGAAAGTAACCCATTCCATTAGGAAAACAAACATGCCAGGACCAAGGACAACATTGTTAATGCTGGTCCTGGTTTCCTTCAGGTGGTAAAGGGAGGCGGAGATTGGGGAAATGGAGAGTGGTTTAATTTATGGACACCTTAGAAGGGCAGCTGTTTAACTTCAATGCAGGGATGCCCATCCAGAGGACTGGGCCATAAAGATAGAGATGCAACAAATGGGGAAAGAAAAAGCTGTTAGATAAGGAATGTGAAGATCCCCCACTCAGTAGCAAATTAAGTGAGACAGCCGAGAACTAACCAATCACAAAGAGACTGGTGGAGCTTTAGAATAATGAGGGAAAGAAGGTCTATATTCCCTGAAACACACGACTCCACTTTGGCTTCCTTGCCCCTCCCAGGCCTGGTTCCCTGGCCTGGGAGTCCCACTTTATTTCTGCTCTTTTTCTCCTCAATAAACTTTTTCTTTCTCTAAACAAACTGCCTCTTCTCGCTTGCTTGCCTGAGTGTCTGCGAAGAAGTTCCTGCTGCGGCTTCGTGAGACACCAACCCGTGGGGGGTCTAGCGGCTGGGGCTCAGCGCTGCCCTGCAGCCTGGAATCCGTTCCTGGCTGGGAGACTAGGCCTGACAATACCGGTATCAATTGCATCACCTTCTGTGGGTCAGGCCCGCGTTAAGACATAATTTCACATCCTCCCAACAATAATCCATCAGGCATCTTTATCCTTGATAAAGAAAATGATGCTCAGGGAAACACCCCATGTTCCCTTCCCACCGCCTGGAGTCTGCTGAGCCAGAAGTCCCCCAGCTCTGGCACCCCTGGGGTCTCAGAGTCTATGCCCTGCCCCCACAGGCTGCCTTACCAACCCCACAGCCCAGCGCCCAAGAGACACGTGGGCAAGTCAGACCCAGAACAGCACTAGCTCCCCCAGGCCTGGGGAGGAGGGACATGGAGGGAGGGGGAATCCCTATGTTTAGCCCACCATTCTCTCCCTCCCAGGGGGACCTTCACAAGGTCACAAAGTATTGGAAAAGGCAGGGCTGCTGGCACCTCCATGTGAGTATTCTGGGGGGTCAGGCAGAGCCTAATACCCACACCCCAGGAGCCCAGGATCTAATTCCTGGTGATGGGGCCTGTGTCCTGCTCCCAGGGCTGGTGAAAACACCCTGAAGAGCTGCTCCATGCACACAGGCTAAATGGAGTGGCTGGCAGAGGGGCTTATAGAATGACCTTGGTGAGATTCTGGATCCACATCGAGCTACTGGAGGCACAGTGAGTCAAGGTGGCTTCTCCCTGAGCCTGAGGCAGGATCCTCATCAACCCCCCAGAGGGGAGGCCCTGACCCCTCTGTCTCCCCTCTAGGGAAGACTCGGCCAGTGGGCATTTTCCTGCAGCCACGTGACCTGAGGCTGGAAGTGGTGACTGTCCCTGCAGGGTGTGTGCTGACACCTGGCACCTCCCTTCTCTGCTCAGCCCTGAGAAGTGACACTAAATAAGGGAGGGGACACCCCAGATAGTCAGGGCTGCGGGACATGTGAGGCCTGGTGCTGAAAAGGCCCTCATAGTCATTCTCACTCTACCTGTGAGGGAGATCAATGAAAAGACTGTCAGGCTAGTGATGGCAGAACCTGGACACAGCCGGGACCCTGAATCCCCATCCCTGCTCGTCCCCCGATGCCTGAGGCAGGACAGAGGCTGAGGGTCCGAGGAGAGAAGCTGGACACTCCCCTCCTCCTGCTCGTCCCTCATGGAAAACATAGGACCCAAATGGAGACAAGCCATTTATCTATAATGAGAATATTCCTTATCCTGGGTTGAATGTAATTCATGATATTTGACTATAAGTGTTACAGGCTGATGACAATATTCATTTAAGAGCCAAGTAGCAGAAGGTGTCTGTTTTTTCTGCAAACATTTCAAATCTTCTCACTAAAAGGTTATTGTTATGGCAGAATTCTGGTAGGGAGCCAGGCAACACTCAGAAAGGAGGAGGGAAGATCTTTACTTACAAAGGGAGGCCCAGAGGGGATCTTTCTCCAAAGTCTGAGCCCCGGGCAATCAGGTAACAGAGTATTTATTGCCCAAGCAGGGGCACATTTACACCTGAAGCAAGCAGGGGGAACAGAAGCAGGAGACTCCTAAGCAGTTCTGGAGGGTGCATAAGTCAGGTGTGTGGCCTTGAGCACATTTATCAGTAACTCCCTGGATCTTTATCTACATTGTGGCTTTGTCTCAAAATAACTTCAGCTAATGAACAGGTCAGCCTGACATTATTAGTACAGAGAGAAAATGAGGCAGCAAGGTTTGATATCAAAAGGACACTAACTTTTGGAGTTGGTGGTGTCTTGGGTGGTGAAGTGATGTAACACACTGTTGTTATGGGGTGGGGAGGATTTCAGGACAGACGCCCTGTGGATGCAGCACAGGAGCAGGAGGAAGCTCTCCAGGGTGACGCCT
Source organism: Talpa occidentalis (assembly GCF_014898055.3). Lineage (NCBI taxonomy): Eukaryota > Metazoa > Chordata > Mammalia > Eulipotyphla > Talpidae > Talpa > Talpa occidentalis. The sequence goes on from NW_023602073.1 coordinate 38,756,460, forward strand.
GTGAGCACATGTGTGAGAGACCTATTGAGGGTCCCCAGTCAATGCAGATGATCCTAATCTGTAGACAGTTATTAAATATTTGTGAATGAAACCATGAAAGACCGAAGCTCAAAGGCCTGTGATGGGGAGCAAATGGCTTAAGAAGCATCATGGGAAAGTTTCACAATCTTTGGTGAAGGAAAAGACTTAATTTTTTAAATAAATGAAGATTTCCTTTTAGTAAACTGCGGTCATGGCCGTCAACCCAGAGAGAGGCCAAAGGACAAGCAAGGTTTGTGAGCTCCAGGGTGAGCATCCACATCAGGCAGACCCTGTGGCTTCTGCAGTCACAGACAGTGAGGATGGACATTAAGAGCAGAGATGCCTAGAGACCCCCCCTCTGCCCACATGGACATGCAGACACGGGGGTAAGGTCACCTCCAGGGCCCCATTAGAGCTGCTCTTCTACGCGAGGGAGCAGGATAGAAGGAACTAGACATACTGCCATGGCCTCTATGGCATCAGTGGGGTGTAGACTCCTTTCTTCCGAGATTCATTTCTCAACTGTGAAGAAGCAACTTGTCTGCCTTTGCTTCCAGAGTAACCATGAACAGTGAAAGTGCTCTTTATATATTGTAAGGTGATGCTAAATTCAAGCTGTTTCTATAATAGTCGTTAATAATAAGGGCATCTCCAATTCCACTGGAGAAAATTAAGCCACACATCGCTGTCACAATCTGCCCTGCGTCTACCCCAGGTCAGTATCTGGGGCCCCTCTTTGTGTCTGTGACACTGACTCTTAGTCTCTCTGTGGCAGGAAGTGGTCCTGGCCCAGGACACTGTGCACCTGGGGACCGCCTGCTCTCCGAGGATGGGACGCATCACTGTGACAGTCTCTCTGCCAGGGTCTGTGCTCATCCCCAGAGACAGGACACCAGCCCTAGTGCTTGGTGTAAGGGTCCCTCCCTGCCAGGGACCCACTACTGGTAGGGACATTGTCATAGAGGACACTGCAGCTGGGGTGGCTGGAGAGTCACTGAGAATAAAGGGCCCACTCTCCCTCTGCAGGAGGAGGGCATCTATCTGGGAGTGAGGGTCACCAGGGCACAGGTCTGGGCTCTCACATCCCAGAAACCAAACTGATCCTGTATGAAAATCCCCAATGACAGAGGTGGCCATGGATTTCACTAGGGCAGGCCATCATATTTCCTTGTCAGGATCTTTCACAGGGAAAACAGCCCCATTCCTTGGCCTCTGTTGACCAGGGCACAGCTAACTTCTGTGATCCTGGCAGGGACATGGCTTTCCCCCAGCCTGTCATGAGACCCTGCTCAGAGTTAATTAACTACCAGCTCAAGGCTCCTATCATGTTCATCCCACATTGGATCAGTGTGTCAGCCTTCCCGCATCACATCCTTGTGGTTCATGAGGATGGAAGGTCTGTGTCAGCTGGTGTCACTGGATCCGCCCACTGATGATAGTAGGATCCATGGCAGGTGCTCCAGGTCCTAATCATAGTCCATTTCCAACCACAGACCTCACCTAGATTCCCCACCATCTCAAGTGGTTCTGAAACCTGAGGTTTCAGAAAATTTAGCATGATTGTCAAAATGCAGATTCCTGGACCTGTCCAACTAGATTTAGCACCTCTGAACAGAGCTTGAGAATCTCTCTGAGATGAGCTCCAGGTGTCTGAGGATCCCACTTTAGAGAATCATGGTCCTAGAGCAGAGCTTCTGAAATTCTAGCAGGAAAGCACACAGGAAGGATCTTGTTAAAATGTAAACTCTAATCCTGTCATTCTGGGTCTGGTCCTGAAATCCATTTTCATGGCATGAAGGTTGTACTATAGAGATTAAGTTTTATTCTAGTTCATGGAACATTTTTTCAAAAGATTTGTTTATTTATGCATACAAGAGCTGGAGTGTAGGCCAGAGGTGTGGGGAGTGAGAGGATTCACCAGAGACAGAGTGGGGAGGAGAACAGGCAGATCTACTGAATTACACTCCTAAGGGGAGCAGTCAGCGAGTCAGGAGAGGTCTGCTGTGCCATGTGGGTTATCATCCTAGCCGGGGATCAGATTTGTGCTGCAGTGGCTGATGACTGCTTCATAGTATTTAGGCTTAACCTCTTGCACCAACAGGATGGCCCCATTTAACCTTATTTTTAAAGGGGTTCACTTTATAATGTGTCCTTCAAAATCCAGTGTCGAGAGTCCAATGGTCCATCCATCAGCAGGTGTGTCACGAGGCCTGAGTCTGAGCTCTGTCAGGGTCAGTTTGTGCTCTGGGACCCAGCCCTACTCACCTGTCTGCACTGTCTCAATAACATGGGCTGTGGACAGGTTCCCATCAGGTCATGGGGGCTGCCATGCTCCTTGGATTTGCCAGGACGGAACCAGGGAGCTGTCCCATCATGACTCAGTGGCATTATCAGGTGGCATATCTGTCTTCAGGATGAGAGCAAATATGGTTTGAGCAAAGAGTGGATGAACACACTTTAGGCCACAGTGTCTTCCTGCAGTTGAGAGGCCCCAGCTCAGCTCTCACGTGCAAGTGCCATTTCCATTTCATGTGGGAGGGTTTTTTTTTTTCACTTTCCCTCTATCAGATTTTGACTCACAGAGACCCCTATGGTATGAGAATTCACATCTTTTTCTTTGGCATGACATTGGTTTTGTCGGGTTAATGGGAGAGATCAGGTTTTTCCACCCTCCCTCCATTAGCATCCATGATCCATCCCTGTGGTCTTACATATGTGCCTGATGGCGGCACCTGGAGTGCGATATGGGAGTGTGTGAGTGGGTGCACCTGAGCCAGAGAGGGAGCATGTAAGGGCAGAGGCAGAGGATGGGGGCAGCAGAGGAATCCCTGTCCTTGGCAGCAGATGCAGTAGAGACCAGTGAAGAGACCACAAGAGAACACCAGAGAGCCCAGAAAGAGTAAATATTCACCAGGTGCTAGGAGGCCTGCCAGCCTTCTGGCCCCTAGGCACCCCTCCCTGCCCTGCACTTGGTGACCTCACTATAAATGGTGTAGAAAGATCATTAAAACCCTGAAAAAGCCACCGAGGGCTCTAGGACTCCTCCTTTTCCCATCTGCCCAGATCCTAGAAAACATGCTCTGTGCCTTGCTGGTGCTACAATGGTGAAGTCAGCAAGATGATTGGATGATTGAATGCAGATGGGTATGCAGCCTCTGAAGACCTCGGGAGGAACTGAAGGGTGCAGACCATGAGCCTGTGACAATGCTGGAGGTGCAGTGGCAGCACAGAAAATGACCAAGTGCAGGAGCTGGGGAAAGAGCTAAGGATGCTGCAGGAGCACAGGAGGTGGACAAGGTCTGGGAGCTGCAGGACAAAACCTTGAGTGGAGGAGGAAAGAGCCCTCAAGGACCAGCCCACAATCCTTGAGGCAGCAGACTCATTAGGGAAGAAAGAAGACCACGATTCATCATCCAGAGCTCACCCAGTGCTGACATGAGGAAAAACCTGATGGACTTGGAATAACAATCCCGCCAGACGGCTGGGGTACAGTGGCAGGTGGATGTTATGTTTATGGGTCCCAGGGGTGGATGGGATTATGTGTACATCCCACGAGATGAAAATCAAGGCATGGCCAGTGGGCCTTGGTGGCCCAAAGCAGCCTTGCATGAGGTTCTCTGCAGCCAGGCAGAGGAGATGGATCAAAAAGCCAACTCAGACAAGGCAAAAACTGGTGCTAATATTGTGAAGCCATGAACAGTTGTTTAGTAGCTGAAAGGACACTAAAGAAGGCAGGGGAGCCTCTTAAAATCACCTGTGGGCAATGGCCTGTTCATTTCGAATAAGGGTGAGGAGCTGAGGACTTGTCCTTGTGGGATAGACAGGGAATGTGGCTTGTGGTGGAGCCCAGGGCTGAAGAGGGGACCTGAAAGAGGCCGCATGTGGAGCTTGTATCCACAGGTCTTTGACTCAAGTGCGTGTGCAGAGGGTTGGTCTGACTGCAGGGGTCTGCATGTCACACTGGTGGCTATGAAAGCCGAGTGTTTGAATGACAGCAGTGAGTTCCCCTGGAGATTGTACAATTCCCTCCAAAAGAGTACAGTGTCACCGGTCTCAGAATGAGCGCATCTTGGAGGTAGATGTGGTGTGTGGTTTGTGGCTGAGACCACAGCCAAAGAAGGCCAGGAAGCCTGACGGCTCCTGGAGTGTGACAGCAGATGCTGTGAGTGAAGAGTGGTTCCCCCTCGCAAAAGCAGCACCTTCAGCAACAGAATTGGTGGATCATCTGCTGCGACAATAATCTTATCTTTTTACCCCTAGGTTAGTGCCCTCCCTGAGTTTAGTTGCATTCTGTTGTATTTTGGAGCATTCAGTTGTATTGTTTACTTTTGTAGGTCATGGCTGCAGTGTTCATATTCGCTGAGAGAAACTATTGTATAGATTGTATGGCGAAAACCCTGAGGGGTGGATTGTAGGGTGAATGGGAGTGATCAGGTATTTTCTGCCCTCCTGCCATTAACATCCATGACAGACCCCTGGAGTGTGGTGTGGACATCTGTGAGTGGGCGCACCTGAGCCGAGACTGAGCATATAAGGACAGCATCACATAGGACCATGCAGCAGAGACCAGCAGAGAGACCACGAGAGAATGCCAGAGGGCCCAGACAGTGAAGATATACCGGAGGCTGGGACACCTGCCAGCTTCCTGGCCTCCAGTCTCACCTGCCTGCCTCGCACCTGGTCACCTCACTACAAATGGTGTAGAAAGATCAGTAAAAGCCTGAAAAAGCCACCGAGGGTTCCACATACCTCACCCGTCTGCCCTGGTCATAAAAAACTACTGGGTGCCTTCCTGGAGCTACAGTATTCAATTAGATCCTGACCCAGGTGATTATGTAGTCACTTCTCAAAATGCCTGTGCTCCTCAGAGGTGGAGGCATCCCTATGCAAGAGGCCCAGAACCCATGAGTAATGGGGGTTCTCATTGTCGGAGCCCACAAGCATCTGTCAGATTGATGAGACGCCTGTGATTTCATGGTTTGGGAAGGATGAGGACAAATGCAGAGACTGTTTCAGATTTGATCTAACCACCACCAGGGCTCCTTTCAAATCTGACTGTTTTTCTGGGGACTTAGATAATGCAGGAGCATCCTCAGTCTGCAGGTGCTGCCTCCAAACTATGGCGAGGCCGGAGGGGCTGTCCTCTATTGTCGTGCTGGCTATGCACGATCAGTGGTTCCTGAGGGGTTCTGTGCTTCCCAGACCCCGGTCTAGTCTCATGTCAGTTTGAGAACCTGAGCAGCGATCCTGGGGCCTGGATGTATATATGTCTCACACGATCAAATCATGGGCTGTGACCTTCTCCCCCAAATCCTCTGTCAGGTGGGACTGCTGATGGCTGGGTGGAGAGGTTCAGCAAGTGTGGGAATGTAAACTGGTGCAGCCACTACAGAGGTGTGTGGAGTTTCCTCCAAACACTAAAAATGGATCTGCCATATGATCCAGCAATTCCACTCTTAGGAATTTACCCTAATACCTAGGACACACTAATTTGAAAGGAAACCTGTCCTCCTATGTTACACAGCACTACTTACAATAGCCACAATATGAAACAATCCAAATGCCCCAAGCAGAAAAATGGATCAAAAAGTTGTGGTATATATGCAACAGATTACTTACTCAGCAATCAAATATGACAAACTCCTGTCATTTGAGGCAAAATGGATGACACTGGAAGGAATTATGCAAGGCAAAATAAGTGCAAAGGACAAAGATAAATAAAGGATTCTTCACTTATACATGGCATATAGAGAAATTGAACAAAACATCAAGAAAAGACAAAAGTTGCAAGCTGGCTATAGATCAGAGTCATACAGCAGGGGAGGGCAGGGAAAGGGTTCAAAACAGGGGAAGGAAGAGCACACGGCTATGGTGAGCGTTCCCAGGTTCTGGGGTGGTGGGAGAGCTATAGGGAATACACCTGAGGGGAGAAGCTGCACAAAAATGAGCAACAATATATGAAAATTAATTTAAAAATTGTTATGTTAAAGTACAAAGCAATAGTTTGAGCAAGTCTTTGGCAGAAGGTAATTAAAACAATTGAACAAAAGTATAAAAATAAATATTTGAAGTAACCAGAAAAATAAACCAAGGCAGCAAAAATATGGGAAGAAATTTCATCTTGAAGAGCTCCTGTAATGAGTGGAAACTGCAATGCGCAGCCTTCTCACCCGAGGGTGCTCTCCACCCCCGCAGACACTGCAGCCCAGTGTCTCAGGGGCAGAGCAGAGCAGCCTGACATTCCAGGGGAAATACAAACCTGAGAGAGCAGCAGAAGGGTTGAAACCAAATCTGAATACAAGCTGTGCACAGGTGTGTGGCGCTCAAGAAAACTACTAGAAAAGCCACAAGGACCTAGAGGTATTTTTGCCTTGAAAGAGACAGACTGATCCTGGTGAAATTGGTGAGTCTCCACCTTTCACCGAAAAGCTCAGTCTGTTAAAAGCAAAAATATTACTGGATTGAGACATTGAGGGCGGAACTTTGTGGCTGGACAGACATTTGGAAATTTGGGGAAAAAGCCAGGAGCAAGGCAACAACGGAGGGGTGATCAATACAATTGGAGTAGAAACTGCCCAAACCTTGGTTGACCTTTGAATCTCACAGATGCAGGTTAAATCCTTCAAACCCAGGATGAAAGCGCAGCATGTGGACGCTGGAGGAGACAGCACAGCAGCTGCACACTGCAGGCTTCCCTGGGGTCCAGGAAAGGGTCCATAGGGTGTGGGGGGTGGAGGGAAATGTACACTCAGGAAAGTAACATAGATTCCAGATGTGCTAAATCTTATATCTTTCATGTATTTGGAATTAAACCTGATTTCTCCACGGGGCTCATTGGAGTCAAGCCAAGGCTTATCTTTAGAGAAAAATATGTAGGGGAGCATGTCTCACCTCTGGGGTCCTTTAGAGAAGGTCTTTTCCTCCTGCACTGGGGTCTTCACAGCCAGAGGCAGCTTCTGGTCCCTTTAGCCTCCAGTCTGGCCTGTAGTTTGGGCTGCCCCTCCCTCTGTAGAGAGAGGGAGAGTCTCTCTTCCAATGCCTTGTGTGATGGCACAGAGGTCATGGCCCTGGATGGTCTCTATGGATACTTGAGGCGGAAATGTCCTGGTTTTGGTTGCTTCAGGCCCTTCAAGTGGTTGAATCCAAAGCATCCTGGGCACACATGGGGTATTGGGTGTCTAAGGTGGGGGCACTGCCAATGGCTGCCGACATATACTGTGTCTTTCTTCCTCTCCTCTTTTATTCCGGCTGGTCTCTCTGTCACTGTTGACCCTGAAGGTCATACCCAAAAGTGTGAGAAAGTGGTTTGATGCTCTGGATCCAGGGCAAGACTGGCTAATGAAGGGGCTGCTAGAATGGCTTTATTTTTTATAGTGCCTGGGTCCAGATTAGTATATATTTTTTTTAGACTCAGAAAATCTAGCCTGAAATAATGCAGGATTTTATTGGGCTCCTGAGTAACCTTCCTCAGTGTGTTATAGTTGAAGGGCTTAACAATTGTTTTTTGTGAGCCCTGAAGGAGGCAGGTGATCACATGGTCAGCTGTAAGGCCAGTTCCAGGGACCACTCATGAGAATGTATTATGTTTTAAGAGCTCATAAATTTTAGAACACTCCTATTAGTTTATTTTTATGCTGAAAAGGTGTAATAGTATTTTTTTTTTTTTTGAGAAGTGAATAATTTTAATACTAACTAAGAACAAGTTTGTTTTACAATTTTTTTCATTTTTTTATTTTAACATTTATCATTTTTTACATTTTTTAGACCATATTTTCTTCCCCCCACGCCCTCAGATTGAGTCCCCATTGAATCTCCTTCCCCAAGGCACCCATGCATGATCGCCACAGTCCCCTGTGCTCCTCCCTACATCCCTCTCACCTCTCTCCCTCCTCCTCCCCTGCAGTATGTCTCTGGTTTATAGTTGTCTGTTTTTGCTTTGTT
>NW_023602073.1:38764521-38833353 GCF_014898055.3 Talpa occidentalis
AAATATGAGTGGAGAATTGACCCTATGGGTGAGGGAGGGTGAGAGCAGGACACAAAGAGGGAAGAAGGCTCATGGACATGGTGGAGGATTGTGGTGCCCTTAGGTGGATGTGATGTGGGAACAAACATCTGAAGAGGGTGACCCTGTGCCTCTGAGCACATAGCAGTGTGTAACTGATGTTGCCTCCATAGAAATAATACAGTAATGAGAGAAAAAAGAAAATGCAAGAAAAGGAGTAAATTGTCCCCTTCATCCATCACTGACCCAGGACTTTGCCTTCGCCTCCTCACTGTCATGCAGGCTGAGCTGAGGGCTGGTTTCCCACAAGGTCAGAGGCAGGAGGTGCAGGGACACCTGGGGCTGCTCAGACACCGCTGAGTAGAGACACTTGCAGAGAGGGCGGCTCTGAGGGGACCAGAGACAGAGGGTCAGAGTAACCACCAGTGCAGTGAGGATCTGGTTCCCAAGGAGAAGGGAGTATGTGTGTGTTTGTGTGTATGTGTGACAGGAGAGACAGGGCACACAGCAATAGACAGTGGAAGGACAATTACACCATCAAGCACAGCATAAATGAATTCAAATCCCACAAGAGCATGAATGTCAGGACAAAAACCCTCGATGGCAAAAGTTTCCATCAAGAAGCTATTTTTGAGCAGGTCTGAAGAAAGCAATGGGGTATGAAGAAGAGGAAGAAGTTTTAGAATATATGACTTGGTTGGACTGAGCTGGAAGGAGCTGGGCAGCACCCCACTCCAGGACCTCTGCTAGGATGTGTAGCACCCCCACCTCTGAAACCTCTCTCACCCAGTCCCCAATGTACACTTCAAGTTCACCTCCTTTGGGTCACTATAGAAACCCACTGCCTCCGAGTCAGGGAGCTCCAGCCTGGCAGCCCCTCTGTTTCCCAGGGGTCACTTCCTCCGTGGGCTGCAGCTACTTTCTCTTCTAGACCAGAGCAGGAGGGAGTCCCACAGGGGGAGGGAAGAGTGTGTGTCCTGCTGGCCTGGCCCAGGGGCAGGATTAGCCCGGGTCACCCCAGTTCCTGAGCTGAGCCTTTGTCCACAGTCCAGGAAGGGAGGGGGAGATGGAGCAGGGTCTACCTCAGCTCCTGGAGGAAGGTGTAACGTTAGAGGGGGGAAATTATTGTTTCTTTCTCATTTTCTCATCATTACAATCCCCTGGAAACATCCAGAGTGAGGGCTGGGTCCTCTCAGTGACCGGGCCCACTACCGGCCCAGGCATCTCTTTTATTGTTAAGACTTACAAAAAATTTCCTCCTGATGTGGTTCTTGTGATGGAGGGAGATGAGTGGGAGAGAGGGGAGGTGACGACAGAGGCTGGGCTCCAAAACTTCTACAGAATGACCAATTTCTGACCTCTGTTCAAACAGAATAAGGACACTATTTCACATCATAGCCCTGAAATGTCTGAAATCTCTGTGTGCATAAGCAGGGCAAGTCCCAACACAATACATGGTGGTTTGCAGTATGTTGGTTGGTGTGAGAGTCCTAACCCACCATTACCAGAAACAAGAGTCCTCCTGAGCTGCTTTTGGCATAACTGTATTAACTTCTTAACTCAAATGACATGTATTGGGGTGCAACCCTCCAGGCACTGGGGTGCAGAGTGAGCTGTCCCAGGACTCTGTGTGTCTGTAACTCAGAGTCCAGCTAGACACGGGCCCGGGAAGCACAGAGCGAGGGGCCCCTGACCTGGGATCTGCTGGGCCTCCTCCCTGAGGAGGTGACAGGTGACCTGAGCCCCAGGGGGAGCAGGAGGTGACAGGGAGGTGAGTCACCCCGAGGAGACAGTGTGAGGGTCCTGGGTGTTGGGCATGGGGTGGGTTCAGGGCTGGGCATTGGCAGGAGCTGAGCCGCTGCAGCAGGTGCTGAGGGCCAGAGGCCTCACCTGGGTCTGGACTCCAGCCTGTTCCTGCCCCCCCAGTACGCGGGTCAGACCTGCACAGGGAATCTCCCCCAGAGCCTCAGTGTCCTCACCTGCATGTGCTGAGGTTAGGGACGTGGGGAGTGTGGGAAGCTGATGCCTGTGAGTCTCAGCTCAGAGCCTGGCACATCATGGGCGTTCAGCCCGTCTGCTCTCCTGGCTGCAGGGAAAGGGGGTGGGGAAGAAAGTGGAGGTGATTCCAGGCCCTGTGAGCCCTCCCTGCCTGGTGTGGGGAGCAGAGAAGGCAGGTGAGGGTCCATGTTGAGAAAGGCCTGGGACTCCATGGGGAGCAGAGACTGGAGAGGGTGAGAGTGTGCGGGGCAGGGAGGAGGCTCCTGTGGCCTGACCAGGCAGGTGTGGTCACCTCCTCCCTGAGCATCTCCACTTCTCTCCATTTGTTACCCTTTCTCACCCACCTTGCGGGACAGACATGACCTCGGGGCTGCATCATACCCTACAGCCATTTTTTTTGTTTGTTTTTTTAATTAGTTAATCATTCTTGTTTTTTTTTTTTTTTTCACAATATAGAATTTCTCCCCCCAGTTGGGGTCATACAGTTTTTCCCCCACCAAATCTCACACAGCCTCCTCCACCAGCCCCCCCATTCCCTACTCTCCCCCTTTCCTTCCCCTTCTGCTCCTGTGTGTCAGGTCTAAGGTCTGATTTCTAGGGTCAGGCTCACTGTGTGTCTTTGTCTGATCCTTTGCTTAGTTTCTCTAGATTCCACATATAAGTGACACAACCTTTATTTCCCTTTATCCTTCTGGCTCACTTCTCTTAGAATCATCCTTTCCAGCTCCATCCATGTTGCTGCAAATGGCATGAGTTTAACTTTTTTTTGATCATTGAGTAATATTCCACTGAGTATAAATACCACATCTTCTTGAACGACCCATAAGTACTTGGGAATTTAAGTTGCTTCCATATATTGGCTATTGTAAATGGCACTGCTAGAAATAGGAGTGTACAGATGCTTTCAAATTAATGTTTTTGTGCTGTTTGTATAGAGACCTAGGAGTGCAATCCCTGTAACATGTTTACGTCCATTTTTGTCTTTTGAGTAATCTCCACATTTCCTACCACAGGGGCTGGATCTGTCTACCAAGAGTGTGATAGGGTTCCTCTCCCTCCAGGCCCTCACCAGCACTCGTTTGTTGTTTTTTTTTAATATGAGCCCTTCTCACAGGAGTGAGGTGGTATCTCACTGTGGATTTGATCTGAATTTCCCTGGCTGATGATGAGCATTTTTCACATGTCCCGAGCCATCTTCACGTCTTCTCTGGAGACAGGTTCTTCTGCCCATGTTCTGATTGAGTTGTTTGTTTTCTTTTGGTTGAGCTGTGTGAGTGCCCTGTAGATCTTCTATATCAATTCCTTTTCAGATATATATGTGCTATGCAAATATTTCTCCATTCGGTAGGGTGCCTCTTTGTTTTGGTCACTGTCCCTTTCACTGTTCAGAAGCTTTTTGTTTGATGTAATCCTGGTTGTATATTTTCTCCTTTGTTTAACTTGATGCTGAAGATGAATCTATAGAGATTTCTGAGGTTTACTTCATGGAGTGTTTTGCTTGTGTTTTTATCTGTGTATTTTACGGGTTTAGGTCTTACATCCCAGTCTTTTATCTATTTTGAGTTTTACGGTGTGTTATGGTGGTCTAGTTCATTCTTGTGCATGTGGCAGTCCAATAGTCCCAATATCAATTACTGAAGAGGCATTCCTTGTTCCAGTGTAGAGACTTTGCTCCTTTGTCAAAGATTAATTGTCCATAAATCTATGGTCTCATTTCTGGGCTCTCAATTCTACTCCATTGGTCTGTGTGCATGGATGCCCCCCAACCCCTGCAACAAAACCATGCTGTTTAAATTTTTGTGACTTTTTAGTACAGATGTCAGGAAGTGTGATACTTCTATTTTTCTCCATTTTGATCAGGAGAGCTTTGGCTACTAGGGCATTTTTGTGATTCCATATGAAGTTCAAAATCCTTGTTATTTTTCTTTGAATTGAGAAATACATTAGGATTTTTATTGAGATTTCATTGAATCTGCAAATTGCTTGTGGTCAGAAGGCCATTTTGACAATGTAGATTCTACCAAACCATGAACATTGAATATCTTTCCATTTATTTTTGTCTTCTCTATTTCTTTTAACAATATCTTATAGTTTTCCTTGTACAGTTCCATTACCTTCTTGTTATTTTTTCCCCAGATATTTTTTTTTTTGAGATTATGAATGGGATGGTTTTCTTCATTTCTCCATCTTTCAGTTCATTATTTACATTTAGAAAGATTCCCACTATAACAGAGCCAAGGGTTGGCTCCATGATGGGCACTTTTGAACAGTTATAACTTTGATGTTATAAATAATTTTTGCCTAATATCTCTACAATCTCGTTGTTAAAATACATGTTAATTATATTTCCTTGGGTATGTTATATTTTAACCTTGTGTGTCAGACCCACACAGATAAGTTGATGACAACCATATGAAGATAATTTCAATAAACATTTACCTTTGAGTCACACAGTATTTTGAGGGGACAGATGCTGAAAACTAAGGACATCCTAGATATGATCTTTCCAATATGGTAGCTAGCAGTCATTTATGGGGATTTTTTGGTTTAAATAAAAAAAAAAATTAGGGTCTCCCAGGTGGTGCAGCGGGTAGAGTGCAGCGCTGTGAAGCTGTCCACAGCCTCTGCAGCAACAGTTCGAACCCAATCCCGGCTGGCCAATGAGGTCCCACATGGTGCGGCTGACCTCTCCTGTCTCGCCCGCTGCTCCCCTCGGCAGTGTATTTCGTCAGTCTGCCTGTTGTGCTCCCCACTCTGTCTCTGGTGAATCCTCTCACCCTCCCATGCCTCTGGCCTGGGCCCCAGTTCTTGTATAAATAAGAATAAATCTTTAAAAAAAAAATTCAACATCTCAGCTAAAAAGCCCACATTTCAAGTGCTCAATAACCAATGAGTTAGTGGCATCACATTGTGCAGTGCACATATAGAATAGTCTCTTGTCTCAGAATATTCTGTGGGACTGCACAGCTCTTCATGCTCTGTGGCCATCAAGTCAAATGCATTAGACACATGGAGAATGAAAAGGTCTGTAGTATTCCTCTTAAAGAATATGTCAGATCTCGGGCCTCCCCGGTGGCGCAGCGGTTGAGCGCTGGGTTGTGAAGCTGCCCGCTGCCTCTGCAGCGCCAGTTCCATCCCTGGCTGCTCCCCGGCCACTGGGGGAGGGTCCCGCATGGTGCACAGACCTCTCCTGCCGCCCGCTGCTCCCCTTAGCAGTGTATTTCGGTCTTTCTGCCTGCTCTGCTTCCCGCTCTGGATCTGGTGAATTCTCTCACCTTCCCATGCTTCTGACTGTACCCAGTACTTGTATAAATCAATCAATCAATCAATCTTGTATAAATAAATAAATAAATCTTTAAAAAAAAAAGAATATGTCAGATCTCTCTCTGAGCTGAGATGCCATATTAAGCTGCTATAAAACAAAACCCAAATGGGCATAAACTTCCCAGTCCCAAAGGGAAGCACCCGTCCCTCCATCTCCTGTCTCAGGCAGTGGACACTCTCTGGCATCCCGTTTCTGAGGGGTGAGTTGTAGAAGAGTTCAGGGCAAAGATCTACAACAAGCTTTGGGAGTCAGGGAATCCAACCCAAGGAGAGGGATTCTAGGAAACCAAGAGGAGGCAAAGACATAGAACACTTGGAAAACTCTCCTAGTTGACCAGAAAAGCATTTCTCAAAGTGTTGTCTGTGGAACCCTTGAAGTCCCCAGGAAATTTGCGCGGAATCCATGGGTCAAAACTATTTTCAAAATATTACTTAGACATCATTTGTTTCTTCATTATTTTGCCATTTGCACTTGTTGTAGGACCTCACCCCAAAAGAGTGGGTTCTTTGCACTCTTGGAAAAGGATTCACCAGAGAGTGCTAGTGGTACTTGAACCAGGCAAGGATTTATTAGACTCATGCCTGAGGGAGCCAGTTTGGGAAAAAAAAAATATGACCCAGTTCTCCTAAGGGAGTTAGGAGGAGCTATTTAAAGGGTGAGTTCCCGAGGTAGAGAGGAGGGAGCTGCTCTGGATTGGGCTCTATCTGAGCCGGCACACATAGTGATGGTCCGGTTGTGTGTGGGCGCTCAGTTTCCTCCCTCCAGGAAATGAGGAGATGATCACTAGTTGTCTCCTTACGATGATGTGTGGTGCGGGAGGAAAAAAATTACTCAGAGTCCATGTGTAGAACAATGAGACGCCTAGAGGGACCACACCGCCAAGGTGCCAGGATGTAATTTTTATCTCCCTGGGAGCTTCATGTCAGTGTAGTGGGCCCAATTGCTTGGCCAGGACTTGCCAGTCTATGATTTAATACACCCATTCAATCAGGACTGGGGCAATTCATCATTTTGCCCCCAATTTCTTTTATCTTGGCTCTCTCACACTGAGGTGAGGCTAGTAAGAATGCAGATTATTGTAACAACTGAGTAGTAGTGAAACAGATCCCCATGGCGCAGGCTACAGGACATAACAGGCTCCCCCCATAGCCTAAGCGGCAGATGTGCTGCTGTGTTAGAGCCAGTGGTGCCCGCATGTACACCTGTTACACAGCAAGGTGAGGGGCAGCCCAGAACCCCCAAACCTGCCCACTCTAAATAGGTTCTGCCATCCACTGCATCAAGACACCACATACTCTAGGGCATAAGACCTCTAAGAGAAAGGAACTTTAATACCATTAGTGAGCAATAAAATGAAGAGAAGGGTAAGAATTGATCATATAGTCTCCAAATCAAACATCCAAAGTTACCCACCCCCTCATGGGTAAATGCCCAGTCAAATAAGGTTGGGCCAAAGCAGGGCCAGTGAGGCCTGAAAGCTGCCACAAGTCTAAGGTACCTTCAGGTGGGGACCCATAGGAAAGGGCAGAAGAAGCCCAGCATGTCTGGGACAGAAACTGCACAATCAAAACCAAGATAAACGCTGCACTGTTAACCTCCCCGGCCTCTCACCAGTCTCTCTCCAGTTTCTCTTCCTCCCTGCTCAGCTCCACCCTCCCTTGGGTTGGGCAGGGAACCTGGAACCTCCCCTTTCTGGGGGCCACCGTTTTACATAGCTTGTGGGTCAACCAGCACAGATAGCTCTGAAAGCAGCAAGCAGAGAAGGGAGTTTCCGCGCCCACTGCCCAAGTGTGCCGCCTGTGGGCCAGCTGGCCCAGCCACTCACAGCAGAGGCAGCCCAGCCTGGCCATGGTTCCCAGGTCCTGCCCAGAGAGCACAGCCCTGGGTCTCTGGCACAGAGGCAGCCCTGAGCCCTATGGCCTCTGGCCCAGGGGGACTTGGAGGAGAATTGGGCCCCATTAGGGCTGTTCTGGGGCTGCTGATCCTTGGAGCTGCCGGCAGAGGGACGCAAAGAGCGCCAGGTCAACAAGGCAGGCTCCCAGCAGAGCCCACTTTGCAGCCACCTCCTCCTCCCCATGCCCCCATCCCTTCCTGCTGCAGTTACACTGGCCCATCCAAGGGCCCTGGGTATGGTGTGCCTCTGTCCCCACTGTGCCCACTCCAGCCCAAAAGCCTGCCCTGACCTCTGTGCAGGCTCCAGCCTTTTCCCTTTTAAATCTGGCACCTACGTCATAAATGGACTAATCAGGCAATGGACCAATCAGGTTTAAGCTCAGTTTCACTCATGGCGATGACTTAATTAAATAAACTTGTTGTTGTTGGACCCTGAGCCTCAGTGCTTGTGCACACAGATGACAACTCATTGACAGTCGCCTGTCCCCTCCTTGGCACTGTTTGCTACTGTTGTTAGTACTGTTGTAGTAGTTATTCTTCATCACTGCTTATTTGTAGAATAAAATACCCGAGGACTTTCAATTCAAAATTTCCTGGTTGAAGCAATAAAATTTGCCTTCCTTATTTTATCATTCTGAGATCCACATTTTAATAATATCTGATATAATGAGATGAAAGAACACATATGGGGGCTCCCTGTTGGCCTCAGGATTAAGTCTCAGCGCTATCACTGCTATGGCCTGAGTTGGAACCCCACCAGGGAGCTGACCCACATATGGCGCAGCAGACCTCTCCTGTTTTACCTGCTGCTCCCCTCAGCAGTATATTTTCAGTCAGTTTTCCTGTTCTGCTCCCCACTCTGTCTCGGATAAATCCTCTCACCCCCTGCACCTCTGGCCTGTACCCCAATTCTTATATGCATAAGAAAATCAATTAAAAAAAAAAGACTTGGATTAGTACCCTTATGAGAAGTGACTTGTCACAGATGATCGCCCTCTGACAGGTAAGGATATAGCAAAAGAGTAGCTAGCTAAAAGGCCCCTCTCCAATGTGAATTGGTCTTGAATGTCCAGGCCTCCAAAACAGTCAGAAATAAATATTTTTTGTTTAAGCACCCAGTCTATGGAATTTGTTATAGCAGCATTGTCGACTAAAATAAATCACCACCTAAGTACCAGATAGGCCACTAGCGGTGGTGAACATGGGGGAATAGCTCCAACTAGTGTTGCAAAGTCTTTGACAACATAATCCACAGAAAAATGGTCTGAACTTATGGTTATAACTTAACCACACCTATTGCTGACTTTAAAAAAAAAAGTCAATATTCTCCATAAAATTAATCAAGGTGCAGGGTCTAATCAAAATAGCCAAGTAATCTAAATAGTAATCCAAAATTACTGGACATGTGAATTGGCAGGAAAATCTCAGTTCTCAGGGGAGAGACAATCGACAGATGTCAACTCCAGGATGGCATGGTCTAGTGCAAACGCGCACAGGACCGGTTCACTGTCCATTCAGGCAGACAGGTCATGAGAGTCCTGGAGCCCTTGGTGGATTTTATAGGCTTTAATGCTCTCTCAGGGAACCAGGCCACAGGCACACCAGGCAGGGAGGCTGGCATGCAAGGAGGCAGGCATGGGACAGAAAGGGGGTCCGGGGGGCCTGGAGGCTGACAAGCCTCCCAGCTCCTGGCAAATCTTTGCTCTTTCTCTGACCTCTCTCTGGTGTTCTCTGGCATTCTCAGTCTCCTGTCATCTCGTGGCCTTGCCTCAAAGTGGTCCCCCAAACTGAGTGGTGGTTGTAGTGTCACTGCCCTTACAGCCTCATCAGCACAGGTGCTTGTGCTTACACATATGCACCCGGTGCTTCCTGGGCCCAGGTGTCCACAACCAAAGCATGCGTGCCCCAACCACACCCTTCACCCTGGGCATCTATGCAGATGGGAGGGCATAAAAGGTCCTGGTTATTTCATTTACCCTACGCGTGAGATTTGGAATCATCTGAAAACATTAAAGCAGCCCTTATGAAAATGCTCAACCCAGTAATTACAAACAATCTCAGTGAGAGAATAGAAGATATAAATGAAACTATAGTAACATTGGTTGGCTGTATGACAGTGTTCCACTCCAGGGCCGGATGTTGAGAGTAGGGAGGGCTGTCATGTTGGGGGTCAGGTAAGTGGAGACTCTATGCTTTCTGCTCACTTTTGATATGAACCTAAAATGGCTATAAAAATAAAGGGTATTTAAATATATATCAAAAATGCAATAACTATAATTAAAAGCTCACTGAATGGGTTTGATAATAGAAAGCTTATGGTAGATTTATTCACAAGCATAAAAGCTGGAAACAACACAATATCCTTCAATGTGTTGATGGATGAAAAATGCATACAAACCATTGAAATACTACTCACTAGTAAATAAATAAAAACCTATTGATGCACTCAACAACTCAGACAGAGCTTAGAGGCGATATGCAGAGGGGAAAAAAAAAAAATCTGTCTCAAAATGTTGCCTATTGCATGATTCCATTTGTATGACCTTCTTCCAGACAAAATGGTAGCAACTGAAAATTGCTCCGTTCTTGAACTTTGCAGGGAAGTAGTATATGACAAAAGATTAACAGAAGGGCATTCCCTGGTGGTGCAGTGGTTGAGTGCTGGGCTGCCAGGCTGCCCGCACCCTCTGCAGTGCGGGTTTGTTCCCTGGCCGCCGGCGAGGGTCCCACACACCAAAAAAAAAAAAAAAAAAAAAAAAAAGATTTAACAGAAGGGAATTGTTTTTTTTTTTAATTTTTTTTTATAGAGACATGTTTTATTTATTTATTTGTTTGTTTTGTTTATACATGCACTGGGTACAGTCAGAAGCGCGGGAGGGTGAGAGAATTCACCAGAGCCAGAGCGGGGAGCAGAGCAGGCAGACTGATGAAGTACACTGCTGAGGGGAGCAGCGGGCGGCAGGAGAGGTCTGTGCGCCATGTGGGACCCTCCTCCGGTGGCTGGGGAGCAGCCGGGGATCGAACCGGCGCCGCAGAGGCTGTGGGCAGCTTCGCAACCCAGCGCTCAACCGCTGCACCACCGGGGAGGCCCAGAAGGGAATTGTTTTGATTGCACTATAATTTTATTGTGTGGTGCTCCTGAAAATCTATACCAGCATTAGAATTCATAAACTGTACATCAAAAAGCTCTATTTTAGTTAACCTCAATATAGAATTTTTAAAAATTAATGAGTCACATTTTCTTTAATGAGGAGTTCCAGGTATTCCTGCACTGTTCAGGAATTAAGTATGACTGAGAGTAGCCTGGTTTGTTTTTTTTTTTTTTTTTTTTTTTTTGTCTGTACAGGTATTTGAAATGTCTGCCTGAGTACCCAAAGACGCATCTGAGAGGTGATCATTTTGAATCAACATTTCCCCAAAACATGTTACAGTGTTAAGTCTCCTTCATTTCCTCTGAAGGTGGTTTATTAAATCATTCTTTTGAATAAATTTCCCTTGCATTTGGTTTGGTCTCTTCTTCAGAAATAATAGGTATATATTGTTTTTGTTTTTTTTTAAGATCCATTTATTTATACATACAAGAATTGGGGTGCAGGTGAGAGGCGCGGGAGGTGAGAGGATTCACCAGAGTGTGGGGAGCAGAACAGGAAGATCTACTGAAATGCACTGCTGAGGGGAGCAGCAGGCAAGACAGGTCTGCTGCACAATGTAGGCTGCTCCCTGGCCAGCTGGGGATCAAACTCATGCTGCATTGGCTGGCAGTAGCTTGATAGCACTGTCTTTAACCCCTGCATCACCAGGGAGCTCCTATATTGGATTTTGTCTGTCTTCTTTAGTATCATTTCTACTTGACCCTTTTTGGCTGTTTATATCAGTTTCAGTTTACTTACATATTAATTAAGGACGGTGATCATGCCCTCCACATCCTTTCCTATGTTTGCAGAAGAGCCCTTTGTCCTTTACGCCACCCCACTGGCTCTTCATTTCGGCCCTCTCTTCTACTTCGCCATGTTTTGCCAGCTCATATGTCCTCTCCTTCTGTTGTCTGACAACTATTCTCTAAACTCTTACATCCCTGTATCTCTTACATCAGTTTGTTAGAGTTCTATACTTTTTAGAAACTATATTACCAGGGCCTGGAAACCCCTCCATTATCTGTTTAGCTCTCTGACTCTGAACTCTCCACCTTGCCCTCTTTGCTAGCTTCTCAAGACCATCCAGTCTGCTCCAGGGTGTGCTAAAGTGGCAGGCTGATTATTCTGAGGTAAAGAAAATTGAAATACAGAAGATCCAAGAACTCTTTCCCTCCAAATTTTATTACTACATAACCTACTGAGATGACCAAGAAGTTCCACTAGCCATGTGTGGGCCTCTGTGCCCATGCAATTAAGATGTACCTTTGCTCTTGCTATTCTATCTTATGGCTACTTAATCAGTTTCCTGGCATAGGAACTTACAAGGATGGACAACGATTAGTTTCTTCCCACCACCAGCATTCCAGCAACACTGCCATTCTTGCTGTTTCTGGGATCTTCCAGATATGGTCCATCTCAGGACGCTGGCAATCACTGATCTTCTGTCTGGAACACACCACACCCAGAAGTCCACACTCATTGCCCCCTCACTAATTGCCTGTCAAGAAAATTGACCAACACTAACTCAGTATATGTTTTTCATTTATATTTCATCAATCAAAATAATGTCATGTGGTCTGTTATAGGGACACAGGGAACTGGGAAATGTGACTTTGAAAAAACATGACACATTGGCTCCAAATAAAATAGCATCTTTTAGTAAAAAAAAAAAAAAAAAAAAAAAAAAAGAGAGAGAGAGGGGGGTGATGGTTTTTGTGATAGGCAAATATTAGGGGCTGCCACTTTCCTCCATGGGATTAGGGGCTGCCTGATTTGTTCATCGGTTTCTCCCTAGCACCTAAGGCCTGGGACCCCGTATCTTAATAACTCTTGAATAAATTACTGTCATCTCACTGCTACTCTGAAGAAAAAAAAAAATAGACAAAACTCCTATTTAAATGAGGACATTTAAATTTACATCTTTGTATTATTAATTAAAGTGATAACTTTTGAAAACTTTTTGATGAGGTTTAGTCAAAAGAGTTAAGTTTTTTACCCACTAAAGTAACAGAAATGAGGCTTTTTTCAGATGAGGGAGTTGTGTTGGGGCAAGGAGAAATCCCTCCATCCCCTCTGAGTTTTTCTAAGACTGAATGGATGAACAAATTCACAACAGACAGATTCGTGGGCGAACAGACCAAAATTTAATAGCATGTGCGTGAAGAAGTACATGCTTATGAATTCTGAAGAATAATGGCATGAACCTGTGACGTTTACTCTGTGTTTAGGGCCCTGAGGCATCAGGAGAGGGAGGGAGAGACGTCCCATACTCTCAGCTTCTCTCTGAGAGTAAAGATGAGATTCTCAGCAGAACAGACAAGGTCACTGAACACGTGACTGGGATGGTCCCCTCCAAACTGCTGACACATTCTTGTGGGCTCTAAAAGGGGGAGCCGTGATCACTTCTTTTACAGGGAAAAGGGAAAAGGACAAAAAGCTCCTAAGTCCTCATGACTCTTCATTTAAAATATTCTGCACTACTGAAGTGACAGTAGCAGCTTCCTCAGGCACAGGGTCTCCGCGCTGGTGACATCCCTGGAGGAGACCCTCCCTGGGCATATGGGGAGAAGCCCACCCAACCCTTTTGGGGAGACACGTCAGCAAAGTGGGGCTCCTGTAAGAGTGAAGAAATTGGGAGCAAGGTTTAAAAATAGAGGGAATTAAGCACGATGGCGACAGACAGGGCCCGAGAAGAGAAATGGCCAGTGAGAAAGTCCCTGTGATGGGAAGATGGATGACGATGTCCTAAAATCTGTGTTGCCAGTGAGTTGCTGCTTTTCTTGCACCATCAGCACCTTATGTTTCTTTTGATGACAGTGTGGGGAGAATGCTGGGCACAGAGGAGGAGTTTAACACAGGAGAGAAGAAATGTAGTTTCAGAAAAGAGAACTGAGAGGAGACTGAGAACAGGAGAACCATGAGGTTAATGAAATGACCATTAAACACAGAGCCCCGCCCTGTCCCCAGCATGGGCTAGATACAGAAATATTGGTGGAAAAGAGGGCGGCACTGATGCCCAACTGTACATGGCATTTTAGCTAAAAATTAAAGGGTAGATGTATTAGAGTTGTCCAGACAAATAGTCCAAATAATCCTATAGACTTTGTGTGTGTGTGTGTGTGTGTGTGTAAATGATTTCTTACAAGTATTATAAGGAATTGGCTGACATAATTATGCAACTGACAACATACTTTGACTTAGGTTGTCCTTTTAGTCATTTCTCCTTTCAAGTTCTATGTTTATCTTCAGTTCCCAAGTCAAATCCAGGAAGTTCTCTCTAACCACTTCAGTTTTGATTCATTCCAGTGGAGTCCCAGAAAGGGAACAACAGTAAAGGTTATCAGAAGTGCACTTTTGTTCATGTATTGTTCTTCACCTCTGTTTCCTTCTTTTTTTTTGGTTCTGTCTCCTCATCTCATAACTTCAAAAAGAAAATCAGCACACACATCACTCTACATTGTCCTGTTTTATCACTATTGATTTATAGATACCAGGTAAAGGAGGGCAAAGAACACATCTCATCTTCTTGTTTCCTACATCACCCACAGCACCTAGCAGAGTGTTGAATATTTAATGAACAATATTTGCTTGAGTTACTTGTTGTAATAAATGTTCACAATAGTTTAAGAGTAGGTGTTTTACAGAAGTACTGAGAAATCAAGTGTCTGAAACCTAATATATCTATAAACTGGTTTTCCAAGTTAAAACTATCTCATACAAAATAGACAGAATTGGGCCTCTTTGGTGGTGCAGGGAGTTAGGCACCACACTATAAGGCAATCTACAGCCTCTGTAGCATGAGTTCGATTCCCTCTCGGCCAGGGAGAAACCCACATGATGTAGCAGACCTCTCCTGCCTTGCCTGTTTCTCCCCTCAGCAGTATATTTCAGTCTGCCTGTGCTGTTCCCCGCTTTGTCTCTTGTGAATCCTCTCATCTCCCTCAATCTCTGGCCTGTACCCCAGCTCTTGTATGCATAAATGAATAAATCTTTTAAAAAAAAGTAGACAGAATTGCCAAATGAATTATAAAGATAATTTTCTTGGTCATGTGGGAGAAAAATTCATATCAAAATATTTTCGAGTTGTCTTAATTTTAGACATATCTTTATGATTTTATTGGCTTTCTAGACATACCCTTCAGCTATACGGACCAATAAAAATTATATTGGTAATACTAAAATATTTTAACATTGTCAGTAAATGTCATTCTTTTTGTTGTAGTCACTGAAAATATGTCATGTAAATTTCTGTTTCACCGAACAAAAAATTTTTGAGAACAGACTGACTTTCAAAAATGCTCAAATGCTTCCTTCTCGGAGTATTAAAATTACTGGCTACATTGGGAACAATAATAGAGCAAATTAAATTTCATTTCATTTCCAAGATTAGAAAGGGACTAGAATTAAACTGTCTAAAGGAGTCACTGATTATTGAATCCTATGTAGTCTGACAAGAAATCCTCTCAAGCCAGGAAAATATGCATACAAGTTTGACACTGAGAGTTCAAGAGAGCAGAGACGACCTGGGTAATTCTATCAGCACCTCAGTAAGTGAGCTGGCAACACTAAGTTTATAGCTCTCAGGAATACTTATATTGAAGGACTAAATCTCTCCAAGGGCAAAGTCAAACTTACTAAACATAAGAAGGGTTGGTTGCTGATGAGAGAAAATCTCCCACAAGTCATATTCTTTTTATATTATATGGGCCTCTTTAACAGAAACTTGATTTGACATAAAGTAAGTTGGGAGCAGGTATTGCAATGATTGAGAAGTTTCACAGAGTTCAGAGGCCGTGAAGGGGAAAATAAATCTTTGCAGCTCCCTGCTAAGAGGGTCTTAGGCCTGGTGCAGTTAATAATCCAATGCAATTGTAATCAACAAGTTTTGCTCACTTAACAAATCTTTCCTTAGAAGACTAACAAAATTACAAGGTTAGGCAGCCGGCCAAGTTAGTCTCTCTTTTCAAGGCCATCCCATGATGTCTGTGTTCTTGCTTTTTCCCATCCCCTTGTTTAGGAACTTTGCAGCAAATAATGTTATCAATGTAAGGATCGTTATGTATAAAACAAATTCTTTGTCTGTAAACAGGTGCTCAGACCTTATGCGGCTACCCAAGTCTGGAACCTCACGCATGAGCAACAAAGCTTCTCCTGACCTCACCATTCCTGAAGTACCGCTTGTTCTTCCTCTTCTGGGTAAAAAGTAAAATTTATTTCTACAACATTTTGGTGCATTGGCCGGCAACAACAAGCTCATTGGCCCTTTGAGCCATTGGATTAGGAGGATGCAGAGTGGGGGAGGAAGGGAGAGCCAATCAAGGGGAAGTGCACTCCCCTGAGGACTTTCCACAGTCTCTGCCTTGGTTGCTCCTGCCTGGCCCCCACACCGCCTCCCGGGCCAGACTTCAAAGGGCTGAGTGAGGCCAGGATTTGGTGCCGGTGTCGGATCAGGTAAGTTCCCAGGACTCTGGTTCCCATGTAGCCTGCCCAGAGTGGTGGAAGGAGAGGCTGATCACCTGTCAGGGAGACCTCGAGGGTCTCATTTGGTTTTGGTCGGGAACCTTGGAACTCCCCAGAAAGGGAGGGATGGTTATAACTTCTGGTGTGAGTGAGAGAGAGTGGTGTGTGCATGAAATCTCCATGACTGCAGCTACGGAGATAGATTGGGCTTTTACCTGTGGTTCCATAGAAAAAGCCAGACCACTTAATGGTGGCTGGCCTGGCCAGAGCCTGTCCAGGGGTTTTTCGGACTCACTTATATGTCAAGGCTTGTCACCAGCTTCGAGAGAAGTATGTCCAGGGAAAGCACCCTCCTCTTGCTGCATCACCGTTCATAATGGGAGGGAAACAAAGCAAAAATATGGTCCTTGAAAACATGCTTAAAAACTTCAAAAAGGGATTCTCAGGAGACTATGGTGTTAAGCTCAGTCCTGGGAAGCTAGTACATTCTGTGAGCTGGAATGGCCGGCTTTTGGGGTTGGCTGGCAGGCAGAGGCACCCTAGGCATCCCCACCTTTCGCCGTGTCTGGCAGGCTGTTACTCCTAAGACAGGGCATCCGGATCAGTTCCTGTACATAGATTCCTGGTTAGAGGTTGTTCAGGCCTTTCCCCCATGGATACAGTTCAGTCAGAGCAGGCAGGACAGGCTAGGGTCCTTTTTGCAGCTCTGCACAGTTCAGGGAAGAGAAGCCTTTTGAACCGGCCAGAGAAACCGCGGATACATGTGGGACACCCAGAGGAGCTGGACTACCGATCCCTCTCCCTTCCCCTTACCGGCCACCAGCCGGTGAATCTGCTCCAACAGCCCCACCTTCAGAGATGGGAAACCGGGAAACGCCACCTCCCTCTGTCCCTCCACCACTGGCCCTGTCAGAACCTTCTGACCTTAGGCCAGCAGCCCGGCTCCGGTCTTGGTCAACAGCCCTCCAAATGCCTGTGCGTGAGACCCGAGAGCCAGCAAGAGACGGGGAGGATGGGACTGCGCAGCCAGGGCGTGTTATGCTCTATTATCAGCCTCTCAGCACCAGGGACCTCCTTAATTGGAAGCACAATACCCCCTTCTATTCAGAGAAATTGCAGGTGATGGTCAATCTCGTGAATTCCATCTTCCGAACTCACAGCCCCACCTGGCTGGACTGCCAACAGCTCCCCGTACCCTCTTTAACACCAAGGAGCGGAGGCGAATCCTGAAAGGGCCGAAGCAGTCCTTAGAGGAGCACGTCCCAGTGGGCTGGTAGATCCAGCAGCCTGGGTGAGTGAGGCCGTGCCAGAGAGCCATCCTGATTGGGTCTTCACCACAGAGGAGGACCAGGAGCATATCGGAGATACCAGGAGGCGCTACTAGGGGGGCTCAAAGCTGGAGCTCAAAGCTCAAAGCTGAAGCTAAAAAGCCTATGAATATGGCTAAGGTTTCCTCAGTGACCCAACACCCGAATGAGTCACCAGGTGACTTTCATGAGAGACTTTACGAGGCATATCTGGTCTTACCCCTTTTAACCCTGAGGATTCAGGGAGTCAGCGTTTGTGGTGCTTATTGCAGCTCGGTGGAAAGTGCAGAAACTGGAAGGCTTTGCCGGGATAAGTATCACTCAGTTTAACTGAAGTAGCCAATAAAGTTTTCATGAACAGAGATGTTGTGGCAGAAAAACATATGAAGAAGGGGGTCAGTCTCTTGGCAGCTGGCCTGCCAGAACTGACCTCTCCACCAGGTGCCCCTGTGAAGCTCAGGGCCCCAGCCTGACCTCCAAGGAAGTCAAAACAGCCACTAGCTAAGGATCAGTGTGCTAACTGTAAAGAAAAATGACATTGGAGACAAGAATGCCCCAGCCTTAGAAAGCCCCGAGGCCAATCGCGGGACCCAGTTCAGTACTGGCTGGAGGCACAAGAGGGTGGGCTTCTTGAAATGGTTGGAGATTCAGACTGAAGGCAACCAGGCTCAATTTCCCCCCACCCCAGTGAGCCCATGGGGGCCACTGTTAAAATTGGGGGCCAACCTGTGACTTTCATGGTAGATACAGGAGCCAAGCACTCTGTGGTCACTACTCCCATTGCCCAGTTGTCTCCCAGTTGTCTCTCCTTGGGAGAGACATCCTTTCCAAGCTGGGAGCCCAGATTACCTTTGAGACATGGTGGGGTGGGGGGCACCCTCTGACTCCACCCAGGCCCCCAGCCCAGCACACTGCAAGAGGAGTCTCTGATGTTAATTATTGTTACCCCAAAAGAAGAATGGAGATAGAATGGTACAAAGTTTATTGCACCAGGTTGTCCTGATTTTTTTTTAATGAGTTTCCTCATGTGTGGGCTGAAAATAACCCCCCCTCCACTATTAATCGGACCCCGTTATTGTGGATTTAATTCCTGGAGCTGTGCCACAGAGGCAGCATCAGTACCCGCTCCCGCTACAGGCCGGGAGAGACATTCAAGAACATTTGGCACAGGGCCTCCCCAGTGGCGCAGTGGTTGAGCGCTGGGTTGCGAAGCTGCCCGCAGCCTCTGCAGCGCCGGTTCGATCCCCGGCTGCTCCCCGGCCACTGCAGAAGGGTCCCATATGGCGAAGCAGACCTCTCCTGTCTCGCCCGCTGCTCCGCTCAGCAGTGTATTTCGTCACTCTGCCTGCTCTGTTCCCGGCTCTGGCTCTGGTGAATTCTCTCACCCTCCCGCGCTTCTGACTGTACCCAGTGCTTGTATAAATAAATAAATAAATCTTAAAAAAAAAAAAAAAAAGAACATTTGGCACAACTCAAGGATGCTGGTGTCTTGGCAGAGTGCCATTCCCCATGGACCACTACCCTGTTACCACCTCCCGCAGGGTGTGGAGTCCTGCTCTCCCCGCGGGCTGGCGGGCACAGAGGGCAGAACTTTTTGCCTTGAGTCGTCCCCATCTATTGGTAGAGACCAGGCAGTCAGTATCTTCACATTCGCGCTAGGCTTTTGCCGCAGCCCACATCCATGGGGCATCTATAAAGAACGAGGGCTCCTCACAGCTTCTAGTAAAACAATTAAAAATAAAACTGAAAGCATCCAGCTGTCAGAAGCAGTTTGGTGTCCGCACGCAGTGGCCATCGCACCCTGCAGAGGGCACCAGGAGGGAGCTGACCCCACAGCAACCACCATCCTCCAGCTGACGAGCAGCTGCACCAGCAGCTTGATGACCGGCCCGGCGCTTCCCGCCTTTCCGTCCGCCCTGGGGGTCGCTGCCTCCCCTCAAAGTGTCCCGGGACCTGAGACCACAAAGCGACCCGCTCCCATTCATGAGCTCCCACTCCCCTCTATTCGGAACAACAGACTCGGTGGGCTAGGTCCGAGGCGCCCACCAGGCGAAGCGGGTGGTGGAGACTGCCTGACGGGCGGCTCGTGTGCCCGCAGCCCTGGGAAACCAGCTTGCACTAGAATATCACCAGATCGCACATCTGGGGAAAACGGCTCTAGAAAAGCTCATCCAAAAACATTTTTTCATCAGTCTCTTGCCAACGCTCTGTAAGTCAGTTAGTGAACGATGTGTAACTGGTGCCAGAAATCATGCTCAACAGGCACTGGAGTTCTGGAAGGAAGTGAAACCTGCAACTAAGCTGACAGATTCTAGCAAGTGCTCTTGGTCCAAATCTGCTTCGTTTCCTCCTGTCTTCTTTCTCCCTGAACCTTGCCTCTCTCTGGTCTTCACTTCACAAAGTGGGCTGTAGTTGAAGGCCACATGAAGAGGCAAACTTTATTCTTGTACATAATTTTGAAATTCCTGGATGAGACCATAGTTGACCAATTAGTTCAAGTTGCCAGAACTTCAACAATCAACAGTGGCCATGGACCATCTTACCTGTCATCCATTTTACTGCCTGG
The DNA here is from genome assembly GCF_014898055.3 of Talpa occidentalis. Classification (NCBI taxonomy): domain Eukaryota; kingdom Metazoa; phylum Chordata; class Mammalia; order Eulipotyphla; family Talpidae; genus Talpa; species Talpa occidentalis. Next base: position 38,784,223 of record NW_023602073.1, read on the forward strand.
AGACTGCTTCTGTTGTTTTTCTTGTAACAGGATGCTTAAATATAATTTTGAAATCCTCAGTTTTGAAAGCCGCCCTAAATTTCCTCACAGTCAATGCCATAACTAAGTATACAAAGTACACAAAACACGTCTAACATAACAAAAAAGGCAAAAATCAATTTGTTCCACCCTTACTTCCTTGCTTGCTCAACAGTCAAATTACATTTTTTAAAAAAGATTTATTTATTTATGTGTACAAGAACTAGGGTACAAGCCAGAGGTGTGTGTGGGTGGGTGGGGGAGATTAGAGAATTCACCAGAGACAGAGTGGGGAGCAGAATAGGCAGATTTAGGGAAGTACACTGCTGAGAGAAGCAGTGGGCTAGTCAGGAGAGGTCTGCTGTGCCATGTGGGTAGCTCCCTGGCAGGGGATTGAACTTGTGCTGTAGTGGGTGTGGATAGCTTCAAAGGTTGTGTCTTAACCCCTTGTGCCACCAGGGAGGCCCCTCAAATTACATTTTTGATAGAGGATTGTGAAATGGGCTATTTCCATACAAGATTCATGAGTTTGTTATATACTCTAGAAATAGTTGTTTATTAGATATGCAATTTGGTTATAGCTTGCAGTTAAAATTTATTTCTTTGGGACATGAAATGTCATGAAAATGACATACAAATGTCATGAGAATAAGTTGAAATGAAAGCTAATGTTGTCACAATACAGTCAAACAATTTCAGTTTGTAGAAGCCTAAAAACATCATCTCAATTTCAGTGATTCCTAGGTTGTATAATAGATAATTATTGTGTACTTTTTAATTTAATGCTGGAACTGTTATTAATGATTACTGTTATTTTAATAATTTAAAAAGGTTATTTTTGTAAATATAAGGTGCTATCTCTGTAGTAGGAATAGCACTGGAATAGTGGAAACAATGTCTTGATTGTTGATACTAGTCAGTAGTGATACTTTATTAATGTGTCTCTAGAAAAGGGTAAGAGCAGAGTGTGATGCTGGATAATAGCAATGCTGAAGAACATTCAGGTTCCTTTTAAATAAACTTTGCAGTTGAATATCCGATTGTTCCCATACCTTTCATTGAAAAGGTTTTCCTTGACCCCAATGCATTACTTTGCTGTCTTTGTTAAAAATTAAGTGATTGCCCAAGTGTATCTATTTCCGGACACTCCAATCTGTTCTGTTGATGCCTGTCAGGACTTAGGCCAGGATCACACTGTCCTGATTAATGCAGCTTTAGTAAATTTTGAATTCAGGTACTTTAAATTTTGTAATTTGTTTTTTTTTTTTTTAATTTATTTTTTAAAAGATTTATTTATTTATTTATTTATTTATTTATTTATTTATTTATTTATTTATTTATTTATTTATTTATACAAGCACTGGGTACAGTCAGAAGCACGGGAGGGTGAGAGAATTCACCAGAGCCAGAGCAGGGAACAGAACAGGCAGACAGACGAAATACACTGCTGAGGGGAGCAGCGGGCACGGCAGGAGAGGTCTGTTGCACCATGTGGGACCCTCGCCAGAGGTGAGGGATCGAACCTGCTCTGCAGAGGCTGTGGGCAGCTTCGCAGCCCAGTGCTCAATCGCTGCACCACCAGGAGAGGCCCAATTTGTTCTTTTTTAAAAGGAAAAAGTATATATGTCCATTTATTTGTGTTTTCCTTTCCTTTTTTTATTTTATTTTATATTCCCCATACAATTGCAACCCCCTTATTTTGAACCCAATCCCTCCTTTCCCCACCCCTCATCCCCCCAGAGTGTCTCTGGTTCATAGTTGTTTGTTGATTTTGATTTTTTCTTTCTTATAGTTATTCTTTTTCCTGGTCCCTTATTTAAGTTTTCTAGATTCCTGTTATGAGTGAGACCATCTGGTATTTTTCTTTTTCTTTCTGGCTTATTTCACTGAGCATGATCCCTTCCAGCGCCATCCATGTTGCTGCAAATTGCATGTGTTTATCTTTTTTGAATGCTGAGTAATATTCCATGGTGTATATGTACCACATCTTCTTGATCCAGGCATCTATTTTTGGGCATTTGGGTTGTTTCCAAACCTTAGCTATTGTAAACAGTGCTGCTATAAACATAGGGGTGCAGGTGCTCTTTGGAATTGATGTTTCTGTGTCCTTTGGGTAAATACCTAGGAGTGGAATTGCTGGATCATATGGCAGCTCTATGTTTATTAGGTCAAGAAATCTCCACAGTTTTCCATAGTGGTTGGACCAGTTCTCACTTCCACCAGCAGTGCAGGAGAGTTCCTTTTTCTCCACCACCTCGCCAACATTTGTTGTTGCTAGTTTTTTTAATATGTGCCATTCTCATTGGTGTAAGATGGTATCTCATGGTAGTTTTGACTTGTATTTCCCTGATTACAAGTGATGTTGAACATATTTTCATATGCCTGTTGGCCATTTGCATTTCCTCTTCGGAGAAGTTTCTTTTAGCTCTTCTGCCTATTTTTTGACTGGATTATTTTCTTTGTTGTTGTTGAGTCTCATCAGCTCTTTGTAGATTTTTGTGATCAGTCCTTTATCATTAGTGTTAGGTGCAAAAACGTTCTCCCAGTCGGTGGGGTTTCTCGTTGTTTTTGTTATTGTCTCTTGCTGTGCAGAAGCTCTTTAATTTGATGTAGTCCCAGCTGTTTATCTTTGCCTTCACTATCACTGCTTTGGGTGATGTGTATGTAAAGATGTCTTTGAGGTGCATGTCATGTAGTGTTTCACCTGTATTTCCTTCTATTATTTTCAGGTCTTATGTCTAGTTCTTTAATCCATTTTGAGTTGGTTTTTGTGCATGGTGTGAGGTAGTAGTCAAGCTGCATTCTTTTGCATGTAGCGACCCAGTTTTCCCAGTACCATTTATTGAACAAACTTTCTTTGCTCCAGTGCATATTCTTTGCTCCTTTGTCAAAGATTAGTTGACCATAAATCTGTGGGTTTATATCTGGATTTTCTATTTGGTTCCATTATGACCCTGATTATTTTCATTAAATATCTACATTTCTTTAATACACTTTGAACACACATTGGGTTATAAATATTATTCTAAATTAAATGAAAATATCTTTAAATTGTTTTTATTCCTCATGTAGTAAATCTGGAGAGCTATAACCTCTTAAACTTATACCGGGGTCCTGGCTAATTTGTAAAACTGCAGAGATCCTGAAACAAAAAAGCTTGAAAAATCGCTGTCCCAGTCCCTGGACAGGTCTCAGGGAGGCAACAGTGTGACAAAGGCCATGGAGCAGGAGAGGAGGGGGCAACAAAGTCCCAGGTATCTGGTGTGGTTCTCAGGGTATCAGCCCTGTGGGCTGTGCTTGGGGCAGGGAAGGTTTCACATCTCTCCCCCACACAGGGGTCAAGTCCTTTGAATACTGGTGACTCACCCCCAGATCTCACTCCCCATTGCCTGGAGGTCTCCAAAGACTCCAACCAGCATCACAGCTGCCACCAGTGTGGACTCAGAGTCTCCCCAGACCTCAAGAGCACCCCTCATGAGGCCCGCAACCCTCCTGCTGCTGCTCTCAGGGGCCCTGGCCCTGACAGAGACCTGGGCAGGTGAGTGTGGACTCTGGAGAGAAAAGGCCACTGAGGAGGGGGGTAGTAGAGGAACCTGGGCGGGGCAAGGACCCAGGAAAGACTCCTCTCCCCCACTGCTGACCCTGTTGTCGCCCTTGACCCCACTCTGCCCTGACCCCTTTCTGTCCCTCCCTGCCTCCTGCCTCCTCTGCCCCATTGAGTCTCAGCCTTCTCACCTGCTGCCCCATTTCAATCTCAGGAGCCCCGTCCCCCCCTCCCCTCTCGCCCCATCTCCTGGGGACCCGCGCGCGCGGGAGGAGGCTCATCCCGGGTCTCCCTTCCGGCCCCCAGACTCGCACTCCCTGCGGTATTTCTCCACCTCGATATCCCCGCCCGGCCCCGGGGAGCCCCGCTACATGGAGGTGGGCTACGTGGACGACACGCAGTTCGTGCGGTTCGACAGCGACGCGGCGGGGCCGAGGATGGAGCCGCGAGCGCCCTGGGCAGAGCAGGTTGGGCCTGGGTACTGGGAGGAGGAGACGCGGAGCGCCAAGACAAACGCGCAGATATTCCGAGAGAACCTGCGCGTCCTGCGCGGCTACTACAACCAGAGCGCGGCCGGTGAGCGGGGCGGGCCCGGGGCGCTCACGACCCCACCCCCGCGGGCGGGCGGGGACCCCGGGCCCGAGCGTCCCCCGAGGCGGGGGGACCCGCCGGACCCTCGACCCGGGACGAGCCCCGGGACGTTCCCCGCGAGGTTCCCGCGTCAGTTTCGGTTTATTCCCGGGTGGGGGGGAGCGGGGTGACGCGGGGTGACGGGGCGGGGACAGACTCTCACACCCTCCAGGAGATGTACGGCTGCGACGTGGGGCCCGACGGGCGCCTCCTCCGCGGGTACAGTCAGGTCGCCTACGACGGCGCCGATTACCTGGCCCTGAACCGGGACCTGCGCTCCTGGACCGCGCCGGACACGGCCGCTCAGATCTCCCGGCGCGAATGGGAGGCGCGCGGAGAGGCGGAGCGCAGGAGGATCTACCTGGAGGGCGTATGCGTGGAGTGGCTGCGCAGGTACCTGGAGCACGGGAAGGAGACGCTGCAGCGCTCAGGTAAGAGGAGCCCGGAGGTCTCCCAACCCCCTCAGGCCAGCACCAGCGGGGAGGATGTAGTCAGGGTCACAGCAGCGCCCCCTCTCTGGTCAGGGGAGGAGGAGGAGCGCCCCCACCCCATGCCACCCCCCCATCCCACCCCCCCTCCACCCCCACCCCCCACCCCCGGTTTCCTGACTCCTCAGAGGACCCCACTTTTCCTCAGAAGTTTTCCTCTGAGCCTGAGGGGAGACCAGCCCTGAAATCACCCCTCACTGATCCTCTTGACCAGCAGCCCTCTTGGGAACCATTAGTTTTTCTCTCAAGGTCTTGTTATTGGTCTGAGGACATTTTTCTGATCTGACTCTGCTTTTGTGAGTCCCCAGGTCAGGAGCAAAAGCCTGTGCTCTCCTCCTTAGAGAACTGCGTCCTCCTATCCAGAGTTGTCACCTAATTCTAGCATTTTCTAAGGAACAAGAGATTATCCCAGACTCCCCAGACCAGGCTGGTTTCTAGATTTTGTGCTTCCTCTTTCCAAATCCACTGTCCTGTCCAGTCTGAGGAGGGTCACAGGAGGGTTTTTCAGGGTCCATGAGAGAAAAACTCAAAGTGTGTAAGTTCTCACCCTTCTCCTCAGAGGCCCCAAAGACACAGGTGACCCGCCTCCCCACCTCTGACCAGAAAGTCACCCTGAAGTGCTGGGCCCTGGGCTTCTACCCTGCGGACATCACCCTGACCTGGCAGCGAGATGGGAAAGACCTGACCCAGGACATGGAGCTGGTGGAGACCAGGCCTGGGGGGGATGGAAACTTCCAGAAGTGGGTGGCTGTGGAGGTGCCTTCTGGAGAGGAGCCAAGATACACGTGCCATGTGCAGCATAAAGGGCTGCTGGAGCCCCGATTCCTGACTTGGGGTAAGAGGGGGATGTGGGCACAGAGCTTCTCAGGGACATCAAGAATCCTTCTGGAGACCTTCAGAGGGTCAGGATGAGGCCTGGGGCTCAGGGTCCCCCCTTCCCTTCCAGATCCCTCTCTTCAGCCCCCCGACTCTGCCGTGGACATCATTGCTGGCCTGGTTCTCCTTGGAGCTGTGCTCACTGGAACTGCGGTGGCTGCAGCTGTGATGTGGAGGAAGAAGTGCTCACATAGGGAAGGAAGTGGGGGGCATCATGTCCACTGGGGGCTTTGAGGCCACAGGTAGAACTAGCCCTACCTGGTAATGGGAACTACCATTGTAAGAGCAGGATGAGCACAGTGCAGGTTCTCTATGACCCGAGCTGATGCGTGAAGGAGGAGTCCAGGTGAAGGAGGAGTCCTGGAGCCCTCGGTGGCTTTTTCATGCTTTTGTTGAGTTTACCAGGTACAGGGAAGGCAGGGGTGTAGTGGTGGGGTCAGGAGGCTGGCAGGCACTGGGAGACCTCCCAGTCCCCAGCAAGTCTTCACACTTGGTTTTTTTTTTTTGTTGTTGTTGTTGTTGTTTTTTTCTCTTTCTGGACTGTCCTGCGTTTTCTCGTGGCCTCTGCTTCTCTGCTGGTGCTGCTCTCTCACTTGTCCTCCTTCTGGTGGTTCTGCTGTTCCCCTGGCGTTCCCGTGATGCCACCCTTATAAGTGCACTCTCAGCCCAGGTGTATCCCACCTATGCATGCCCACACCCTACTCCAGGTGCCCACCACCTGGCATGCATTTAATATAATGGCGGGAAGGCGAAAAACTTGATATGGATTTTACTTACTGTAGGGTCAGGAACAGGGCATGGAGCAGGTTTTCTGATCCAGCAGACCGGGTAAAGGAGGAGTCAGAGTCCTCAGTGGTTTTGCAGGTTTTTATTGGGATTACCAGGTACACGGCAGGCAGGGGTGCTGGGGGGCTGGTAGGCTGTCAGGCCTCCCAGCCCCCAGCAGGTCTTCACTCTGGGCTCTCCGGCCTTCTCTTGGCTTCTATTTCTCTTGCTTCTCTCTCGACTTCTGCTGGCATCCCTGTGAGTCCACCCTTACAAAACCCTTACAAACTCAGTCTTTCAGCCCAGGTGTACCCACTTCAGGTGCCCGCCATCAGGCATGCATTCAGGATCACAGGTTTCCCTCATCTGTCCTAATGGCAGGAGGGCAAAAAAGCCTGATACTTTTTCTTTACCCTACACTTACCCTACAACCATCCACACACGTGTGTTGGCCAGTCTGGAGGTGATTGCTAACCCTTTTTTGTAAAGCATTTTTGAAAATGAGTCACATTGTTCTCCTTGATAATTCTGGTGCTGGGGCCCTGATTCCAGTAAATGGCAGAGGAGGGGAAGGTTGCTGCTGAGGGCAGACCCAGGAAGCAGTTGGTCCAGTCCCCTCTCATCTCCTCTGTTCATATTTCCTGGTCCTGCCGTAAGTGTCCAGTCAGTTCTGGAAACTTTCCTGCGTTCCAGACTTGGGGATTCTGTTAGGGCTTCATAGCCTGACTTCTCCCTGGTCTCACATGGTGCTCCCTCCCACAGGAGGAAAAGGAGGAAGCTACACTGTAGGGGGCAGGACTGGGCCAGTGCAGGTTTTCTGATCCCATGCAGACCGGGTAAAGGAGGAGTCAGAGTCCTTATTGTTTTTTTGCAGGTTTTTTTTTTTTTTTTAAGATTGATTGATTGATTTATACAAGCATTGGGTACAGTCAGAAGCACGGGAGGGTGAGAGAATTCACCAGAGCCAGAGCGGGGAGCAGAACAGGCAGAAGGACCGAAGTACACTGCTGAGGGGAGCAGCGGGTGGCAGGAGAGGTCTGCGCGCCATGTGGGACCCTCCTCCAGTGGCCAGGGAGCAGCCGGGGATCAAACCGGCGCTGCAGATGCTGTGGGCAGCTTCGCAACCCATCGCTCAACCACTGCACCACTGGGGAGGCCCCTTTTTGCAGGTCTTTTATTGGGGTTCACCAGGCATATGGCAGGCAGGAGTGCTGGGGGGCTGGGAGGCTGACAGTGCTCCCAGCCCCCAGCAAATCCTCACTCTATCTGGGCTCTCTGGCGTTCTCTGCTTCTTTCTATGGCTCTGCTTCTTTCTTGGCTTCTCTTTCGGCTTCTGCTGCTGCTTCTCAGCTTCTCTCTCGGCTTCTCTTTCGGCTGCTACTGGCGTCCCCGTGACGTCGCTCTTAAAAGCACAGTCTCAGCCCAGGTGAATCCCGTCTACCTATGCCCACACCCTACTCCAGGTGCCCGCCATCAGGCATGCATTCAGGACCTCAAGGATCCATCATCTATCCTGATGGCGGGAGGGCAGAAAAGCCTGACATTTTCCCTTACCCTATATACACTCAGGTGTGATGGTCAGTGTGTGTAGGGTAAATTATTGTCAGGCTTTTCTTCCCTCTTGCCATTAAGATTGATGATGGATCCCTGCAGTCCTGAATGCATACCTGATGGTGGCCAACTGGAGTAGGGTGTGGGCATACATAGGTGGGATTTAGCTGGGCTGAGACAGGGCTTATAAGGGAGGCTTCCGGGAACAGAATCACCAGGAGAATGGCATGGGCCATGCTACCCATGCTGTCTGACAAGGTCCGGGTTTGGGGGAAATTTCTGAAAAGAAAACTCCATAGCTGGCTCCTGCTATTCCTTTCATTTGTTTGTGGCAGTTATAGTAACCATGGAAATTTTCTATAAGCTTCAGAATAACACAACGAGTGTTGGCACCAGTGCCAGTTTTGGCAGTGCACACCTCAGTAGTTTGAGAAATGAGCCTTCCAACACAATTGATAGCGAAACGGTTCCCAATAATTCTCCATGTCCTCCAATTTGTAATTCAGTTACCATGAGTAACATTGAGTTCTTTAATAAGCCACCCTTGATAGAGCTGTTGGAACCAAGCCCGGCAAAAGTCCCCACTAGCGAAGGCCCTGAGGCGCCCCGGGAGGCGAAATGGTCCAAGAGAAACACCCCACATACTGTTCCCATGGTACCGGGACCCCTTGGTTCTATATAGAAAATAGGAAGCCGCCCTCGATCTTACAATGCCTGCTTAGCCTTGTTTCAGTTACCTCGCTTGACCGCACAAATCACGTTGTGTGCAGCACCTGTTTCTATTTTCTGAATAACATACATCACCCAGGGAAATATGTAACCGAGTTAATGTAACCAAGTGACCAAGTTCATCATAGACTAGAAAAATTAAAAAAGGACTGTGCACTGTTAATGATCATTAATAATTTCTGAAACACTGTAAAAGTAAAATCAATCATGATTGCATGATGTAAGGATCAAATAATTTCTGATGTAAAAATAAAGCTCCGCTGAGGTTATCAGTGGGAGATGTCAAGTGTCAGTGTCTCCTCACTACCTCATCTACCTCATCTCCCCCTCCCCTCATCCCTCCATTGTGCCAACACCATCTCGTCCTGCAGGGACCCTGCCCTCGTTGGAGCTGGACTCCAGCACCCGCCTGCAGGGAGTGGGGCCCTGGAACTCCAGAATCAGCCCCCTGGTCCTCCAGGGGACACAGGCCTTGCTCTGCCCTCCTTTTGGCTTCCTGATCCCTCAGCATTGGGGAGTTGGGGAGGATGTTGTGGCTCAGGAAATAGGGGCGTCCTCCTAACCATCTGTCGTCTCCTCATCTCTCTCCTTCATCAGCCTGAGTGTGCGTGTTTGAGTCACACCAGCCCTGCACGGACAGGAAAGGCCCAGAACTTAGGTAACTTACTGGTCACTTACAGCGCCAGCCCCTCTGCAGTCCCACCAGGGGAGACAGAGACTCTCCCAGGCCCAGCCAGAGCCCATGTCACCCACACAGACCTTCCCCTCACAGTGTCCCCCATTCTGCCCCTTCCCTGCCTGGTCTTCTCTGGTTCCCCCACAACTCCTTTTGGACCCCATACCCTAGCCCCATTTTCACCCTCTGCTTCATTTCCAGGAGCCTCCCCATCTTCCTAGCCACAGCCTGGGGGCGCTCCTCGGCCCTCCCCTCATTCAAGGATGGAGAATTTTTCTTTAAAGTTTTGTTTATTTATGCACACAAGAACTGGAGTGTAGGCCAGAGATGCAGGGGCATGAGAGGATTCACCAGAGACAGAGTGGGGAACAGAACAGCAGATTGACCGAAACACACTGCTGAGGGGGGCAGTGAGTGAGACAGTCAAGATCTGCTGCGCCATGTGGGTAGCTCCCTGGCCGGCTGGGGAATCGAACTCATGCTGCAGAGGCTGTGGATATCTCCACAGTGCTGTGCTTAACCCCGTGCACCACCAGGGAGACCCATCAAGGATAAAGAATGATTTAAATATGTATATTTTTTCCTTACATCATGGGTCATCTTTCCACAGTTATTGTTCCTATTCGGTGCGGCCTTTCCACTTCCTTCCCATACCACCACCAGCTCCCCCATGTTTCTCCCCAGTTCCGATCACTCCCGCACCCCCTCTGCTGCAAGATGTGGATGGATGGTCGCCCTCAGGCCTTGCCTTTTTTCCTGGAACCTTGTCCTTTTCCTGGGCGAGGACCTGGGCTCCTGGGTAGAATTGAATGTTAATTCCCAGGAGGTGCTTTCACCCCTGGAAGCAGAAGCAGAAACAAAGTACAGAGTCTGGAGTCCAAGGATCCATCCGAGACTGAAGGAACCTCTGTATTTGGGGGATCAGCCCATAATCTGGGAATCAGCTGTTTTGACCTGGAAACCCGGTTTTGCCTCTTTTGTCCATGGGACTAAGAAAATTTGGGGACTTCTGACCTGACACAGGACTTGGGCGCCCCCTTGTGAGCAGATCCCTGTCCTGCCGCTGGGGGCCCAGGGAGCCTGGGGAGGGCCTGGCTGAGCAGGAGAAAGGGCGGCTCTGGGCTCCTGTGCTCAGCCCTGTGGCCACACGGGGGCGCTGCCGCGCTGCTCCGGATTCTGGTGGCGCCGCCAGGACGGGGCGGGGGCTGAGGTGGGCAGAGTTGGGGATCCTGGGGGGCGGCGGCGTGGGGGTGAGATGCTCTGTGAGGAGTCAGAGCAGCAGGGCTCAGAGGAGAGGAGACTCCGGAGCCTGCCCTGGGTGTGAGGGTTCCAGCTTTTCTCCCAGAACCCCTCTCTCCAGTCCCAGGACAGCGATACCTGGGAGAACTGGAAAAGAGAAAATTTTTTCCTTCTATAACCTATTAAATATTGAGAGTATTTAAAAAAATAACATTTAAAGAATACTGTTCGATTTACAGAAAAGTTGCAAAAGTAGTACAGTTCTTGTTTATCCCACACCATCTCCACTTTGTTTACTCTTCCTACATGAGTACAGTTTTGTTTTTTAAAGATTTTATTTATTTATACAAGAACCGGGGTACAGGCCAAATGCTCAGAAGGGTGAGAGGGGAGACAGAGGGGAGAAAGAGTGGGGAACAGAACAGGCAGACTGACGAAATACACTGCTGAGGAGAGCAGCGGGAGAGACAGGAGAAGTCTGCTTCGCCATGTGAAACCCTCGCAGCCGGCCAGTATTGAACCTGCACTGCAGAGGCTGTGGACAGCTTCACAGGGCGTCGCTCAACTGCCTACGCCACCAGAGGAGGTCCCAGTTTTGTTTTTTTTTTTTTTTTTTTTTTACAACTAATGCAGCAATGTTGACATAATTACTAAACGCCATACTTTAATTAGTTTTTGCTAATATTCATTTTATGCTGCATAATCCCATCCAGTTTGCCTGGATGACAGTTTCTCAGACTTTCCTTGTTTTTATAACATTGACACTGGTGAGGAGTGATGTTTGGGAGAAGTGTTGGGGTCACAGATGGGGGTTCTTGGATCACATCTAAGAAAAGCTTCACCAGGGTCCTCTTTTTCAGTGGTGTGGACACACATATACACACACACACGGAAAGAATAAGATGCTTGTGCAGACACACTTGGCAGAAATTGTTGCACCTGAAGAGGGCAGGTGTGTTAGGTCAGGTCCCAGAAAGAGGCAACCTTGGGAGCAGAGCTGCATGTTCCTGAGGCAAAAAGGGCACTGAGGTAGTGTTCTGGTTGGGAGGGGCTCATTCTTTTGTGCAATTGTCATGTCTTTAAATTAATTACTTCTACAGTGTGACTAGGCTGATTTGTCAGGAGCAGCGATTCTCTGCAATGGCTCCATCCCCACATCCCACCTCTAGTCTGCACCTCCTTGTACTTCCTGTAGCATCTTGTAGTGGCAGGAAGGGCACAGAGCAGGATCTCCATCATCTGAGCAGATGGGTGAAGGAGCAGTCCTGGAACCCTCAGTGGCTTTTTCAGGCTTTTAGTGAGTTTACCAGGTACACAGCAGGTGGACTGCTGGGGCGCCAGGAGGCTGCCAGGACTCCTAGCCCCTGGCGAATCTTCACTCTTTCTGGGCATTCTCTCATGGCCTCTGCTGGTTCTCCTCTGGTCTCTCTTTTGCTCTGCTGGCATCCCGGTGACTCCGCCCTTATAAGCCCAGTCTCTCAGCCCAGGTGTACCCACCTTTGCATGCCCACACCCCACTCCAGGTGTCAGCCATCTTTTCCATTTCTTTAGATACTGTTGTCTTTGGAAGAAAGTCATTATGGACAGCTCACACTTACAGGTGTTCTGCTATAAGCATTTACATGCATGCAGGGTTTTATGCAAATTTAAGTTTCTAATTGGTTGTGTAACTAGCTGGGGCAGTGATCGCTGGGCTGTATGTCAAGTTTTTGGGTTTTCAAAGAAAACCCAAAAAATCTTCCACAGTGACTGCGCCATTTTGCATTCCGGCCGGCAGTGAGGAGGCACCTGTTGTCCACATCCTGGGCAGCACCTGAGCAGAGTTTGCATTTTTCACTCCCTACCAGGTGTGATGGCGTCACTGTTGTTCTTTTTGTCTTTCCCTAGTGACCTGTGTTGCTGAGCATCTGTTCATGTTCTTCCTTGTCGTCTGTGTCTCTTCTTGGTGACGTGTCTGTTAAAGTCTTTTGTCCATTTTTCAAATGAGGCACCACTCATTTACAACACTGTTGTTGTCCCTTTTAAAATTGGGTTATTTCTTTCTGATCATTGAGCTTTCAGTGTTGTTTTATAAATTCTAGAGAAATGATAAATTGCTAACTGGCTTTGAGCAGATGTCCTGGCTGACTGGGATGTTGGGAGGATGGAGGGGAATGACTTAATTATGTGTCTCCCTGAGTGTTATTTAAATGTTCTTGCATGTGTGTGAAATATGCTTTCAAAAGTAAATTACACTACACTGTTCAACTTACAAAACTCTTCACACATCACGTCCAAATCACATGTTAAGACCAGATGGACATGTACGTGTGTTACCAGTGATGGACCAGCATGTCATAGTTGCCAAAGTCCTGGTGTTGTCCATTCTGTGGATGTTGGACAAACCTGTTCCATCATTATAATAGCATGCAGAGTATTTTCACTACCCATAATTTCTTTTGTGCTCCAAGGAAACAAAAGCAAAAAGAAACCAATGGAATCACATCACACTAAAATGCTTCTACATAGTGAAGGAAACTGTCATTAAAATGAAAAGACAATATTGAGTTAGAGAAAATATTTGCATCTCATATATCCAGAAGGAGTTACTATCCAAGATCTACAAAGAACTCCAAAACAAGAAAACAACCCAACCAAAACAGAGGCAGAAGAGCTAAATAGGTACTTTTCTAAAGAACACACACATGTGGCAAATAGGTACGTGGTTAAATGTTTATCATCATGTGCTATCAGGAAAATGCCAATTAAAACCACAATGAGTTACCACCTTACACCTGTGAGAATGGCCCATTGAAGGGTGTGGAGGAAACGGAACTCTGGTACATGGTGGGTGGGAATGGAATCTGCTCCTGTTAGTGGACAGAATGAGGGGTTCCCCTAACCCTCAAACCTACACACTCTACATGGGATCTGTCATCAGCTGCATAAAGACAAAACATTCTCTAATGTGTAAGACCTTTGTAAAGGCCAGGACTGGACACAGTGCAGGTTTTCTGATCCCATGCAGACCGGGTAAAGGAGGAGTCAGAGTCCTCAGTGGTTTTGCAGGTTTTTTATTTGGGGTTCACCAGGCATATGGCAGGCAGGGGTGCTGGCTGGGGGGCTGGGAGGTTGGCAGGCCTCCCACCCCCCAGCAAGTCTTCACTCTATCTGGGCTCTCTAGCGTTTGTTCTGCTGCTTCTCGGCTTCTGCTTCGGCTTCTACTGCTGCTGCTGCTGCTACTGGTGCTGCTGGCGTCCCCCCGTGACGCCACCCTTAAAAAAGCACAGTCTTAGCTCAGCTGAATCCCATCTACCTATGCCCACACCTTATTCCAGGTGCCCGCCATCAGGCATGCATTCAGGACAAGGATCCATCATCTATCCTGATGGCGGAAGGGCAGAAAAGCCTGATATTTTCTTTACCTTACAACTTTTAATAGAAAAGAACTTTAATACACTTAGTGTGCGATAAAGAATTAGTGTGCTATAGTGAAAGAGAAAAGAATACAGTTAAAATAGTTGCCAAATGAAGCACCCAAAATTACCCAACCCCCAAGTGGGTAAATACCCAGCCAAACAGGCTTGGATCAAAGCAGGCCCACTGAGTCCCGAAAGCCTGCCACAGTCTAAGGCACCTACTGGTAGAGACCCATGAGACAGGGGCAGGAGGGGCCAGGTGAGTCTTGAAGGAAAAGAGGAAAATCAAAATCCACATCAAGATAACAGCTGCCATTGTCAGCCTTCCCATGGGTCCCTCACCCACGTCTTTGTCTCTTTCATGTGTCTCTTTCCATGTCCTGAACTCCCTGGCACAAGTCCAAGCCTGAGAAGCAAATGTGGTTTCTTCTTCATATATCTCTTTGCTCCACTTATACCTCCCCTTCTGTAAGTTCTCATCCCTTCTCACCTCCACCTTTCCTTGGGCGGGGCAGGAAACCTGGAACCTCCCTTTTCTATGGATACCACATGGGGTACAGTCCAGCCCCAATGGAAAACAAATGACAGTTCCTCAAAATATTCAAAATAGACCTGTCCCATGGTCAAGCATTCCATTTATCCAAGAAGGTAAAACATTATTTCCAAGGAATATGCGCCTCCTATGGTCACTGCAGCACTGTCTACCATAACCAAGTGATGGAGACAACCTAAGTGCCTAACGGCAGATGAGGGGATAAAGAACACAAGCTATCTACACAGTGGAATACTACTCAGCTGTGAAAAGGATGAAATACTGAATTTGCAGCAACATGGATAGATGTGGATGGGATGATGCTAAGTGAAAAAGTTTGAAGGAGAAAGTTAAATACTGGATGATTTCATTCATATGTGGAATATAAGGAAACAAAGCAGAGCCAGATGAAACAAAACCAAACCAAACTCTAGAAATATGAGTGCAGAATTGAAGCTATAAGGTGGGGGTAAGAGCAGGAAACAAGGTAGGAAGAGGGCCCAATGGGCTATGGTGGAGGACTATGGGGGCCCTTTGGTGTGTGTGATGTGGTAACAAATATCTGAAGCGGGGTGACCCTGTGCCTCTGAACACATACAGTGTGTAAACCAATGCTAACTCAATAATACAATGAGGGAAAAAAGAAAAGTTCTTAAGCAAAAGAAAAAAAGTAAATTGTCTCCTCCATCAATCACTGACCTCAGGACTTTGCCTTCGCCTCCTCACTGTCACGCAGGGTGAGGGGCTGGTTTCCCACAAGGGCAGAGGCAGGAGGTGCAGGGACTCCTGGGGCTGCTCAGACCCTGCTGAGTAGAGACACTGCAGAGAGGGCGGCTCTGAGGGGAACCAGAGACAGAGGGCCAGAGTAACCCCAGTGCTGAGTGAGGATCTGGTTCCCAAGGAGAGGGGAGTGTGTGTGTGTGTGTGTGCGTGTGTGTGCGTGTGTGTGTGTGTGTGTGTGTGTGTGTGTATAACAGGAACAACAAGATACACAACATAAGATGATGGGAAGTCAATTAACATTAAGTCCCAGAATAAATTAATTGAAATCGCACACAAAGAATGTCAGTACAACACCTCAGTAAACACAGTTCCAAGGAAAAGCCATTTTTGAGCAGGACTGTAAAAATTGGACCTGAAAAAGAGGAGGAGGCTTAGAAATATCTCATGGTTGCCTTGAGGTGTAAGGAGCTGGGCAAGACACAGCTTCCAGGCCCCTGCTAGGATGTGGTGGCACCTTCACCCCTGGCAGCTCCCTCCACCAAACCCCAACTTTCATAGAAAACCCACTGGCCTCAGAATCAGGGGGCACCATGGGCTGCAGCTACTTTCTCTCTAGACCAGAGCTGGAGGGAGTCCCACAGGGGGAGGGAGGAGTGTGTGCCCTGCTGGCCTGGCCCAGGGGCAGGATTAGCCCGGGTCACCCCAGTTACTGAGCTGAGCCTTTGTCTTCAGTCCAGTAAGGGAGCAGGGTCCACCTCAGCTCCTAGTGGAAAGTATAATGTTAGGTGGGTGAACTGATGTTTATTTCTCATTCTGGGGCTCTCTCATGTTCCCAGGGTAACCCTCCATGTACAGCAGGGAGAGGATCTCAGGTCAAATGCAGGCTGGTGCCCCCAAGTCTCTACCCAATATTGTGTTCAGGATGAATCTCCTTGTATTCATGGCCACATTGGAGGAGAACACAGAAAGGTAAGTATCATTACAGTGTTTGCTACTGGGATGGGAGGTAAGATTTTTACTATGAAAGTTCTTTTATTTCTGTTGTTGCTGCAACAATGTTGTACAATCACACACACACACACACACCCTGGGAGAGGGAGAAAGTGTTGAATTGAGTTTTCATGATGCAAAAAAAAAGAAGAAAAAGGCAATAATGAAAATAAGACAAACATCTGCATGGATTATTCAGTTTAAACCATGATGCCCTGGAAGTTGTCAGATACCATGATTCCAGCGTAACTAATGACCGTGGGGAATGAGACTCAGAAGCCCAGCCCAGGCCACACAGCAGGAGACCCAGGGTTCTGACCACCCAGGGCCCCCTGCTGTGGCAGCTGCAGTGAGGAAGGGTCTCAGAGCTGAGGCCTCAGTGTGGTCACATGTACTGGAGACATCCAGAGTGAGGGTTGGGTCCTCTTAGTGACAGGTGCCTACTACTTGCCCAGGTAGCTCTTCTATTGACAAGTCAAATTTAAAAAAAATCCTCCTGATGTTGCTCTGGTGATGAAAGCAGGTGAGATGGGAGAGAAAGTGGGGGTGATGACAGCCTCTGTGAGCCCTCCCTGCCTGGTGTGGGGAGCAGAGAGACGCTGGTGAGGGTCCATGTTGAGGAAGGCCTGGGGTGTCTTGGGGAGCAGAGACAGGAGAGGGTGAGAGTGTGCAGGGCAGGGAGGAGGCTCTTGCAGCCTGACCAGTGCAAGTGTGGTCACCTCCTCCCTGACCGTCTCCTCTGCCCTCCGTTTTTTCCCCTTCCTTACCCGCCTTGTGGGACAGTCATGACAAGGCCGCGACTGGACCCTCCTGGCAGAGGGGACCTGCAGCGTCTGCCTGGAATACAGGGGCCCCTGGGCCACAACTTCTGTGGCCACAGCTTCTGCCAGGCCTGTCACAGCCGAGTCACTCTCAAACTCACCGAGGGGCCACGTGCTGTCCACACTGCCAGGAGCCACTCAGGAGGGAACAGCAGCCCCAGTGGGTTTGTGCTCTGGGGACAGATTGTCCTCTGGGGGCAGAACTGGCCAGTGGTCATTTTCTAGCAGTTACATTAAATGAGGACCCCTGCCACCTGGTGCAACCAGTGGGATGTGACCAGCTTTGCTGCGGCCGCTTCAGCAGCAAGGTTTGACACAAGCCACGGGGAGAGAGGCCCATGGTGTGCCCAGCCCCAAGCTCAGCGTGCAGTCTGTGGGCATCCCTGAGCTCTGGCAGCACTGACCTGGGCTGTGCTGTGGCAGGTGGTAGACCGGCCTGGTGGGCTGTGATAGAGGGGAGCCTGGCTGCTCAGGTGAGCGTCTGGCCCTGATGAAGCCCACTCCCACTGTGATCCCTGATGCTGTGGGGGAAGGGGACTTTACTGTGTGCAGACTGTGGTCCTGTCTAGTGGGCTCTGAGTGACAGCGGCCTGCACTCTAGAGTGAGACTACCTGACCTCAGGCATCTGGATACGCTGGCAGGTGTTTCATTTATGAATACAGTGCCAGAATTGTAAATGGACCAATCAGATTCATGCTCTCACAGGTACCATTGAAGGTTTATGAAACCATGCAGGGCTCTAAATGGACCAATCTGATTGGAGCTCCACTGGCACCAACCAAAGAGCTCGGATTATAAAGGAACCCCTCAGGCTTGAAAGGTGGCACCCTGAAGAGGATACAAGCCAGAGCAGGAGCCAGATTGAGCCACTCAATAGATGGCTGCAGGTCAGATTTGTAAGTACTCCTAGAAAGATCTTTGTAAAGACCTCTGCAGACTTCAAAATCTAAATATATTTTTGAGACTTTTCTGGAGACTTGATCACTATAACTCCCTCTGGCCCTGCCTCTAACATCGCCTGCAGAGAGCATCGTCAGTCTGTCCCTGGTGGGTTTTTTTTTTTTTTTTTTTTAAGATTTATTTATACAAGCACTGGGTACAGTCAGAAGCGTGGGACGGTGAGAGAATTCACCAGAGCCAGAACAGGGAGCAGAACAGGCAGGCTGACAAAGTACACTGCTGAGGGGAGCAGCGGGCGGCAGGAGAGGTCTGCATGCCATGTGGGACCCTCGCCCGGCAGCCGGGGATCGAACCGGCGCTGCAAAGGCTGCAGGCAGATTCGCAACCCAGCGCTCAACTGCTGTGCCACTTGGGAGGCCCTGTCCCTGGTGTTTCTAAAAGAGCTGTTTGCAGATGGCTTATGCCCAGCCTCTCTAAGGCTGTTTGCTGTTGGTACAATGGCATCTCTACGAGCTGTGACACTGGCATCTCTGACACCAATGCCTGCTGACCATCACTGATGACCAGTATCCAGCCTCCTCTGAGAGCTGTCCACCACGTCTGATCCTCCGGCACCATCTCCTGGCACTGTTGCATCTGCACAAGCTTTGTTGAGGCAGTGAGCAATCCCTTCAGCTCCGGTGCTAGAACCAAACCCCCATCTGCACCCGTATGTGTGAACCCTGTGGTACAGGACAGGCTTCTGCAGCGTGTCCTGCAGGGGCTGGAGCGCACAGTCACACCGCTGCGGGCAGGGGTGGTGCAGAGGGAGTGGAGGGTTTCAGCTTTGATCATCAGGGAAAAGGGGGTCATCAGAAAAGTAGGCCTCAGAAGGCGGGGGTGCTGAGGCGGGGCAGCTGCTAACCAGCTCGCTGCCTGGGACACCTGCTAAAGAATGGGAAGATGGCTCCTGCCATGGGGGGGATCCAGGAACTTGGAGGGTGACCCTCTTGGAGGTCAGTAAGTACTTCTGTACTGGGGATGGGAGGTGGGATACTGTTTGAATCTCATTTAGGTGAGGCCAAGACCTTGTGTTCTCCCACTACCTGATATGTTCCTACTTTGCAGAGGAAAAAGAAGAGGCCTGCAACATTTTTTAAAAATTTTATTTATTTTGTAGAAGAACTTGGGTATAGGCCAGAGGTGCCGGGCTGGGTGGGTGAGAGGACCCACCAGAGACAGAGTGGGGAGCAGAAGAGGCAGACCCACTGCTGAGGGGAGCAGAGGGGGAGACAGGAGAGGTCTGCTGCGCCATGTGGGTAGCTCCCTGGCCAGGGATGGAACTTGTGCTGCAGTGGTGGCCCATAGCTTCACAGAGCTGAGACTTAAGGCCTTGCGCCACCAGGGAGGCCCTCATTTCACTTTTTAAAGTTATTCTTTGAATCACATTAGATTTACAGAAATGCTGTGAAGCTAGCACAGAGGTCTCTTACCCCTTTCACCCAGTTTCTCTTGATGTTAACATCTAACAAAGCTATGCTAAGGCCGAGAAGCTAACGCTGGTATAATACCATTAGCTACACTATAGACTTATTTTGGATTTCACCCGTTTTTCTACACTCTTCTGAGTTCTTACCTGTTTCCATGACCTTGAAAGCTGTGAAGAGTACTGGACAGATACTTTGTACAATGTCAGTCTTTCGAGTTTGTCTGAAGTTTTCTTATGATTAGATGGTGGTTGTGAGGTGTGGGGGAGAAAACCAGAGGGGAAGCGCCCTCCTCACATGCCCAGCCCCCCGCAGTGCGATAGCCCCAGGGTCCTCACGGCAGTCACCACCACCCTGGCCACGCGAGAGAAACTGGAGACTGAGTGAGCTGCCCACCGCAACTCTCTTCCCCCACCCTCACCACGCCACCATCTTCCTCCCAAAGCAATGCCTCTTCCCTCCCCAGCCCAGGGCTTCTGAGGGCCAGAGCAGGAAGGTGGCTCCACAGCTCCCTGCAGGAGTCTGGCTAACTGAGCCCCTCCATTCCCACCGCAGCCTGAGTGCCTGCCCCGTGCAGCCTTGTATGCACAGAGTCTACCCAGAAAGGTGTCCCCGCAAGTCCCTGTGTGCCTCAGTCTCCTGCTTCAATTTTGCTCAATTGTCACCCAGTGGGGCCCGCCCTGACCACCCTGTTTGCAAGTGCCCCTCCCATCTGCTTGCCTTGGGCGTCCACCCTGCAGGAGTTTTCCTCCATCTCCTGTCACTTTCTGACACACTGTACAGGGGCCTTTTCCCAATACAGGCTCAACAACACCCACCCCACATGCCCTTCCACAGTGTGACACCGCCACCGCCTACCTAGGGCTGTGACCACCTCCCTCCCTTTGATCTTTGAAGAACTTTGGGACAGCTCTGAGGTTCTGACACCAGATCCCCTGTGGCACTGACTTGTCCAGAGGGGGCACTCCCTCCTGGAGCCCAGGAGCCGAGCTGGGAACAGCCAAACCATGCAGTTAGCAGCCCCAGTGAGCCCCAGCCCACAGTCTGCACCTCCTGGGTGTTCCGGAGCACTGCACCCACTGCCCGTGTACATGGAGCAGAGAAGCTGCCCACTGACCCTGGCACCCCGCAGAAGGGGGAGAATGAAAGATGCATTTATTTGGGGCATTGTTTGTTACCAAGTGATGGACAAGAACACATAGCACCCTTCACTCCTCTTGCAATGTTTTCATTTGTTGTCTGTCTTCCGGTCAGATGGAAGCATCAGGAAAGCGGTTTTTTTTTTTTTTTTTCTGATTTCATGACATGATCACCAGGCCCAGAACCATGCCTGGCACAGAATAGTCACTGAGCATCATGGATGAGTACATGGATATATGCTGTGACAGTCCCTTAAAGCTGGTACATCTGAGACTGAAAGGGAGAGTTGCCTGGATTTTGGTTTGGAAGTTGCCTTGGTCTGCTCGGGCTGGGTCATCAAATACACACACGAGGGGGTTGGACAGAAATATGTTTTCTAGCAGCTGGAGGCTAGAAGTCAGAGATCAAAGTGCTTGGAAACTGGTTTCTGAGGAGGGTTCTCTTCCTGACTTGTAGCTGGGACTTTACAACATGGCCTCACGTGGTGTTTCCTCTGTGTGTGTGCATGTGTGTGCACACAAGTTGAGGGGAGAGATATTTCTGATATTTCTCATAAGCACCAGTCCTGTCAAGTTAGGGCCCCAAGCTATGACCTCATTTAACCTTAGTTATATTTTCAAAGGCTGTATCTCCAAGTACAATCATATTGAGGGATAGGACTTCAATATATGACTTTTGGGGGACACAACTGTTCAAAATGGGCATTTCTTGAGGTTTGTGTGTGTTTGCTACCATCATTTCATCTCAGTTTCCTTAGCCTCTCACCACACAGCAGGGAAGACAGGTGGTGCCGGCCACCACCTGTCTCTGATGTCTCTTGGGCCAGGAAGTGTGTCCATCTGGTTGGGGGTCACGACACTGTTGCCCAGATGGCAGTTGAAGTGATGCTGCAGCAGATGGAACTCTCGGGAACAATCTCCTGGCTTTTGAACACCTTGTCCATTTGGGCTACGATAACAGAACATCATAAACTGACATATACACAACAGAAATATATTTCTCGGATTCTGAGAAGTCCAAGATCAAGGTGCCAGCAAATTCCAGTGCTCCCTTCCCGATTCACAGCCAGCTGCCCTCCCTCTGCGCCCTCACATGATGGGCATGGTGAAGAGCTCTCTGGAGTGTCTCCCAGGAACATAATCCCATTAATGAGACCATACCTCATCACATAATCATCCCACAAGGTCCCACCTCCAAATACCATCACACTGGGGATCAGAATTCAGTGCATGAATTGGATGGAATACAGTTACTCTCTGCACACCCCCCCCAAGCTCTGGGTCTCTCATCAAGGTAGAAAAGACATCGGGGTGGGGGCTGCGGAGCTCCTAAGCTTAAGAGTTGGGGTTGGCAAAGAGTCGGGCCTGAGGACCCAGCCTGTGGGTGCAGGTCCTCAAAAGAGAGGGAACCCCTTGAGCTGCAGCTGAGGAGGGTGTCGGAGCTGCTGCTGGGATGTGGCTGTGGGGCACTTGCTGGGGTCTGTCACTGATGCTGTAGCCTCAGTGGTGTCAGTGGCTGCTGCAGGTCAGCACAGGCCCTCGGGTCCCTGGCCTGGTTGTCACAGGGGAGGAAGGGACAACTGGGACCATGACAATCAGTTACTGGGGAGGTCGTCCACAGGGGGTGGGAGCCTGGAGACCCCTGGAATTTGGGACCAGGGCTGGTCCCTGCAGGGGTGACACAGCATCTCCCCTTTTCTCTCTAGGGCCCAGAACCTGAGACCCTTTCCAGACTGCCCACAGCTGTCTCCCAAGCTGGGCAGTTCTCTTCCCTGGCTCCTCCTCTCCCCTCCTATAACTTCTGCTCCTTTCACATCCTTATTTTTGTTCTATCCTTACTTTCCTGGAGTGTCCCCAGGTTGCCCCAGGACCTAACACCCCAGGTGCTCTCAGCAAGAAGGCAATAAAAAACTAAGTCTTACACTAAAATTCATTGTTTCAGCTAAACAATAACCTAACACAATTGATAGTCACCAGAACATTCCCATCAGCTAAAGCTTAAGCAAAGAAAGAACTTTTCTTATTCTCATGGCCTTCACACCAGGGGCGGCTGCTACTCAGCTATCAGAACTTTCTCTACCTAGAAACTTCTTAACTCAAATAGTTTCATTTAAAAACTTTCCCAAGAAACTGCAAGGGAAGGCAAAAAAGAACTTACAATAATAGTTGTATTGTAATGCTTGTCAGGCATGTTTAATAAACCATCTCCCATCGTCAAGTGGGCCAAATTGTTTAATAATTAGTTTTTAAGAGATAATTTTCCGTGCCGTTTATTTACTGTATATTGATGTATATAATGTAGTGCCTGATGTGCCTTTTGGAAAATTTTTCTCCTTTTATGACCAAGAACAAAAAGTGAAGGGATGTTAGATCTTCAGCCCCACGGTGTAAGGCACAAGGAATCTTCGGCCCCACGGTGTGAGGCCCTTTGACTTCGGCCCCATGGTGTGAGGCCCTTTGACTTCGCTGCTTGCCAGTAGTTTATCTGGCTGGGGCTACAAGGCCTCCTGCAGCACTGCACACCCCTATTCTGTCTCCTCTCACACATCTCCTGAACCCCTGAAACCTTCCCACTACGGTCCCTGGAGTTCTCAGGCCAGGATCAGTAAAATCGCCAAAGCCCTCCTCAGGATGTGCCTTCACCTCGCAGCTCTGATAGAAACTTGGTCCCCTGAGGACACGGCTCCTTGCAGGGCCTGTCCTGCGGGTGCTTCTTCCCCCACCAACATTGTACCTGGGGGCTGGCAGGTGGGTGGGGTCTTTGCTCATCACTGTCTTCAGGCCTTTCTCCCTCACACCCCCTAAGGTGTCCTCAGATCAGGCCCCGTCACCCTCGCTGCTGCTGTTCTCTGGACCCCCAGCCATTCCCCACTTTCCTCCACATTTCCAGCTTGTGGTGCACCTCACTGTCTCCACAGTGCCATTTAAAACCACAGGAAAGATGTTATTTTTTTTATAGAATGCTAACTGAATAGAGTCAGTTCTTGAAAAGCTTAGTTCCTAGATTGGAGTTAACCATTTCCGTCTGGATCACAGCAAAATTGTTCTCTTGATGGTAAACTAGGTGAATAGAGCGAGGCAGGAGGCTCACACTATTCTGGAAGTGAAAGCAATTTCATTAGGCAAATATTTTTGAAGATGATGTGGAGTAAGAATTGGAATTTCAGCATTCTGAGGTAACGTCCTGGCCTGTGTGGTTCTATTTGCCCTTTGAACTCACAGAGCTTTCTTTTCCTTGGGACAGTGTCTACAGCTATTCAGATGGGCCAGCATTTGATCTGCTGACTTTGGTGAGCCTTCAGTATACCCTGTAACTGAACTGGGCTGTCCCAAATCCCTGGAAATAAGAACTGCTCATCTTATATCCAGAAAGTTTAGAAAGCACCCAAAAGTGCAGTTGCTGTGTGCCCAGGCAGACTACAGGGGTTCCCCTGTGACGCTCAAGTTTTTACAAGGTCGTCAAAAGTGAAAGAAAACATCAGCCGGGCCTATTTTAGGGGCTGTGCCCTGTGTGTGTGTCTGGACAGGACACCCGTGCTCCCCTTCTGAGGAGCAGAGGATCACTGTGAAAGCCTCACCAGCACAAACACAGTATCAGAAGGCAAAAAAAAAAAAAAAAAGAAACAAAGAAAAAACTTTTGAGTTAAAAAAAAATCAATAGGGTAAAACAATTGGCATTTTAGTCAATATTGTTCACAATCTTAACAAACTAACATTAAAATATTTATTTTTTAAAAAAGATTTTATTGGGCCTCCTCGGTGGCACAGTGGTTGAACGCTGGCTTGCTAAGCTGCCTGCAGCCTCTGCAGCGCCAGTTTGATCCCCGGACACAGGGTGAGGGTCCCACGTGGCGAGCAGACCTCTCCTGCTGCCCACTGCTCCTCTCAGCAGTGTATTTTGTCGGTCTGCCTGTTCTGTTCCCCGCTCTGGCTCTGGTGAATTCTCTCAGCCTCCTGCATTTCTGACTGTACCCAGTGCTTGTATAAATAAAGAAATAAATCTTTAAAAAATAAATGAAAAATAAAAATAAAAAAGATTTTATTTATTTATTTTTATGTAGAAGAATGAGGTGTAGGCCAGTGATGCAAGGGGGGTGAGAGGATTTTACCAGAGATAGGGTGGGGAACAGAACAGGTGGATTTACTGAAATACACTGCTGAGGGGAGCAGCGGGTGAGAGAGAAGAGGTCGGCTGTGCCTTGTGGGTTAGCTCCCTGGCAGGGGATCAAACTCAAGCCTTAGGGTGATAGCACTGAGACTTAACTGCCAGGCCACCAGGGAGACCCCAAAACATCTATTTTTAATCATGTTTTATTCAGCTACCATCCTTTACAAAACTAGATACAATTTCAGGAGCACAGTTTTACACCTCGAGATATATGTATTTTCTTCCCTCACCCCCCACCAAAGTCCTAGTGCCTAACACTGTCAGTTCACCCCCCTCTACCTCTGCTCCCGCCCTTCCCAATCTCTGGTAGCCACCATATCTCCAGAGTCTAAGGGTTCATGTTACTGTGTTTTGTCAGTTTGTTTGCTTTGATTATTTATATTCTGCACATGAGCAAAACCATCTGATAATTGCTATTCACTTGTTGACTTAAATTTGAAACTTAAGGGCATCCCTCATGGCACAGGGGTTAAGTCTCACCACTGTGAACTTAACAGCAGCCACTGCAGCATGAGTCCGATCCCTGGCCAGGGAATTGACCCATATGGCACAGCAGACCTCTCCTGTCTCTCCCGCTGCTCCCCTAAGCAGTGCATTTCAGTCAGTCTGTCTGTTCTGCTCCCCACTCTCTCTGGTGAATCCTCTCACAACCCCTTATCTCACCTCTGGCCTGCACCCCAGCTCTTATATGCATAAACAAATAAATCTCTAAAAAAATTGAAACTTAAATAAGAAAAACAATATTATCTTAAGGCATTATGGTTATGACATCCATGTCTTGAAACTATTTGATCTAGCTAAACTATGTTCTCAACTTTGTGGCAATTATTTGTAGGGCAAATTATTAAAGGCAACTGTAAGAAAACTTACAAATATTATTGTATTTCCTTGCTCTGTCTCAAATTTTAATTCATTACCTTCTAAAAGTGAAATTTTAAATGTGAAAGACAAATACTCCCATAAAAGAAACATTGATTTAAAAGTCCTGAAACAAAATAAATAAATAAATAAATAAAAATAAAAATAAAAGTCCTGAAACAGGGCTTCCCTGGAGGATTAGGGGTTAAGTCTCAGTGCTAGCATTGCTGTGGCCTGAGTTCAATCCCCGGCCAGGGAGCTACCCACATGGTGCAGCAGACCTCTCCTGCCTCACCCACTTCTCCCCTCAGCAGTGTATTTCAGTAGATCCACCTGTTCTACTCCTCACTCTGTGTCTAGTGAATCATCTCACCCCCACGCCTCTGATCTACACCCCAGTTCTGCATACAAAAAAGTCCTGAAACAATATTTAATTTTAAGTTTTGTTTTAATATGTACACAAATTCTTTGATAATCCTCCCCTCCAGAGGTGGAGCTTAATTCCCTCCTGTTGAGTGTGCGCTATACTTAACAAATCACTTCTGACAGAGTGAGGCTGATGTCTGTGTGTGCTTGTGGGTCTAGGTCATAAAACTCGCTGCAATTCCCACCTTGGTTCCACAATCCCCTCCTTCCCCATCTCTCTCTGTCTCCACTCACTGGGGGAAATTAGTCACTTCAGTAGTTATTGCCTTATGGAAAATTGCACATGGCTAAGAACTAAGCCTCTTGGGAACATTCAGGAAGGAACTGAGACTTTCCCAACAGCCACGCAAGTTAGCCATGTTTCATAGTCCCACAGCCCAGGTCAAGCCATCGGATGATACAACTGTGGCTACAACTAGACAACAACCTTGAGAGAGACCCTGAGTGAGAAGCACTCAGTTATAACTGTTGTAGTGCCGGGAAGGGCACAGAACAGGATCTCTATAATCGGGCAGATGGGTAAAGGAGGAGAGTCCTGGAACCCTTGGTGGATTTTTCGGGCTTGAATTTACTGGGTACTTGGCAGGCAGGGGTGCCGAGGGCTCCAGGACTCTCCTTTACCCATCTGCTTGGATCATAGAGAACCAGCTCTGTGCCTTCCTGGCACTATACCTGTCCTTGATTTCTGACCCTGGGAAACTGTGGAAGGTAATACACATTTGCTTTGAGCTGCTAACTTTTGTGTGATATATATAACATGTAACAAATATAGCATCTAACAAATGAATGTATTATATTACATTTGCTCTAACTTAATCATAAATTTTAAACATGGGCCTTCCCATTAGGTCAGGGGGTCTGCAGTGCCCCTTGGATTTGCCAGGGTGGAACCAGTGAGCTATCCTGACATAACTCAGCTTCATTATTAGGTAACACATCTTAGTTCAGGCTGAGAGCCAATATGGTTTGAGCAAAGAGCAGACAAACACACCTTAGCCACCGTCTCTTGCTGCAGTTGAGAGGCCCTGGCCTCTTGCCAGTGCAAGTGCCATTTCCATGGCACTTGGAAGATGGGAGTTTTTTTTGCACTTTCCCTCTATCAGATTTTGACTCACAGCGACCCCTCTGGTATGAGAACGCACATCTTTTTCTTTGGCATGATACTGGTTTTGGAGGGTGAATGGGCATGATCAGGTTTTGCCACCGCCCTCCATTAGCATCCAAGATCCACCCCTGTGGTCTTACATGCGTCCCTGATGGCGGCACCTGGAGCGTGGTGTGGGCGTGCATGAGTGGGTGCACCTGAGCCAGAGACGGATCCTATAAGGGTGGTGGTAGACGATGGGGCTGCAGAGGATTCCCCGCAGTGGATGCAGTAGAGACTGGTGAGGAGACCGCAAGGGAACACCTGAGAGCCCAGAAAGAATAAAGACTTACTGGGGCGAGGCGGCCTGCCAGCCTCCTGGCCGCTAGACGCCCCTGCCTACCCTGCCCTGGTCACCTCACTACAAATAGTGTAGAAAGATCATTAAAAGGCTGAAAAAGCCACCAAGAGATCCAGGACCCTCCTTTTTCCGTCTGTCTGGATCCTAGAAAACCTGCTCCGTGACTTGCTGGCGCAACAATGGTGTAGTCGGCAGGATGATGGGATGCAGACAGGTATGCAGCCTCCAAAGACCTCGGGAGGGACTGAGGGGTGCAGACCGTGAGCCTGTGACAACGCTGGAGATGCCATGGCAGCACAGGAAGTGACCAAACTGTTGGAGCTGTGGGAAGAGCTAAGATGCTGCTGGAGCACAGGAGGTGGATGAGGTCCAGGAGCTGCGGGATGAGACCTTGAGTGGAGGAGGAGACAGCCCACGAGGACCAGCCCACGACCCCTGAGGAAGCAGAGTCATCAGGGAAGAAAGAGGACCATGATTCATAATCTGGAGCTCTTCCTGTGCCAAAGCCAGGGAAAAGCTGATGGACTTGGACTAACAATCCCGTCAGAAGGCTGGGGGACACTGGCAGGATGATGTTATGTTTATGGGCCCCAGGGGTGGATGGGATTCTGTGTACATCTCAGGAGATGAAAATCAAGGCATGGCCAGTGGGTCTTGGTGGCACGGCCAGTGGGCCTTGTGTGAGGTTCTCTGCGGCCAGGCAGAGGAGATGGATCCAAAAGCCAGTTCAGACGGGGCAAAAGCTGGTGCTAAGATTAGGAAGCCCAGAACGGTTGTTTAGTAGCTGAAAGGACGCTAAAGAAGGCAGGGGAGCCTGTTAAAACCACCTGTGGGTGATGCCCTGTTCGTTTTTGAATAAGGGAGAGGAGCTGAGGCTCCGACCTTGGGGGATGTGTGGGGAATGTGGCTTGTGGTGGTGACCACAACCGAAGAGGGGACCTGAGAGAGGCCCGCATGCGGAGCTCTCTATTCACGGGTCCCCACCCATGTGAGTGGCCTGAGTGCAGTCTCAGGCCAAGTGCAGTGAGGTGACCAAGTGCAGAGCTGGCAGGGGATCCCAGGGTCTGCCTGTCACTCTGGTGGCTGCGAAGGTTGAGTGTTGGAGTGACAGCAGTGAGTACCCCTGGGGATTGTGTGGTACCCCAAAATAGTATACATTGTATCACCCATTTCAGAATGAGCGCATCCTGGGGGTGGATGTGGTGTGTGTGGCTTGTGGCTGAGACCACAGCCAGAGAAGGCCAGGAAGCCTGACGGCTCCTGGAATGTGAGGGCAGATGCTGTGAGTGAAGAGTGGTTCCCCCTCGCATAAGCAGCGCCTTCAGCAGCAGAATTGGTGGATCATCTGCTACGACAATAACCTTGTCTTTTTACCCCAAGGTTGGTGCCCTGCCTGGGCTTAGTTGCATTCTGTTGTATTTTGGTGCATTGCTATGTTCATTTGTATTGTTTACTTTCTTGGGTCATGGCTGCAGTGTTCATATTCGCCAAAGGAAACTATTGCATATGTTGTATGGTGAAAAACCCTGAGGGGTGGACTGTAGGGTGAATGGAATCCCTGAGGGGTGGATTGCAGGGTGAATGGAAGTGATGAAGTTTTTTCCTTCCCTCCTGCCATTAGCATCTGTGATCCACTCCTGGAGTGCTGTGCCGGCGTGAGTGAGTGGGCACACCTGAGCCGAGACTGAGTATATAAACGGGGAGTCACAGAGGACCATGCAGCAGAGTGCAGCAGAGACCAGCAGAGAGACCACAAGAGAATGCCAGCGAGCCAAGAGAGAGTAAAGATTCACCTGAGGCTGGGACACCTGCCAGCCTCCTGGCCCCTGGGATCCCCTGCCAGCTCTGCACTTGGTCACCTCACTGCAAATGGTGCAGAAAGATCAGTAAAGCCTGAGGAAGCCAGTGAGGACTCCAGAGTCCTCCTCCACACATCTGTCATAGAAAACTGCTCTGTGCCTTCCTGGTGCTACAGTATTCATTGGATCCTGACCCATGTGTTTTGCAGTCACATCTCAAAATGCCTGTGCTGCTCAGAGGGGGAGGGATCCCAGTGCAAGAGGCCCAGACCTCATGAGTAATGGGGTGTAGGGTAAATGATTTTCAGGCTTTTCTGCCCTCCCTCCATTAGCATTGCATGCCTCATGGCTACACCTGGATTTTGTTACATTGTTATATTCAGTTGTGTTGCTTACTTCTGTGGGCCATGGCTGCAGTACTGATACATTCTCCCAGAGAAGCAGAGGCAAGGGAGAACCTGGGAGAGAAAAGGAGAGACAGAGTGCCAGAGAGCCCAGGAAAGAGTGAAGGTTCACCAGTGGCTGGGAGGCTGTAGGGTCAGGAATGGACCACAGTGCAGGTTTTCTGATCCAGCAGACCGGGTAAAGGAGGAGTCAGAGTCCTCAGTGGTTTTGCAGGTTTTTATTGGGATTACCAGGTACACGGCAGGCAGGGGGGCTGGGGGACTGGCAGGCCTCCCAGCCCCCAGCAGGTCTTCACTCTATGGGCTCTCTGGCCTTCTCTTGGCTTCTGCTTGGCTTCTGCTGGCGTCCCCATGACGCTGCCCTTAAAAGCACAATATTAGCCCAGGTGGATCTCATCTACCTATGCCCACACCCTACACCAGGTGCCCGCCATCAAGCATGCATTCAGGACCACAAGGATCCATCATCTATCCTGATGGCGGGAGGGCAGAAAAGCCTGACATTTTTCCTTACCCTACACCAGAGTAGAGGAAGGACAGGCATGAGAAGAGCCCAAGAGACTGAGGGAGGACGCCCTCGCCAAGTTCTCTGCAGCCAGGCCGAGGAGAGATCAAAAAGCCAACTTAGAAAGGCAAAAGCTGGTGCTGAGACTGGGAGGTCCTGAGCAGCTGTTAAGCAGCCTGAGTGTGCTAAAGGCCAGTGAGTCTCTTAAAATCACTTGTGGATGATGCCCTGTTCATTGCTGAGTGAGGGTGAGGAGCTGAGGAACCCATACTTGGGGGACAGATGGGGAACGTGGCTTGTGGTGGAGCCCACAGCCAAAGAGGAGAGCTAAGAGAGGCCGCATGTGGAGATTGTATCCACAGATCCCCAACCCATGTGCATGTGTAGTGGCAGGAAGGGATGGAGCAGGATCTCTATGAGTCGAGCAGACGGGTGAAGGAGGAATCTTAGGAGCCCTCGGTGGCTTTTGCAGGCTTTTTATTGGGATTTACCAGGTACACAGCAGGCAGGGGTGCCGGGGTGCCGAGAGGCTAGCAGGCCTCCCAGCCCCTAGCAAGTCTTTACTCTTTCTGGGCTCTCTGGTGTTTTCTCGTGGCCTTGTTCTCTCTTCTGCTTCTGCTGTTCCTCTGGCATCCTGTTACACCGCCCTTATATGCCCAGTATCTCAGCCCAGGTGTACCCACCTACACATGCCAACACCCTACTTCAGGTTCCTGCCATCAGGCATGCATTCAGGACCGCAGGGATCCATCATCAATCCTCTAATGGCGGGAGGGCAGAAAAGCCTGATACTTTATTTGCCCTACAATCCACCCACTCAGGGTTTTCTGCCAGACAGTCTATACAATTTATACACACGTTTCTTTTGGCGAATATGAACACTGCAGCCATGGCCCACAAAAGTAAATAGAATACATCACAATATAACTGAATACATAACAAAATACAACAGAACACAAATAAGTCCAGGCAGGGCACCAACCTAGTGGCCAAAGACAGGATTATTGGCACCAGCAGATGATTCACCATGTCTGCTGCCGAAGGCACTGCTCATGCGAGGGGAACGACCCCCAGCATCTGCCGTCACATGCCAGGAGCCATTAGGCTTCCTGGCCTTCTCTCTCTCTGGTCTCAGCCATAAGCCACACCACATCCACCTCCAGGATGCACTCACTCTTGGATTGGAGATTCTGTACTCTTTGGGGTGATCGCCCAACCCTCAGGGTTCTGTCTGCGATCACTCCAACACTCAGCTTTCATAGCCACCAATGTGACACGCAGGCCTGCACTCAGGCCAACCCTTTGCATGTGCACATGTGTCGGGGATCCGTGGATACAAGCTCCACGTGCGGCCTCTCTTGGGTTTCCTCCTTGACTTAGGCTTTACCACAAGCCACGTTCCCCAACCGTTCCCCGAGGACGGGTTCCTCCGCTCCTCACCCTAACTCAACCGTGAGCAGGGCATCACCCACAGGTGATATTAAGAGACTCACTGGCCTTCCTTAGCATACTCAGGCTGCTTAACAGCTGCTCAGGGCCTCCCAGTCTCAACACCAGCTTTTGCCTTTCTAAGTTGGCTTTTTGTCACCAAGACCCACTGGCCACCCTCAGATTCCCATCTCTTGCAGTGTACAAACAATACCCTGCACCCCCAGGGTCCCATAAACATAACATCAACCTGCCAAAGCTCTTCCGCCTTCTGGCGGGATTGTCAGTCCAAGTCCATTGGCCTCTCCCTGCATTAGCACTGGCGAGCTCCGAATCGTGGTCCTTTCTTCCCTGACGATTCTGCTGTCTCAGGAGTTGTGGGCCAGCCCTTGTAGGCTCTCTGCCTCCACTCGATGTCTCATTCTGCAGCTCCCAGACCTTGTCTACCTCCTGTGCTCCTGCAGCATTTTTAGCTCTTCTGGAAGCTCCTAGACTTTGGTTACCTCCTGTGCTGCCAATGGCGCCTCCAGCATTGTCCTAGGCTCATGATCTGTTACTCCTCAGTCTCTCCTGAGGTCTTTGGAGGGCTCTACACCCATCTGCTTAGATCATTCTGCCGACTTATGCCAACTGTAGCGGCAACAAGGGATGGAGCAGGATCTCTATGATTCGAGCAGACGGGTGAAGGAGGAGTCCTAGGAGCCTTCGGTGGCTTTTGCAGGCTTTTTATTGGGATTTACTAGGTACACAGCAGGCAGGGGTGCTGGGGGCCCAGGAGGCTGGTAGGCCTTTACTCTTTCTGGGCTCTCTGGCATTCTCTCATGGCCTTGTTTTCTCTCTTCTGCTTCTGCTGTCCCTCTGGTGTCCCGTGATGCTGCCCTTACATGCCCAGTCTCTCAACCCAGGTATAGCCATCTACACATGCCCACACCTTACTCCAGGAGTCTGCCATCAGGCATGCATTCAGGACTGCAGGGATCCACCATCAATCCTAATGGTGGGAGGGCAGAAAAGCCTGATACTTTACTTACCCTACAGCATATGGAAAGGGTTGGCCTGAGTGCAGGCGTCTGCATGTCGCATTGGTGGCTATGAAAGCCAAATCTTGGAATGACCACAGACAGAAACCCTAAGGATTGGGTGATTACCCCCAAAGAGTATAGAAACGCCAATCCAAGAGTGAGTGCATCTTGGGGGTGGAGGCATTGTATGACTTGTGACCGAGACTACAACCAGAATAGGACAGGAGGCCTGTGCCTTTGGCAGCAGAAGTGGTGGATCATCTGCTGGTGCCAATAATCGTCTTTTGCCACTAGGTTGGTGCTTTTTTCATAGCCGCCAAGGCCTGTGTTACAGGGCAACCCCAAAATAAAATGGGTTACCTGACTGTGAGTCCTCACCTGTGTGCTTAAAGGGGACTTCAACTGTGGGCACAACTGTGGGCACAACTGTGATCAAATGTTTATTTACAAGGAAAGGGGAAATGCAGGCCAGAGGTGTGGGAGTGAGAGGATTCACCCATGGCACAGTGGGGAGAAGAAGAGGGGATTCAAAACAGGGGAGGAAGAGCGCACGGCTATGGTGAGTGTTCCCAGGTGCTGGGGTGATGGGAGAGCTATGGGGAATATACCTGAGGGGAGAAACTGCACAAAAATGAAACACAATATATGAAAATAAATTTAAAAAATTGCTATGTGAAAGTACAAAACAATAGTTTGAGCAAGTCTTTGGCAGAAGATAATTATAACAATTGAAACACAGAATCAAGTACTAATTCCCAACATCGTAACTTTAAGGCAAATATGTTTTAAGTTAAACGACTAAATTTTGAATTGGTTTTTATTTATGAAGGCATGGAGAACTTTTATTAATTTAACTATCAGCAGTTTTTACTGACTTGAGGACTTTACTTAGGTCTAGGATACGGGACGGCCTCCAAGATGATGAGTGAGGTCAGGAGTAGCAGAGCCCTGGGCCTGTGGTTAAGGTGAACAGTCAGAAAGTGGTGCAAGAAAGGACAACTTCCCTGCCTCAGAAAGAGACTGCAGAGTCTCTACACACACAGCCTACCCTGAGACTTTTCTCCCTACAGTCAACCCTCACATTTTTGTTTTTTTTTTAATTTATTCATGCACACAAGAAATGGGGTGTAGGCCAGAGATGTGGGAGTGAGAGGATTCACCCATGGCACAGTGAGGAGAAGAGGCAGATCTACTGAAGTACACTGCTGAGGGGAGCAGCAGGTGAGACAGGAGAGGTCTGCTGCGCCATGAGGTCAGCTCCCTGTCTGGGGATTGAACTCATGCTGCAGTGGCTGGTGATAGCTTGATAGTTCTGAGACTTTAACTCTTTTGCCACCAGGGAGACTGCGGCAGCCTCGCTTACTGGAAAAAGGGAGGCTTTCACTCAGACACTTAGTCATCCGAGTGAATAAGACCCCCTTCCCCTGTGCGCTGGACTGGACAGTCAATGACGGGTAAGATCGGGGGCAGACTAAAGAAGGCACTGGCCAGTCGTACGTCTGCGACTCCTGATGACCAAAGACAGGTGTAGTCCCCGAGGGGCTTCACATTAATAATCTGTGGCGTTCAAATTAGACAAATGGCTAAAGGCCTGTAAGCCTAATCCAGGCATTAAGCCCGCAGTAAAAAAAAAAACCCCTTCTGTTGGCTTGAGAACATGGCTGCTGCAGAACGTCGCCTACAAGCAAGCCTGATGGAGTCACCAACAAAATGGTTTAACTATTAACCAGTTGGTCATTGTTCCTGCACAAGAAGTACCATAGCAACCAGTCTATAATTATACTCTTTTCTTACCTACTTTACTTTTTCTATGTATGTGTAAAATCAGTTTCAGGAAATGCATGATGAAGAAAATAGTGTGTGGTAAAAGTAGTTTCGGAATAATGCTTCTCACATGAGTCAAAACCACAGAAATTAAATACTTACGTAGAAACAATATTGTTCGTGATCACTAAATGTAAAATATAACAGTAGTTAAATATTAATACTTTCTGATTATTAGTGGTATTGGGAAAGAAACAAAAAAACTAACTTTAGAAATGCTGTTTTGTGTAATCAACAAGAATTGTGTAAAAATAGATTCCTGTAATCGGAACCTTGCGATTGTTTAGTGTTCCATGCCATGGAACATCGATCACATGTACCTGAATGATAAAGTAAATGTCTTTTGTATGACTAAACATCTCATGCTGAGAAAAATTAACTTGTATGAAACCATCCATTGTTTAAAAAAGGTATAAAAGTGTATGATGATTTTGAGCACATTACATTCAGATCTTCACTCTTGAAGTGTGTCTGTCATTTCTGCGCCGAATCCTTGATTGCCTAGCTCAGTCTCTCATCCCTGGGTCAGCTTTGCTAATCTGCCACTGCGCCGGTCGGCGGCAAATAGAATTTTCTGTAATGATGAAAAGGTTCTATATCTGTACTGCCCCAAAATGGTACCCATTATCCATATATGACTTTTAGGCAATTAAAATTTGGCTAGAATGGTTTAGCCACTGAATTTTAATTTAAATTCATTTAAATAAATTAAATATCCACAATTGACCAATGAATATCATATTGGACAGTTAAATCCATTAAATCTCCAAATATTCAGAAATTTAAAGACACATTTTTAATACATCTAATACACCAAACCACATTTTCTTGGGTCAAACAAATCACAATGAAAACTAGAAAATATTTTGAACAAACTCATAATAAAACACACGATGTCAAATTTCATGGAATATATATAAAGCAGTTCTCAGAGGGTACTTCATAATTTGAAGACTTGCAGATATTACCTAACTTCTCTGAACCTCCATTCTGATTTCTTAATGGGGAAAATAATGCTACCTACCTAGATATTTTTGTAGGAATTAGATGAGAAAATCTTGCATTGGTTTGTGATTATAAAGTGCTATTACTTTAAGACATACCTAATAAAGATAAGATATCCAAAAAAGCATATTTAGGAACAAAATATCACCCACGTTTGAATTATTATCTCGCCATTACCTAGTTGGGTGACTGTGGATACTTTGCATAAGGTCACCTGACCTCAGTTTTAAAAAAGATAAAAACAAAAGCAAGGTAATTTTAAAGTTATTTTCAAACTCTAATTTTTAAGAACTATGAAAGTGTGACATTTCCTTTGTCATGTCTACATGACTACAAAGTGCACTGCATTATCATCACCAGGATTCCCTTCTTTCCCGTGGGATCAGGAAGGAGAATGGTGGAACCATCTCCTGACAAACACTGCACTCACTTCTTCACACGCATCATTCCGTTTCTTCCTCACACTCCTCCTGGGGGGCTGGTATTTTAAGAAAAGTGTTACTGAAGAATCTGAGGTTCAGAGAAATAAAATGATTTGCCTAAGTCTGCACAGTTACACAAGAAGGGGCAGTTCTCAAATTTACCCCCCCCTTCTCTCTCTCTAACTTCATATTCACCCTGGAAAGTGACCTCGAGGACCCGCCAAGCTCACCAGGGAGCAGGACCCAGGGAGTCTCTGCACCAGAAGTGGACACGCCCGTCCCGTCACCCGCATCCCCGCGGGGAGTGTCCGGGCCTCGCGCGTCCCCGTCTGTCTCGGGCCCAGGCCCGGGGACTCGCGCTGGGCGGGGCGGGGACGCGAGAACCACGAGGAGCCGCGACCCGCCCCGGGTGACCGCGAAGACGGTCACGAGCACCAGCGCGGGAGCGTCACACAGAGACGGGAACAGGGGTTTTCTCTGAGAGAACGTGTGACGTCCCCCAAGGACACCTTCTGTTGGGACAAATGTTTTCTTTCTAAAGATTTATTTATTTACACACGCAAGAACTGGGCAACCCGCCGCCCCGGGGAGGTTCATTACCGGCTCCAGCAGCCCCGTTGGTGTCGTTACGCTCTCCGCGCTCAGCCGTCGCCGCGCTCCGTTCGCTCGGCCACTCCAGCCCCTCCTCGGCCTCGGCACCGCACCACACTGCGCTGCGCTGAGCCACGCCACGCACGCCACGCCACGCACGCCACGCCATGCATGCCAAGCCACGCACGCCACACCACGCACGCCACGCCACGCACGCCACGCCACGCACGCCGCGCCACGCTGTTTGGCCAAGTGCGCATGTACAGTGGGAGGGCGGCAAAGCCTGAAACTTCCCCTCCACTTACCCCCGCACCACTTCATATGCATGTTGTCATTCCACACCAACCACCAAAGCACCCACAACCCTCCACCAGTCCATTGTGGTTCCCCCCTTTTTCTCCCCCAACACCCCCTCTGATAACCTCAATTCTATAGTAGGATTTCTAGGGTTTGAGTTAATTGTGTCCATTCCTTTGTTTTGTTGTTCCGTATATGAGTATAATCATCCAGTATTTGTCTTTCTCCAACATATTTCACTTAGTGTAATCCCCTCCAGTTCCATCAGTTCCCTCCATGTTGTTGCAAATGGCATGACTTCATTTTTTTGTGGTAGTTGAACAGTATTTCATTATGTAAATTTACCATAAATTCTTTATTCACCCATCAGTCCTCGGGAACTTAGACTACTTCCACAACTCAGCTGTTATAAACAGTGCCACAATTAGCACAGGAATTCATCTATCTCTTTAAGTCAGTGTTTTTGCATTTTGGGAAATGGATACTTAGGAATGGAATTGCCAGACCATACAGAAGATATATTTTACTTTTTTGAGAAACCTCCATACTGTTCCCATAAAGGCTGAACCAGTGTACAGTCCCATGAACAGTATGTGAGGGTTTCTTTTTCTCCTCACCAATATTGTTGTTTCTGATATTTTTGTTATGGGCCATTCTCACAGGTGTGAGGTGGGTGATATCTTGCCAAAGCAATCCAAACCAAAAAGAACAGAAGAATTACACTACTAGACTTCAGACTATACCACAAAGCTATAGTAATAAAAAATAGTATGGTAACTGAATAAAACAGACAAGTAGACCACTGGAATACAATTAAACACCCACAAATAAACCCATGCTTATACAGACAAGTAATCTTCAACAAAAGAGCCAAGACTATATATGCATTGGGAAAAGGAAAGTCCCTTCAATAAATGACACTGGGAAAAGTGGACAACCAAATGCACAAAAATTAAATGTGACCACTGTTTCATACCATACACAAAAATAAACTCAAAATGTATTAAAGACGTGAATGTAAGACCTTAAGTCATAAAGTACATAGAAGAAAAACATAGACAAAACACTCCACAACATTGGCTTCAAGGATGTTTTGGGGGACTTGACTCCAAACGCAGGGTAAACAAAAGCAAAATAAACAAATGGCGGGTCTCTCCGGTGGCACAGCGTTTGAGCACTGGGTTGTGAAGCTGCCCGCAGTCTCTGCAGCGCCGGTTCTATCCCCGGCTGCTCCCCCGCCACCGGAGGAGGGTCCCACATGGCGCGCAGACCTCTCCTGCCGCCCGCTGCTCCCCTCAGCAGTGTCCTTCGGTCCTTCTGCCTGCTCTGCTCCCCGCTCTGGCTCTGGTGAATTCTCTCACCCTCCCGCGCTTCTGACTGTACCCAGTGCTTGTATAAATAAATAAACAAATCTTTAAAAAAAAAAATACATCATTCATAGACTTAAAAATAAATAAATAAATAAATAAATAAGTAAATGGCAATATAACAAACTAAAAGCTTCTGCACAGTGCATTAAATATTGTTAAAATAAACTATCATTAAAATAAAAGATATCTACTGAGGGGAAGAAATTACATCACACATTCTACAAAGGATTGATTACCAAAATCTGCACAAAATCTACAAAGAACTCATACAACTTAGCAAAAAGAACGCAAATATCCTAATCAAAAAATGGGCAGGAGAACAAAATAGACACTTCTCCAATTAAGACATACAGATGGCGAACAGACACAGGGGAAAAATGTGGAGGAGTGAGGGTGCCTAGTGGTGGGTGTGGTGTGGTAAAATATACCTAAAGAGGTGTAAACCTATACCTCTGAATCATAGACAGTGTTGTGAGTCAATGTTATCTCAGTGGAAAACAAAACATTGGTTTTTGTTCTCATTCAGTGAAAATACAAAAATATGAGATAGCAAAAGAAGACATCAAAGGAAAAGAATATTCATTGTCACTTATCATCAGGAAAATGCAAATCAAAACTATAGTAAAAAGTTCTTGGAATTATCATTGGATTACAATACCATATAGATTTTTTGAACAATTTTCCATACCTTGATATGAAGATGCCTCACCATACCCACGAACAAAATCCTAGAGCAAGTCTAAATAATTTGAGTCTATAAATATTTCTAAAACATTTTTGAGACACTATTTTCTCAGTACCTTTTATTGTATACTTAAAAAAGGAATTTTTATGAAATAAATTTAAGACAAAACAGTGCTACCTTGCCTAACAAAAGTAGTTATCTTGTCTTCATTTGATTACTTTCTAAATAGTGACCACCTTGGCAACAGCAATATTCATCTGCTTGAGAACAAATATTATCCACATGTATGAGCATGTATCTCAAACACATATTGCAGCATATCTCTGATGACTCACTTCATTTGTGTTTCACAAACATCTTAAAATGCTTCTGAGGTCCGTAGCTTCTGGGTGAGGCACCAAATACTAGCATTTGTCCTAAGCATTAATTTTGAAAAGAAATTTTACAAATTACAAAAACATTTCCCTTTTGTATAGGAGTGAATAAATGATTTAACTTAATTTCACTTTGACTTTGATTTCAAATCCTTCTTACACGCTTTCATTAAATAACTTAATTTTATCCAAATGAGAACTAGTTCTTCTTTCTCCATCTTTATAACCCTCATAAGCATGTGTTCTTTTGTTAGGCCTACTCAGCCGCCTGGTCCTGAATATTTAACTTGAAAAGAATCTCCAGCATTTGTCATTAACTGTTAGTCTCTCTGCATCTGGTTTAGTTATGATCTTTGTATATTTATGTATAGTCTTTTAAGCAGACATTTTAAAATGAAAAAAAATGTAGGACAAACTAGGAAAAGAGAATGAGGAAATTAAGCAAAAATCTTGTACTGTAGCAAAATTTTTATAGTGTCTGGTAAAAAAATTGGGTTTAAAATTAAATTGATAATTAGAGAGTTTCTCTAAGCTAAAATATATTTTCAATGTTTCTATAACTTTTTGAGGGAACATTGATTTACAACACTGTATATAATTTAGGGATATAGGTTCACGCCTCATAAGCTATATGTTTCCACACCATGCCTACCACACATGTATACCCAGAATCCTCTGCCATAGACCACTGAGCCTCCTTCCCACTCATCCCCTCTCTAGCC
The DNA here is from genome assembly GCF_014898055.3 of Talpa occidentalis. Lineage (NCBI taxonomy): Eukaryota > Metazoa > Chordata > Mammalia > Eulipotyphla > Talpidae > Talpa > Talpa occidentalis. Next base: position 38,824,054 of record NW_023602073.1, read on the forward strand.
TCTATTCTGCAGCCATATTTCTGGAGTTTGTTTTTATTAGTTTTGTCTGTTCCTTTTGTTTATTTCTCTGTATTTCATATATGAATCAAATCATCCAGTATTTGTCTTTCTTCTTCTTAGTTCCTTAGCATAATCCCCTCCAGTTCTATGCATGTTGTTCTGGCAAATTTTCATGTTTTTAAACTGAATAATATTCACTGTACATATATGCCACAACTTCTTTACCCACTCATCTATCCTTGGGCACTGAGGTTATTTCTATAACCAATGCAAATAGTGCTGTAGCGAACATAGGGGTGCAAATATCCCTTTGAATTAGTCTTTTTGTAATTCTTCTAGTGCATACCTAAGTAACTTCAGATAGATACCTAGGAATGTTGGATCAACCATCAGATCTGTTTTTAATATTTTGAACAAACTCCATACTGTTTTCTATAAGGGCTAGCCCTGTCTGCATCCCACCAACATCCTCCCCAACACCTGTTCTGGTCTTATCAATATGGGTCATTCTCACAATGTAAGGTGGTAACCCACTGTGGTTTCGATTTACATATGATGAAAAGTGATGATGAACATTTTTTCATGTTCCTGCTGGTCATCTATATGTTTTCTTTGGAGAAGTGTCTATTTTATTGGATAATTTTTGTTGCTGAATTTTGTAGATCTTTGATATTAGTCCCCTTTGATATTAGAAAATACAAATATTTTCTTCCACTCAGTGGGGCATCTTTTTATTTCAATGATAGTTTATTTCACTGTGCAAACTTTTCAGTTGGGTGTCATCCCATTTGTTTATTTTTGCTTCTGTTTACCTTGCCGTTGGAGTCAATTCCCCAAATACATCCCTGAAGTCAATGTGGTAGGGTTCTGCTTATGTTTTCTTCTATGTATTTTTTATGACTTCAGATCTTACATCCACATCTCTATTCCATTTTGAGTTAACTTTTGTATGTGGTATGAGACAGTGGTCTAGTTTCATTTTTCTGCATGTGACTGTCCAGTTTTCCTAGTACCATTTGTTGAAGAAAGTTTCCTTTGGCTCCTTTGTCATAGATTAATTGTCCATATAAGTATGGGTTTATTTCTGTAGTCTCTAAAAAATGTATGTTAGAATTTAGTGTGATAGATAATATTTTGTTATTTTATAAAGAATATGGTAAGTTGGGCTACTTATCTACTTTGGGTTATCTTCCCTCCACATTCAATCTGATGTTAAGCAGACCACTTAGTAGTTTGTTTTGGAATCTTTATGGAGCAGATAAATTTAAAGATTTGGGGATTTGATCCATAGTAAAATAAATAAGTAAAACTCCATGTCTTCCCTACCTATGAAAGATGAAATAATTGAATTTCACAACTCTGAAATATTAAGACAAGAGTCAGTTTTCCTACTATGTAAAAAAATGAAAGGACATTATTCACCACATTATTCACCACTTCCTGAAAGCACAATAGGGAGTTAATTGAGTAATTATAACTAACTTACTCATAATGGAAATGAAAGTGCTATAGCTTATACTTATTAAAAATCTGAAAGGTTACAATTTGCTATAGAATTGAGTCAAAATTGAGAACTATCTATTAACTTAAAACATTCCATGTAATGGTAAAATTACAAGTACTTATGACAATTGAAACGAACAGTAGCATCATTCCATAAATTAGCTTTTGCATTTTAAAAATTGCCACAGTATTACCCTTTGTCACAATAGTTGATAAATAATTTTAATGGATATGGCAATCCTTATTTCATATGATCATTATGAAGTTTACATGAGTAAATTCATATAAAGCATATGTCAAACACAACAGTTCACGTATGGAAAATCTTCAATAAATCATAAACTAACAATTAATTGCTACCTATTTCAAATTACCAAGTAAGTAAATATCCAAATCGTTATGCAATCTTCCCATTGATGATGGCCTTGATCTTCCACTAGATAATCCATCCATTACTGGATAGCTCTAATGCTGAGAAAGGAAACTTGTATATTATATTCCAGCCTTCAACTTTTGCTGTCAATTTTGTTCATTGGACAACACAGACCAGCTTCCCTGTTTTCCACATGACAACTCTTCAAACATTTCTGTACAGCTACATCCTCTTCCTTCAGACCTATCCCTTGACAGTCATCTTTAGAAAACTGAACCTGGAAATGACCACTGTAGTCCACCGTAGTATAATCAGGGCAGAGCTTAGATTTAATGCTTTATTAGTACTACCTAGAGATTTAATACTTTATTATTAGTCCACCCTTATTCCAGACACTATGTTGGAGCTCAAGTTTAAATATTATTACTGACATTTTGTGTTGCAAATGACAGAAACTTAATTAGCTTGAGTTAAAAGGGAATTTACTAGATTCTGTCAGGTTATTACAGTAGAATGACACTAAGAGATAAAGATGCACCTCAGCCACAGAAGCAACTGACCCAAGGAAACTAAAATTAGAAAGAAGCCTCTCCTGTTCCTGTCTATACAGATCAGATCCCTGTGTTCCCCTCATAGTGGAGCATGGCTACCTGCCACCCCAAGGTTTTACCTCTTAGACCCCAGACTTCCTAAAAGGGACTGTCTTACCATTCTCAGATCTGATTTTGGAATCCTCAGAAATAGATTCTCTTTCTTGGGTCAAGTGTCCACTTCTGGTCTTATCACCTACGTCATGTTGTACCTTAAGTGCTTGTGTGGCTACCATTCCGTATAGGTAGAGAGTTAATTTCTAGAAAAGATGTGCTGGAAGGACAGCCCTGCCAGTATTCACTGGAGAGCACATTGTTTTAGTTTCCTTTTTTTTTTTTTTTTTGAATAGCAATTAGTTTAACCCACTTTAACATTTATATTTAAACCTCAGTTTTGTCTCATGTCCTCTTCTATTCTTGTGATTATGACATCATTTTTACTAACTGAACTTCAGAACACTTTGCAGCCTATATCCATTGCTTTTGTATTCTAATTATCCAGAGTCTGACTTTCACATCTTCGTGAGTGAATGATAAAGTGTACAGAGTTACAGATAGAACCTTGTTGCAGCCCATTAGAAATTTCTTTGGGGGTGAACATGGATCCATTAATCAATACCTTTTGGGTACAATCATTCAAACAACCACGATGTCTTAGAAGTGAATCTTTGCAGGAGCTCATGGATGTAAATGTCAGAGACACTGAGGTTAGAACACTCATCTCCTCATCCCACGGGCAAAAACTATTTGAGGAGCAATGTTCCTGCTGCACCAAAAGAATAAAAGCATTTCTTTTTTTCTCTTTTTTTAAATTAATATTTTATTTTATATAATTCTTATATCATTTTTCATTTTGCATAATGTATGCATTTTCATTTTGGTTATATTCCCCATACACCCCCCCTTATTTTGCACCCCCCCTTATTTTGACCCGAGTCCTTCCTCTCCCTGCCCCCCCCCATAGTGTGCCTCTGGTTTATAGTTGCTTGTTGATTTTGATTTTTACTTTGTATTAATTAGTCTTTTTCCTGGTCCCTTATTTTGGTTTTCTAAATTCCTGCTCTGAGTGAAACCATCTGATATTTTTCTTTTTCTTTCTGACTTATTTCGCTGAGCATGATCCCTACTAGCTCCATCCATGTTGCTGCAAACTGCATGTGTTTATCTTTTTTGATTGCTGAGTAATATTCCATAGTGTATATGTACCACATCTTCTTGATCCAGTCATCTATTTTTGGGCATTTGGGTTGTTTCCATAGCTTAGCTATTGTAAATAGTGCTGCTATAAACATAGGCGTGCAGGTGCCCTTTGGAATTACTGTTTCTGTGTCCTTTGGGTAAATACCTAGGAGTGGAATTGCTGGATCATATGGAAGCTCTATGTTTAGTAGGTCCAGAAATCTCCACACAGCTCTCCATAGTGGTTGGACCAGTTAGCACTCCCACTAGCCATGCAGGAGAGTTCCTTTATCTCCACATCCTCGCCAACATTTGTTGTTGCTAGTTTTTTTAATATGTGCCATTCTCATTGGTGTAAGATGGTATCTCATGGTAGTTTTGATTTGCATTTCCCTGATTACAAGTGATGTTGAACATTTTTTCATATGTCTGTTGGCCATTTGCATATCCTCTTTGAAGAAGTTTCTTTTTAGCTCTTCTCCCCATTTTTTCACTGGATTATTTTCTTTGTTGTTGTTGAGTCTCATCAGCTCTTTGTTGATTTTTGTGATCAGTCCTTTATCATTAGTGTTGTATGCAAAAATTTTCTCCCAGTTGGTGGGATTTCTCTTTGTTTTGGTTATTCTCTCTTTTGCTGTGCAGAAGCTCTTTAATTTGATGTCATCCCAGCTGTTAATCTTTGCTTTCACTCTCACTGCTTTGGGCGATGTGTCTGTAAAGATGTCTTTGAGGTGCATGTCATGTAGTGTTTCACCTGTATTTCCTTCTTTGTATTTTCAGGTCTTATGTCTAGTTCTTTAATCCATTTTGAGTTGGTTTTTGTGCATGGTGTGAGGTAGTGGTCAAGCTTCATTCTTTTGCATGTAGCGACCCAGTTTTCCCAACACCGTTTATTGAACAAACTTTCTTTGCTCCAGTGTATATTCTTTGCTCCTTTGTCAAAGATTAGCTGACCATAAATTTGTGGGTTTATTTCTGGATTTTCTATTAGGTTCCATTGGTCCGTGTGTCTGTTCTTGTTCCAGTACCATGCAGTTTTGATGATTATGGCTTTGTAGCATAAATTGAAGTCTGGGAGTGTGATGCCTCCATTCCCTTCTTTTTTTTCAGGAGAGCTTTGGCTATTCGGGTTTTTGGTGATTCCATAGGAATTACATCAATAATTGTCCTATTTCTTTGAAGAATGTCATTGAAATTTTTATTGGAATAGCATTGAATCTGTAAATTGCTTTTGGTAGGATGGCCATTTTAATAATGCTAATTCTTCCAATCCATGAGCAGGGGATGTCTTTTTTTATTTCAAGATGGGCTTTTCTCATGGGCATGAAGTGGTGCCTCATTGTGGGTTTACCTTATTTTTTTTCTTCACTAAAGAGAAAGGCTTTTTTTAAAAAAGATTTATTTATTTATTTATACAAGCACTGGGTAAAGTCAGAAGTGCGGGAGGGTGAGAGAATTCACCAGAGCCAGAGCAAAGAACAGAACAGGCAGACTGACGAAATACACAGCTGAGGGGAGCATGTGTGCCATGTGGGACCTTCGCCGGTGGCTGGGGATCGAACTGCTGCTGCAGAGTCTGCAGGCAGCTTCGCAGCCCAGCGCTCAGCTGCTGGGCCATGAGGGGAGGCCCAAGAGAAAGGCATTTTTTAAAAATGAAATCCAAAGCAGAGGAAAAATAATTTTCCACCAATTTTCCCTTGGAAGCAAATTCACTTCCTGCTTATATTTCATTCCTTCACTGTTTTGTGTGCTCACTGAAAAAGACTCATTAGCCGCCTCCTGTCTTCCCCCTCTTCTTTCTCACTGTCCCCCCACCCCCAATGCTTTCCTAGGCCTGCTAAGTTCTGGTAGCCAACAAGGGTAAAGCAGGTCCCCATAAGGAATTATTGACAATCCGCCCAGTAATGCCTAATGAAAACAGTGCAGGCAGTCACAGATGGCCTACTTGAATAAGTGCCGCAGACCAGCTTTCGGCAAAATCTTGGGTCAGAAGTCCTTGAAAGGAAAAGACGGCCTAGGTGCGGCGTAAAGGACTGAGGGGAAGGGGATGAGGCAGTGAGGAGACACTGACACTGGATGAGGTGCAAGTATCTTCTGCTGAGAGACTCAGCAGGTTATTATTTATTAATTTTTAGTAATCAGAAAAAAATGCATTATCATGTGTAAAGCAGAGACAATCAGAGTATTCTATTCCCATGGACTACTGGCTCCTACAGGTTTCAGCTAGACGGTAGCCTTCAAGGTTAATAGATAAAAAACCAAACCTAACACTAAAACTTATTATTTCAGCTAGACAATTACCTAAGACAGTGGATAGCCGCCAGTACATCCCTATCAGCTAAAGCTTAAGCAAGAAAAGCCGGGACCGGCTGCTACTCAGCTACCAGAACTTTTTCTACCTAGAAACTTCTTAACACAGTTAACTTAATTTAAAAACTTTCCTAAGAAACTTCTAAATAAAAAGGAACTTCTAAAAAAGCAAAAGAAGGACTTACTATAATAGTTGTGCTGGTTTGCTTGTCAGGCATGTACAATAAATTGTCTCCCATTGTCAAGTGGGTCAAATTGTTTAATAACTAATTTCTAAACAGATAATTTTCTGCGCCATCCACCCACAGTCTGCTGACATGTACAATCCACTGCCCAATATACTCTCTAATAAATTTTTCTCTCTCTATGACCAAGAACAAAAAGCAAAGGGATGCCAGATCTTGAGTCCCACGGTGTGAGGCCCTTTCTCTTCACTGCTTGTCAGTATCCTATCTGGCTGGGGCAGCAAGACCCCCTGCAGCAAAATAGTAAGAGCAGGACCCCTGTAAGAATCTCTCCAGGGAGGGAGAACAATGAATCAGTTTCTCAGCCACCTGGGGTTTCCTCATGCAGGCTTGTCTCCCACCAGCAGCCCTATGATACCTTCATTATTGAGGAATCCCAACTCCAATCCTTCAGAGGAATGACATTTTAGGAGCCTTAAAAGGAGAAGCAGATGTTTCTCTAGTGAAGAAGGCAGCGAAAGATGGTCCAGCCAAAGGGACCAGTATATACTAAGGGACGAGAAGGCCTGGAAAAGAATGAACATTTAGGAAGCGTCTAGAGGTCAGCGAAATTAGAGGGTTCCCAGGTAGGGCATGGCAGGGTGTGATGGGAACACACTGGCCATGGATGACCAGGTCAGGTCCAGATGTGAAAAGTGAAGGAATCCCTTTGTTACAGGAGGACGAGGGGTACCCCAGGACCTCCAAACCTGTCTGCTCTAAATAGGTTCTGCCACCCAGCACATCAAGACAAAACATACTCCAGTGCATAAAAGCTTCAATGGAAAACAACTTTAATACAATTAGTGTGCAATAAAGAGAAGAAAAACAGGAAGAATACAGTTTTCAAACCAAGCACCAAAAGCTACCCATGCACTTGTGGGTAAATGCCCAGCCAAACAGAGTTAGCTCAAAACAGGACCTGAGTCTAAGGCATTTCCTGGTGGGGCCCATAGGAAAGGGGCAAAAGGGGCCAGGAAGTCTAGAAGGAAAAGAGCAAAATCAGGGCCTCCCCGTGGCGCAGCGGGCTGAGCGCATTGCTGTGAAGCTGACCGTAGCGTCTGCAGTGTGGGTTTGATTCCGGCAGGCCAGGGAGATACCCACATGGTGCGGCAGACCTCTCCTGCCTCGCCTGCTGCTCCCCTCAGCAGTGTCTTTGGTCCGTCTGCCTGTTCTTCTCCCCGCTCTGTCTCTGGTGAATTCTCTCACCCTCCCTTGCACCTGGCCTGTACCCCAGCTCTTGCATAAAAATAAATACAAAACTAAAAATAAATAAATAAATTAACTAATTAATTAATTAAATAAATAAAAAGAAACAAGCAAAATCAAAATCAAAACCCAAATCAATATAAAGGCTGCCAGTGTCAGCCTCCCCACAGGTTCTTCCCCACATCTCTGTCTCTTTCAATTTCTCCTTCCATGTCCCCCAAGTTCCTGGTACAAGCCCCAGGCAAGGAGCAAGTACAGCTTCTTCACATGTCTCTCTGCTCCACTGTCCCCTCCAGGTGCTGGTCTTGGTATCCCCTTCCTTCCTTCTCCTGCCTTCTCTTGCTCCCCGTCCCTGCTCAGCTCCACACTTCCCATGACGGGGCCAAGGACAACCTGGAAACTCCCCTTTCCTGGGGATTGCCTGTTACACCTTCAGCTCTAAAAAATCATTCCTGTGTATGGCAGCAAGGTAGTTTTCTCCCTTTTGGATAATATTAAGTATTCACCTGCAGGAGGGTGGGGGAAGAACTTTCAACAATGCTTAAAAGGAAACCCACACCTTGACCACACTCTGCTATCTGGATGAGCAACTAATCATTTCCCATATGAACGCATTGATGTGAGATAAAGACACAGAAACAGAATTACAAGAGACACAGCCGGCTCTTATTAAATTTCCCAGAAGAAACAGTGTGTGCATTAGTCTAAAGCACCTGGAACCTAATGCAAAGAGAGATTTACAGAAGCAGCTGTACAGAGATGGACTAACCCAGAAATAGGTTGGCTCTGAGCTGATGTTTTCTTTTTCTCTCTGAATGGAAACAAGATAAGACACATTACTTACAAAATATAACCATTTCTGGCAGTTTTACCTCTGATTTGCGCCCCCTACCTCCACCCCCACCCCAAGTGCTGCCAGGCACAGAGACTGGTTCTGAACACAAACCCCAAAGTTCATTATTAGCCGCCTGGGGCCTCTTCAGCTCAAGCCCCAGTGACGATTGCGGTGTGAATTGTGCAAATCCGGGAATATGCCAGTTCCTGATCCTCTCAGGCTTGGCTCTGTTTTCTGTCAATCCAGCTTTGCATGATGAATTGATGAATTTCCCATATGGCCTAAGGCACCACTGGGCTTAATCCTAATGCATTTTTAACTTCCCCTTTTTTAACCAGGCGCCAAGGAGAAAAGATCAACTTGAAAAAATTCCCTGAACAGGCACCAAGGAAGCAAGAGGCATGAATGCCACTTTCTTTGAAAGGCTGAGGCACTGGGAGTAGAAGAGTTGTCATAAAATGCAGGCTAGAGCTCCAGACCCCTGGGCTGTGACGAGGCCAAGGCCAGTGTGGCACCCTCAGGACAGTTGTGACCTGCCTCTATGCTCCTGTGAAGAGTTCAGCAGGTGTGATGGAGTTTTGGGGTTAGTGGGTTTGGAGTGCGGGGTCCTTGGCTCAGTCTGGGAAAGGTTTCACCAGAGCTCCCATTCAGCAACATGTGGTGAGTTTCCCAGGCAAGTTTCTCCACGAGACAGAGACATCGGTTATATTTACAAAGCAGGTTTGTTAGGGTAAAGGACAGAAGAATAAAGGACACTTGCATAGACACAAGCAGGTAGGAAGAGCTGCCCCGAAAGGGACAGGTTTGCTAAGAGAGGCCTGCAGGTTTGCAGGCAGGCAGCTTTGAGAAGAGCGGCCTCTGCTGAGGGAGGTCAATGAGGTGGAAGTACAGGTCACGGGCAGGTAGGGAGCTTGCTGCTGCAGGAGGAAAGAGTTGGTAAAAAGAAGCACCTGCATAGGCACAGGTGGGCAGAGGGATTGCTCCCTGAGCCTGTGCAGAGACTGCACTGCTATAGTCTTCTCTTGTTTGGGAGGGGCTCATCCTTGTGAGCCTTAGGTTAGTTGCTGATTTTTTTTT